>NC_136814.1:71839092-72478466 GCF_951394365.1 Tetrao urogallus | reverse complement strand
ATCAATTATTTGACTATATATACAAAGATGCACTTTACATGGGTTGCTCTGAAAGTAATGCCTCCTCTTTATTTTTTATTTTTCTCCTATTTTTTCTTATACTAAGAAACAATTTTCTTCATGTTTTTTCTGTTCCTACTCCTGAATTTACATTTTGCTTCTAAAGTAGTGCCTCTTATTTATTTTCATGGAAACTACAACAGATACAAAGAGAACAATAACACTATTTGAATTCTCAGCTACAGAAGAACTACTTGACTGGAACGTGTTCAAAGAAGGGCAACGAAGCTGGTGAGGGGTCTGGAACACAGGCCATATGAGGAGAGGCTGAAGGAGCTGGGAATGTTCAGCCTGGAGAAGAGGAGGCTCAGGGGAGACCTTATTGCTCTCTATAACTTCCTGAAGGGAGGTTGTAGTGAGCTGGGGGTCGGCCTCTTCTCTCGTGTCATTAGTGATAGGACCAGGGGGAATGGTTTCAAGCTACGCCAGGGGAAATTCAGGCTGGACATGAGGAAGTATTACTTTTCAGAAAGGGTGGTCAGGCACTGGAATGGACTGCCCAGGGAGGTGGTGGAATCACCGACCCTGGGGGTGTTCAAGGAAAGACTGGATGTTGCGTTGAGGGACATGGTTTAGTAGGAGCTATTGGGCATAGGTGAACGGTTGGACTGGGTGATCTTTTAGGTCTTTTCCAACCTTAGTGATTCTATGATTCTATGATTCTACTTCTCAACAGAGTCACCACAAACAGCAGTGCATTTTCACTATCAGTGAACAAGAGCCTGCATGCCACACTCAAAACAGTCTGCACCAGTGGAAGTGGCACATTATCACTACTGCCACTGCTGAAACGCACCACCCACTGCCTCTCTATGCTTACAGCCACTGATTAGTCTCCATAAATGTTCAGCAAGCACTGATGAATATCAGTGGGTGTCAGGTTTTTGGTGGTTTTTTTTTTTTTTTTTTTTTTTGTTGGTTTGTTTGTTCGTTTGTTTGTTTGTTTTTGCATGGAGGAATTCAATTCCGTATCTTTGCATCATCTGCACTTCCCAATCAGATGCCACTTTGTCAGCCTGAACCTCTGCTGCCATCTGTCACATGGCAACAAAATTTTATGGAATATTGGAAAGAAGATTCAGCCTCTACTTCCATACCAACAACTCCACTTCTGACATCATTGGGCAACATCAAAAAATAGGAAACATTACTTTTGAAGAAGCATTCATATAAAAAATAGTTAAAATAGTATTATCATACAATATGCTATGGAAATGCTTTTCAGAATCTTCCATAGAACACGAAATTGTACATAATACAATTTTAGAACAATGCTTTAAACTCCTTTGAGGTATGTTAGAATCACATACTCATTTACCTATATATTATCTCAGTTCTTGATGTAAATTTACATTATGTGGAGAATTGGTGAAGTATCATTTTCTAATTTCTTATTCATTATCTTGATTGGATTTTTTTTATTTTCTGGTCAAATATATATGTGAAAAACGTTCTTTCATACTATCTCTAAAACAACAAACCTTACTTTTTATTATTATTGTTTTTATTTTTGACAAGAATGAAGAACTGGGTACTCAACATGAAATGCCTTCAAAAAGAATTTTGAACGTTCTTGCATACTTGTCTTTTCCACAGACTAAATGTTATCTAAATCAGCTTTGATTTTGCTTATGTAAAAAGTGTTTAATCAGTCAACGTATTTGTCTCATGCCTAAAACTATGATCCCTTAGTTTACTGGGTACAGTTTTAACTGACATTATTAAATATATATATATATTATGATAATGAAAAATGCTTAGCTTCTTAGAGCGTACCACTGTAGTAAATAGTTCAGATTTTTTTCATACAAATTCTGTTTTTTTGGAACAGAGAAGTGTCATGACTTACAGTTCTAAGACACAACTGATTTTCATCTCTCTGAAATTTTCACTGCTGATAACAAATTAAATAACAAACGTTATTCTCTTTAGGACAATACAAACATCTTTCCTTTAATATTTCTGTCCTTTTGGTCCTATGAAAAAAAATTATTTATCAAACTAACAAGCTTATTTATTGACTTCACAGCTCCTTTATACCTACCAAATACAACTGCTGGTAGGTTACTAGAGTCACTTATTCATTCCCATATGCAGTATGCACTCAGTAGGCATTATCAAAAGAATCAGATTTACAGTTAGGTTAAGATGTATTAATAATATCATGATATCTAGATGTAAAAATAAGGTAAAATATTACTGTTGGTAATTTTTCTTGTATTTTTGAAGAGCAAATTATTAATTATGAATTAATTATTAATTTTTGAAATATAAATCTTACATCTTGTTTAAAATATGTGAATTTAGCACTTGAATACTAAAAGATTTGTTAGGCTTCTCTTGAATTCCCATCAGATTGGTTAGAAACATACTGTTGCCTTCCATCTCAGGATCAAATTTAAAAACATTCTGACTGAAGAAATGTCAATTAATTTGCTTACATGATTTTCTGTCTAAAACTTCAGAAAATTCCTCACCATTCAAATATTCAACTATTCCAATATTTTTTTTACTGTTTAGAAGACTGCTTCAAGACAAACATTAAAATAAATAATTTTATGCACTGTCATATGCATACATCACACAAATCTTATTGTGATTTCTCCATGCTGTGTAAGCATCAACACAACTGTACTTCTAACACAAAAGTGCTTCTATGTCAACTGGAATATCTTAGACATTGCTCATACATACACACACACACACACACACACACATACATATATATACATAAATTTCATTCTATTTTTTGTTTTTAACTTGATCAGATTAAGACTATCTCCTCCATGATTTTAGAAAAAATATAAGTAGAATTCTTAGATAAAAACTGTCTCTGTGGGGGAAAAAAAGTACCTCTTTGTAGGAAAAAGAGATAGAAAAGTTCAAATACAAAGATTTAGCAAAACCCACATGATGTTAATCTCCTTGTGGAAGGGCCTTTAGTCTTCCTCTCAACAGCTTTCTTCCCCCACTGAAAAGGAAATTCCAGGTGGTCTGTGCTGGTCACGTTAAATAAATCAAGACTTTCCACATGATTGAGGACTTGTGTTTGATCCAAAAGTTCTCTGAGAGTAATTTCTGTTTGCAGAAAGGACAATAATATTGTCCTAGCATCACGTTAAGATGCTTCTCTCTGTGTCCATGAGTGTTTCCAGTTCTGTCCTCACCCAGTTCTGGGAGCATTCTTCAATTACAGAAGTGACTGGCTGGTTTCAAAGATTTGACTCAGGCTTCGTTAGCTATTTCTACAGATTTAAAGGAAATATCTGAACTTCTTTATCTCTCTTTTGTACAAGAATTCTTCTAATATTTCTTCTTTATTAGATGGTTTCTTGAGGTAGCCTCTTGATTTTTATTGTGACTAAAAGCCATGGGCGTACATTCTTTGAAGGTAAACAGTGTGACATGTATAATAGGAATAAAGAATGCATGGAAGTAAAATGAAGGAAACAATAAGAATCAATTCTTGCTCAAAGACAGGATCTTGACTTCAAAAGGTATCACTGACATAATGCGGTATTAGAACAAAATAATAAGGAAAGACTGATTGCCCTTCTCATATTTTCATCTATCAGTAAGGTTTTCAATATTTTCTCTGTTCAGATGTGAGGTTCACTCTGTTTTATTTACCAGGGAACAGAGAAAAATCTCAGGCTCTTTAAAGATACAAAAGAGAAAAAATACAGTGGTTTCCTATGCAGCAGCCATAATTCCTCAAAATATTTCACTTAAAATTTCGTCTAGGATATGAACACAGTTTTGTATTTATCAAATTATTTTTTGTTGGACAAAAACATTTCAGTGATTATGTGTGTGAAAATTAGGGGTAGAATTCATTTGACGTAGGTTTTGATGTCTAATAGTCTGTTTGAAATATAGGCCAGTAATTTTAGACTACTTTTATTAATCCAAGAAAAAAACAGACTTTTAGGAAAAACGAATCTCTCATAATTTAGACAAGTATTTTAGGAAGAGTATTTGCCTCCTGGATATATAACATTTTTGTTGCTGTTTGTGAAGAAAACCCAGTTTGAATATTTTACCGCGAGATAGCTCATTTAAATGTATAGATTAGGTGGATGTGAGTACCACCAGAATTTAACAAGGGCTAAAAATAGCCCACCCGAGACCAAATCACACGTTGCATCTATGCAGTAATTTTCTTTTTTTCTCATAGAGTTTATTAAATGACAGAAGATAATTTGGGATTTGCTTTTTATGCATGAGTGGTTCATTTAGCTTTCCATTCAGAAACACTAGACAAGATTTTATCATGAAAAGTTACTCCTTTATTGTTAGCAAGTATCTTAATTTGTGCATGGAATGAAATACATTGAATTGTCACTCGATGCAAACTGTCACTATTTTTGTAGTGTTATTGAAACAATATTCAGAAGAATATTGGATACTGTAAGGATATATAATATAATATAATAAGGATACTGTATTATCAAAAAATGTTGAACATCATATGTGTACATCCAACTGAGTTGAGGCTGCAGTCCCATCCAATATCTTTATCTTCCTGATAAAATATGCTAATCTTCTATTTAGAGTCATCCTATACAGCCTTTATAACCCAGAGAAAGAGACACATTACTCCCCAAAGAATCATGGAATCACAGAATGGCCTGGATTGAAAAGGACCACAATATCATCGAGTTTCAACGCCCCTGCTGTGTGCAGGGTCACCCACCAACAGACCAGGCTGCCCAGAGCCACATCCAGCCTGGCCTTGAATGTACCCAGTGACAGGGCATCTGCCTCCTCCTTTGGCAACCTGTCCCAGTGCATCACCGCTGGTCGGGTGAAAAACTTCCTCCTAATACCAAACCTAAAACTTTCAGTTTAAAACCATTCTTCCTTGTCATATCACAGTCCACCCTCTTAAACAGCCGTTCCCCCTCCTGTTTGTATGTTCCCTCCAAGTACTGGATGGCCACAATGAGGTCTTCCTGGAGCCTTCTCTTCTCCAAGCTAAACAAGCCCAGTTCCCTCAACCTTTCCTTGTAGGAGAGGTGCTCCAGCCCTCTGATCATCTTAGCGACCCTCCTCTGAACCTGCTCCAAGAGCTCCATGTCCTTCCTGTACTGGAGGCCCCAGGCCTGGATGCAGTACTCCAGATGGGGCCTCACAAGAGCTGAGTAGAGGGGGACAATCACCTCCCTCTCACAGAATCACAGAATTGCCAGGGTTGGAAGGGATCTCAAAGATCGTGAATCCCCCTGCGACATGCAGGGAAATAATTCTGAGGTGGTCTCGGACTTGCTCTGACCTTACAGCAGGGGAGCAGGGGAGTTTACCATCCCAGTCCTCACCTAGAGGTTTAGGGATGCAGGGCTTGGGGACATGAGAAATACTGGAATCCTGGCCGCCAGTGAAGACCAAGGTAAAGAACTCATTCTCCGTACCTCAGCCTTCTCTTTGTCCATTGAATCCAGTTCTCTTTTTACATTTACCAAAGGAGGTACACTCGCTTTGGCCTGTCTCTTCTGGACAATGTACGTGTAGAAAATCTTCCTACTGTTTTTCATGTCCCTAGCCAAGTTCAGTTCCACCTGTGCCTTGGCTTTCCTGATCCTATGTCTGCAAGTCCGGATGGCATCCCTGTATACTTCCCATGTGACACGGCCTTGTTTCCAGAGCTTGTATGCACCTCTTTGCCCTCAGCATGCCCAGCAGGTCCTTGCTGAGCCATGCCGGTTTCCTACATACCTCCTCTGCCTGCTTTTTTACTTAGAAGGACAGAGAGCTCTTGTGCTCTCAGGAAGGCGCCCTTGAAGAGTAACCAGCTCTCCTCAGCACCTTTGTTTCTTAAGACAGCATCCCAGGGGATCTTGGCCAACAGTCCATTGAACAGCTTAAAGTTTACTCTCCCTGCTGGCCACCCCTTTTTTAATGCAGCCCAGAACACAACTGACCTTTCAGGCTGCAAGCACACGCTGCTGGCTCATGTCCAGCTTTTCATCCACCAGGACCCCGAGTCCTTCACCACAGGGCTACTCTCAAGGAGATCTTCCCCCAGATTTTATAAATATCTGAGATTGCCCCGCCCCAAGTGCAGCACCCTGTACTCGGCCTTATTGAACCTCATTAGGTTCTCAGAAGTAAGTAATCTCTTATTTTGGTGAACTGATGCTTTCTTTAGAGATGATCAGGCATGAAAAGAGAACTAGAGCAATTAAATCCTTAATTTAGGCAATTTAAAATTTTTCTGAGATTAAATTAAATGAATCCAGGTTGCAGTCCATGGTCAGACTTTAGACAAAGCTAAGAGTGAAGAGAAACCAGTTGTTTACACCTACTTCTATAGCCCTATCTTAGCTGTCTCTGCAAGATTCCTGTAACTGTTTTACTTGAAATAGAGTTGTGTCTGTGTTGTCCCCACTACTCCTTTCATCTGATTCATAGGATCTGTGCCTTGCTCTGCAAGTACTCAGAGCCCAGGATCTCACTGTGAATCAGTGACACTTGTCACTCTACCACTCCTTTTCACTTCCTTCAAAGGACTGGAAGCTTTTGGAGAGAGCATCAGCCTTATGCATCCTTCATCTCTGCTGAATCTTCACTTAGCAGCTGTGGAGAAGGTTGCGATAAGACAGGTCAATGGGGATGGGTGCTAAGAGACTGCTGTTGACAGAAGTATGGCTAGGTCTAAAACTGTTAGTTTTTCCTCCCCATTCCTACATCTCCTCCTGACAAGTGTGGTTAAGCAACACCCACCCATCCCTAGCAGAAAGACTGAATCCATTCTCCCCCACTTATTTCTTTGGGTATTCTTTGGGTATAAAACCATCTAACTTTTTTTTTTTTTTAAACAGTCAATTACTTGTATTTATTTTATTTAGAAACAAACAAATTAACAAACAACAACAACAGTGTGACTCTTTACCTGATTTTAAAGAGTAACATGCATTCTTATTCTGTTAACCCTTTTCTTTAGAAATGAAACAACACATCAGCTTTCAGTTGGTTTCATTTCTAAGAGAATACTTTTAATTTTACTGTTAGTAACAGGAAAAAAAAATATTTTTCTGACAAATAAATGCTGAAAATACTTCATAAGGAAAAGAAAAGGAAAGGTGAATAAAAAGATAAGGAATTGAACTACTTACTTTTATTTTAAAGAATTAATTTAAACACACGTCAGTCACTGCGTGAATCTTTCACAGAGAATTCCTCTTAAGATACATTTCTCCAATTTTTTTGTAATTTCAGCTTTGAACCCAAAAATGACTAAGGCATCATTTTGGGATTTACAGCTAACATTTTGAAATTTTACAATTTTTTTTTTTTTTTTTAATAATGAAGCAAACAAATAACAAACAAACAGCGTGTATGATTCCTCAGAGCAACAAGCTATCTATTTTGGTGAGTTCTGATAAAATGATATGTACAAGGAAACGTGGCATTATATTTCTTTGCCGTTTGTTAGGAAGGCGAGAAATCAGGACTATTGTTATAAATCACTGCTATAAGGAGATGTCTTGCCTTCACCAATTATTACCAGAAACTGATGCAAAAAGCAGAAGGAAAACACTGGTGAACTTTTAATGTCACTTTCAATGAGGATTATTGGTTTCAAGATTCAAATTTAGACTGTTTTATGTAGGAATCAGTTTGGTCTATCTTTGTAATAGGTAAAGAAATATGTAGAAGTAAACTATGGGGAAAAAGAATTACTAAGAAAATCTTCAATGTAAAAGAATCAGGTAGGTTTTACTTTAGGGTTTGTTTGGGTTTTTTGGGGGTGAGGGGACAAGAGGGGGAGCATTTCATTTGGAACTAATAAAGTTTTGCTGGAAGCACTTTGAAACATTAATACAAGATCTTTAAAAAAAGAAAGAGCGAGAAAGAAAGCATTAATGTGTTAAAATTCCAATATTTCTTAGGAATACAGAAATATAGATGGAACATTGCCAAGATATGACATTTTGTGAGCATTTCTATTTCAATTGAAGTGTATAAATGTGTCCCTCCCAGGAATGTTAGTACATGAACAATTAGTCACATAATCAAGCTAGATCCTTTGGAGCAATTCAGAAAGCAAACAGTACTGCACTATACTAATGAAGTCCTCATTTAAAGGGTAACTTTAAGAATTTCCTGTAGTTTGACTGCATGAGAAAGCTGAAGAAGCCTTTGATGAAGGCTATTTGAGTAGTAAATCCCATGTGCAAATTGCTATGTGAAAAAAAGTTAGATAAGCCCTGAAGAAACTCTAGGTTTAAAAGTCTGTTCACTGATGAGCCTCAGTTAATCTGGGAGTTTAATGAAAACAGGTCCATACTTATATATATATATATATACACTTATATACACTTATATATACACACATACATACATATATACATATATATATATATATATATATAAGTATGGACCTGTTTTCATTAAACTCATTTCATTAAACATAATATACATATATATATTTAGGTCTATATGGCAATCTTACTCAACCTGTCATATGTACAGTCTGATATCACCATTCAGAAATCACAAACTAAATCCTCTGTCAACTTGCAGCAGTGGAACCCTGAAGTCTCTCTACTTCCATGGAAAGAGAACACATGGAATTAATAATTAGGACACATTTAAGAACAACAGTTTCACAAGTATTAATGTTTCAGATGTTTTCAGAAAGCATAAAAATTTCAAAATAAATCAGTACACAGTACATTTTAGAAAGCTGCTTTTAGTGCAGCTCCACAAAAATATACAATAACTGATTTCAAATCAATATCTCCTGTTTTAGTCAAGAAAATCTCAAGAATGAAAACAGAAAAAAAAAAAATCATATTTGCATTCTTGCACTGAGCTAATTCTGAAGAAAAAGTAATATGAGAGAAAAATAACTTCACCTTGATGCAGGAATTGCAAGTTACTTCTAATGTGTTGAGGAAGTTCTAAAGTTACAAGAAGATAAAGACATTCATCTGTACGTGATCAGAGCTGCTATTTTTTATTTTTTTAATTTTTTTTTTTTAATTCTTTTATAGGTCACTCATTATATTTTGTATGTTGTCGATACAGACATAAAGTTACATGCTGTGTACGTAGGGGTTTACTTTTTTTTCTCATTGAAAAAGCTGTTTAAAACTTAATTGACACAAACACCAACACATTCTTTCATGATAGCCATTATCAAGTCACAAGATCATGTCTTCAAAAAGTGGCATCTCTGTTTCTCACAGCAGATCAGAAAATACAAAAATGGTCACTTCATAATGTAGGTGGGATTTTGAATGAAGAGATTGGATTTGGTCTTTATTTGTTTGTTTGTTGTTGTTGGTTTTGTTTCCCAAAGTTCTTAATAATGACTTAGTAATGCATCAGGACAAGGAAACAATTCCACAAGCAAGAAAAGACACAAACGCATAGCTCTGGTACTCTTGAGAGTTAAGGGCAGTGGGTGATAAGCAGCAAGGAAACACTTTGAAATGAATCCAATGTCAAATCATTGACAACTCTAAATGAAAAGATTATTATTATTATTATTATTATTATTATTATTATTAAATCTGCAATGCTTTACAAAGCTTCAAATGCTCACAAATCTACTAAGCCAGACCATTTAAAGAATCTAAATAAGCATGTACAATTTTAAGTTTTCTGACTTTGAATATTAGCTTTGAAGTCATGCCAAAAACTGACTGCAGCAGAGCTGCTTTAGAACTGAATTCCTGACACTGGAATTAGTGTTGGGTGCATGGCATGCCTAATGATAATCTTGACTAAGCTTGCTGTAGACAGCTATCATACATGGTGCCTCTGAGTCAATAATTATACTAAGATAAGATGTGGAGCATCTTGACATTTTTGTTTTTACACTGTGGTGTTTTGGACACTGTCCATTCTGCAAAGACAGCTTGCCTAATGGCACGTGGCATTTTTCCACAGGATAGAAAGATTGCTTGCACATTCTTCTAGTTTGTGCCTGATGAAAATGTATAGCAGAAGGTCAAGAAAAATATTAAAAACTGTAATGCCCCTTTAGCAACCTCACACATAGTCTACAATTAAGTGTATAATTCCAAGCTTCTTACAAATTTGTTATAGCAACACTGTTTTATTTATATGAATACATATAAATATGTATTTTTATCACAGTATTAAAAAAGTAAACTAGAATGCTACTTTATCTATATAAAAGCACACAGCTAGTATGTCATTCTCTTTTTATCTTTGCTACATTGAAGATGTGTTTCTGTTACTAAAAGCTTTTGAACTAATATAGCTTGTCAGAAGTAAAAAGAAAATAGTGGCGTAGATTGCTTTTCTTTCTAAAAAGCGTGTATGTTTATCACTGTCTTCCTCACAAAAGACTGGAAAGGTAAACAACAGCATTTTCATTGGATATAATGATGCAGAATTGAGCTTTATACTCCCAAAAATGAAATATGTTTTTCACTCAAACATTAGTCACTCTGAAAGAGTAGATAATTCACTTGAAATATTGAACTCCTAAGATGCATTCTTCTTTCTGCCTAGATGATTTCATTTAACTTTTATGACATGATTAGTCATTCTATCATGATGCAGCAGAATGCACATCAGGCGTTCCAGATGAGAGTTGCCATGTAGTTACAGATGTTGGCAGAGGTTTCAAAGTACCTTTTGACTGAAATATGGAAGCAGTGTATACAAAAAAGGCAAAAATCAAGAAGTGATTTATGTGTGAACTTATGAATGCTATATATGCATTTTTTTACATCTAAATGACATTCTGGTCTTATCTTTAGGAAGAATATGTAGGGGAAAAAAAAAAAAAAAAGCAAAAAGAAAACCAACCACAGTAACTACCATGTAAACATTCAAATTGCCACAAAACCTCATACGTTGGAGATCTTTTGTAACTATATTTATTTCCTATTCAATGACTGTCAATTTACCACTGTTTTATACTCATGAAGTTGTTGGCTTTTACAAATAATGAGAAATACTTAAACTTTAGTCACAAGAAGTTCCTAAAGAAATGGCAAAACAAAATATAAGCATCAGTTGAACAAAAGAAAGCTAAACATACATAAATTAGAAATGACTTGGTGCTTACAAACCAGGTGAAATTTGGATCTTTTCAAACAAACATAATAACCACTGGCTAAACTATATATTTTTGAGTATTTAAATCATTATGTATGCAAAATTCAAAGTGTTTATTGCCTATTTGTATTTGTAATTAGTACTAAAATATGATGAGAATTCTTAAAATTCTACTTGAGTTATATTTGTCACAATTTAGTTTCATTTATTGAGCGCTTCTGAAATTATTTTTATAGCTGTTTGCTCTGAAATACATTTTTTATTTTATTTTACTTTAATGCTCTAATGTTTGCTAGTAGAAAATATTACATGATTTACTCAAAACATTTACATTTTTATTGCTAACCCATTCATGAGTCAATTCTTATAGAGGACATACACGCATTACAAAATATTATGCCTACCTCAAAAAATGAAGGAAATACAGGAATCTGAATATTTTTATAAGATATTCAGCATCTGAAACTATCCTCCAGTTTGCTAAAGCAATTCCATTAAATTGTGTCAATTAAATGATACTTTTGTGTGATATTTCCTAGAGAAAAACAGTCTGCAATCTATAACAAAAATATGATTTCAGTAAATTCCTAAAAGCAATATAGCATACAGAAATATAATGATTATGAATTTAATATAAAATTAATGTTTTTAGAATAAGCCAGTATTTAAAGTTTAAAATTAAAGTACAGCCAGGCATTCCTTTTTGTTTGTTTGTTTGATTTGTTTGATTATTTAATTTCAGTGTCGTCATGGCATATCAAAGCAAAATATTTAAGTGCATTAATTAAAATTATTTCTATTTTCAGTAGTACACTTGAAGAAAAGAAACAGAACTATATTTATTAAAATATTTTTCTCCAATTATGAATAGTAACATATATATATACATTCTAAAAGTCATTCTAAGACCATTTCACTTAATTTGTTTTATATTCTTCATGTATTTTGCTTTCTTCCTGTACTATTTAGTATTTCCAAACAAGACGCTGGTCAATGGAGACATAACCAGCCAAAGGATACAGGCCAGATAAACTATCAAAGGTGTGAAGTTGTCTTTTATTATGCTACTAAGCATCAATCTCTATTAAGTATATGTTTTAAAATAGCATCTTGAAAACATGGGAGATTAGTATAATTCTAGAAATATGAATTGTATATAACTGAATAAGTAAGTAGCCACTATCTAAGCAAAAGCATTTTTTTTTCCTTTAAAATTGTTATATTGTAAAACAGAAGGAGATATTATCTTTAGTTAAAAAAATAAATCTCACAGATCTTTGCTAGTATAGATTTTAACAGTAAACAGAATGGGTCTTTCATTGTTAAGTAAGTTTATAGAAGTGTTACCACCATTTGTCTCAAAACAATTGCTCGTGAGATGAAAATCCGTTTTCACTGGTCGTACCTCTCACTAATTTCATTGAAATCAACAGATTACTGTGGATTTATATCAGTGTGAGGTAAAACTCAGGCTCCAAGACATTGTTTGAATTCTGACAAACAAAAACCAATTTGCTTCATCCAGGCCCAGTTACAAACAGATTAATTCATTCTTCTGAATCATACATCAATATGCCAAATGTCAGCCACTTCATGCACTGCCATTTAGAGTCTGGCATGCCCTATTCAAAAATTGGCCTACAGAGTGGAACAAATGCACTGAGAATGCAGCCAGTTTCTTTCTTGGTGAGAGTAATATAATGAATTCATGTCATCTTCCTACAAGTAACATAAGAGAAAGGGCAGACAAATATGAAGTTATGATGTATAAGAAATCTTAATCCAGAATCCTCTTTGAACTTGTTCTATAGACCTCACCTTCTTCCACAGACTGGGGGTTTACCACCATGAGGTAGGTGGAGAAATAACTCTTTCATTAATTACAGATAAATTCTCTATTTAATCTTTTTCTTAACATGAAAATGTAGATTTTTTTCTGAAAAACTCATGGATTTTTCAATGAAATGAAATGGGAAACTTCTGAATGTTATTTTATATACTAAATTGCGAATATTTACACATACACCATTAAATGAAAGTTTGAAAAAAAAAAGCTTAACTAAAGAAAATATAGTCCTTAAGGTTTGGCTTGTTTTATAGACCGTCAAGTGAGATGAGTAGCAGATGAAGTTAGTAAGCCACTCTCCATTATATTTGAGAATAGGATAGTCCAGTGAATCTTCCACTAACTGGAAAATGAAAAAATAACCCTCATTTTTAAAAAGGGGGAAAAAAAGAAGACTCAGGGAACTACAGGACAGACAGTCTCAAATCTCTGCTCAGTATTATCATGGAGAAGATTTTCCTGGAAATGGTGCCAAGGCATGAAAAACAAGGAGGTGATGAGTGACAGCTAACATGGCTTTGCAAAGTGCAAATCATACCTAACAAATTTGGTGGCCCTCTAGAACAGAATTACAGCATTGATGAAGAAGAGAAACTGAAGTCATATCTCTGGATTTATGCAGAACATTTGACACTGTCTCAACATTTTTTTTCTCTAAATTGGAGTGACATAGACTTGACAGATGGGCAAATCCTCCCAAACAGCTTATCCAGAGTAGATAAAGAATTACCTGAAAGTTCACACAACTGCAATCAAGAGCTCAATGTCCGGGTGGAAATCTGTGGTGAGTTGTATACCTTAGGGGTTGGTAATCTCATATATATATAATCTCAACATAATCTCATTATGTTCAACAATGCCAAGAGCACCTGAATCAAGGTAGTCCTTAGCACATTTACAGGCAAGGCAAAAAGTGAATTAAGAGCAGCCCTGAAGAGAAGGACTTGGAAATGCTCACTTATGAGAAACACAACATGAGACAACAATGTGCACTTGCAGCCCAGAAAAGCAACCATATCCTGGTCTATATCAAAAGAAGTGCAGCCAGAATCTGAGGGAAGTGATTCTCCCCCTCTACTCCACTCTCAGGAGAACCCAGCAGAGGAAGGACATAGACCTGATGGAAGAAGTCAGGGGAGTGCCATGAGGATGATCAGAGGACTGGAGAACCTCTCCTTGAAGACAGGCTGAGGGAGCTGGGGTTGCTCAGTTGGAGAAGAGAATGTTTTGGGCAGACCTACTATGCTTAAAGGGAGTCTACAGCAAAAAAAGATGAGAGATTCTATCAGAGAGTGTAGTAGTATGAAAAGGGTAAAGGCTTTAAACTGAAATAGGGTAGATTGAGATTAGGTAAAGGAATTATTTATTTATTATGAGAGTGGTGAGCACTGGAACAGGTTGCCCAGAGAAGATGTGGATCCCTGGAAATGTTCAAGACCTGGTTGGATGGGGTTTTGAGCAACATTGTCTTGTGAAGGTTGTACCAGCCCATGGCAGAAGAGGGGAATATAAGGTCTCTTCCAACCCAAATTATTTGCTTTTCTATAATTCTACGGGATTTTTCTTCCCTTCCATACATAATTTCAAGTTCTGTTTACATAGTAGCATTTGCTAACATTTTAGTTGTGTGCAGGGCGTGATTTCAGCATTTGAACTACAAAGCTCAATGTCCTGGGACAACAGTTTTACATGCTAGGAGAAAAAAAAGAAAGGAAGATAGGAAAAAACAGTGCTATAGTTTATTCTTCTGACATAACTATGTTGCATGTAGGAAATCTCCTTAAATTATATAGAATCTAGTAAAATGGTGCACTGCTTTCTATAAACTACAGTAATAAGATCAAAAATCAACAATTTGTACTAGAAAAAAAACTGGACACTTTTAAAAAGGAGTAAATACTTGCACCATATACATATGTTTAAACAAAACCTCTATCTAATCTAAGACAGTTATACTTTTTTCCATGGTCTATTGTCTAATATACCTTGGAATGAAAATTACTGAACAAATGTTAAATATTTACTTAGTTTTAAAGCACTATAACAGACAGAAACCATGTATCTTCATAAAAGCATAGATCTCAAAAACAAAACATGCATTCAGTAAAAGTCCTCCAAATTACTTGTCTAATTTTAAAGGCTTGGCTTTTTTTGTCTTTATTATCACAAATTGGTAACACAGTGATAGGAGAAAAAGAGAAGATAAGCTCTACATTTTCTCTCTTTTAAACTTCCAACTAGATAGATTAGCTGAATCTGTAGCTTCTTATTACTTTTCAGACACTTTGAAATGCCTGAAAGTAAATCACACATCAAGCACTAACCTTTACCTTCCCAGAGATACAGACCTATGAAAAATTCAGTTTTGTTTGGTACCCAAGAGCCAACTGTACTAGAAATTACTCCCATCTCTCTATTATTAGTAAAAGCCATGGCTGAGCAGACAGACAAAAGATTTCTATCAAAGCCAACAAAAAGTAGCTAATCAGCTTTCAAGTTTTGGACTAAATCCCTCTGGGATCCTGTAGCTCTTGAAAGTTTTTTTTTTTTTTTTTTTTTTGGCTTTTTTTTGGCTTTTTTTTGTTTTGTTTTGTTGTTGTTTTTTTTTTAAAGTATGTTTAAAACTAGAAAATGTAAGTATCATATCCTGTGAAGTGCAGAGCACTTTTCAGTTTTCTTTTAATGTGCTTGTTTAATTGATTTTTTGTTGTTGTTGCAAATGGAGATTTCTCTCTCGACAACAGCTGCTGAGGTTTTTGTAGAGTCTGGTAAGCATCAATGCTCTAAATAAGCCCAAGTCTCAAGAGAAGGAAGCAAGGAATCAGAAAGAGCATTCTGTCTCTTTTGTCACTATTCTGTTAGCAGCCTTGAGTTAATGTATGCCTGCCTCTCAGGCAAAAAAAAACAACTCAACAACTTGTCCTTGTTTGAAACGATAATACACCACTGGCTCAATTTCATGAAAATCAGTCTGCTCAGCTGTGGAAACAGACATGCTTTTTCTGTTGTGCGATATAAGCAATGAGTTATCACCATACGCCCAGTACTTGGATGATGGGATTTTAAATGTCAGGAAATAAATGAAAATATCAGCAGTTTGGCAACAGGAAGATTTCTGTTTAATATGAACCTGACTTTCTGAGAGTCTTTTTGTGAGCCTCTCCCTAAAAGCTAATAAGTAAAGATTAATTTTAAATTGAAAAATGACAGTAGATTTGTGTTGGCATATGTGTGGTGCATCTTATTGAGGAAGAACCAGAAAACTGTGAGTGATTTGTTATAAATCCAGTGAGATGGATGCCTGAGGCAAGATTAAGTCTGTTTCACATATTAAATTGAGTAATTCTTAATGGGAAATATGAATTTTTTAAAATATTTTCCACTTGCTAAATATTCACTGATACTACATATTTTATAAATGTCTGTTTTTGAAATTCTGTCATTTGAACTGGATTGTTTTGCTCTCTTATATTTACTCATTCACTCTGAGTACTGATTCCCTCTTTCATAATTAAATTGAGTTTATCCCGGAGTTTCTACTGAAATCCAACAGCTACTCACTTGCAGCATAGTCCCTTTGTAATTATCTTAAAGTAAAGCACCTGAAAAACATTTTTTTTTTTAATAAAAATACACATTCAGATCATATCTCTGTTTTCTTTGTGAAATCTGAGAAAAATCAGAACAATTATGAAAGTTTGTACACTTTTATAATAGCACTGATAGGGAAAGAAGTAAAAAAATGCAAAAACGACATTTATTAATTATTTTTAAGCAAGATTTTAGATAAAATAGAGGGCAATAGTTAGTAGTCTGGGTAAAATACAGCCATGAGTTGAGGCGAAAGGTATTGCAAGGACTTGTGTATGCAAAGGTATTTCCCTAAAGAACTTTGCTTTTCTCCTGTTTCTGTTACAGCCAAGAGGAAAATTGAAAAATATCTGTCACCTTCAATGGAAAAAGGAGAATGTGTAGGAATACCCTTAATGAAATCTCTGTCCTTCCATCTCTGGCTGTAGGAATGAAAAAGATAAAAACTACTAAGACTTCAGTTCCCCTGACAAATCATTTCTTTGCCTGTTTTTTTTTTTGTTTGTTTTTTCTTTCTTTTTTTTTTTGTGTGTGTGTGTGTGTGCGTGTGTTTGTGTGTGTGTGGTTTTTTTTGTTTGTTTGTTTGTTTGTTTGTTTGTTGTAGAAATTATGGTCTAGCAGCCCTAACTGTCATTCTGTGTGCATGTGCATATATACATATGTCTGTATATGTGAATAAATGCATTCAAATACTCACATAACAAACAGCCTTATAAGCCACCAGTGCTTAAACTGAATTCATCTCAGAGTTTTCTGTGTTAATTGTTTCCTCTGAAGTTGAAGCAAGTCCATTATAATACCCCTTTCACAGCAGTGAAAAAAAAAGCAGTGAAGGTCAGTTTTGATAGATTCTTAGAGTGTTTTGAAAAAGATTAATGCTTGGCACTGAACTCCACATGAAAGATTTCCTTTCAAACAGCATCTTAGGTTCACTGATTCAATGTAAAACATGAGATTGCATCATAAAGGTCACAGTTAACACTGTACTTGGCTGCCAAGTACCTGAATATAAACTGAAAAAACATTTTTTCCACAGGACAGAAATTTAAGACTATCCTCCAGAGTAGCAAGAAGTGTTGTTTATCTACACATTACGCAGACACTAACAAGAATTGGATTCTTGGAAGTGCTCTTTGCATTTGCTACAATATTGATAAGGAATTGCCTTATTTTATCCAGAAGATATAGTAAAAAGTGTGATTTAGCTAGAGTTCAACAAGGACTGAGTGTTTGGCTCCAAGGTAGCAGGGACACCTCTCTCCATCTTGGATAAAGGAGCCTCAACATTTTACTAAAGGTAGACTCTACAAACACATCAGTTCAAATAGTATTAGGGGGACTTTTCAATCAAAGCTTTCTGGTTCATGATCTTTACTCTGTTTCATAAACAGCCAAAGTCCAAATTCCTCCACTGCTACGCTGTGTTTGCGTCCCTGTGCGAGCTTCATCTCATGTAATTAGATATTTGAAAGTGAGACATTGAAATCTGAACTAATCTGCCTAGCTTCTCTTTGTAGGCATTGGTAAGGGGCTGGTGGCTTCTGCTGATTAGAACAGACACCTATTCTAGGATATTTCTCTGGATGTGTCTATTTCTCTACGGATAATAAAGTTAGCCTTGAGTGAATACTTCATTCTTAGAAATAAAGCTTTTAGTTTTTTGAATCAGGGCAGATGAATACTTCCCCAAGTCTCAAACCATAATGATAAGGTGCCCTAGTAGAGTGAGCCTTCATTAAAGCTGTTTCACTTTGAATAAAATACTGCAAGTTTCACTTTGGGAAAAAAAAAAAAAGACGAAAGATTTCTTTACTAGCTGATTAAGTCATAGACAGCTGGAGTGTCAGACCAGTGCTTGTTCTAATGAATATGTATTTCAGGAAGAATAACATAAGCAAGAGACAATGACAAAGAATCGCTGCACAGTGTCTAAGAGCCCAGCATGCCTAAGGATGTGGGAAGCCACAAATCAAATTCTGTAAAGAAGGGACAATATTCTAACTACTAAAATCCACAGTAAAGAATAGTTATTTTTCCTCTTTATGCACAGGGTTGGCCCAAGTGGTGAGAGTGGTAGCAGAAGTCTCAATTTTTTCCAACCCTGCTGATGACAAAATCTTAGTTAGTCATCAGCTGTTAATACACTGTCAAGAGTACAAAGCTTCTGGCAATACTCAGGCCAGAAATTAAATTGCTTGCCCTTGGAAGATTTGTGCTACAAGAAACTTTAGGAGCTGCTTTTGAAAATGTAATACTGAAAGAAAAATATGTGGTAAAGCAGCAGGACACCAAACATTCCAAAGAACACCTTGACTTGCTGCATTTCAGCAACACTCTTTTATTTGCATGAACCGCAACCAAAGATTCAGCCCAATGAGAACAATGGAAATAAATTTTTCCTTTAGTCATTTCTGTTTGTTATGAAGAACTTTCCTAATTAGTGTCAATTTTTATTGCAAACTAAATAATGATTTCCTGTAGTAACTCAGGAAATCTGAGTTCTTCCCCAGCTTCTGCACTGCACTTGGAGCTGCAAGATCCAAGGATCACATTGCCTAATTGTGGTCTTTAAGCAAGAGCCCAGTAAAAGTGTTTTGAACAGACATTCTCTGCGGTCAGCGGAGAGAGAAAAATTCCTCAGTAAAAAGATTCATCTAGCTGGCAGCCCACTTCATCTCTAGGCTGGAGATGACATGTCTTCACATTAACGCTTTTATGGTTTGTGTATTGTTGGGAAAAATACTTGAAATGGGATTTCACCATTTGGTTTCTTTGTGCTTTATTTTTTGCCCTGGAAATCGTAACTAAATAACTGTGTTAATAACTTTTTGTCCCTCCATTCCTTATGTTTTTTTGCACAATAATAACTTCAATTTATTGGCAATACATAGTTGTTCCACTGTATCATCTAATGTTGGCAACCTTATCTTTCACTATGTATTTTGTTCACCTCAGAGGCTGTATCTAGAGAGTGTGCTTGACTGACTTCCCATTTCTGTAAAGTTAAAATATAGATAATCTGCTGAGGAGATCACCTTCCTAGGAAGCTATTAAAAATCCAAGAGGCAGTTATTGTACTAAAAAAATCCATAATAAAAATGGATTAATGTCAAAACACAGACTTTGTGCATGTCTACAATAATGAGATCTGGAAAAAAAAAAATTATGAATCTGTGTCGAAATGGCTTTTCCACTTACTGTTGCAGAAAGCATAAATTATACACTTTGTAACCATCTGTAATGTTAGTACAAGCAGCTGCTCCCAATTTACTGTATGGTGCTGTTGTACATATCATTTGGTTTGGATTTTTTTGTGGTTTGATTGTTTGTTTTGGTTTGGTTTATTTATTTTATGCTTTAATTGAACTTCAAAAATTTACATGCTTAAAGTTATCAAGGATGACTTTACACTAACAGCATTTCTGTAGTAGTGATTGCCTTTTTACCATTTTCCATTGATGTTTACTTAATATATTAAGTAAATAAAAGTGGGTTTTGAGAATGCATAATGTACGTACGTATATCTACATTCTGGCATAAGTTTTCTTTCCAGATATTTCTTGAAATTCCTAATTACTTCTATTAGTCAGGTTTCACATCATTTAGGTATCTTATCTGCTTAGGACTATTTCCTAATTATGGAAAACAGAAAGATGAGATAAATAAAAATACTAAAGAGCAAATGTAAACCTGCTTATGAGATAATACTTGAAGAGATGTTGATAAGGAAGAAATAAATAATTACAGTGATTTCAATTGTAAGCTTCCTCTATGTCTAAAGAGACTGATCTTTATAAGGATTTTTTTCAGGAATCAAACATACCTGAAACATAAAGTGACATTCAGTCACCTTATCCTTCTCTTGATCAAGCACTGTAGAATTAGGCTCTTTTTTTCTGACATAAAATAAGTATCATGGATAAATATTCAATTCTCCTGGAACACAGCAAGAATATAAGAATCATAGAATCTTAAAATCATAGAATGGTTTGGGTCAGAAGGGACACTTAAGATCATCTAGTTCTAACTCCTGTTATAGGCACTATTGGCAGGGACAACTTTTTCTAGGTGGATCACAGCTGCTCCAGTCTGTAAAACACTAGATCTCCACATTCTTTTATTTTGTAATCATCATGAAATGTTTTGCAAAAGCAAGTCTTAATGGATGAGAGAGATGAAAGATCTATCTCACTAAATTTTTAAAAAATTCATAATTTAAATCATTGGAACCTTTGTGTAGCATAGTAATTTCTTCCTTTTTGCTTTAATTTCTGGAGGTAACTTTCTTCTGGCAATCTATTTTATTGCAGTGCTGTTGGATTTTTTATCCTCTTATCATTTCTCTTTCTCTTAGTCCTTTCTTTTTTCACCCTTTCTTTCTCATCTTCACTATTAGGTTTTATTTTTGTTTTGGCCTCTATCACAGTACAAGCTCAAGTTTTACATTTTATCTGTAGGTAGATTTATAGGCTTAGGCATGCTATGATGTCTGCTTTTATCAGCTAATTCACAAACTTTCAAAAATGGATCCTCCAGAGCCTCATGAAAGTTAAATACTTTATTAACTTAGTATATGCAATCATCATTCTCAGAAAGTTAGGAAGGGATTATTTGTTTACTTACTTTCCTAGTAAACATATCTTCCTGAGAGGAAAAAAAAAACAAAAACCTGCTGTTTAGGAACTGTTCTGAAAGTTTTGAGATAGTTCTGAAAAACTTTTTTGTTATCTCTAGCATTTCTGAGGCAACAAAAAATCTTGAAAGGTGGATGAATTAACAAAGTATTAAGCCAAAGCAGATGTAACTGTTAACTGTTGTTATTATAACAAAATAAAGATAGCAATTCTGAATGTATATGTGTGTGTATTTGTGCATACAAGTTGTGTAATTTTATCCTTAAGAAAAATGGTACTTGATCTTTCTTTTGCCCTTTCTAGAATCTCAGTAATTTCAAATGTCATTCGTTTTCAGGAGAAATCAAAATGTTTCCAATTGTCATTGTATGCTTAGCTTAATT
The DNA here is from genome assembly GCF_951394365.1 of Tetrao urogallus. Taxonomy (NCBI): domain Eukaryota; kingdom Metazoa; phylum Chordata; class Aves; order Galliformes; family Phasianidae; genus Tetrao; species Tetrao urogallus. Next base: position 72,456,909 of record NC_136814.1, on the reverse strand, counting down.
TCTGCAGATCATATTACAGCCTCTGAACTATGCATTATCAGAAAATGAGAGAAAAAAAAAAGAATAAGAAAAATGGAAAACATAGTATCTGAATTAGGTATTTCAATCTTAAATTTGTAGGTGCTTTCTATTTGTTTGAAAATAACAGTTATTTGTTTTGATGGGCTGGAAAGGGATTTTGAGGGTCTCAAAAGATAACACAGCCATATATTATTTTTCCAACTGGTGCAAAACAAGTCAAATCAGGAAGTTCTTTTAAAAAGTTATGAGTGTTAGCATGTTACACCTGACTGTGTAAATACATATGAAAACAGTAAGTACTTGCATCAAAGCTAAGAATCACAAATTCTTGCTGTTACTGTTTCTACCCTGACATCTCCATGATACTCAACCATCCCCTTTCTGCTCTCTATCTGTAAAATAGAGACAGTGATTTTTAGAGAGAAAATCGGCAGTGAGAACTCTTCAGCTTCTGAACTCACCCTAAGAGGGATGTCTAAGCCAGTAACGATTATGACTTTGTGAATATATTTCTGGAATTGGCACCACAGTAGTGAAAAATTAAACTTGCCTATTGTCCTTAAAATTCCTATAAATGTCCCTGTTGCAAGAGGTATTAGCAACTGAGCCCCAGCTATGCTTTGACTCTGTTTATTGCTCTCCAAAATCCACTTGCAACTGGTTATAGATTTCATTTCCTGTCTGAAATTTCTGCACTGGGTAGAGGGTGATACTGTATTGTTCTCATGATCTTTGACTGGAGTGTGGAATTTGGATGGGCTTTTGGCTTTTCCCTGGTGCAGGTGTGCACACATGCAATCCAGTTCCTCACTTCTTTTAAGTTTATTTAGTCACTTCCATTATGGGTAAAACAAAAGTAGCACAGGTATATTCTACTTTGCTGATATTCAAGTAGTTGGGAATGACCCTATGGGAGACAAGGCAACATCAATTTACAGATTAGGAAGTGTTTCATGGTGACAGGGGGTAAGAAAGTTTTTATTACTGCTTTTCTTTTCAGGATACTGGGTTGTGTTTTTTGTGTTTCTTATTTGTTTTGTTTGTTTTGTTATGTTTTTTGAGCCTTTGCATTTCTACAGCCCTACGAACTGCCTAGCACTGCTGCCATTTTGAGTTCTTTCTCATACATTCAGGGAGAAAAGCCTCTCTCCAAGAGACAACTTTATTATTCCTTTTTGTAGATTTCATTGGAGCTAATCCAAAGGAAAAAAGCAACAACAACAAAAAACAACAAAAAGAAGCACCTTATCTATGTGAACAATCTCTATTATTCCACTTGCTAAAATGGAGAAATTTGGAGTTTTTCTAAAAAATGAAGTGGAAATGGAGTTTTTCTAAAAAAAAAAAAAAAAACAAACCAAAAATTATAAAAACAAAATATTAACATTTTAAAGTACTGTCTCCTATAAATATTGCAAAGAATCAAGGAAAAAATACAACAAATGAGATATGCATATAAATTTGAAAATTATTCAGGAAGAAAATGACAGTATTAATGATGACTGAGATAATTATCAGGGCATGAAATGAATGATGACAAAATGGAATAAGCTATATCAGAGACAGTGTCCTGGTACATTGCTTAGCTAAGCAGAGCCCCTTTTCACTGGAACAGTGAGCATTAGCAGGACATTCTAAATTTTTTTTTTAATAATTCTAAATAATATGACAGTTATCAGGAATTAATATTGTAAGTGTTATTTGCTTCAGTCTTCCACTACCCTTTTCAAAAACTATTATTTTCAGGTAACTAAAAATGCAAAGTACTATGACAAAGCACAAGATTGTGTTACTTTGTAATAAATAAATACACAGTAAATAAGAGTATGCTAACACTGTTGCCACACAAGTTCTACTCCTGTGCTATAATGGCTTCATTGAACTGAACCCGAACTAATAAATTTTAGTAGAGAATACTTCAAGGTTCAAAATTCAGTGCATTTGTGTTTAATTTAAATTCTGTGTAGTTGATTTTTTTTTCCCAAAAAAGTAATTGTTCAGCCTCTTCATTCTATGCTTTTCTTTTCTTTTCTTTTCTTTTCTTTTCTTTTCTTTTCTTTTCTTTTCTTTTCTTTTCTTTTCTTTTCTTTTCTTTTCTTTTCTTTTCTTTTCTTTTCTTTTCTTTTCTTTTCTTTTCTTTTCTTTTCTTTTCTTTTCTTTTCTTTTCTTTTCTTTTTTTTTTTCTTTTTTTTTTTTTATAAGTTAGTCTGAAAAAAAAGCTTCCATCTTGGTCCCAGTTCCCATTTAGCCACCAGTTACATCCCTAAAATCTATTTTCTGCTGCATGACTTCCTAAATCATTGCATGCACAAAAATGCTTAAACTGGATCCTGCTAATATTTAATTAGTTCCTTGAAGCCCTTGTTCAAGCTAAATTACTGAGATTTTCAACCTGTGCCAGGAGAAAATCTTTCTGATCACAGGAGCATGATCCTTTAGGTTCAGATCATGACCAAAAACAAAACAAAACAAAACAACAACAAAAAAAGTGATAGATTACATAGCAGGACAGATCTTGGTTACAGTTACTAGAGCATTCTTCTGTCTCTCATCCAAAAAGTAAAACATTCAAAAGTGATGGGGCAGCTCTGAAAAAAGACTCGAGGAGACTGATTTGTGTGAGACCATCATGAAGACAGTCTTACACATAAAATATTTAAGATCATAGTAACTCTTTCTTCTTCTCACACAAAGCAGTCTGTTCACAAGGATGTTCTTGAAGGATGCTGGAAAACTAATATATCTCTTTATCTGCATTCCACAACACATGGGAAATTTACATTCTCTACAGCCCTAGTGAGTACCCAGCAAACTATTAGCTATTCTCTCTCCAGAGTGACACTAGCTGAAATAGTGTCTTACTTAGTTTCTAAAATTATCTTTTTTAGACATCTAAATCTACTCTGGACGTAGATGAAGATTACATTAAGCATGAGTAACTACTTATTGGTAAATCTATTTAATGATCTGAACTCCTAAATCATGACTTCAAAGAAAATAACCCTTCCACTCCACCAAAGATTCTTGCTTAAACCTAAGGAACTGAAAGGACAGCCTAGGGACTCATGTAGGAAGGATACACAAGGCAATATGAAGGCACCTCTGAATGTTTTATTTACACTGAGCAAAATTCATTCTCACCCCAAATCCTGCACCTGGGCATCGTGGAGGCAACAGAAATTTGCTTGGCACTGGTTTTAACAGCTCTGTAGCTGAAAGTATTTTCAATGCAGAGGAATCTTTTGTAAATGCCCTAGAAGAAAACATTATTCATTATCTCTTACAAATATGTAACGGCACTGCCAGATAACACACCTCTTTGTTTCTATTCAGATGAGCAGAGTTCACTGAAGAAAGATGTGTGATATGGCTTGACAGATAAGTACACCACTCCATTTAAGTAGCTTATTTTTACTTCATTGTTAAACAATTGCTGAGACGGATATCCAGCACCTACAGTAATAACACTACAGTCATGAGACTCCTTGCGAGAAAAGTGGAGTCCTGATTTCCTGGAACTGCAAAATAGCTCAGTCAAAACTATATTAAATCAATTTTGCTTTTGCAAATCCGACCTATTTGGTATGTGTCAAAACAAGGTAAGTATCAAAAGTATTTTATTTCCAAACAAAATTCTTCTTGTTAAAGAATAATAATAATAATAAGTTTTAAGACAGGGCAAAATCTAGTTGCTTTTTAAGGAGTTATTCAAATACGTAACAGCAGAAAGCAACAACAAAAATCCAGAAACTATAAAATAGCTACAGTATTTACAGTATGATATTTCTTTAGTTCATTGTGCAAGAGCAATTTAATAGGAGTTGTAAAGTTTGTATTACAATATATTGAAATTCACTTCTCCTTTGAATGGTTGGGTCTTGTAGAAATATGCCAGCTGCTGAGGCTGGCAGAGTTTTCAAAATCCCTACTTTCAATTCAGAAATAATTTGGTTTTGGAATAATCAAGAGTATGACAGTTTGTCTACAAATATGTCACTATCTGTTTACTTCACCGTGTATGAATTGGATTAGTTTGTTAGTCAGGGGGAAGGAGCTGAATCAGACATTGCAGATTCCCTGCAGCCTGGAAAGGATTCCTTCTGCTATCAGGGAAATCAGGGAGGAAAAATCTGAATACCATGCACTTGACTTGTTTATTGATAAAACAGACTAGTTGATAAATAAAACAGGCTTCTAAGGAGACAGAGGTTAGCTCCATGCATCAGGTTACCCATTTTTCTGCACAGTAGTTTGTGTAGCTGTCAGAGAAATCTCAGTAGTTTACCAATTACTGGAAAACTCCCAGAGTTAAATGTTTGACTGAATGAAGTTTGGATGATTTTTAGGTCTGCTTTTCCCTCTGCAAACAGCTGACGCTTGCATTAAGCTAAGATCAAATGAAAAACATATTCAGCATTTCAGAGATACCCAGAAGCAAAATAACACTATCAGGAGTTAAGCTTTCTTATGCTTCCTTTGTATACGTCAACTTATATTACCCTGTGCGATGTATCATCCTTCCCGGTGTACTTATTATTATAATGAGAGAGGACTGTTAATATGGAAAGGCACAAGGCTATTCCTTTCATATGCAAAATAAATTGCATGGAACCACACCTCTGACCTGAACTTTTGAACTTGGAAGGTGTAAAACTTGCTTTTTATACAGTCTTGAGAGTTTATTTTTTTTCCTCTGACAAATGAAAAATATAACTACTTGCAATCTGAACAGCCAAACTAAAGCTGTGATAACATCAACACTGAATATATATATGATCTCTTCCTAAAACTGATTTTCCTATTTCTTATAATATAATGGTGCAGTACAGAAGTGGCAAACTCAAAAGAAATATCTCTTAATATCCTATAAAAGTAAATCCTACTGGAAAAAAAAAAAAAGAAAAAAAAGAAAAAGGTTTCTTTTTCTCTCTAAATCTCTCTAGAGGACCAAACCCTTTTATTTATCTACCTCTGACTTCTGGATATTCTTTTGTATTTGTGTCTCCATTTATCCATGTATTTATTTCATTTTATATTTATGTAATATGAAAAAAGGAAAAAAAAAAAAAGTCAGAGGCAGGGGAATGAACTTAACATATGGAATGAGTAGAGTGGTTGCACTTGCTATCCCAAAGGTTTCACCTCAGCAATGTGAAGCAGTCATGGCAAGGTCACCTTCCTCTCAGCTGGTTTGTGACAGCCTTTGGAACAAAACATGTTTTACCCTAGTACAAAATGAAAACTAAATATATTTAAATAAAATATTAAGGCAAAAGTATGGCAGGATGTGGCAGGAAAATCTTTTTGGCAAGCAGATAAGAAAAGATAAAATAGCAAAGTCTTCCAGAAGAGAAAAAACAAATGAGGGAGGGGAAGGAAAAAAAATGAGAAGAACTCACAAACTTCTCCTATCAGGTCACTCAGAAGAAAAGCCCCACAACTTGTAAATAATCTCCTTCACAAATATTTCCACTCTTTTTGTAGGTCTTTGGCCTTCTATCTCTTAGCTAAAATTCAACTGTTGGGGTTATGAGTTGGAGTTATGAAACCTGTGTATAGATAATTCTGTTGTTGTACATCGATGACAAGACTCAGCTCCCCTGAGTGTATAGTTCTACCCTCTGGAATCAGGAAATTATGCAGTTCAAAAGAAAAGCAAGTAGTATATTTAAATCTAATTTGAAATAGAAGAATCTTACCAAAAACAGGTAAAGTATGTTATGTGAATGTGCCATTCAACAGTTTATAAATGTAAAATTGCAAAAGAAAAGAAGAGCGCCCTCACTGTCTTAACATTTCCAGTATATGTAATATATCATATTAAGCCTAATTGTACGCTGTGACTTCATCATTAGTAAAATAGTGTTCATGTTCAGTTTCAACTTTCCATTAGTTTAGAGAAAGAATTCCAAATTTGCATTTAATTTAAATTGAGCAAAGTGTGATATAGGCTTCTATTAAAAGGCCACCTATTTTTGTTAATTCATTTTTAATAGCAACAGTAAATATTTTCAGTTGATGCACTTTCTTCTGCAAGATTAGTATATTTTTCTGTTTTTTATCTCCAGCGTCAGACATCCCTCATCAGAGAATTCTATCATTTTCTCTGACTGGAGGAACACTTTATGAATCTGAGCATACATTTAAAAAAATAATTAAAAAAAAAAAAAAGAATAGCTATTTAGAAAATATAAACATAGAAAACTAGCATGCTCTCAAAGTTAATTCAGCAAATAAATTATTTCAAGAAATCAATGAATCTACAAAGTTCTTTCCGCCAAAGACCACAAGCCAAACCAAAACAAAGCCACGCACACAAACACACATAAGCGCACACTTTCTTTCTTCATATATACTCCTTTAAAAGCTTACTAAACTCACTTCAGTATACTTTTTTGAAACAAAAGTAATCTTCCAGGCTAAAATTATGTAATGCAATTTAATCTTAAGGATTATAAATATGTAAAACACAAATCATGGCAAGCAATTTTCATGGCATATAAAACCACCTGGTGGTCACAGAGTGCAAACTTCAGCTGAAGCCTGGATACATTACATTTTCCTATAAAATTGACAACTTTGCTGCAAAATTATTCTCTTTTACTCTTGCCTTACAGTTTTATAGCTTTAACTTCTTCCAGTTGCGCTCACATTGTTTTTTTAATACTTTTGAAATCATTTGTAGTTGTAATTGTTTCTCTGTTTTCCTTTTACTGTAACCATAACCACTAATTTGGAACAACAGCTAGTCTTCTGTTATAATAGCAGCTTTAAAATCCAAGCAATTTCCTCGAGAACAATTTCCACTGGACACCTTTCTCTTTTGAGATGCATCATAATCATTTAAATAAGGAACTGAAGCATTTAATTAGTATGTGCTTGCTTCCTCCTAGCAGGACATCAGGCTTGTGAGTAAATGGATAAACTCTCTTGTAATGCAAGCCAGGAAACATCTTAACAGTTGTGACATTCTCAGGTGTCCAGTTAAGGGAAACACAGGGGTCCATTCCAACCTTTATCTTTCACTTAAATTATTATTGTTTTGGAACACTATGTGGTTTTCCACAGCAAACTTAGCAAGGGATTATGTTCTTCATTTCTGGTTGAAAGAAGAAGAAAATTAGCAGAAATGTAAACAGAAGACATTGATGGGAAACTGCAGGCTAGGGGACTTGCCCCCTATTTATTACTAGTTAAGCATTTGTGAAAGAAAATAAATACTGCAGAATGCTGTCCTGCACATTCTGTCTCTCTGATTGACATACCCTTATAATTTGTATGTTTCGATATTTGCTGGATGAAGAAATGTATCAGGAGTTTTAAATAATTGATTTTTAATTGCCTTGGATTTTGCTCCTTAACTGGTAGCTACTGTAGTTGTTATTTTATTTTGATGCTTACAAATCTGAATTAAAAATATCTCTTGAAATTCAGCATAAATCCATGTTGCCAGAGGACTGCCTAATGCACTGCTATTAAATAAATATATTAATCTTTTCTTCAAAGTTAGAAGGATAGAGGAAATTGAACAAAGCATATAAATAACTGATTTCAGTTTAGCTCAGATGGTGAAAGTACTCTAGTTACTATGTCTGTTAAAAGGGACTGATAAATGCTCTCCAATCTACTTCAGTACTCTTTCTCTCACTCCTATGGTAAAGTTGTGTATGGGTAATTATTGCTGTGTTTGTTACAGATTAACTGAAACAGGGAAAACTGCATAAATTCAAGTTATAGTAGTAGAAAATAGATTTTCACTCCGTGACCTCCTAAGATACTTATGACATCACTGTAAAGGCCACAGCATCTTATTGATCTTAATGGCTAATACTGAAAGATACTCATCTAACTCCTACACATTTCAGTAGGGCTTAATTACATGTGCACTCCAAAAGTATTGCCTCCTATTTGTTTTCATGAAATCTACAAAAGGTACAAAGAGCACAATAACATTATTTGATACACCAAATTCTCAGCTAGAAAACACTATTTTCAACACAGTTACCACAATTAGATATGCATTTTCATTAGCAATGATCAAAAGCCTGCATGCTGTGCTTGTAAAAATTTGCACCAGTGGAGGTGATCCACTGTCAAGCTCATTACTTCTAAAACGTACCACCCACCACCTAACTGTGATCACACACAGTGATTGGTCTCCATCAACATTCAGCAAACACTGATGTCAATGGGTACAATTTTTTTCCACATGGAGGAATTCATTTGCACACGTTTGTTTCATACTCGTTTCCACGTCAGATGCAATTCTGGCAGACTGCCCCTCTACTGCCACCTGTAGCACAGCAGCAAAATGTAATGGAATATTAGTAGGAAGTTTTAACCTCTACTGCCATATTGCTAATACTCACCTCTAATGTCATGGGTCAACACAATAAAGTAGAAGGCATAACTTTTGGATCAGCCCTCGTATGTAGATATATATTTCCAAATTTGGAAATGTACATTATCTTTAATGATATATGAAAGGGTTTAACTAAGTTCATTTGTACTCATGGGGGAACTACTATCCAACAAAGAGATAGATTTTCTGCAGATTTTACTACTTTGCGTTAACAAACAAAGCAAAACAAAACAAAGCAAAACCAACAAAAAAATATATTTCTATGAGTTTGTGGTTAGGCATATAACTGAATGGAAGACTTCTTTTGGAAGACAACATTGCTACATTCATGAAACAACAAATTTATTTTTGCTTGCAGAATTATACAAGAAGGATGTGGAGTTGTTGGAGCAGATCCACAGGAATGCCTCCAATATGTCTAGAGGGCTGGAGCATCTCCCCAACAAGGGCAGGCTGAGAGAGCTGGGGTTCCTCAGCCAGGAAAAGAAAAGGTTCTGAGGAGTCCTTACAGCAGCCTTCCAGTACCTGAAGGGAATCTACAGGAAAGGTGGGAAGTGACTTTTTATATTGGCATGTAGTGATAGGATGAGGGTAAATGGCTCTAAACTGGAAGAGGACAGATTTAGACTAGACATTAGGAAGAAATTTTTTACTGTGAGAGAGATGAGGCACAGAAACTGGTTGCCCAAAGAAGATGTGGATGCCCCCTCCCTGGCGGTATTCAAGTTCAGGTTGGATGGGGCTGTGAGCAACCTGGTCTAGAGGGAGGTGTCCCTGCCTATAGCAGGGGGTTGGAACTAAATGATCTTAAGGGACCCTCCCAGCCCAAACCATTCTATGATGCTATCATTTATTTAGTAGGTAATAATTTAAAAGCAAAAATGGATTTTGCCTTTTTTGAGTTTCAAATAAAGACATCCAAGTTTTTCTGACACTGTATTTCCTTCAGAGAATGCTTAAAAAAAATGTTTTCAGACACAAATGTAATGGTTGTAGCAAATTATCAATGTCTAAGTTATATCTGTGCAAAAAGAATAGTATTTTTCTGATCTGCTGGATTATCAGTTATCATTTTTATTATTTATCATTATCATTATGGATTTATCAGTTTTTTGTTTTAATTATTATTTTTATTTTTATTCTATGTGTTTGTGTAAGGGTGGGCTGTTGTTCATTTATTTGTATTTGTCTTTTTTATTATTTTTCCATTTTCGTTCTTCCTTATTTGGGCTTTGGTTAATAAAAAGAGTTATGTAGAATTAGGAGTAGCATAGAATGCAAATCCTGCCCCTCTTCACAGGAAGTTGTACATATATGTTAAAGTAACCTCTCAGTCAGCCTCTAAACCTCTTATCATAATACAATGTTATGATCATGCTGGATAGGAATCTGGATAGGAATAATCATGTTTGTATGTACTCTGTACGAGCTCTACTTTACCCCAAGTTAGTTGGTAGATGTAGAAAGAAACTGAAGTTGTAAATTTTCTTTCTTCTTTTTGCTACTCTTTTCTTCTCTCACAATAAAATAAAAATGTTTGTCTCTAAATGAAGATAATTTTAATTTAAATTTTTAAAGAGCTTCATTTCACTGTTTTTTTCTGCCTACAAAACCTCTTTTTTATTATTATTTTTATTAGTTTAAAGATGTATTTTGTTTTCAGTTTTCTAACTGTTAAGATTTAATTTAAATATTTTCAGTGGACTTTGATGTTGCCTAGTTCTCTTACTTTTAGTCTAGTCTCATCTGGAGGAAAATACATCCTTCCATTCTTCAGGCAAGGAGAGCTTTAAATCTTTAGGGCTGATGGAATTCCGCGACAGAAGTGTCTCTGCTATTGCAATGGTGGTCTTTATGACCCACATAACATAATGTGGTGGAAATGTCACACTGTAGCTTGCTACTGTTTGCAAAACAGGTAGCAGGAAGCAAAGACTGTCATTGCAGATAAATGTACTGCTGTAATATTATGTTACATGCCTCCAAAACATCTGCCTACATCCTACACAGGCTAGATGAAGATAAATGAAGCATATAGATATACAGCTAGGTAGACACATCAGTGTCCCTGTTTTGTGTTGGTTATTTCTTTTTCAGCTGCTCTGTCCTGCTCTAAGTGGGGAAAGCCTCTGTGAAACACTCTTTAGATTTAAACTGGCCTTCAGGCATTTGTCCATCTTGGGTTTAATATAAACCTGAATGGCAAATTCAACCTATCCTTTTTCTATTTCTGAGATCTTTTTGAATTATCCTTGTTGCGTAGAAGGTTTAAAACATTTGAGGGATTGGTTTATCTTGCCCTTAGTAAAAGTGAGATCGGGAGGTGTGGGGGGGGGGGTGGGGGGGTAGGCGGGAGTAGGAATGGAATTTTAATATCCTGTCAAGTGGACACTAATGATAACACCATCTTCTTCTAACCAGGTCCACCTGGAAGCATTGCTTTGTCCTGCCAGGTTGTTTTCAGTTCAGAGAGTCTATCACAAGTACCAATGAAACTCTTCTGGATACTGCCAAGCTTGTTTGAGCCCTCCCCTTCTGTGCAGAGGGATCAATCCACCTCAGTAGCGTTTCAGTTCAGCCTCATAGCAAATTCATCAGAAAAGTTTGCATAGAAATCTCTTGTTCAACTTTAATTAGGATTAACCAGTCAGAGGTCATCCTCTATTCTGGTTAATACCACTTGTATCACCTGAAAATAAATGGATTATAAGATTAAGCCTAGTTTCTGAATCTTTTAAAAACATTAAACGTGTAGATGATATTAAACTGTAGTTAAAAACGCATTATGAAAGAAAATCTTTCCACACTTTTTTTTTTTTTTTTTTTTAAATAGAGTTTAGTCTCAAGATTTTACCTCTTTATATCCCTGAAACACAACACATACACAGGACGCCACATATACCCTGTGGAGTATGATAAAAGAATCTCAGTATCAATTTCTCACTGCTTAGGTTCCTCCAAAAAAAAAAAAAGAAAAACTATCATTTTATATTGAATACGGTAGACATCGGAAAACAATTTTTTAAAGATCTGATAATCTCTGAGAAGCCATTCTGATAGTACTGAAGGAAAAATGGGTTCAACAGTTTTTCATACACATTTAGAGGACACAGTGCATTTTTAAAAAGTCACTGAATTTACATTTGAAAACGAGATGATGTAAATATAGCAAGTAAATGAAAACTATACAGTGATTTACCATGCAATAAAGCATTTAACCACTCAGTCACTGATAAAGGAAGGGAAGATGAACAGAAGAGTTTGCAGATTTGTAAGCAAGAATAATAAAGAATATGTATATGTGCATACAAAACTTTATTTGTACATACATGTATTATATATATATGAACAAAAAATGTGTTATTCCATCCACAAGCGAATTTGCCAACATAGTTCAGTGTATCTTTCCTGCATGTCCATAACATTATCTAAACATCAAAATTATAACAGTCTAGAAATTCATTTATTGTCATGATTAAAAGCAACAGTGGGGGAAAAATAAAATGCTGCTTAGCTCAGGAACAGCACAGAGATTTCAGTGGAGATCTTGGCTGTAGTAGATGCTATTTAATATATTACAAACTGCTCATCTTTTTCCAATTTCTGCTCTCAACATGGCATATGTACATATGGCATACATACAGTTTTTGTACTGAATCATCTACCATTTTGTATTTTTTTTTTAATTCCATTCTCTTCACTTTTAGGTTATATCCCTTTCTCTTTAAAAAAATAAAATTATATGCATAAATGTAAGTAATAATTGATCTTCTACTAATATGGAACTCAGCTGAAAATAACTAAAAACCTTTTCTGCTGCATAGTACTTGTCCCATGTAGCAACACTTTAATGATTTTCTGAGTCTTGCTAAATATATGATTGTTAATACACATATTTAATATCAGTTTGACCTCATATTTAATACAAGGAAAAAAAAAATCCCCCAGTACACCCAGTATTGTAGTGATAAAATATTTTATTTAGAGATCAGATTTTCCCTGCATAAAGATACTTGGCACAGGTCAATATTTATGGTAGTTTTGGACCATATCCAAATACAGAACTAAGCCCCAAATAAATGGAGAGGTGAAGGCAAATTATGTGATCCTGGACATATTACCTGTTCTGGGAGTGCCTGCTGTGTTGAATATTGTTAATGGGACAGTAAAAGCCCTTTTAATCTCCCTGGTAAATGTGCCATTTATCACAGTCGTTGTGGTTGTCATTCACTGGAACAATGGCTTGAATAGACGGATGTATTTCACTGCTCCTTACTTGAATGGCTTTTTTCTTTCCTCTTTGATGAGCAAGGGCCTAGATGTAAAGGGAGGCTAAAACGAGGGAGCACTGCTCTGAGCTTCTCTTCCAAATTAAAATGCATAGAATTGGTTTCAGATTTTGGTACCTAACTACTGAGATTTTCAGTTTTTAGAGGTGAAAAAATTGTTCTTTTTGAATTTTAACTGCATATTTACTAGTTTTATGCTTCTCCCATTTCTCATATTGACATCAGTAATAGCACTTTTCCATTCTCTTTCTTTCTCTTTCTCTTTCCCACTTCTCCTCTCCCTTCCTCTCCTTTCCCCTCTTATAGAAAACTTTGCTAGTTGATGTTTTAATTCACTTGTCGGAAAAAAAGTTGCCACACCTTGACAGATGTTCACCTTAAATTGTCTTGATCTACAGAATGAATTTAATGATGGTGTTGGTTTTTCTTTAAAATATTTTTAATTTGTACTAGAGTGAAATGTGTTTTGTTCAAATGTGGCCTTCTTGCTTCAGCTGCAGGAGGTGTTGTGCTCACGGGCTCTTGTCCTGATGGGGGATTTTAACCACAGTGGCATGGCTTGTGGCAGACAATCCAGGAGATTCCAGGAGGGTGTTCCCAATCTGAGGAAAGGTAATAGGGAGTTGGCTTCCTCAGACACAGAAAAAGCGGAGGTACTCAGTGAGTGCCTTGCCTCAGTCTTCACAAGTGGTCAGGCTTCCCATGTCTGCCAGGACCATGAGCCTCTAGGGGAGGGTGTGGGGAGTGGTTTCTGTCCCACTGTAACAGTGGAACAAGTCTGACTCCTCCTTGTGAAACTGAACATGTATAAACCCATGGAGCCAAATTATTTCTATCCTAGGGTTCTGAAAGAGATGGCTGGTGTGGTTGCCAAGACATTCTCCATCATATTTGAATAATCATGGCTGTCTGGTGAAGTCCCCAGTGACTGGAAAAATGAAAACATTACTCCTATTTTTAAGAAAGGAATAAAAGAAGACCTGGTTGTAAGAGATTATTCTTTTACATCATTGTCTCAAAGCTTGCTGGAGACAGAGATGGACAAGTCCAAGCAAGTCCTGGGCAAGGGTTGAGAAATCCTTTGTCTGAGGAGCACAGATGGACAAGGCCAGGGGCAAAAGATAAACTGCGGATTAATGGCCAGGAGGCAGCCTTTTGTGTGGGCTTATTTCGAGGAAGATGGCCATCTTAGGAGGCGCTGCACATGACTCTTATTTAAGCGCCCAGGTATGCCACACTGGCAGAAGAAGAAGGATAAAAAGGGGACCTACAACCATAAGGTTGTGGTTTTCTGGCAACAGATTCCTCATGAAGAAGGGAAGGTTTCTGACATGAGAAGCCTCTCTCCCTCCTGGACTTGCTCTGCACTTTACCAGCATGCTGAAGAACAAAGGTGTTTGCCATCAGATTCCTCACTACGGAATTCCTGCAGGCTGATAGACTTCCCTGGGCCTGCTACCTGAGTCCTGCTGTTTCTTCCCTGACTGGCTTTGCAACTTCTTCCTGCTACCTGCTTGCTGCTCAAGGCTGGCCATGCTACTGCTGCACTCCCCCTGCTTCTTTTGCCTCGGACTTTTGGAACAGCGTGCAACTGGACTGCTGCTGGAACCTGGTGGTTCCAACTATCCCTGCTTCATGCAATTCTTGCTTATTTCCTATCTTTTCTATTGCCCTGCTTCCCTTCCCCGTCACCCTAATTCATAATAGCTGCCTTCCTTCCCTTCCCCATCTCCCTGATTAGCATTTATAATAAACTGGTCGGACCAACATTTGAACCATTGTCCTTAATCTCACGCCTGGTATACAGATATTAAAAAAAAACTCTTCTCCCTCCTATAAATTGGAGTGAGACACTGGGGAGTTACAGGCCAGTGAGCCTTACCTCTGTGCCTGGTAGATCAAGGAGAAGATCCTCCTAGAAGCTGTGTTAAGGCACATATGAGACAAAGAGGTGATTCGAGACAACCAGCATGGCTTCACCAAGGGCAGGTCTTGGCTGACCAATCTGGTGGCCTTCTATGATGCAATGACAGCTTCAGTGGACAGGGGAAGGGCTATGAATGTCATCTACCTGGACTTCTGCAAAGCCTTTGACATTGTCCATCACCACATCCTTCTCTCTGAATTGGAAAGGTATGGATTTGAAGGATGGACTGTTTGATGGATGAAGAATTGGCTGGCTGGGTGCAGCCAACGGGTTGTGATCAATGGTTCTCTGTCAAGGTGCAGACTGGTCACAAGCGGTGACCCAGGGATCAGTCTTGGGACCAATGTTCTTCAACATCTTCATCATTGACATAGACAATGGCATCGAGTGCACCCTCAGCAAGTTTGCAGATGACACCAAGCTGTGCAGTGCGGCCAATACACTGGAACGAAGGGAAGCCATCGAGAGAAACCTGGACAGACTGGAGAAGTGGGCCCATGAAAACCTAATGAGGTTCAATAAGGCCAAGTGCAGGGAGTTGCACTTGGGTAGGGGCAATCCTAGGTATTTATACAAACTGGGGGCACATCTCCTTGAGAGCAGCCCTGCAGAGAAGGACTTGGGGATCCGGTAGATGGGAAGCTGGACATGAGCCAGCAGTGTGCGCCCGCAGCTTGGGAGGCCAACTGTGTTCTGGGCTGCATTAAGAAAGGGGTGGCAAGCAGGGAGAGGGAGGTGATTGTCTCTCTCTATTCGGCTCTTGTGAGGCCCCATCTGCAGTACTGCATCCAGGCCTTGGGCCCCCAGTACAGGAAGGATGTGGAGCTCTTAGAATGGGTCCAGAGGAGGGCCGCTAAGATGATCAGAGGGCTGGAGCACCTCTCCTGTGAGGAAAGGTTGAGGGAACTGGGCTTGTTTAACTTGGAGAAGAGACGGCTCCGAGGAGAACTGATTGTGACCTTCCAGTACTTGAAGGGAGCCTATAAACAAGAGGGGGAACAGTCCACAAGGGTGGACTGTGATATGACAAGGAAGAACGGTTTTAAACTGAGACAGGGGAGGTTTAGGTTAGGTATTAGGAGGAAGTTTTTCACCCAGAGGATGGTGACACACTGGAAGAGGTTCCCACTGGAAGGAGGTTGTGGATGCCCCATCCCTGGAGGCATTCAAGGCCAGGCTGGATGTGGCTCTGAGCAGCCTGGTCTAGTGGTTGGAACCCTGCCTATGGTGTGGGTGAATTTCCCTAGAAATTCACTTGGAATGTTAAATGCAAATTTTTGTTGTGACTTTTAGAACTTACCAAAATTTGAGTATTCAAAGCATATTTTTATTTGTTTATTTGTTTATTTTTTGCAAGCTGTGAACTTGAAAATGGAGAGATAATTTCCATGCTGAAGGACCTTACAATGACAGTTTCCTTAAGTAGCTAGAAAATCAAAAGGTTTTTTTTTTTTTTTTTGTAGGATGATTGCCATTTTGGAGATAAGCCTTAATATTTCAGCATATTCAACACTGATAAATTGAATTTTTTTTATAGTTTTGAAAATGCTTTGGTGGTTGAGGATGAAATAATTGAAAACTTTTGTTACACAGCCTTTACAGCCAAATGAAAACTTTTCTGTAGCATATTCTATTGCATTATGCAATATATGAGGCAAGCAATTAACTTCAAGCAAATATTCATTTTCACTTTTCATTAATTCTGCAGTGAGAGAAATGTCTTCCAAAATTAATCTTTGGGGTACTGGCTGCAAATGAGAATATGTTGTCAAAGTTCAATCCATTTGATTGTAGTGTACTTTTTTATTTCTGCTAATATCAGTTTTGTTGATGTTCTGAAGATAATCAAAATGACAATGAAATATGTTCCTTTCAAGTATATAGCAAGGAGCAGTGATCATAAACATTTTTTTATTCGTGCTAGATATAGGGAAACATGTTGTTTTCAACAAATAATTAAATGTTTTGTTCTTAAATTATAAAAGTTAATAAATTATTCTCAATACAGAAAGATTTTCTCCATCAAAGATCTGTGGATGAATCTTGGAAAATAACAGATATATATTTTTTTGTCAAAAAGTTATGTTTTAGAAGATTTATAGAGCAATTCTGATGCTTCTGAATATTTTGTATGTCTAATTATTACTAGCAAACATAAAGTATTTTCTATTTAGAGGCTATGATAGAATTATTGTTATCCTTGGTTCTTGTTGAATGCTCTGTAATATCCAATGTTTTCAATCATTAAGTCTCACTTGGGAAAGCCAGCTTTTTGTCTGTCTTCAAAGCCTTCTAGAAGTAAATTCTACAAAATCTAAAAGAGTTTTATTCTTAGGATCTTTGGGAAGTATATTTTGACTTTACGTTAGTTTCTCTGTTTCCTCTATTATCTTGTAAAGCTTTTCTTTTTGAAGCTTTTATCTTGATTACAGTTGGTAATATGAAATTATTTGATTGCCTCCTGTTTTTCACAGAAAATGTTAGGTTAAAAAAAAAAAAAACGCAAAAAAACAATGACACATTGTTTTTTCTAGCTAGTATAGATGCCAGCAAGGCTCTAAGCTGCTTTCTTATGAACTATATTCCATTGCTTATCAACTAGAAGTTTTCACAGTAAATCTTGGTTGCCTGGAGCCTAGACAGATGTCTCTGAAATCTGTGACAGGAATCCCAAAACTTTGGGTCTTTCATGCTAATTTTTAGCATGAAATCCAGGGGACTTCTTTCTTGGGAAGTTCCCAAAAAACTATATACAGTGTTTGTCAAAGCAACCATGTTTTTGATTTTGGATTATTTAACTGACAGTAATGTTGTAGCAGCACTGTTGCAATAACATGTTGAAATTAGTGATTTTAATCTATTTGAACCAGCTTATTGAAAACTGCAGACAGTGGAGTCTATGTATTTCATGTAAAAAACTAGAAATAAACCATAAGAAGAAAAATAAAAATGCAAAATATGACACTCCTCTGTTATGTTTAATCATAAAAAATATAAATGTTAAATTAGAAAAGAAAAGAAAAAAAAAAAAAGCACAGGAAAAATAATAAGAGTTAAATCTTCACCAAGTAAGTCCACACAAGCATCTGCATTGGAGATGGCAAGCAACCCTCAAGAAGAGAAAAGAAACTATGAACATCAGACAATGTAATGAGAATGCTTGACAAACAACACAAAGTATGCTTTCCAGAAGTGCAAAAGCATGTTTTTTCATAAAAACAATAAAAATATAGTCAATAATTTTGATAGTATGAACACAACAGTTCAGCTGAGTTTGTTCTGTCTGTTTTAAATATACATTTTTCTTTTCCTTATTTTTCTTCCTTTCCTTGGTTGCCTTTTATATATCTTTGCCTCCTTTTTATTTTCTGTGTTTATCATTACTTCATCTAGACAAATCCTGTGATATTTGTACAACAGTCGACACAAAGTGATACATAACTCTCAAGCATCACTTGAAAAACACTGAATAATTCTTAAATGTCCTCTACTAATCTTGTTTCCCATACTATCTCAGTGTTACTTGCCAACTGACAGTAAAGAACAAGAGAAGAAAGCGAGATGATAGGATCATGCAGAATCCCAGCAGAAGGATTCTGCTGGCATCATATATTCAATATCAGTGTGCACTGGTCACTACAGTGTACATTTCTCCAGTTGATTTCAGAAGGTATAAACATATAATTATGTTTCCTGAACTGAAGAGACTTAGAAAAATGCAGATATTTACAACACTCTTAAGGTTATTGCATTACAGCCAAAAATAATAAAAGAATCCAGAAAGCCAGCAGTATCCTGTGCTGCATCAAAAGAAGTGTGGTCAGCAGGTTGAGGGAGGTGATCCTGCTCCTCTATTCTGTAGTGGTGAGACCTCACCTGGAGTAATGTGTCCAGATGTGGAGTCCTTAGTGCAGCAGAGATGTTGACCTGTTAGAGCTCATACAGAATAAGACCACAAAAATTATCCGAAGGATGGAATGCCTCCTCTACAAGAAGAAATGGAAAGAGCTGGGGCTGTTCAGCCTGGAGAAAACTGATGGGAGACTGGATAGCAGCCTTTCAATATCAAAAGGGAGGCTATAACAAGTAAGTGGACAGAATCTTCAGAAGGATCTGCTGTGATAGGACAAGGGGAAATGGTTTCAAATGAAAAGAGGGGAGATTTTGATTTAGATTGGTTTAGAAAAAAGTCTTTTATGATAAGGATAATGATGCACTGTAACAGGTTGCCTGGAAAGGTGGTAGGTGCTCCATTCCAGGAACCAAGGTCATACTGGACAGAGCTCTGAGCAACCTGATCTGTCTACAGATGTCCAAGTTCATTGCAGGGGTGTTGGACTATGTGTTATTTACGTCCCTTCCTACTCAAATGATTCTATGAAAATAACAAAACTTACGGAATTTGTTAGAATTGTAAATACTACACATATACATTTTTTATAGTTAGTGATTCTCTACGTATATATATATATGTTATTTGAATATATCTCAGTATCTGAGTGTCTTTTTTCATAAATTAACTCTTCTGTTAACTTTATAGTTTTATTGTCTTGTTTACTTTTATTTTTAATGAACCATTTCAACTAGGTTCTTACTAGAATCTATCTAATATTTTCACATGAAAAATTAGATCGCCATACTGAGTTTCTTCTGCTTCTGCTCATGGCATATATTGAATTTATATCTGCTTCTTTCTGTCAAGCTTTTTCCCAATAATGTGTATTAAAATGATTATACAAAAGTAAATTGCATTACACAGTATCGTAATGTTTTCAAGGATGACATTACATTAGTCTAACACAGGTCAATTTTCTCTGGTCCTCTAATAGCATGGATAATACTTTGCTTTGTGGGTGGTTTTGTTCTTATCATTTCTGATTTTCTTTTTTTCCTGGAAGAAATGTGCAACATTTCCCAGCACACATAAATAAGATATGTTTTTATATTGTACTGCGGGCACTCCGTCTAGGTTTACTTCAGCCAGCTAAATCTAATAAACATCTACTGGGATAGTAATTTTTAAGTTAAAGTTCAATATCAAACATGTCAGCGGTGCACTTAGCAAGAAGCAGGGCAGCAGTTTGAAGAAAATGCAGATCCAGCCACCAGTAATTTCTATCAAATTATAAACCCTTGTTAGAACACTGGGATTTCATCAGGTAACAGTGCTTAAATAAAAGCAATCCTTCTGCAGGAGGTGAATGTTTTTCTTAGGCACGGGCAGATTAAACCAATTCATTTACATACTTTTGACACATGCTTTGCCACTTTTATCTCCATTACTTATATTTTTGAAATGAATACTGGATTTTTCATGATGTTATCAGGAAGTTTCATGCTGATCAAAAATGGACTGGCATTTATATTTATTATACCCAGTATTTCAATTTTTCTGTTTTTTTCTCTTTGCTAAGTAATTGCTGGTGACCTAGAAAATGTTAATCAGCATATTTAAAGGTGTGAAATACTCAGGCAAATGCAATGTAATTATTTTACAGGGACTATTTATACAGTACAATACTAAAGGTGTATGTATACTTAGTAGGTTGATTAAAGGTACTGAATACACTTTTAGAACAACATAAATGATTCCTGTTCTGGGAATACAAAAGGATGATACAAATACATGAAGGATGCCTTATTTTACAAAGTTAACTCCAAAATTTAGTTCATTATTTTTTTTTTTTTCTTTTTTCAGAGACAGATAAATTATTCTGAAGTTTCCTTATTCCACTACGTGTCCACCCAGTCCTCAGATAGATAAACAGTTTGTTTTCTATATCATGGGTCTGTTAATGGATTTATACCATTCAACTTGGTCTAAATTCAGGAAGCGTTTTTAGCATTCAATAACTTGCATCTTCTGACTGAGGAATCTTTCATGTCTTGAGACAGCACAGACAGTTTGTCCTGGAGAAAAAAAGGCTCAGGGAGTGTGTTAAATAACTAATTGGAGAGAATGATAAAGGAGCCACAGCATTCTTAACTCTGCCTACTATCAGGACAGGAAGCCACAGCCCCAAATTAAAAACAAGAAACCCCATCAAAACATGAGAAAATACCTTTTACCATGAGGTTTGTCAAGCACCTGTCCAGAGTGGTTGCCAGAATTTGTGGCATCTCCATCTTTGGAGATACTCAAAACTTGACATATTTACATACTTTCAAGGATCCTTCTAGAGCAGAAGGGCTGGTCTGTATGATCGTAAAAGATTCCTTCCCATCTCAACTGTTTGATGACTATATGATTCTGTAATATACACAGAGAGACAATGTTTCCAAGCTCCTATCTCTAACTTGGATCTAAGAGACCTGGGTGCAAATATCCATATCTGAATTCCCTGACTTATGGACTTACTTAAGCTAGTTATAATCCTTCTCTTATAGTGTAAGTTAATACTCTAGTTACATCATTCTCTAAACTGAATGTTCCAATTTCTTTTTAAGTTATTTATGTCTGAAGCTCTTCTGTGTGTTTCAGGGACAAAAATCTGTATATCTAAAGCAATATAAATATATAAAAGCTGTCATTATCCTTCTTAGTTTTTATTCCAAAAGATAATAACATTTATTAGACTTCAGCAGATAGTTTTAAACCCTCCTTTTAGCATTTCCTCCTAAATTGCTTAGTTTTCTGCTGATAATATCAATACATATTCATGTTAAAAAGTTCTGCAATCTTTCTTGAACAATAACAAATATAATTGATAGTAATATTTACACTACTATAATTTTTATGCTTTCGTGTGTTTCTTGCAGCAGATTCAAGATATAGCTCAGAAAAAAATGGACTTTGAATTACATCACTTGTTCAGTAAATTAATTAAATATGACATAGCCATTGGGAAACATTTACTTTATTAAAGAAGGCTTGAGACATCTTCTCCTGTTATCCTTTCAATGTAGAACTGATAGTTCAGTTTAGACTCTTTTATTTTTTAATTCTGGTCTTAACAGTGCTAGAGTCTAAGACAGAAGTCATAATTTTCTTAGGTAACATGAATAATCTCTGATTTTCTAACAGCCTAGTTAAATGCATTTTAACTCAATGCCATTTGCTCTACATACTTGACTAAACTAGATGATCTTTTCCCAGAAACAATATTTGAATATGCCTATGCATTCCAGTGAGTGGACGTGCTTTTTCAAAGGAAAAAGAAGGAGAATTGTGGAAGAAATTGCAGAAGCATAGCAGAATAGTTAAAGTGGTAAAGGACCTCTGGTGATTCTGGAGATTGTTTAGAGATTGTCCCCTGTTCAAACATAGTCAGCCAGCATAGGTTGTCCAGGACCATGCCAAGTTAGGTTTAATAACCTCTACCTAAATGTAAGCTAAGCAGGACAAGAACAGCAAAGAAATCTTAATATAATAAAACTGAAACAGTACTCTTAGCAAATCTATTGAATACAATATTCTGTGAAACTTTTCCAGCACTGCATTCTGGATCCTTTTTGCTGATAGTAATGAAGAGAACTAAGCTGACAAACTTCTGTAACCAGCTGCAACTAACAGTCCTATTATTTTCATGAAATATGAATTTGATGATAGTCAATGCACTGAAGATGAGAGTTAATATTATTTTATCATTATTATTATTATTTTATTTCTTTTTATAAAACTAGCATGCATAGAAAGACATCAACTGTTATCCCTGGTCACCTCAGGAGATGGTGTTTTAATGGAACTCAAAAAGAAAGATATCAAACTTCGAACAATATAATTCTAATGCTATATAGTTTCAACAAATGATTATAAAATTAAATGTAACTAAACAACCATGTCCTTAGGAAGTACAGTAAGAAACAGACTGACTTTGGACTTCATTCTGTATGTTAATAGGCTTAAGATTTTTCAGATTAAAGTACCTTTAATTGAAAGTACAATTCATTTAAACAATGAATATGGCCTTGTAATGGTATTTTTAAACTTCACCTGTTTAAATTACATGTTCAGACAGCATTACAAGGAAAGACGTCTCATGTTCTTTGAAACTATACAGGCACTTTGCTAAAATGTTCATATTTAGAATGAATTCATCTTACTTTTCTTCAGATATTCATTTAGGCACAACCGTCAGAGTCTAATCTCTTCATATCTATATAGAAGAAAAAAAATGAAAACAACAGACAACTTCTGAAGATCTTGAACTACAGATTTTAATATTTAAGGATTTGGTTCTTTTGTAACATCAAGAATGCACGCAGATGTTTTTCTACTAGGTAAAGTATTCAGTCAGTGAAGAAGGACCAAGTCATCTCTGGACGATAAGTCGCCTTTAACAAGATACAAATTTATTTTGAATAAAATAAATTGCCCCCTGATAATGCCTTCTATATTCCACAGAATGTGAAACAGCTATGTTCTGCATTATTAAACTCTTGACTGTATAAGGTAAAAACAATCATCTAAATTTCAAGTGACAGAAGCATGGATAACTTAATAGCTTAAAACGGAAGCATCAGAGGTTGTTAGAGACAAACCTCAAAAGGCTTCCCATTCTACTAAAGAAAACTGTCATTTGAGTGCAAGCTCATTTGTAGATTTTTTTTTTCTGCTTTTATTCACTGAAAGACAATTATTATATTGCCTGCTCAGCCGCCCATATGTTATTTAATTTGCAATTAAATTCCTTAGGAAATAAAATGCAGGAGGTGGAGGGGAAATGCTCATTTAATCTCTTGAAGATCACATCAAATTACTTATTTCAGATTTGTATGTTTCTGAAGTAGCTATCTGTAAATTATTGGGGAAATGGAAGAAAAATGACACAAGATACCTCTAGACTAAAAAAAACACAGATCTTCTGGATGATAAAAATCAAGCAATTCACTTCTCTCCTGTCATTTTTAATTTAGCACAACATGCATTGACATTTTTTCTTTCCATATGTGCTGTCAATATTTCTTTTTGCTTATATTCCACAAACATATAATTTTTACCTCTCATACTAGAGTAAATTTTACTCCTATTGTACCTGGGGAAAACTCCATATTAAAAATTCAGAAATAAACATTCCTATACATATGTTTTCTGTGTTTCAGTGTTTGGATGAAATCTTCTCCTATATGGAACTAAATGAAGTGCTCAGCTTTGATTTCTTTGAGGCAAAAGGTCCAGTGAGTTTTATGTGACATCTGATGTTACCAGGGTAATTTGTAAGAAAAAAAAATAAAAAACTCAAAACTTAGAATTTTCCTAACTTTAGATTTAGTGTTTAATTTCAACCAATCTGTTGCATGCTATTCTGTAAATTTATGGGGAAAAATATGATAGGAAATAAGCTTATGCTTCAAACTTCTATATCAAGGATTCAGAAATTAGTTTGGTTCATATCAAACAAGTAACCCTTTTCACCCCTACATGATTCAAAGTAAGAAAATTGAATGTAAACATTGAATTAAGGAAAATGCAATTTTTGTAAATGTGAGTATATTGAAGCTTGTGAATTATGTATAATCATTGATTAAAGATATAATATAGGTCAGGAAATACAATTAACCACAGAGGGTAAATTGACACTTGTAATATTTTTTATTTATGAGATTTTCTAGTAGTAAAGTACATTTGCCAGTGTTCTCTTTCCAAATAACAATAAGTAATCATGATTTTATTTCTTCAACAACACATCAGTGGAACTTTATTTTTTAGATTATTTTATATGGCATGATATTGATTGTACATAGGTCACTCCAAAAATAGTTCCTCCTATTTATTTCTATGGAAACTACAACTGATATAAATAGCACAATAATAATGTCCGATAGAGCAAATTCTCATCTGCAAAACACTTATTTTTCAACATAGTCACCACCACCAGCTGATTCATATGATAAGCAGATTGAGACACTCGTCATCTCATGGCATGACAGCTGTGCATGACAATTTGGAACATGGCTTGACTTAAGTGTTACTGTCACCATCATTGAAATGCACCACACACCATGTCACAATTTGCTCACATGCACTGGTTGATCTTCATAAATGTTCAGCAAGCATCGATGATAGCATGTGCCATTCTTTCTGCTGGGAGGAAATCAGTGACACACTTTTGCTTCATGCCCACTTCCATGTCAGATGCCATTTTGTCAAACTGCCCTTCTGTCACACAACAACAAATTGTAATATAATATTGGCAAGAAGGTTCAGCTCTACAACCAACATCTACCTCTGATGTCATGGGGCAACATCATAAAATAGGAAATATTACTTTCAGAACAGCACTTGTATATATTAAACGACATGCTTTATATTCATGTAGTAATATTTTAAATTATACTTCTGTTCATCATATCAGGTCCCAAATTATTTGTTGTCTCCATCTTTGTTGTTGTAAGTTATCTCTTTGAATTCTAAATCATTAGATTGTTTATTAAGAAACAGAAAAGCAAATGTGAAAGTTAATGCTAATTACTGTCTCTATTCCATGAACGTCATACTAGTCATTAGGCTGTCTGATCCTTCAGATCTTAAGAATTCACTACTCTCCCTGAAATAAGTGAAGTTGTTACAGAGTTATCAAGAGACAGAGTCAGAATCAGGCTAGGGAGAGAACAGACACAGTACCCTAAGACATCTGAAACCAGACAACTCTTTTTAGGTAATTGCATTTCCCATTATAAGATAAACTATGAAGACTATTAAAGTCAAGAAACAATAACAGCTGTCATACCAACCAATATTCAGTGATGTCACAAGAGAGATCTCACATTAGGGTCTTTATGAATTTTGCTTTACAAAGTAGCAAATAACAAGATAAATTATATGTTCCTTAATTAAACATTACCCTTTATACTCTCTGATTTTGTAGTCAGGAAAAAGCAACTCCAAGAAATAGGCTTAATCTACAGTTCCAGGACACAACTGTGGTTCTACTCCTTTTAAAATCATGAAGTGCATTAATGTTGTGTCTGCAAAAAAATCATTTAATATTTTTCTGCAGCATCTATGGATTCTTTAAAGACCCAAACTATTAAAGCACCATTCCTGTACAGCCATGATTATCCTGCACTGTTTTAGTTTGATCATCTTGCCTTACAAATTTGTCACAAATATATTAGCTAGCTACATGAAAAAGCAGTTAAGTAATTAAGAGTTTGCTTACTGTAATGATTCAGTTGTAATTTGCATAGAAATCTGCAAATTTCATTTGCTTTATATAAATCTTTCTTGTAAAAAATATGCCTCCAGAATTTAGTCCGTATTAGACATACTCGCACAAAGCAGCAGAAGTGTAATTACACTGCATGCAAAATATACTGGTAGATATGCCTGTTTGCTTCAGCTAGGATAAAACAATGAGAACTATTTAATTTAGTGTATCTTTACCAATCTGCATTAGCTAAAACACTGGCCTTGTAATTCCAACTCAATAAGCCTGAACATCAACATTGTTTTTATTTTCTTATGAAATTCTATATTGTAATAAAGTACTTAGGTATGTTCAGACAATCAATTTGCTGAGTAAATGGAATTGTCTAAATGCTGTAATTGTGCAGTTAGAGTCATTTGGTTTGTGTAGAACTGCAACTCTGAGATTAGCAGATTGATAAGGATACAAAAAGAAGGCCAAAACATTATTTTAAACTGAAACTTTATTTCATTATCATGTAATTGGGTTAGCTTTTATTTTGTTATTCCATCTTTTTGTGGGTATGATAAATATGAGGTGCCCTAAAGATGATACTTGTGCTATGATTTGCCTTGGTGCAGGATTTATCTGTGATAATGTTACTGTCTTAAGATCTGGGTTTGGAGCGCAAGATTTAGAATAGCCCAAATAATAGCCCAAATATCTCATTAACTGTGGAATAAAATATTTTTTGCCTTACATACATAATTTTTATGCTTTTGCCTTTGTGCATAGTTTGACACATAATTCAAGTTTTTGTGCACTTTCATTTCTAATTTCAGCAGAAAATTCAAGTAAATTTTTAGTAGTGCTTTTACAGATTTTGTACTTCTTTCTGTTACTTCACTATTCTTGACACTAAATGTAACAATACAAAGAATGTTTAGAAAAGAGACATGATCTTCAACAGTTATTTTTATTTCTATCAGCAGTTTTCTCCTGTTGTAGTACAATTATATTCGAAATACAAATTGTCTTTTGTACCTCAGTGAAGAATGGAATTTTCCTTCCTACTTCCTACTTTGCTGCTAACTTTCCAGCTGTACTGTAAGGAAGGTATGTATATGGTAGATTATTAAACATTTTTTTAATAGTGTAATACAGTTATTTTTCCCATTAAATTGTTTGAGCAATACATGGGCATGCCTTTGGTCTAAGCCAACTGATACTCCACCACAAAATTCCTGGATATTGTTCGGGGATTTAACAGGCATGCAGTTATGTTCTGAACAAATTGGATTTGGCTACTTTTTTTATTAAGTGTAACAGAGCAGCCCTGTGTTGTTTTGTGCTGGTGGACATAAAATATCTGAGAATGGCACTGGACACTGTTCAATTCATTAGATTATATCTATAGTTGATATCTCTTTCCTAACTTCCTTTTTTTTTTTTTTTTTCTTAATAGTTTTTTTTTTTTAATCTGTATTGAATACAAATTTTTATGTTGTAACTGATCCAGTATGAGTAAATTGCTCTATGAAGAATTTTCTCATCAGTTATCTCTTTTTCTCTTGAAAAGATAAATTAACCATGGAATTGAAAGAAGAAGATATGAAAATAGTACTGATCAAATGATATAATATCATCTTTGGGAAACAAATTGCACCAAAGATCCTTACATAAATGGAACAAATAATATCAAGAAAATAAGAATTTTTAAAACTATACAGTTTTACAGATAGTTGTATGTTTTCTTATGCTTTTGTAAAGTTCACCTTATAACTCATGTTCAAATCCTTAAATTTAAAACTTCTTGTTATGTCTGGGGTATCAGATACTTTGCCACATGGGACTGAAACATCCAAATCATGATTGAATCAAAAGTAAACCTATAATTTATTGTGCTCACCGAAGAATGTGAATCCTTATGTTGGAAATTAAATATCTTATTCCAGGTAATGTGTTAAAACAATTAATTCTGAACACTGAAGATCAAGTGATATGTAAAGTAAGGTTTATTGCAGTAACAGAAGTTTCAGATTAATTTCTTTGTCTATTTTTGGAAATCAAACTTGAAATTTTTTGAAAGTGTAATCTGTCACTGCTTATCACAACTGATTTTAACTCCAAAACAGGAATAAAGGAATAAAGAATAATCAAAGCTATTAAGGAATATTGGAGAGATATACTGTGCATTTTGATTGTAAAAAAAGGGGAAAATTGTTTACATGTCCTTTACATGGATACAGATTTTCAAAAGACATGGAATATATACCAGTAGAGGACTAGGTAAAAAGCTTCTCCCTAAATATAGTGCAGCTGCATGTCAAGTGAAAATAAATTTGTAAAGTCTCATTGGGCCATTGGATCCATAAATTTAAGATGCAAGAGAGCTGAGTCTTTCACGTCCCTTAATATATGCATACACACATGCCTATGCATTCTATCAAAACAATTCTATCAAAACCTTTGTTTTAATCCTTCACTAATGCATTACCATTGCATCAAAGTGACAAAATTTTAGCAGTACTAAATATGTGAGTTGCTCCAAAAATAACAATAATATGTGCAAGTAATAAAAGCATGTACTTTTGCTGACTATAACAAAGATCCACCTATGATGTCAGTATATTTCTTCTAGTGGGAGCAGCAGTCAATGTTTAAGAAGAGAGGACAAGAGTTTACTTCACTGATATATTTTCTTAGATGTCTGAAACTTGAAATCTGATTCTGGAGTTAGAGGCTGCAGATGTATATCTTGCCTTTACTGAAGCTGTTCAGTTACTTCCTGAACCCGCACTGCAACATCCTATAATAATGCATTCCTCAGTATGCATGCATTATATGTCTAATTTGCTCTAAAGCAGTCCCTTAAAATTTCACTAGGCTCATCTTTGTGTCTTACGCTAAATAATGAAAGTTTCATCCCTATTCACTTGCTCCACTGAATTCTTTGTGCTGTAAATCCTTCTTACATTACCTTTAAATTTCTTTTCCAAGTTGGAGAGTAGCAATCTGTTTACCAGCTTCTCACAGAAAAGTCTGCCATAAACCTGGCCAATATTTTTCTCTTCTGAATCTTTTTTTAGTTCTGTATCTGTGGCACATGCAGGCATATAACAACTGTGTACACCAAACAGCACAAACTGTTGAGCTGATTAATAACGTAAATAGAAAGTTTTCTTCCTTAGTAGAAAAGTAGAGTATTTGCTTCAGCACAGATCTTCATTTATATCTCATCTTTTAATCTGTATGATTCTTGAAGATAAAATAAGGTAAGAAACCAGATTCTGTCTCCTCAGATGAGGATTAAAAAGTGCTCTGACATCAGTTTTTTCAATGTGCAGTATTTTTAGCATAAGAAATTCAGTTCTTTTCTTCATTAAGTCTTATTCTAGCTCTGGAATTAAGAAAAATATAGATGCCAGGGGAAAGTGATTCTAATAAAGCTAAGAACAAATAAATGAGCTGAAGAGTTTGTGCCTCCATTTTGGTTAATCATTGCTTATTATTAGGGATTCATTCAAGATCTCAGTCACACATTGTAATGATTCCACCTTTCAGAAGTCCTGAAGAACAGTGATCTAGTTGGATATGTTTTAATATCATTCTTTATCTGTTCGTCTCCATATTGCTTCATTTAAACAACCAAATTTTTTGTCTCTTTCTTTCCTGCATAGGGTTGTGTTATGTTTTTACTTTGGACGCTTTGATGTTTATCTTCATGCACATAAGAGTTGCTGTGCCATTTTACTGTTCTCACATTGTCTAAGAAAGCAGTGTTAATGCAGAAACAATCTATTTCCTGATTTGTTAAAGTGACTCAATACAATTCTCAAGTTTAATGACTTCAGAGAAGCTAATTGTGCTTCAAACATGTTGAGCATACAAATTTTATTCATCTGATTTTATGGAAGGAGGCTCTACAGAATGTCCAGTTTGCAGTTAAATACAGAATCAGTGCAATTATTCCATTGAGGATATGACTTAATAACAGTAAAAGTTCTAGTGTAGAAACTATTCTATTAATATCAAGTTAACATATTCTCAGATAATTCCTCTATTTTGACAAGGATGCCTCATTTAAAGCAGTACAACTTCCTGATACAGATTAATCATTTTTTTCCTCATTTCTTTTCTCCACGTTAAAAACTGTGTGATTCTACCAGGGCCTCTTGAACAAAGTGGGACTGTAGTAAGTCATAGCATTCAAAAATACAAATCAACGATGTGCTAAAACAAAGAAATAAAACTACATCCTATGCATCACAAAAACAGAATAAGGCCACAAATCATTTTCTAAGCAACTTTGCTCTTACTTTTCTTGAAATAATAAAAATTTAAACCATGAAAATGACAGGGGGCAGGGAAAGAGGCTAGATATTGATCAAAAGCACAGTAATTGCACTAACATTAGGATTTACTTGATTATTTATTTTTAGGGAGCACAGAACAGGTGTTTTTACCCCTAGAAATGGGGGTTTCTCTCACTCTGAATATTTTTGCATGTATGTCAAGCTACGTATGATATCTTCAGCTTATAGTAAATTTGATGCAGCAAATTTATTCTAGGGCCTGGATAGGGAATTTTTGCATTAAGAGAGTGAAGCTGACTGCTTGCTCCAATTCTGACAGAATAGAAACCAACAGATTGATTGATCCAGGAGAAAGAATTTGTAACTCAGACTGGCTCAAAAAGTATATGAATCTCCACTGCTGTTTCTGGCCAGTGACAGAAAGAAGAAGAAAATCATGGGATTTCTGTTTCTTAATATGTTGTCTGCAATTGCTAATTAAGCATTCAAAAAGACCCAGGGTCTTTGTATGGAATTTGAAGCTTCAAGCCAGATGAAAGAGGGAATCTTCAAAAGCAACTGAAGGAAGTTCTCCAATATATGCCTACATTTCTAATTGAGCTTAAGATAACACTGGCTAAAATTCTGGTGAAAATAACAAAATGTGGGACATCTAACTCCCTACAACTGATCTAGTAGGAGATAAATGGTGAAATAGGGAAATCCTCTGGCTTTATCTGAAAAGATGTCACTATTTTCCTGGTCTTCTGCTCACCTTAAACAAAGCCTTAGAGAAAAAATGAGCCAAAATGGTGACACTCAGTAGGATCATACCAATACCCTACCAATGCCTGTGAACAAAGATTGAGACCAGCATAACTGAATTG
Organism: Tetrao urogallus; assembly: GCF_951394365.1. Lineage (NCBI taxonomy): Eukaryota > Metazoa > Chordata > Aves > Galliformes > Phasianidae > Tetrao > Tetrao urogallus. The sequence continues at coordinate 72,426,059 of NC_136814.1, read as the reverse complement.
AATTAAATTGAAAGAATAGAACTGAAACTTCTTCTGCCAAGGATGCATTTGGCCTAGGGTTTTTCATTTGTTTGTGGTAGCAATTTAGAAATCATTGTTCATATTTCAACATGTTTGCTCTGTGTCTCCTGGGTAAACTCTCGCATGGAAAATATTTGCTGTATCAGATTTTTCAAAGGTCAATTACTCCAAATGTATTCAGCCCTTGGGACTTGTGTGTATAGATTTTTATGCCGAAAATTTTCATCACATTGTCTTGCTTAAGGTACTGTAAAAGGTCTATTAGTTTATTTTCTGTATCTCCAAGCCATCATATATTCTGAAGAGAAATCAACTTTGTCAATAAAGAAAACCATTTAGATTCTTTATTTCAAGTCTTATTAATGCTTTCTTTCTTTTTCTTTTTTTTTTTTTCTTGTTAGAACAGTTAAGACCATTACATTTCCATATTGGTTCTAGAAGTACTTCTATCATAAAGGTCTCAGCTATTAATAAGGGCTAATGTTCAGTTGTAAACAAAATGTTTCTTTTGTCTTCTAAAGAAATAACTAAAACAATGTTATCAATGATCTTCAGAGTATATAACACTGATGAGGTCAATCCTCAATCCCCTGTGGAGTTAATTACCTCAAATACATACTCTGACTAAGCTGGAGTACTGTGCTCAAAATACATAATATATAGCACAGTGAAGACCTGTGCTATATATGTCAATTCCAGAGTGCATGGCTTACTAATACTCAAGTGACACAACCTGGTTTCTGAAGAGAGTTAAACACAAAGACTTATCCTTCTCTTGCCCTTCAGAAGCATCTTAGACTCTCTCATTTGCCACCTGAACTACTTACACGCCATTCACTTTTCTATAATATGGGCCTCCCAAATTATATGTCTTGTTTCCCTCAAGAATGTCTTCAAATTGTTAATAGACTGGTCCTTTCTTTCACATTTCATAAGCTGAAATGGAATGAATGGGCAGTCCTTGAAATACAACTGGAATTCTACATTTCTAAGATAGAAGTAAGAAAGCAGAAAGTTCAAGAAGATAAGCACATTTTTGGAAAAATTAATTGCTGCAGTTGAAATCAGCATCAGAACATTCTATGACTTATTGACTGAAAAGTAAAATGCACACATCTGAAGTGATAAGAACATCTAAAGTGATAAGAATGGGATCAGTTTGCTGTTCATGTCATTATTTCCTTTCCTATCAATTTCCTGAAAAATTTTAATCAGTTTTTAGAACTACATATCTAGTCTTTGAGTCTAAAATAACTTTTTCTGTAAGTGAAGAATGCATAGTTTCTTGGATGTTGGAATGATAGAATTCAAATATGAGATTTGTGTATAGGTAAAAGAAATAAATTCTAATTTTAAGTAAATATGCATTCATTTTTATGATAATAATATAATAGATTCACATATTATATAGTTCATTAATAATTAATATAGTTAACATAATATAATTAACAGTGTAATTATCACAGAATCATTCAGATTGCAAAAGACCACTAAGGTCATCTAGTCCAACCATCAACTCATCCCCACTATGTCCACTAAAACATGTAATTAAGTGCCATATATCCATGTTTCTTGAACCCCTTGGGGAAAGTGACTTCACTCCATCACTTTCTGCCTCAGCATTCTTTCAGAGTAGAAATTTTTCCTAATATCCAACCTGAACCTTCCCTGGTGGAACTTGAGATGATTCTCATCACTAGTTACATGGAAAAAGAGTCAGACTCCCATCTCACCACAATCTCCTTTCGGGTCATTCTAGAGAGTTATAAGATCTGTTCCTGAGTGGTCTCTTCTCCAGAACAAATAATTAATACCAGTTCCCTCAGCTGCTCCTCATGAGAATTGTTCTCCAGACCCTTCATCAGCTTCATTGTTCTTCTCTGATGAGGAGTGATGATCCAGGGGCTCAGTGTCTTTCTTGTAGTGAGGGGCTCGAAAATGAAGTGCGGCCTCACCAATGCTCTGCCTAGGGAGATTATGACCTCTCTTGTCCTGCTGATTACACCATTTGTGATACAAGTCAGGATGCCATTGACCTTCTTGGCCATCTGGGCAAACTGCTGACTTATGGTCAGCCAGCTGTCAACTAGTATCCCCTGATCCTATTCTGCCGTGCAGCTTTCCAGTAGCTCTGAACCAAGCTTGCAGAAATGCATAGGGTTATTTTGACCAACGTGCAGGTCCTGACACCTGACCACATTGAATCTCATCCAGTCAAGCCTATTGAGATCCCTCTTTCTGCCCTCAAGCAGAACAATACTTCTTCCAACATCGGCATCATCTGATGGACATTCTTTATCTTCTCTGAGCTTTCAGAAGTTTAAGTCATGCTAATAGTGTTTATTTAAGATAACTTACTCATATTTAAATTTTTGAAGCGAGTATGAAGTAGGAAGTTTTTCGAAACATATTTTAACTGAGAAAGAAAATTTTAAAATATACAAAATACTTTTATTAAAATAATTACCGATCATGATTTATACTATCTTCTTTACTTTAAATTTAACTATCACTAAATGAAAAAGAGGCTGAATAAATGGGGCACGGGGGAGAAGGAATGCAAAATATATGACATTAGCAAAAAAAAGCCATAGTATTTTGACCAAGAATAATCTCCCTAGGCAGAGCAGAACAATGAAGCTGATGAAGGGTCTGGAGAACAAATCTCATGAGGAGCAAATGAAATAATATCAAGCCATGCTTAAAATGTGGGGGGAAAAAAGACAAAAACAAAAAACCAAAAAATAAGAAATCCTTAATCTTCCTATTCACAAAATGGAAATATTGTTTTTAAAACCTAATCCAAATAAATCAATCCTTATTTTTTCTTTCTTTTTTCTTTTTTCTTTTTTTGATCATGAGACGATTGAGAAACAAACTTGAATTTCAGTTTTTAAATGACTCTGGTGCTTGCTGCTGGAATTTAAACATTAAAGCTTTAACCTTATGTTCAATCTGATGAAATCCTAACAGACAGAAGAACTGGTTTATACTGAAGTCACTACAATATTGGACATTATGTGTTTAGATATTTAGGTAACAGATTTCTCTTGATATTAGAACATAAGGTAATCATTTCACCTAATTCAAACAGCGAAATGTTTGCAAACAAAACAGTGTATAGCAAGCATAGACAAATATATAGGTGTCTCAGAAAGTAACACCTTCTATTTATTTCCATGGAAGCAACAACATATATGAAGAGAACAATTACACTTTTTAATACATCAAATTCTTTGCTACAAAACGCTATTTTTCAACAAAGGCACATCATTAGCTCTGCATTTTCACCAGCAATGAACAAGAGCCTGCAAGCCACACTCATAAAAATGTGCACCAGCAGAAGTGACTCACTGTTTCACAGCTGCTATGATGGCACTTTTTCCCAAGAAAACATTGCTCATGCAGTCCATCTTTCTCTGTAGTACCATGCACTGTTTGGTCTCCATAAACATTCCAAAAGCATCAATGAATCTCAATGTATGTCATTTTTTCCACAGGGAGGAATTTATTTCCACACGGTTGCTTCATCTGCACTTTCATGTCAGATGTCATTGTGTCAGTCTGCCCCTCTGCTGCCATCTGTCACACAGCAACAAAATGTAATGGAATACTGGCAGGAAGGTTCAACCTCTACTGTTATACCACCAACATCCACCTCTGACACTGTGGGCCCATGTAATAAAATTGGAGGCCTAACAACAAGCCCTCATTGATATTTCCATACAGTGGTTTATCAATTCCTTAGACAGATGTCTAAGATAATTAAGACAAACTATTGTTTGAAATTACTACTTTTTTTTAATTAATTGTGAAGATAGCATAACAGAAGCCAGCTTTGACTTATTCAACAAAATTTAAGATATAAAAATTGAGAGGAATACTACTGATTTCAGATGCAGGTCCCTGCTTTGGCTGTGCTGATGCGCCAGCTCCAAGTCACCCATAAACTTCAAAGAGGCTGCATTTCAATTTCTATTTTTACACTTTGACTTTGGATTGGTTTTAATTTCAGTAGTGTAGTTCATATTTTTGGTTCTGTTTTTTACGTACTCTTCTTTATCTCATGCTCTTTTTGTATTGACTGGGAGCGATGAAGGAGAAGAATGGAGAAGAAAAACACATTCCAAAATTATGTTTTGTTTCTTTGAGCTATTGTTTGTATATGACTAGTTTAATCATGCACAACATTCGCCCTTCATTACACTGAATGCTGTTAGTAGTAGATGCCTTTGAGCACAATAATGTCTAATTTACATTAATCTTGCTTTTCTCAATTCTTTTATAGTGATGCAAACATATGCCACAAATTATTCCCTATTTTTTTCTACAATAAACGTATGAGCTACACTCCCATATTAAGCAGCACTTAATTTACCAAACCATTTTAAAGTAACTAAAAATGTTATAATATCACTTCTGCAAGACAATATGGAACTAAAATGTCTCAAAACAGGCTACAAAACAGTGTCTGCAGAATGATGCAAACAGGTAATAAAGCATAAGCAATATTCCGCAAAGCACATATAAATAACTAATTGCACAGTGATCCTGGACTTTTAAATTCTTTATCCTCACACTCCTCTATTTTCCTACAGATACAATTTTTGCAAGAATAGTTCAGACAACTTTATTTATTTTGATAGGGTTTCTAGAAATAGGTTTTATTTAATATATCTTTATTTTATGTAGCTGCTACTGAAAATGCAATCCACTCTGTTTCCTATTTGTATTCTTTAACACATACTGCATCTTTATCATTCATTTTAATTGTTCAGATTCTACTGCAAGTTCTTGTGGTTTTTGTTCGGAGAATTCTGCATTCCTCCCACTTATTTGAAGAAATACGGATGTTTCATAACTTATATTTAGCAGTCTAAGCCATAAAATTGTGCAGAAAAGGAGAGATCCACTTCCGTGCCATTCTGTCTGAGGAATGTTTCTTTGAAACTCCTGGAAAAGGGACTACTGAACAGAGTTGGTTACTCCAAGTGAGTAAACAAGTCACCATCCAGCACTTAGGAAACCTAGATTCCCTCTTATCTGATATTCACTTCTTCTGCTTGAATGAAGAAATGACATAGACCTAGACAAAAAGATCAGCACGAAGGAATTTATTCAGTGTAAGCTTTATGATAGTTAGCAAAATGACTATGCCCTGTCATAATCTTACTCCTATTTTATCCACTAGAATTTGGTCTTGCACAGTGTCCTGCTTTCCCCCTTCCTTTTTCCTTTCCCACCCCCCCCTCCCCCACCTACCCACCACCTCCCCCCCCCCCCCCCCCCAAAAAAAAAAAGAGGTTGGAGGAGAGGAATGAATCGGGATAGGCAGAGAATATCCAATCCCTAATGAATATTCTCATTAAACAGATGTGGCTTAGCATAGTATCAGACAAAGGTGCAAGTTTCACCTGCATAGTTTTATGGGTAAGTTTTCTAATCACTAATTAAAATGAGGATGCCACTTAATTTTTATTTCCTTCAGTGACGTTTCCAAAGAATGCATTGCTCTTCACACATCTACTGGGTTTAAAAAAAAAAAAAAAAAAAAAAAAAGGGGTATCTCTGTGGGAAGTCTGAGCTGTTGATCCTAGTTGGGATCATATTTCTGCATATAGCCCCATCTGAGGTATTTGGGATTTGGACTAATTTACATTAGTCCCACGTTATAATTTTTATGGGATTGTGTACCATTTTACCAGCATGCCTACATCGTGCTGTTATCTCTGAATTCATACCAAACAACCCACCTTCAGACTTGAAAGTAATACAGTTATTTCAAAGCTGATGCTCGCTGGCTGCACATAGTATCTTGCTATCACAGCGGTAACTTAGCAAGTCAAAACCTTATCCTGGATGTGTACTCAGCCCTCTACATGCATCCCCCCTTAAACAGCTCTGTAAATCAATTTGAATTTTCACATACTCCACGACAGGAAAGCTGCAGATCACAGCAGAATTATAGCAAGTGCAATTGCTGAGAGGTGAAGGTCATTATTCTGTATGCTCACCTCACCTCCCTGTCCAATATTGGTCTCAGGGAGAATTTCATCCAAGAAATCTGTCAGAATTCCCAAGTGAAACAGCTCTCAGAGGGGATTAACCTTCTCCATGACACAGCACTATTCCCTCTTGAGGAAAACCATATCATTTCAGTCTATGGAAGGTGTCTATTACTTCAAAATTTAAGAACTTGCACATTTCTTTCTGTACAGAGAAGCAATTACTTTAACTACTGTGCTCAGCATGAAAATGTTTGGGGAAAAATGCCTCTCTTAATCATATTTTGACATCTGTATTTAAAATAGGGCTAAATATATAAAAAACTGTATGCACCTAAAATATAAAATACACACCTATGATAGCTATTGCAAAACAGCAAAATAAAATGTATGCATTATGAATATTTTACTGTCTATAAATATTGTTTTATATAGTGTTCTGTATTTGAGGATCTTTTTTCATTATGAAGCAGTTTGGATGAAGGAAATTTTCATAAACAAAAACATGCTTGGATATGTAAGTATGACCCTTCATTTTGTATTGTTTAACAATTCTCAGTTATGAACTGAATACTTTTTTGCAGTTGAAAGAGGAAATTCCTCAAGATTTTTCTACAACCTTTCTAAAACTGACAAACAGAATTCCCTTGTGATCTTAATATACTACTGTCAAGTTGTAGATTGTAAATTATTTTTTTCCCTTTTTTTTCCCACTACTTCAAGTATGTGCAAACAGTGCAAAATAGCTCTTGAGTATTTCCTCCAACCTCTCCTACATCCGTTGTTCAGTCAGTTCATTTACCCTCCTTCCTCGATCTTCCTGTCTCATCCCCTAATTCCCTCAGAGGAAACTGAAGGACACTAAAAGATACAGGACATTCCAGGGCCACAGAGAAAGTAACTTTTGGTGGCACAATTGCAACACGCAACCCCTCTTTTCCAGTTCCCATGATCCCAATTTGAATTTCCCTTCTAGTCTCCATAGTTTCTACAATCATGACTTCTGCAGAAAGGCTGGATAACCTCAATCTGCAGTATCTTTTAAGAAGAATCACTTAATTAAAGAGGATGGGAAAGGGGACGGGAGACTGTTAATGGATTAAAGATTTCATTCTTCACTATGGCTTGCTGGAACCTGTGAGTGAATTAGTGTAATTTAGTCTCAGAGTGATTAACTGAGGAATTTTCATCAGCAGAAAATTCACTGTGAAAATTAGGACAAAGGGTAAAAAAATTACATAATCATCATCATCAAGTAGAAAAAAAATAATTCACTATGCAAAATTTATGGTCAAATAAACACAATAAGAAGAACATTATTTTTAGGGCACATTCCCTCTTCCCTTCTCTATTCAAAGAGAGTAACAGGGAGATTAAATCAGTAGGAGAGACATAAATGTCATTCTTGTAAATTATTTTGGTGTTATTGAAAGAAGGCATCTGAAAACAAGCAGTCTAGAGACAAGAAAAGGCTTGATTTGTATCAGTAACAGGGAAGGCAGCCAACCATCTGCAGAAAAATTTGTAATGCGCAGCTGTTGGGGAACCCTATATAAATACCTTTACTGGGGTTTTTAACAACTCTTTGTAACTATATCTAGCCTCTCTAAATGTTTTCCTTAGTGCCAGAGTAAAGCCTGTATGACTTCAAGTTAATTCAACTTCAAACTATGAACTAATGCAGTGTGTTGCCATCTATGTCTTGTTTGATATCTTTAGCTTGGAAATGACAGTGCGTGACCTGCAAGAAAAACTGAGTTACTTTAATATATAAATAAATAAATAAATGTAAGAACAGAATGTAGAGATTTAAAACACAGAAAAATACTTCCTTCTTAATAATCGATGAAATATTACCACCTTGAATTAATTTTCACCTTCTGTGACCCAGATCTTTTGTAGATATTAATCTGATGGAAGCCAATTTGTCACTGTTTGTAACTCATATCACAAATTACAAGCTGGTTCTGAGCTTTGCGCAACAAAAATGACAGCACATTCTGATGAAATACTGCAGCATTTGATTGGAAATGCTTCATTTAAATATAGGCACTGAAGCTGCAGGCCTCTCTGAATGACCCTTAAAGTGTTATTTTTTAAAAACATCCCACTAGTGAAACTGGATGTAGAAGGATGCAATTTGGGGGATTTTGTAGTCTCTGCCTATAATCAGCAGAACAGATAAGCTTGCCTTTGATTTTAGTTTTGTTCTTAAAATATCTGCCTGGATTTAAGAATAACAGTGGAAGTTTTGTAAGCAAATATTATGAAAGAAAAGAATACTTACTTGTCTAAGACAGTCCATACTTATTAAGATTCAACTTGTCTCCTAATCCTGTTTCTGTCTCTACTTCTGTTTCTACCCAGGGCAACTCATCTGATATTTGCATCTATACAATGGAAATAATACAGTCTAATCAGTGTTGCAAAGAGAATTGTTTGGCATCTTTATTTAACATCACCACAGTGCTCTGAAAATACAGTGAACTATAAAACTGCTAAACAGTTTTATGATCATTGTGTTCCCACAAGTGGCTGAGCTCCCATAAAGAAATGATAATAGATGTTATACGAGTCAGAGAGGTGCCATCAGTATTGTCTCTTATGAATCCATGTTGCCATTTCAGATGTATTTTTATTTTGACCTTCTTCTTGCCTGTAGATTTATAATAGCAATACCTAATCTTTCCATCAATCACAGTTATTTTATTCAACCATTTCTTCTAAGAAAAATAAAAATAAAAATACTGTTGGTTTTTTTTTCAATCTAATCAGAATCAAGAAACTCTGAATTATGGTATTTAATGAAGATAAATCTGAAATTTCACATAGTTTAGAAATAATTGAACTTCAGACAGCACTTTGTCTTCTTTCACTACATTGGTGCTTTTCTATTAAAAAGAAAGGAAGGAGGAAGGTATCATATTGACAAAGCTATTAAAAATAGACTATGCAGAGAAATTAGGAAATGGTAGCTTAAAAAAATGATTGTCAGCTACAATATTAATGAAACATTCCAAATTTCAAATACCTCTCTCTGGCAATCACTTTATTAAAAATTCAGCTGTTGGCTGAGTTCAGAAGTGATCTTGAGCCTCCCAGGGCTCTTACCCTGCAGGTTAATAAAGCTGCAAGCATTAAGACCTGGTTCAGCAAAGCACCTTGTCAGATCTGCAGGGGAGAGGAGGTGATAGATCATATAGTTCAAACATCCACTAACCCCACTTGCCCAGAGTATATTTATAGTAACATTAGTCTTACAAATTAGACATGGAAAAAACTATCGAATCATGCTGACTGTCTCCCTGGTAATTTATTACTTATCATCTTGCTATATTCATATACACAATGCATTTTTGTTTAGGGTCTTTCAACAGGCACGTGTTTATCTGAATCTCGTTTAACACAGTCACTTATGGCATTAACTGTAAGGACTATGTTTTTTGTTGCTGGGTTTTTTCCTCCTGATGTTAGCTTTCAGAACTTAGCTTTTATTTTAGTGTTGTAAGCTTTTTGTTTCGTTTTTAGCTATTCCTTTTACAAATCTACATGATGGACCCAAACTAGTCTCTAATTAGTTCCAAATATTTATAAGTTAGCCATAATAAATATAACTTATTTTTCAAGCATTATAGCAAGTGGATAATAAACTGACTTAAAGTAAAACAAACCCCTCTGGCACTATGTAACATTTAAAAGGTGATTACATAAAAAAAATATTTTCTTGTGTAATACAAATCAAATATACCAAAGAAAAATGTATAAAATAAATTTTATAAATAATATTTTTAAAGAATTCCTGACTGCATATGAAAAATTTAAATCAAAGCTATATTATCTAAAACATGCTTCTTATTGTTCATATACTTACTTTTAGTACTTTAAATACAATAGAATTTAATATATGCATGTCTTTATATAGCATCCTTTAATGCAAAGTGGCTGTTTAAACATATAAAAAAGGAACGAATAAATTCCATAATTCAAGAAAAATTACCATACAGGCATAATTACCCCTTCAGTCACTTTAAAATGTTTATATCTTCTCTTTGAGCACCCTCTCATCTGTCTGTTAATATCTTCTTTGAAATGCTTTGCTTAGAATCATATGTAATTTACTATAGACAGTCAGGTTTCCATCACACACTGAAGTGCTTTTATCTTTCTGCCACACGACCTGATGCCTTTTTTCATGCATGCCTCGAAAATAAGTTCATCTCTTCATGCCACATGCGTATGTGAAAATGTGTGCAAATGACTCTTTTCTTCCACCTACGGCCATTTTCAGAATTACTGTTGTAGAATTTTTTGCTTCTGTTGAGTATCTGTGATTCTGTTTGTTTTGGTTTTAATCTTTTCAATTAGCATTTTTAAAAAACAAATGTTTTTGCTCTTATTCACTTTTAAAACAATTCATATTTTCTACTGTGTTATTTCTAGGGAGCTTCAGTCAAGATCAGTATCCTGCCTTGTCAAGCATTGTGTAAACATACAGGTCTTTTCTGTTTCTAAAATAATTGAGTCTCCTTGTATTACTTCCTTGTCCTCCAAGCATCTCTTTAGTATTATCTGTGAATGTAATTAATACTATTTACTTCTCTCCTGAGTTAGTGAAGATATTAATCCCTGACTTAATACAGATCCCTGAAGTAGTGTGCTATGCACCTCTTCCCATCTGGATATATTGCTGGCATTATCCTTTGTTTATGCTCTTTCATCCTCTCTCAATCTTTCAATGAGACAGTGTTTCTACCGAAGCCAATTTTAATTAATGTTGACAAAGATTTTAGCATGCACTGCAAACCAAATATATTGCAGCAATTGTTTTTCATGTCCCCATTAATCTTTGCATAAAAAAATCAAATTTATCCTCTACCCCTTTGTTCTTTCCAAATCTATTCTGCCTATCACTGCTAGGTGAGTTGGGCTATAGATTTGCATGTGTGCTTTTCGGTGGTAGTGGTGGTAGTTGTGGTTTTTTGTTTGTTTTGTTTTGTTTTGTTTTTTTCTTCTCTTACTATGTGCTTTACTGTTTGGAGAACAAAAAGAACTGAGCAAAGCAGAACGGTGAGCAGGATGGTCTCAGTCCAGCAAAGCAATGAAATACATGGCTGTCTTTAAATACAGACACAATCTCAGTGGAGTCTATAGAAATATTTGCATGCTGGAGGGTAGTGTCCACCAGATGATGCATTGAATATCTAAACATATAGCGTAAATCATCTCATACTTTCTTTTTTGTTTAAAAATATTTTCAGATTAACCTTTCAAAGCTCACTTCATTCTTTATGGTAGCTGAAGCAGCAATACAGTACATGTTTGAGGTTACATGCATCAAAACATTAGAATGCAAAATATTCAGATTTTCTAAACTGCATACTTTCATATTTCCCCCATTATTCCCTAAATAGTCCTCTATCAGAATGGGAAAAGTCTTAACATATGTTGCATATCACCTATTTGTAGGGTTTTCTTTTTAGTATTATTTATTTATTTATTAAAAATATATATATAGTAATTCAGTTACTTTTGAAACACAATTCATTTCATCTTTCCTCAGGATGCACTTGAATTCTTTAGTAACAAATGCAATGTTCCTCTGCACCTGGCAGCATAATGGTTCTGTTGACAAATGTTAATTATTCATGTGGGTTTTCTGTTCCCAGAATTATTGGCTCTGAACTCATAATCAAAGCAAAATGGGGGTGGAGGGACAGAGGAGGGAACCTTTCCCCAAATAGTAGAGCAGCTTTATTTGTAAATGTCATGGGAAGCTAGAAGGAGAAAAGAAAGCAAGTAAACGTGTTAGCCCGAGGGAAAGAATTTCTAAGGATGTGCTCTTATGTCCAGCTAGGGCTGGTATCTTTTTTAGTTCAACAGACTAAAAAAAAAAAAAAAAAAAAGAAAAAGGAAGGAAAACAACCTCTTGGCCCCACATCTCCAGAAGATACCAGAAGATACAATGGGATTTTAACACAGAGGGAGAATCTCTCCTTGACACAATTGAAACACAGCTTAACTTGCCTTAAATCAGACTATCTAATCAACTTAAATCCAATGAAAAATAGCTGCTGTTACGCCTTAGAAGCAGAGTGTGGATGAGGAGATTAGCTGGGGCGAGATTAATCACTTTAGAAAAAAAGAACTTTAACCACATTTTAATAACATACAGTTCAATCTGGTTGTGAATATGGAAGCTCAGATAAAACCCTTTAAAAAGTAAGAGCCATCAAAGCAGTTTGGAAATGTTTAGGTATTCATATACAGTACTGAGAAGAACTCATTTCATCTATGCTTTTCTAAGGTGATTCCTTACAGTCATTCTAGAAAGGTTCACACTAGGCAGAAAAAGAAAGAAAGATTGAATATATTTTATGTGCCATTAATGGTTGTCAATTTGATTTAAAAAAAAAAAAAAAAAGAAGAAGAAACATTGTAGTTTAATGGGTAAATGTAAATGACCTCAACATTGCAGTTTTGTACTTCAAAGAGGAGTAAATTTGTTTTGAAGTTTATTTGGTAGATGAATTGCTGTCAGAGATAAGCAAAAAGTTATGAACTCCCAGGGGCTCTCATAATGCTTCAGAAACGGGAAAATTCAAGTTATGCCATGCTTGTGATCAAACATAATAAAAATTAAGGCTAATAAACAGCCTTTCTAGCATCAATCTAAAAGGTGTGCCAAGGAGGTTTGTTATCAGTTTGGAATTCACAAGGTTTGTTATCTTTGATTTTTTTTATCTTTTCTTTTTTTTTTTTTTTTTGAATGAACATTACCTTCACCCCTAAATTAAAAATATTTTTCATACACAATAACCCATCATTTTTCTTTTAAAATCAAATTCCTTATATCTGGGCAAAATTAATAGTTATGGTAAAAAGATTTCTTCCCCACAGCTCTCTTGATAGGCAGAAGCGAGGTAGTAACTCTCAAAAGATAATTTCAATAACAATTGAACCATTGTACATGAATGACATTTCATATAGACTGATTATCATATTCCATGCTCCTTAAAACTATAGAATAAAAGCAGGGGACGAGATTACCCTTTTTTTATGATATATGTATATAAAATCTCTCAAAATGTCTCCAATTAAAGAAGTGTAAGAAGTATGCTTTTACTTTTGAACTATTCAAACACCTCTTCAGTACTAAATGTACTACTAAATCTACATTTCAAAACATTGCATTGCCTTTAATGTCTTTCCATTGTCATAGTGTAAGTGGGAATTACTGGTTTCTGAGTAAATTTATGTTGATTTACACCTCTTGTGACTCCCTTCAGCAAAGTAGTAGATATTTCAAATATTATCCCTCACTGGTATGTACTATTCTGCAAAACTTTCCAGCAAGGCAAATTTGTTGGTGCTTATTAGTAGCCCAGCAGTTGATGCCATTTCAAAGGCACTGACTATGCTTTTTAACGTTAGACATACAGGTATAACAAGACACAACTCACTGCATGTTTATTTCAGAAGTGCATGCTGTTAACATGACAAAAATCAAGTACAAGACAAGAAACAGAAAAAATCATTTATCCTTTACTGTGTGTAAAGATAGCTTAAAGTTTTGACAGGACATTTAAATATTCACAACCAAATATTTTCTGAAATAAAACAAGTCAAACACATTTGTTTTAGAACCTTAGCTGAACAGGAGAAAATAGAATGTCTCATGAGGGTGCTGAATTTCTCGCCAACTTCATACCTTCCCTATTACTTAAAAGCAACATAATCATTTGAATTTCATTTTTTCTGACATTTAGGTACGGTGCATTCTCTCTCTGTGACCCAAATGGCCAGCTAATTGTCTGTAAAGTTACCCCAGGGAGAAAGTACTGATCAATAAATGAAATAGTAGGCAAGGTCAGCAACTGAAATTCATTCTTTTATTCTCACACACACACACTCTAAGTGTGAACTGGAAAAAGTCAGACATTCTTCTAGCATTTTATTTTTTTACTTGCAGAATTACTCAGTATGATCAATTATTTTGCAATCAAGACTCATTTCACTTAATTTGGGACATTTAAGATAGATACGTTAGATGTTATAGGTTACCCTAATAATGGATACAAAGATACCTGAGGGAGAGAAGTGGGCATTTTGTTCTTATTTTATAACTCAGATTGTCTGAACCATGTTTTGGAAACCTACGCCTCTCTCTTCCACTCCCTCTCCATTAACTACAGAAATCTTGAGGTTAGACATCCAACTTTGGCAACTGAACTAGGCATCTAAAATTGAACTAGATGAATATGGACCATTCTCACTGTACATGGGTGACATATTCACAGCATCATAGAATCATAGAATTCTCAGAGTTGGAAAGGACCACTAAAGGTCCATGTCAAATACCTTATTGAAGTCAAGATAGCTGACACCAGTGGCTCTTCCTTTATTCATTGATGCTGTTATGCCATCATAGAAGGCTACTAGGTCAAGCAGGATTTGCCTTTGGTGAAGCAATTCTGGCTTTCCCGTATCACCTCCCTGTCTTCCATATGCCTTAGCATAGCTTACAGGAGGATCTGCTCTGTGATCTTTCCCAAAACAGGGGTGAGATGGACAAATTCAAAGTGGAAGGTTTTTTAGATGGATATATGAACAATTTCATGTGAATTAACATGCCAGAGATGAATGTATTAGAAAGTAAATTCAGCTTAGCTTATCCTCATTTGCCCTTAAGTGTATGTTTTAAGCTCAGGTTACCGGTCCTTTTTTTTATTTTTTCCTCATACACTCTGTCTTGTACTTATTTTTTCAGTTAACTGAAGAAGAATATTCCATTTTACATTAATCCAGTTATGTAAGTAAACCTTTGGTATTAGTATCATGCTTCAAGAGATGAGAATCATAGAATCATTTGATCTGGAAGGGACTCTTAAAGGTCATCCAGCCCAGCTGCCATGAAAGGAATATCTGCAAGTTGATCAAAGCCTGATCCAGCCTGCCCTTGAATGTCGTCCAAAGACAGGGCTTCCACCACCTCTTTGGGCAACCCTTTCCAGTGCTTCACTACGCTTGTTGTAAAAAACTTTTTCCTCATATCCAATTTAAATCTTCTTTCATTTGAAACCATCTCCCCTTGTGCTGTCACAGCAGACCTTATTAAAGTGTCTGTCCTTTCTTTCTTATAGCCCTCCTTCAGTTACTGAACAGCCACTATGAGCCTCTCTGGAGCCTTCTCTTCTCCAAGATGAACAGCCACAACACTCTCATCCCATCCTCTTCAGGGAGCAGTTCCATTCGTAGAAACATCTATATGGACCTCCTCTGGACATGCTTCAACATCTTCTTGTGTGCCACAAAGAGAGAGAAGCATGCCCTTTTTATATAAGTGTGTTTTCAATACCATTCAAATCAAAGGGAGCATTGCTTTCTTGTTTGCAGGAAATGGTCACTCACTGACTCGTTATATGGATATTTCTTGTTTTAGGCAGACAAAGAAGCAAAATTTGGCTATCTGATTATTTACTAGACTAAAAATGCTTGTAGGACTGTGGGAATTCATATGTGACTGACAGTGTTTTCAAATATTGTTAAAATTCAGATCCATGGAGTAGCTTCCATGTGGAAAATTAAACTTTTCCACTGACTCATTTCAGTGTGTTTTTGTTTGTTTGTTTGTAAAATACCCGTCTGAAACTCTTCGGGTGTGCTGTGAGAGCACTCCAACCTTCCAGGTGCTCTTCTCTCCTAGGACTGACTGAACCTATGATGCTTAGCATTCAGAATTGAGTACATGGAATGTTGACTTCAGCCTTCAATAAGATAATGAATTTGGCAATAGCACATGGAACGATAAACACTGGAATATGCCTAAGTATTCTTTTACAAATTGTTCAGAAAGCAATCTCAGAACCTACGCATACTATTTTATTTTATACTAAATTTCAGACACTCCTTTCTCTCTTGTAATGTCATTTTGATAATACTAACTTTTCTTGGAAGTTACTGTTGTTTCTTCAGCAAAGACTACACGGTGAAATTAGTTATTAAAAAAAAAAATAAATGATTGAAACTAATCACAGAAAAAGGAACTTTCACAGTAATGAAACATATCCATTCATCTATACATTTCCCTGTGCCCTTCAGATCACCTTAAAAATTTTAACACTGAACATACTGCTGAAGTTAGTGGTGGTTTGTTTTGTTTTCTTGAGATACTAAGCGAACGCTAATCATGAATATATTTGTTTCCCTTTATTAGACTGTTTGGAGAGATCTCCTTGAAAAGTTATCCATAGTTATATAGCATAAACATTTATTTGTTGATTGTTTATATATTGGCATTTGAAAATTTGTATTGCTTTTCTTGGTGAAGCTGCAAACATCTCCAGATCTGAGCTCACATAATTACTCTCCACCTTGCACAGGTTTGTCCTTCAGCCTTTGTTAAGAGAAGAATTCTTTTATTTTCTCAGTCCTGTTCTTTTATATTTTGCTGTGCACAGCAAAACTGCTTCTATATCTTGTTTTACACCTTAGTGTGCTGTACTAGGAAAACCACTGCCAGACCATCTCCTTTTGTCAAGTAGTTTTTAGGCCATTTCCTGTTTACATCAAGTCAGCACTTACATGCAGGTCATTTTGCCGCAGCTAACTGCACATAGTATTTCTCCACAGGATACTGCAGAATCTATACACTCACTAGGCTTATCACAGGGATTTCAAAACCTGATCTGTAAAAATACTTGTTTTGGTGCAGCTAGAAATGAAAGTTTTAGTTCAGTCAATGCTTGTAGTAATGTATCCCTGGTTTCTGCTGTTCCCTTCCTGAATTTTCATAGACAGAGGATCAATAGCACGAACACACCCTGGCTGAGAAAATGCTTCAAAAATGTATCCAAAGACTGTACATTCTAAACTGTCCATTTGGCACCCAGGTGAGATGAGAATTCCTGTCACAAGCTGTTAATTGAACGGAGAAATATCCTCTTTCTAGAGATACCTTTCTCCTAGCCTTTTTAAATCTTTTTTTCTTTTTTTTTTTTTCTTTTTTTTGGGGGGTGCAGAGTAGGGGAGGGGGAGGAGGGGGGCATATGCACTGTCATGTCAACATTCCTGTAATTTTCTTTTATCCTACATTAACCGTATTATCAATATTATCATTGCGTTTCCACAATATGCTGAGAATCACTTAAATAATTTACATTCACTAAAAAGTCTCTTGTTTTCTTTGAAATACATATGGCTTTAACGTGTTTAGGACTGTCTAATTGACATGGCATAATTCTTATCCTTGCTACTAAAATCTGTTTCTTAAACTGCCTGTTGTCACGGGTATCTATAATCTCACAATTCTTTGATTATGTCTGAGCACTGCTTGAGTTAGTGCTTGTTTAGGCCAAAACCATTCTAATGACCATTTTAACTCTTTAACTCTGATAAAATTATAGTATTTGGGAATTTTTATTACCATTGCCTAAGTTCTAGTTTTAGACAAAGAGTAAGTTCTCCAGTTATTTGCTTACTAGGTTTCTACATACCGATATAATTTTAGCATATCTGAAGTTATGCTGTATTAAAAATATGGTTTCTAAAATATATCACTTGACTGGATTCTTAAGATGAAAGTTTTGTATAGTTTCAGGTGATGTATTTATGAAGAAGATGATCAAAAACACAGAGGCTGTATGTTGCCTAAGTAGCTGAACAGCTTGAGAACATGAAGAGGTGACATCATATTGTTTTCCCTGGTTATATATTTTTCACATCTCATTTACTATGAATAAGTAAAATAATACTGAGTTATATGTAAATTTTGTCTGAACTTGCATTGATGATTGTGTATTACCTGAATTCCTTTCCACTCTTCTGTTTGAAAACTAATGCATATAGAAAAGAAAGTATAACATGGGTCCCATGTCATAGTTAGGTACAGATCTCACCCAGGCTATTAACATTTTTTTCTTATATTTCACTCCATTCCTGATATGGATAAGGAAGTTTAAACAATATTTATTTATTTATTGTTAGTTTGTTTTTCTGCTAGACAGTTAATCTAGTTAACTACTGAGAAATTCTATGGTGAATACTTGTTTTGATATCTTTGCATCAAGTTATCCATCAAAGTTGAATTTTAACACCTACCTATCAATTCTGCCATTTAAATCCAGGGAATTGAAAAGAAAATAAATCTAAATGTTTCTACTGAAGCCAAATCACCTCATATAATGTGCTTTTACTATTATAGATATATTTATACAAGGTATCAATATAAATGCTGCTCCAAAAGTAGTGCCTTTAATTTTATTATGTTGGCCCACAACTTCAGAGACAGATATCGGTGGTATGGCACTAGAGGCTGAATTTTACCACAAAATATTCTGTTAAATTTTGTTACTGTGCGGCAGATGGCAGCAGATGGGCAGTCTGACACAATGATATCAGGCATGCAAGTGCATATGAGGCAAAGGTGTTTCCTCTCTGCATAAAAAATGGCATCCCACTGACATTCAAACAGTGGATGTGCATGCAAAGGAAGCTGGACTGCATAGGCAACATTTTCCTAAAAACAACACCATCATAGCAGCTCTGAAACAATGGGCCACCTCCACTGGTGCAGAATTTTATGAGCACCTCATGCAGTCTCTTATTCATAATTGGTGGAAATGCATAGCTAACAGTGGTGACTATGTTGAAAAGTAGCATTTTGCAGATGAGAATTTGCTCTATCCAATGGTGTTATTGTTTCTTTGTACCTGTTTGTAGTTTCCATAGAGATAATTAGCAGGTATTACTTTTGGAGCAACCTACACATATAGGTATGTATATATACATGCATGTTAGTAAAAAACATCGAGTAAGTCTAGATCTGGATCACCCTCTGACTGCCTAAGAACCGCAAGGCTCCTAGCAGTGTATAAGTTATCAGACAGCATTTTCTCATTACAA
Organism: Tetrao urogallus; assembly: GCF_951394365.1. Classification (NCBI taxonomy): domain Eukaryota; kingdom Metazoa; phylum Chordata; class Aves; order Galliformes; family Phasianidae; genus Tetrao; species Tetrao urogallus. The sequence goes on along the minus strand of NC_136814.1, from coordinate 72,407,133 downwards.
AATCCCCTCATTTTGTATATATATAAAATGTGTGGAATGAGTAAAGGGTAACCTCTCCAAATACTCAGCAATCCTGACTCATGATGCTCTTACTCGTGGTAGTTTTAAATTATTCCTCCAAAATTAGCAGAACATGCAAGGGAGAAACAAGTGAATGGGTTTTATATGTGAATGGGTTTGGGGGTATGAAACCCCCAATTCCTCATTATATGTTCAAGAACAGTCTTGTCTTGTGTTCAGTGTCCTCTTCCAAAGCTTTTCTGAATTTTAATCCTATCATTCTAACCTGAACTTAGAGGACTAACTCATCAGAAGGCAGGACTTATTGTGGAACCAACTGTTTCAGTTTCCTCATCTTTTAGCCCTTCGTATGTTCAGTAGCTGCATTTCCTTTGGGAACTTAGCCTTAACATTCTGTATTTTACCTTCTGTTTTTCTATTGAACCTACATTACAAAATATGACTGAAAGCACAACTCAATTAAAAGAAGATACTGCTCTTATAAATGAACATCTGCATGAATCTTTAAAAAGCATTTTATATATCTTCAGTGTTGTTAACATTTGTGTGTGAATTGGGGCATAATATACAAAAAGTTAAATCTTTGGAGGATTTTAAAAGTTCTTTACAAGATTACATATATATATATATTTCTTCATAGGAAAATGAAACCCATTCCTGCAAAGTTTACAGACAGTTTGCCTCTTAGATTTACTTTTGAAAAATTCAATAAGCAATTACAGCATTAAACATTGCCTATATGCAATCTGCAAACTTAAAAATAACTTACTCAGTATTTTTCTGTAAAACAGCCACATGATTGTGTGCTTCTTCTTTCCTTATTGTTAGAAGGCACCAGTCAGAAACAGTGAGCTAAAAGCAATAAACTAATGGTCTTACAGAAAATAATATTTTATTCATATCACTGAACAGGTAATAAAAGAAGCATGACTTTCTCCACTTTGACTTGCCCATCATCCCCAAACTAACTTGTTAGTTAACTTGTTAGGTTAACTAACTTGTTAGGACTGTCAAAACAGTAAGGAAATAGTCTGAATGTATGCATGCATGTACATTTGCCTTGATGAAAAAAAAAAATACAAAAAAAAAACCCCACAACACAATGAATACATTATAGCCTGAGAAAGGAAGAAAATAGGTCTGCTTGTTAAAAATGCAATAACTAATATTTTTTAGACTCCTTCAATTAACTTCTCAATTTTGACATTTACAGAGATACAAAACAAATAGAGCCAACTGTACTCAAATCCCTTCTAATCTGTTCATCATTTATTGTTTAAATTTAATTTACCATTTCTATGATAATTTAATAACATTTTTAGTAATTCTTGCTTTTGACACTGAAACAGCATGGTGTTGATTTACTGTGTCGTCAGACTTGTGCTTTTAAGTAAACACATTAATATTTTCACAGCAGGATTGGAATAAATGGAGTATATTCTGTTCCTTTTACAACTATACTAAATCTATTTACTTTGTTGAGTGACAGAGAGAAAATTTGACTGAACTGATGTAGGAAGTCAAGAAGAGTCATGATAGAACACGAAAAACTTTTGTCCATTCTGGAAGGTGAAACAGTACAACTTCACCCAGCACTGAAGAAAATGGAATAAGCCAGCAGTCAAGGCAAGTTTTGTATCTGACAGGTTTTATCTGTTATAGCTTTTATTACAATTGGCTTTACCAGTTTTCATGGTTACAGAAAGTAGATTTGTATGTATAGATAGCACAATATGATGAAAATATGGTGTAACATAACATCTTTCACACAAGCAAACACATCTTTCACACAAAACATCTTTCACACAAACCTTCTCAGAGACAGGTAAAATTCTTGCAAATTGAAATAATAAAAACATAAAGGAAGGAGAAGAAAAGTGAATGTAATAAGTGAGGAGGAGATGTTTCTTTCGGGCTTGAGCAAAGATTGTGGCATCCCTATGAATTATATCTTTCATTGGTAACAAATGCTCTTGCTGTTGCTAGAGGATTTTATCCATCTGTGTAGCTTTGCACCTTTATGCAGTTGCAATAGGCAATAGAAAAGTCTTATGACTCTATTTCACCTTTTTTACTAAATGGAATGTTTAATCCCTAGAAGGCAAAGCATATATATAGTAAGAAGGCACATGTTGGATCTGAGTACTTTTAACTGTGAAATGCCGCTGAACTTGATGTTACACAGAAGTGTCAAAGAGTGTCAAAAGGCAAAAACTGATATGAAATCTGTTCAATGTTCACCTTCTGTTCTTTTAACTTTCCTAAAAATTGTTGAATCATTTTTTTCTAGACCTCATCCTACTTCTACTGAATGCATTAGGGCATTACTAATGCCCTACTAATGGTTGATGACATGATTTGGAGTCTTGTGCAAAGGTGAATTAATCAACAGAAATTCTGGCTTACATGTTTTGTTTTCTTTTGCTTTGTATTGTGTCTGCTATATTATTGTATTTTAGTTTTCATAGTGTCAGTTCTGTACATCTTATCTACTTCAATTGTATCAGCAGAATTATACCTATGGACATGAAATGGTTCATTTTCAGTCATCTCCTTTTTCTAATTTTAAGTTCCTTGTCATTGCACTGTGGATTTTAAATAGCAAAATAATTATCATTCAGGCTAAGTCTGAAACTATACATACAGGTTCAAATTCAGGCAAATATCCCTTCTCCAAATAACATTTAAGGATATATTTACTCAGCAGAATTTAATAACATATTTAAACAACTTTTTATGAGAGTGGATGCTGAAGTTTTCCTGCATCACTAAGAGGCTGCTGCACTGGAGTTCACTGACAAGTTAAATGGGCATCCAATAGGCTACCTAAAAGCAATATATCAATTCTAATTCAGCCAGCATTTTACCGTCTGTAAAGAAATGGCTGCCGTGTACAAGCAAAGGTGTCATTTGTGTATGCAATTATTGAAATTATGTATATACTTTGAAATGAAACAAAATTTGGATCAGTTAAATTTGTATATCTATCCATTTGGTAATATCTGACTTCCATGATTTAAAGTATGACGTTAGTTAAACAAATGGTGACTGAATCCATACCAGTCGAGAAATTATAGTTTGGGGATTTCTCCAGTTGTGTGCTTAATGTTATGCTAATGTTTTGTCAGTGATAGCTAAAAAGATTCATTGCTTCTCTTTTCCATGGGCTTGTTGCTAATGAAAAAGATATTTTGTTCTGTAGCAAAATGATAGCATGCTGGCTCTTTACACTTTGGATGCTAAAAATCCTCAGGCAAAATATTTTGTCAAAAAAGGCAAGCTTAACTCCATTCACTTTACAAGTATTGCTCTCTTACACTAGCTGTCACTTTGCCTCTTTATTTAATGATTCACTGTGCTCAGATATTTGCATAGCATCATACTTCTATACAGTGCTAAATGGTCACATTCCTTCTAAAAAGATTTGAACAGTAAGAATATTACCTCTTGTCCTGGGGCATCCTTCTGGCAGAAACTGTTGAGATGATATAAATAAATCACAACACTATTCAAAAATGGAATCATAAGAAAAAAAATTTTATGTTTCTTTTTCTTTGAAAGGTGACTTTGAGACAGAAAATTCAACATTGTATTGAATGAGGCCTCTGTTTATCCACTAAGCCAAGAAGGTTGGGAAACTATTAAGGAACTACTATTGATTTTAAGCATCATGTTGACCAAAGAACAGATTTCAAGTGACCTTCCACTGTGATAACAGTATCTGTAACTTAAAAAATAGCTTTGTCTACAGGAAGTTAAAAGTCTCAGCTACAAAATACAATAAACAACAATTTGAGTTTAGTTTAAACCAATAGCTACAAATAATATACTACTTGATATATATAAAAAAGTATATATTGAATCAGCTGTTTTGATCTTACTTTTATACTTCACTAAATTTTGAGTAATCATGACTAACCAGGAAAATCTAACAGTTTTGCCTTTGATTTAGTTTCAAACAGCAGTTACATTCCATTTAGTATTTTGCCTTTTCTTTCATTAAAACTTTAGTGAAATGCATACTATATTTTCGTCTCAATGTCAATATACAAAACACAAAACAGTCTATATTTTAAGGAACTTTAGTCTTGACATTAAAAAGCTGCAGAAGCAAACCTAAAGTTTTATTCTGCATGAATATCAATCCATATTTTTTAATCCCTAATACATGTGCATTTGGTCCTTACTGTTTTATGAAGGTACGCATTCACATGGGCTTTATGAACATCCATTTTCAGAATAGATGATGAGAAAGGACTGCTACTGTTAGAAAGTCTCCCAAATGCTGTTGGGAGTCCAAAATAGAGATTTGTTTATGGATGAAGATTGACTGGGCAAGACATAAATTATGAGATTTACACTAATTCATTTTACTTAAACCCTGTTAAAAGATGAAAGCATAATATACATGAAAAGTGTAGTGACATGTAACACTCTTGAGTGGATTAATGCTTTCTCTGAAAAAGTGTACAGCCTATATTTGTGTCTAGGATTACCCACTTTACACTGAAGAGTTACTGAAGAATCTTGGTGGAGAGAAAAAATCCCAACCTCCAAGATCTCCCTAAACTCCCAAACCAACATTCTTCTTCTAGATGACCTTAGCATGATTTATATATTTTATTAAATAAGGTGAGCTTCTTATTCCTAGGTGAGTATTCACTGATCTCTTACATGTGAGGGAAAGGGAAAGAGAAACCACGTCCTCTATCAGTGACTCAGAGGTATGACCTCTGCAGAAGTACAGCACAGATCTCACATGGCAGGTGACAGCTCCATGCTATGATTCAAAATTGCTGAAGCTGAGAAGCTGACATTTTCAAGAACTGAAGGAAAGAACTGGAAAAGTGCATCCCTTTCTTCAGACTTTGAGATGTCTAGTTTTAGTGCCACCTCGGGTAGAAAATAATTTGCTGGAAATTTCTTCCTGGTTCCCTCAAATCCCCTCAAGCTCTGTGTACAGCATATTGGGCCAGATTCTTGGTTGTGCATTCCCCAGTAAGAAGTAGCTGCTGAGCTCTGTAATTCCTGAATGCTTTTGTGAAACTCAGAGCTTGCTGGCTGTGTATGTGTTTACAAAGGTATATTGGATTTTTCAATTTTTTATAGTTAAAATGGATTCTGGCAAAATAAAACCATACATTTCGATTTTTTAAAAAATATACAAGTTGTTTTTTATTTAATCAAGGTGTAAAAGAAGAATCAGAGAAATGTATATTAGGCAGTACATTTCCAGAAGATGATGGGTGTGATTCCAAACAGTGGGTTTTTTAATTATATTTTTAGGGGAAGTTGCTAATATTTTTTTTCAGTCTCCATGACAACAGTGGGACTCCACTCCTATCATACATTTTCAGTATATCAACCCTGTCTGTACAGAAGCAGTATTTCAACCACACTTTCATTTTCAATTGTTATTTTGTGCAATCTCTATTTTCTTCTAGAGACATGGAGCCTCATTCTGATCTTTCCTCTGCTAGATTTTACAATGATGTCACCCTTAAATAGGAAAGAAATTCAGTCTGACTCACAGCAATGAAAAACAGATCAAAAAGAAGGTCATACTGTAACTGATATCATGTCAGAGTTCTCACCATTCAGAACTTATCTGAGAGCTATTGCATTTGTTTTCCTTCGTGTAAGAAGAATTATACTTCTTCATAATACATGCCTGCAGTCCAGAAATACACAATGAGAGAGGTTTGGAGATCATATCACATAAATGGTAGACTTGACTGAAACAGGAAAGTGGTAGATACCCTATATACCCCACAAAAGCAAAGGCCTACCTCTTCCTCAGCTGGTGGGAGGAAACACCAACCACTGAAGAAAGATTTTGTCATGTTTTCTATATCCCATCTCTTTCTTCAACAATTTGCACTTTAAAACATTTGCTTGCAAATCTAGTTAGAGAAAGATGGATAAACGTTATATAATGAAATATCCAAACAATGCCTACGCCATTATGTTATGTGACTGTTTAATCTGTCACATGATTTTTGAAGATGAAAGTTACATCTTGTCTTAATAAGAACTCATGATCAATTTACAGAATGAAGGTATTCATTTCTGTAGTTGTAAAATATGCACACAGTTCTCCAGTAGCAAAATGATGGAGATTATTATATCTATATTATAAAATGTTATGATTTTAAATGGCTACCAGAATCTTCATTTCTGATTTTAAAATGTGTGTCATGGGTGGCATTTTTTTCTAAATCTACCAATGATGTAATTGTTGAATGTCTTATTCATAGCATACCTAATTTTATATAAATTGTTTCACTTTGTAGAACACTACTGTAAGGAATTCAAACTTCTTGACACCGAGAGCTTTATCAGATTAGTAATTAGTAGTCTTGATGCAAGGTCCTAGTGGCAAAATTCCTGTTGATTTCAATGAGAATGTGTACAGGCTGAAAGTCTTCTGAAATTTCTGTGAAAGTAAAAGCTATTTCTTTCTTTCATCTACTTTTGGAAACTAATAAGGCTGATTTTAGTGGAACTTATTACATTCTTACTGGAAGCAGAATTTGACCCCAGCTGAAAAGATTGCCCCCTTCTTTCACTTTGTTTTGAAAAACAGCTACATTTTCATAATGGTGTCCAGCTACACACACAAATCTCATTACCCAATAATAGGATTTGTCTACATACCTCCTGCTCAGTCTTTTGGAAATGTACATGTCCCTCAGCATGGGTTATTTTTTTTCTCCTTGTTTCCATTTACATCTGTCCACATGAGTACAATAGATTAAATTCCATATAACAGTTTTAGTTGAGAAAAAGTAGTTAAGTACATAATCAAGGAGAAGGCGGAGATACTCTTGAAGTACAAAGTCTTCTTTGGAAGCTGAACTCTCACTTTTGTTACAGTGATTGAGACATAGGAAAGTAAAAATGTCCCAGAGAGTTGAAACAAAATGTACTGGAGTAGCTGAAATCTAGCAGCAAAAGGCTAAAAACAATGCTTAACTATAATCTGCAGTTCAAGTGTCTTATAACTGGATTAATCTGCAATAAACAATTTGTCTTATGAAACCATGGAATAGTAACATTTTGAATTGGATATATGAATAGCAGTTTAGTTAGATACTATTTTTTTTTTTCTAAGCTGGTTCTAATCTTCATTTCTTTCAAAGTAGTGAAGTAGAAGAAGTGAAATATGCTTTAATATTTATTGCCTTACTTCCTGTCATTAGTTCTATAGCTGTTCTGACTAAACCCGTTATAGGAGCTCAGTAAAATATTTATTCAGGATGAAGAACAGTAAACTGTGGAAAAGGTCTGGCAAAACAAACAAATGCATAAGCCAGAAAAAAAAAAAAGAAAAAAAAAAAAAGAAAAAAAAAAGTTAACTGTTGGAAGTAATATGAAACAAATAAACAGAACAAAAAAATGCACCTTGATCAGGTTTATGTTCTGTGAAATGCTCTGAAAAGTCACATCATTTGTCAGATACATGAAAACCAGCTAGGAATTTGAACTCCCAGTAGAAGTCTATCTTCTATTCTTCTATTCTATTTCTCTCACTTCTGTATCGTACCACTGGTTTCTCTGTCTTTCATTCTTTCTCTGTATAAAAATAGTTGTGTAATTCACATAAAGCACCATTTCCCAATGACTAATCATACTAAACTTGCCTTTTGCATAATTAACTTTCTGAAAAGTTAAAGTTTGTGTAACTCACTTGTTAATAACTGTGAATAAAATATGAGGTCACTATTTGGATATTGTGCTTTGCTCTGTGCACCAATGTTTTGCAGTAGATGTGGAAGGTTGAATTTTCCTTTTTATTTTTTGAATATAGGCAAGTGTCCTAAGTCTTGTTGCTATGCAGTTTAGCCATAGCAACAAACACAAAAGCCAATGTGTTCTTATTTCTATTTTCCCCTTCAGTTTGACTGGTAAAAAAAGAGATGCTGAATATAGCAACATCAAAATAACTGCAGTATTTTCTGTGAGAGATGTCAAACATTTCATCTTCTGAAAGATTATAATGAGTGAAAATGCTAAGCAAAATGGGGGAGATGCTGAAGTTAAACCATCCACATCCCTTCAATGCACATGTAAGGAAGTAATTACTGTAAAAGGGGAAGTCAAGATTTGTTATGTCTATATTAAAAATATTAAAATATGTATTAAAATATCTTATTAGTTATATATTTTTAAAATATATAATAAAAGAACACCATGGTTTGTTGCTGTTGTTTTGTTGTTTGTTTGTTTGTTTTGACAAGATAACATTACTTTACTTTTACATAACCATATTTGGAGTAAACATGTACTCTTCAATTCTCTAAGACTCTTATTTTATATGTCTTGCATCTTTGCTTTGCAAAAGATTTTACTTCTTCTTTCCAACCTGTTTTAATTTAGGATCAGTGTTTTACTGATCCTGGACAGAAAATGTAGGACAATATTTCTGTCTATAGTGGATTCCAGGATTTAAATTCATCTAGTATCTATGAGCACTTTATAAAAATTAATCAAAACCTTCTCAGTTCATCTTTTTTATGTCCAAATGACAAAACATCAGCCTACTCTGCAAGTATGCTGTGTGGAATTCTCCACTTGCTAGTGTGCTGAGTTCAGCTGAGTTCAGCTGTCTGCACTTAGAAGAACTGGAACTTTAATCCCACTCTCTCTGCCATTTCTTCCTAATGGCAGTGTGAGATGCCATAGAGAATGGAAAGGAATTTCATTTCAAAGATGAAAGAAGAAAATAAAAATAGTTTTCTGTTCGCTTTTAATGCTTCTTTACCTATTAAATGAAACAGTGAAGTCAGGGAATAAGGGTTTCTTGGTTGCTTTTTTTTTTGGGGTGGTGGGTGAATTGTGGGATGAGGGTGTCTTTTTTAATTAAACCCAGAAATTCACAATGTGATTGACTCTCATTACCCATGTGGAACCCAGAAAGCAATTATTTTAGGGAGTATAATTTATGGATATCTAGAAATGATGTAAATAGAAATTTTTGAAAAAGGAAGAAAGTTATACACAACTGCAGTGGATGAGTATCCTACTCACTTCATTTATACAGCTATACATAATGAAAATTTACGCCAAACTCCACCTTACTCTCATCAAATGAGAGTAAAACGTTGAAACTGAATAAGAGAAATTATTCAATCTACTGTTTGGTCTGAATGTTGTGAGAACACTTTTAGCTGCAAAACCTGCACGTAACTACTCCCTTGGGCATCTTTCTTTCCAATCCACCTCAGCGTGACTTTGACAGTTTTGATTTTCTTCTTCTTGCAAGTGACACTCTGTCTTGTTGAGCAGGCAGCCTTGAAAACTCCTCATGCCACTGAAATACAGTGAAGACATGATATCAGAAAATTACTCATACCTCGATCTTGCTTACTCCTTATTCCTAGATCTCCAAAGAATGGATCCATATAAGTGCTTATTTAAGAGCAGGAAAAATTCCAATTTTTGCTCACTATTTTAAGTCAACCACAGAAAACAGAATGCATTTTTTTGATTGCTTCAGGAATTTTGAGGCTTCATGCAGAGTTAATATTGAACACATTTTCAGAATGTGCTGCAACAAAAAGCTATTTCTTCATTTTAGAAAAGAGCTATTGTGCTTTTCATTAAATTTCTATACATCTTCGAAAGAAAGATGCAGTATTTCACTAAATCCTTTCACTTCACTCGGGGTCAAAAAATAAATCATTTCATAATGAGTCATCCAAAGCTTCCTTTAAAATCAGGAAAGAAAAACAGGGATCTCTAGAGAAAAATTCATCTCACTGTAAGGTAGATGTTTAGGCAAAGTAACATGAATTGTCTTCAGAAGGTTCATTTGGAGTAGATTCAGCTTTCATGTACAAAAAGAATTTTTTTTTTTACACATTCTCAGATGGATAAGGTAAATACTGCCATTCCTTTCCTTTTCCAGTTGTGATGGGATATACTGTTAGAACAAGTGCTCACTTCACCTGGATGTATATGAAGCACCAGAATTTCCAGAGCTGTAAACAGGTCCTTTGTTTATGCAGAAGACTTGGAAAGCTAGGCAGACTGCTGCTATGAGAAGTGTTTGAACAGTTGCTCCTGCTAGGATGGAAAAGTCTTCAGAAAACTTAGTCTTAATTCCTAATCCTATTCTGAGAGCAATTTAATTAAGCATTCTGCTGAATGGAAAAATTACTCTGAAAAGTAAGTAAAATTGTCCAGGCCTTCTCCTATGTCAAATTATGCATTTGATTCAGGATAATATCACAGAGACAACAATCGTTTATCAATTTTGCAGCTGCTTGTGTCCTAATTCACTGCATTACAGCCTGGAAAATGTTTCCTCTCACATCTTAGAGAGATGATAGTGAAAAATTGTCAAAGCAAGTGTATAACTATCTTAAGATGTTGAAATATTAAAAGGAGGTAGAAATAGAGTTGAAAATCTGGTGTTAGTGTAAGAACATATTCTCACATATAAGTAATATTACTGCAATTTTCTTTCCATTCTTTCAATTTTCTCTCCATTCCGTATTTTATTTTGCTATTTATTCATTTCAGTTTACATCATATTACACGTCCTCTGTCTGAACTGTTTACTCAAGCCCTACTGTCTCAGCAGTTTCTTCTTCAAATGACTGTTTTCTTTTGCTGCTTTCCAGCTTTCCATCTTTACTCTTATTCTAGGTTCTCTCTTTGACTCTCTGTTTCTTCCTTTTCCCTATGTCTTGATGATTCATGCAGGTCTTCGTGATCCCTATCTAAGCCATTCTGTTTCAGTCTTTTCTTTACAAATCAAAGTACACTTACTCCAGTTTCTGATTTTTAGCTTGTTTGGTTTGTTACTTTTTTTATCTTCTGGTTATAAGCAGTATCTCTGGCTTACTGTGCTGAAATACAGAAACTGTCCTAAAAACCCAAGCTTTTCATTATTTTCTCCTGCCCTGCATTTACTCATAAAATATTTGCTTAAAAAATTAAAGTGAAAACTCTTAATAAAATGAAGATATCAAGTTTAGTTATCCATAAACGTAATATTGACTTCTGTTTTAATGCATAAAAGAAAATACTATCCTACATTCCTTTAAAAAGCAGAGGCTAAAAGTGTTAGATAGGCTCAGAAAGACATGAGGAAATTCTGCCACCGATACCTTGAAGCATTTTACATATGAAACAGTGTCCTGGTGCATTTATCTTCACTGTAAAGATAACTAAAAGACATGATGAACAGAGTGTTTCCTAAATGCAAATCCCAGGCACTTTCTGTAGCATCCATTTGGTCATGTTTTTGACAACACCTAAAACCCATAAATTCCCTCTTTAGTGTTTGCAAGGATTGTGTTTCTTACAAATAGTCTTTTGAAAGATTATCTGATGCTCCTGCTTGACACAAAATCTCAAGGCTATCTGTGGAAAGTGAACAAAACAAAAAGAGTATACAGACAAGGAAATAAAGGAAAGATTTTGCTGAGCAGATAGGATTGATAGTTATCCCAAACAAGCTGCTTTATGACTCTGCCCAGTACTAAGAATTTAAAAATAATTGATTAAGATGTCAACGAAGAATGTTTTTGTTTGGTTTTGCTGTTGTTGTTTACTTCTGCTCTTGTGTGGTTTTTTTGTTGTTGTTGTGGGTTTTTTTTTTTATTATTTTTTTTCTTTCTTCTTTTAGACATGAAAAAAGTTGTCAATGACTACATTCTCTCCCTAGCTCTTTACCTTCCTAAGTGTGCACATATATAAATCTCTATGTACAATAAGTATCCATAGCTGCCTAACACTCTGGTTTGGAGTATACTTACAACTGCTTCCATGTCAATCAGTACTTATTTTTAGATTGCAGCTTTAGATTAGATATTCCTCATAGCCTTGAGAGGATCATTTTTTGACATTTATGGTGTCATGAATATGAAGGGATAAAAAAGTAAAATATGAAAAAAATATAGATTGATAAATAGATGTAGATAGATATTTATGTAGTTAAAGACGGGAAAAAAAAGTGTACCTTCACTATACTGTTAGAAGGCAGGAAACAAAATAATCTCATTCTTTTGGAAATCGTTTGGAAATAAATCTGTATACTAATTCCTGTACAATTTTTTTTAATGAATTCCAAATGAAGCAATAATTGGATAAAATTCAAAGATTCATTTCTCCTTCTTGGGTCCACGCTGTAGTCTCTATAAAAACCAGATACTGTTTTACAGCTGAGTTCACAATTCAGGTCCTCTTACTTGTACAAACTGGAAAGTGCTCTCAAGCCACCCAAATGAAAATTTTACTTCAAATTCAGTATCTATTGAAACTTCAATTTTTTCCTAACTCTGAGAAACACACTGCAAAGATATTTCCTTTCCTTTCTCTCTAATTCACAGTCTACTTCCTTATTTATTTAATTTGTTTATTGATGTATAGGCCACATAAATTCCATAAAAGAATGAAAGTTTGTGCTAGAATCACACAGAGTTTGAATTCTGGAGAGTGTTGTCTTGTTTTGGAAACTATTTTAGCCATTGAATTTGCATATAGTACAGTGTTATTGATGTCTGCTCTTGTTGTTTATCAAAGAATAAAAGTGATTAATGCTTCACCACAGGACAGTTCAAGGCTATACCAGTTAACTCAAATGTATTTTTACAGACATACAAGAGGCAGTGACGTGATCTCCTCAGAGGACTGAGATTTTAATCCAAACAAACTTTTATTACTTCAGATGCTGAGTGACATAGTTGCCCACAAACATTGCACCTGTGAACATTTCATCATTAACTCTCATTGTTTCTTGTCATATGTATTTAAGGCATATCAATAAGATTTTACAGAACTGGCTTATAGAATAGATGAAATTTAAACTGAAATACACCTACATTAAAACTGTCATACAGTATGTCATGGTTCTATGTTTTTTTTGTTTTTGTTTTTTGTTTTTGGGTTTCAGTATTCCACATCAAAACATCATGTAGTGCACGGGGCATTAAAGTGTCACTGCCCCAATTCCAAGTACCTATCCCTGTACATTACAGCAGTCACGGGATCTGGCCCTTCTGGGTGGGGGGGCGCTCTCTTGCTGCCTGGCAGTGGGTGCTGGAGGGTGCTTTCCTAGCCGTTGCAAGCTTTTCAGGTTTGAATCGGTCCCGGGAACTCTCTCTCTCATCTTGTCTGATTTATTAATCTCAATTTCAATTAAATTGTATATATTGTGTTATCTGGTATTCCAATATTATAGTAAAATAAGTTTTCCTCCATAGATTGTTGCCGCTGCTCTTTTCCTCCCTTCCTTCCTTCCCATTTTTGTGGGACTGGGGTGGGGGGGGAGGGCAGAGGCCTGTCGCCCCTGTCACGGACATAGATTGATCTGGTCAACTCCGTGACACAGTAATATGTTTACTATAGGTCTATAATGACATTCTTCCAAAGAACTATATTTATGTTCACATTTATGCACATCAAGGCAATTCTGAGATTTTGGTTCCTTCCATTTCTTTTATGCCTCTGACATACAAGTTAGGCACATGTTTTGTGCCTTTTAAATGAACATTTAACAACGTTTATGACAATAAAATATAGAGAATAATACTACCATAACTCATTGTTATAATAATTATTATAGTTTGTGCAGATACAGTGTAAAGACAATAGAAAAGTCAATTTTAAGTCATAACAGTTACCCCTGATGATAGTTTGATCAACAAGATGAAGTGAAATACATCTAAATGAGAAATATTCTACACAACACTTTTGTTTATGTTCTGATACAAAATCATTAAAGTCAACAGTAATAGTAACTCCACTCCACTGAGTTTCTTGGGCTTTAAATCAAGGTCCATGAATATTGTTCAATTACTATAAAGAAATTTCAGCTGCTTTTTACGGTCGTACAGACTGGAAGATTACTTGTTTGCTACTCAGGAGCTCAGCAGTCACCACAATGGCCTACTCCAAATGAAGTTGAAGATAGAGTTCCTGCTTCATCTGGCAGCTTGTGCTGTTTCTAGATCCTAACTTCCTAACTCAGTCTTTCATGTAAATGACAAGGAAAAAGGAAGAAAAAAAAAATCAGCTTTGTAAGAGAAATTAAATCTCAAGTATATGACAATGTTTCTTCTCTGAATCTGAAGTACTGGTCTTCATGAATTCTGTTTCTGTTTTGTGTCTGGCAACTTCAAATTCTACTCAGCTTTGCAATATGGACTGATATGATTTTGAAATAACATATGAATAGAATTTACATAACGCTCATATATAATTGATGGACATATAGTTCCAGGGTAACTCATAAAAAATCCTGTAGAACCTCTGAAGTCTATTTAAATGTCTGAATATAATTAACATAGATATGCATTACTATGTGGCACCTGAAACAGACTTATTCTTCTGAGTGCTCTGCCTTCAGATATCCGAAGTATTTTACATTATCCATATTTGTCATATAAGAACAGATCCTACATAAGTGACATCTCTTATGTACATTTGAGGACTGAGAGCTACACATCTTGCCTGAGGTCATATAAGAGGTATATGATTTCAGAGGAAATGAAACTTAAGTATTCTAGCTCTGCACTTTGCTGGACTAACTATTAAAGGGAGTCAAATAAAAAAGAATCAAGTCCACAACATGAAGCAGAAATGGAAGCAGGAAATACTTGACCATTATTCAAGGTGTTCGCTATGTCGAGCACAGACATTTGTTTTAGGACACTGACCTCAAATTCAAAGCAAAAAAAAACTAAAAGCAATTATGAAGACAAGTGCATTGTGTTTGTAATTGATAACAGAGGTGAAATTCTTACTGATTTTACTCGTCAGCCACATTTTCTTGGATGGTGATTCTGTTTGGCTATAGTGCTGCCTCTGATCATTTGCTCATTTCAGTAATATCTTCCTTTAATGAACATTTCATTTAATGTCTTCTTTATTCATCTATATTTCTTCTCCAGCTTATGACTGATAGTAAATTATATAATATGATGGATAGAACAGGCAGCTTTGCCTCTAGCACCATCTTTCTACTCCTCCATTCCTAAAATGAATGCAGATAAGCAGATAAACACATATAAAACACATATGGCGGTTGGGGGTGAGGGAGTATACCTACACACACAAAAATTCATCAGCCAATCTGTAGGAAATATACTAAATAGGAACACACACCAAAAAGCTGTGAGGCAGCAAAGTAAAAACAGATATGAAGATAGTGTTTTAAATAGCTCTTGCATGCAGTGCACGCTTCATAAACTGCAGATAGGCTTCCTGAATAAAATATGAGGTCATGTAGGTCCATGACTAGCTTGGTTAGTAAAAAAAAATCAGAAGAAAGTTTATAAAGAGGCCGTACACTATCTCCAAAGGGATAAATAAAATAGCCAGCAGTGACAGTATTTGCTTTTTATGTGCGCAAATACAAGGCATAACAATTGTCAGCTCCTCATTTGCAAATTAAGATGTAAAGGAAATGTCTGTAACAGCACATGCAACAGTTCATGTTTGAAGTTTGGCACAGTGAACTGACAGCCACAGAGGAACTGCAGTCACCTAATCCTTTCTTTCTGCCTTCCAGCTACTGGCAAGGAGGTTGGAATTTAATAAATATGTGATGAGAAAAGGCTGTGAAAGGCTGGCATATCTTCTTCTTTGCAAGGACTCATCTTCAGAGATAATTAACTAGGTGACAATATACAATGTGCCATTAACAAGAACATTCAAATCATTTCTAGACTTAAGTACAATTTTAAGCCTCTTATCAGATTTTCATTTCTGAATCCATTCAGCTGTCAGGCTTACATCCTTGTTCTTTATTGAAGCTCACATGGGAATCCAAACCTTCTAATTTTCTATACAGATTCATTTCAGAATCAATTAGAGCTGGTGGCAGCCTTTTCCCTGTATGCTGAAAGGGATTAACTGGGTACTTGCTCAGCTGAAGCTACCTTTGAATCTACATTCAACCCACTATCATGAAAGAGATTTTTTTTTTTTTTTTTTTTTTTTCCCCCAGAGGATTCTGAAGTAATTGAAGTACTGAAACCAACTGATGCCAGATCACCACTGGAAGGGTCTCGAGTTTTTTCAGAAAAATAGAAAATGATATTTCAGAGCGTCTCCTTGGTTAACATCTTATGTTGTATGAGGAGAGGGATCATTCACATTTGTGAAAGCCTCACCATTTAGTCTTTTTTTTTGCCTCAGGAAGCCTTCCATGACATGAGTTTTTGCATCTGACATTCAGTCAGTCTTCCACCAGTATTCTATATATTATTTATTAATTTCAGTATGATTTACCTACCATTTTCAGCTTGTCATCTCAAAACATCTTACTTTAGTATTATGACTTTATATTTCTGGCAAGCACTTCAGAAAATAAAGCTCTTCAGAACAGAAGGGAGAAGTTGTCTGCTTTTGTCTTTTTCCAAGCAGTGTAGTCTTTATACTGTGAGTCAGAAAGAAAATATTTTGAGAAAATATTTTGTGTACTGGGTTCCTTACACATAAAGAAACTCTTGTGAATTACTATTAGGCACCATAAAATTAGCAAATTCAATTTAATTCTTTCTCGGAGTCTCCTTTTATAAATTTTTTGCTTATTAGAGATTGACTTCAGCATTTAAAAAACACCTTACTTAGATACTAAAATTTTAATTCAGGTTTCTGAGAATCACTTGCAAAAGCTGATCACAACACAAAGAAATGAGCAGCCTGAGAACAATTTTTATGTTGTAACTCAAATAATTTTGTCAGTGTTCACTTGAACAGCAAAGAAAAATTATTTAAGGAAGTAATATACCTTTACAATAATGCATTTCAGTGTGAAATAACTTCAAAATGAACGTTACAAGCAAGGAAGATGACCTTCGCAGTCTCCAGAGTTGTCTCTAAGAACCACAAGAAACATATTCTGAACATTGGGATCTCTAAGAGAGGCTGGTAGTTAAGAGATGGCTGATAAGTATCCAGTTATTGTATTTCAACATGGGACTGTGTCAGGTATCAATCTTTGTCACCATCAGTAGTGTTCTTGACCAAATTTTTGTTGTTCAGTGCCTCCCAAAAGTGCATATATGTGAGGTATTTCCAGCCTCCCTTATAGAACTTCCCTGCATGAGTCCTGCTCTAACTTTGGTACAGCAATGGCGTTTGAGCTGTTGTAAATCATCTGGAGTCCAAGAGCCCAGGTTACCATCCCACATCACAGGTGCTCAGGGTGGGACATCTGATAATCTTTGGAAATAAAAACATTTTCACTAGTTTGATTTGAGCTACTTCTGATGAAAGTGAGACATTAATTTTTTTTATTCACTCATTTCATTGATACTCAACTGAGTACTTCATTAACATTTTCTAAGATCTTCTAAATTCAGCAAAGTAGTTTTGACCTTTAGATACTGCTTTCACATACAGATGCACAAGAGGATGGGTCCAAATGCTTCTGTTCTCACTGGGAACAGAATAGTGTCAGAGTTCCCATGGATTTCTGAAGGAAAAACAAGAGGCCTAGTGAAAGCATATTTATTAATGTTATCCAAATTCTCCCTTCAATTTTCAGCTGAAATTCATGGGCTCCAAAGTTTTCATAGCTTTCATATTTCTGAGCTAATAAGATTTAATGTGTTCAGTACAAATGAGAAGGAATCTGGAAATATGATTCTGTTATATTGTTTTCTGGATGAGAAAACACAAAGCAAATAAAGTTCATTCAATAATAAAAAATAACAATATTAATGCAATAAGAATGAATCACACAATACTATGTCCGTATATCGAGATTCAGATAGTACTGAAATGCCTGCATTCTCAATGTAACAATTTTGAATGTTTGATTTTCAGAGATTTAGACACACAGATTTCGCTTTTCCTTAAGTTCATACAATAATAATTTTGATACTACTTCCCAGTGAAATGTTTTATTCTTAGCATATGATTCTATAATATTCAATTTAAATTAATATGACAGCATGCAGAATTTAATGCTGTACAGAGAAAAATCTGCAGAATTCTATCAGATATGTGAAACAAAATGCAGCCACATGTGCATAAGCTTCATCCTCTATAAACAGTCATGTGTCTTAATTTCACTGAAGCTTATGTTTTCTACAGAGCAGAGTTATGTGCATTATAAGTAACAATGTAATTACCTGTGGGACTAAAATGTCTATTATAAAAAACATCTAAGTAAGTAGGGAAATCTGCAGAAAGTTAGCTCAACAAACCAATGTAATAATGTACTCTGCCTGTATGAGTCTGAGTGCATAATTAAGCAAAAGAAAAGCCCGATAAAGATTCTTGTTTCCATAAAATGAAAGATCCCAATCTTAACACGTACATATGTTAAAAATAAAGCCATCAAACAGAAAACTCCTGCAAGTGTTCCATTTATTTAGTAATATAGTATGTAGGGATGCTTCTTCAGCTGTTGAAATCATGCAATCGATTTCTTCTCAAGAAAAGAGTTGAAGTATTTATATATATTCACTTTATATATCATATCTAATGAAATATTGCGCTTATAATTGCTTTTGATGATAAAACATGGAAGCCTGACTTACAAATACATTTGAAATACAATTTGCAAATTTCCATACGTTGATTTGAGAAAGAAGCTGAAGATCTAGGACTGTTACTTAATTTCTATTCATGCTCAGCTGAAATCAGCAAGCAATCTAGCTGAAGAAATTGTCAATGACAGATTTTAAAGAGCTGCAAGCATCAAGGAAAACTCAGAAATTCAGCATAAGCAGAAAAATTCTGCTTTAAAAAATATAAGATCAAGGTTCTGTGAAGAGATATATACTACAAAAATAGAAAGGGAGGCAACAATCTGGAAAGAAGGTTGGAGATAGCAAGCAGCCAATTGGACATCCATTTCCAATCAGAAATATTCTTGCAGAAAAAAAAAAAGAAAAAAAAAAAAAAAGGAAAAAAAATAAAAGATGTTTGGACTGCATATGAATTACTTCAGAAAGCAAAGATCTAAAGAAACTTCTTTCCTTGAGGTGCTGGAGTTATTTCACCTAGAGCAGTGCATTCAGCTCTGGGCATCACATGTCCACAAATATGTGGACAAATTGGTAGCAGTTCAGTGAGCTGCATAAAATAAATAATAATAATCAGTGGATTAAAATGAATGATTTATAATGAATGATTCAAAAGGATAAATATAAGCCTGGTCACCTAGAATGGAATTTTCCGTGATATGATGCCACCGAATGACATTCACCTTACACGAAAATGAACTCATTTACATTTCCTAAAAACATTTCTTTTACCATAGTCAGGTCTCTCTATATAAAACTTCTTACTGAAGCAGCGACTAGGGAAACTTGCTTCTACAATGTAAAAATACAATTTTTGATGTATGCACAAAAGAGATGCCATTACTGTTAGCATAATTAATTCAATGAAAGTTTGAAAAGGAGACAGCAAACAGTGTGAAAGAAAATCAGTCTCAGTGAGACTGCGCTTTTATAAACAGATTCCAGAGACAACTGAATGAAAAATCAGATAAATTATGCATTAGGAGGAGTTCCAGAAAGAACAGTCCCACACAATCATCCATGATTTTTTCTAGAGATTTTGTATAGGTAGGAGAAATAGGATGCAATACGTTTTGTCATTTACCAATGCTAGGAAAACAAAAACACATTTCACTCACTTTATTTTGTTTCTTTTCCTCATTTTTATCAAGGAGACACAGTTGCAAGTGTTAAACACATACATGTAGAAAGATCTAGATAAATATAAATATAGATAGATACATAAAATAACTGTAGAACTATGAAAGGTCCCTCATTAGCCAGCTTTTTATTTTTATTTTTTAATTTGGTAGCGTATTTTTAGGCACTATTTTTAGATAATTTTACTAAGAAGGCTAGTTGAGACTTTCTAAACCTTGAATATCATGCATTACTTCAATCCATTCTTACAGTCCTGATTTGATTTACCAACACTATACACCATTTTTCACATTTCATGCCATTCACCACATTCCAATCTTTCACCAAAAGTTTCAGCAGATTTCATGTACTAAAGAGACTATTTCCAAACAGCAGCTATTTCCAAATTCTTCTCCTTTAGATTTCCATAACCCAGTCATTTCTCTTCAGTCCTATTCTCAATGTCTAGTGCTGCTTCTCTTGATGATTAGGAAAGAAAGAAACAATAAGTATATGTGAAAGACAGGAAGTTTGCTATTCTTTCTAATGCTATTGTGAGTAGTATGTACTTAAAAGAAAAGCCAATCGCAAAACCTGCGCAAAACTGGCATGTCTGACGACGTAACAAAGCTTCTTAGCAAAGAAGAAATCTCCAGGACTTTCAGTTATTAGATGTTAACTACACTTTATTCAACATGTTTGAACTGATGTTTTTCTCACAATTATCCTGCTTAAGATTAGCTATTTTAAGAGAAAATGCAATTACGTACTTGAGCAGTATCTTTTAATTGAAAATATAGATTTAACTATGTGAGTTATTAATAGCTTTCCCTCACACCTTTTTATCATTATTTTATATTATTTTATTAGGAACTGGTGGATTTTTATACATCTATATCAGACACAAACATCTGGCACTTTGTCACTTTCTAAAAAATTATTGTTATTTTTTCTCTCAGTGGAGAACTACCTACACTGTCACTATAAGAAGTTTACTTCAGGTCTTCCTTAGCAATGGGAAATTAACCAGCTTGCCTCTCTATTTGTTTTCAATAAGATTATCTTTAAATAGGGTTTATAGTATGAATCATTATGTGTCCAAACAATGAATCATCTCCACATTGACGATGAACAGCTCATTTTAATTTTTAACTCACACTGTGACTGTATTACATGAGGAGAGAAAATTAACATTTTGAAATATGTTCATGCTTTTTTATGACAAATGACTGGCATCAGTTTCTGTTACTAGAGTCACATAAGCATCTTTCATGCTATATGTTATATTCTAAGCAACAGTCAATTGAAACATCAGAACAGGTTTGTCGTCCCTGTTAAAATACACTGCTTTAATGGTCATAACTATAAAATCATTTATAAGATTCTGTTTAAAAGCAGTTTTAGAGCTGACCAACAGGCTTATACTAGTGCCTTTGAATTTTTTATAAAGAAACACTGCTCTTTTTTCTCAGTTATTTTTATGGCAATAGTAAATGAAAGTTTTTACTAATCTTCGCAAAATATTTTCATAATTAATAAGTTACTTTAAATGTATAGATGTGTAATGTCTCAAGTCTTTAAAAGACTCATAAATCCTTAACTGAAGATGCTCTTTACAATTTTTAATTAAATCCTATTATCTTATTAGAATTATCATTGCAGCTTCTGCTACTAAAAATGCACTGTAAAGCAAATCATATTATTCAGTATTTACCAGTTAATTATCACTATTTTATGGTTTTCTATTGTTTAAACAACATGCTTGTGTCAGTATCAGTTGTAGGTTATCGTGTTCACAAAAATTTGTCTCATTTTTAGAGGCTTATGTTTATTGATCTCCATTGTGAAATACTTTACAGATTTCAACTCATGATTCATACTCCTGCCATTTGTCTTACTATAGCATACTTCTACTGAAAATCTAGTTTTGACACAAAAATTTCAAATAATTAAATTAAAAATTAATCTACAGCATCCTTTACTAATGACCAAAGCTGATAACCATCATCATTTTAAAATATTTAATTTTTTTTTTTTTTTACCATTCAATTATTTTCAGCTTACTGTTTGGAGACATGAAGATGCCATAGGAACAGTTAATTTAATTTCCAGTCAAATTGTTTATGGTAAAGAAAATAAAGCATCACAGAATTCTGTTTCAATACTGCCAATTGAGGATTTGGTTGACTGGATTTTTCCTTTCCAGTTTTATTATTTCCATTTCAATTGCTGTCAACCAAGTATAACAAAAGAATATTGTGCATAACATTAATTCAAAAGGTTTCTATTCAGCATGTACCTACTCAGTAAGCAGTTGGATATACTTACAGATTTTTTTTCACACTTCTTCTGGAAGATACAGCATGTATGCTACAAATATGCATTTGTCCACTGAAACAGAAATAACAAATTTTTCTCCAACAGCTTTCCCAGTGTACACTTATGGAATGATGAGATTTATCTGCATCTTCCAAACCAATACAGATCCAAGATTGGCCTCTCTTTGTATCAACAGTTAATTAATTTAACTGTCTACTAAAGAATTATTAAAAGGTGAGAACGTGGAATTGAGAAAATAAGAAATTAAAATCTAACACAAATTATTTTTTTTCCATTCCATATATTAAAACAAATACATTTAACTAAGTTTTGTTGGGTTTTTTTTTGCTTTCTTTCATAAAAATTGATTTTTTCTGTTGTTGTTGTCTTTAATTGTACTTTGTTTTTCTTCTATTGCTATGGTTTTTGATTGTTAGCAACTTTATTTCTAGCAGAATTAGATAATTAGAATGTTGGTTTACAATTCTGTATTTATATTGTGTTACTGTGGCCTGATCTGGCCATGTTGAATAAAGATATTTTGGATTAGAACAGTGTACAATATTCATTTGACATACCTGATTAATGGCAATAGAAATAAAACAATACAATCTTTTGAGTAGGAAGGAATTTTTAATGCTCATCTAGTCCTTATAGTATCGTTACTGTAAAAGTTTTCTTTCTTATACAAAAAACAAAGCTCTCCTTTTTCAGTTTGAAGCTATTTCCTCTTGTCCTATCACAACGGAGCATCCTAAAGAGTCTGTGCTCTTCTTTTTTATAGTCCCCTGAAATACTGAAGGACTTAGATTTCTTAGATTTCTGAGGAGACTTCTCCAGGCTTAACAGTTCTAGCACTCTCAGTTTGTCATTGCAGGGATCCTTAGATCACTTGAGTTGCCCTTCTCTGTATGCGTTCTAAGAGGTCCATATCTCTCCTGTATTGAAGATAGCACATCTGGATACAGCACAGAAGTCTCACCAGTGGAGAACATAGAGGTAAGATCACCTCCCTCGACCTGCTGGCCATGTTTTTTTTTTGCTGTAGCCCAGGATACAGTTAGCTTTCTGGGCTGCAAGGGCACATTGCTGACTCATGTTCAGCTTGCTATCTACACCAGCACCCCCCAGTTCTTTTGCTGCAAGGCTGTATTCAATCCTTTCATCCCCCAGCTTATATTAATAACAGGAGCTGCCACTACTCAGGTGCGAGATTATCCTCTGCAAACATCATGAAATTTTTGTGGCTAAGAAATATACATAGAATCATAAAATCATAGAATCTATTGAGTTGGAAGGACCTGTTAAAGCTCACCTACTCTAATTCCCCTCCACTGAACAGGAACATCTACAGCTAGACTTGGTTGTGCAGGGCCCAGTTACGTCCTACCTTGAATGTCTCCAGGGGCAGCGCTTTCCCTGGGCAACCTTTTTTCCCTGGGCAATCTTTTTTCCCTGGGCAACCTTTTTGAGTGCTCAATACCCCTAAGCCCTTAGGCAGGGCTGTCTGAATCCTTTTAGCCTCCAGCATTCATTGAAAGTGGGAGTCGCCACAACCCAGGTGTAAGACCTTGCACTCAGAACCACACAAAGTTCACCCGGGCCCACTGCTCAGCCTAAGTCTTTCTGTATGGTGTCAACATACCACACAGCTTGGTATCATCTGCAAACTTGTTGAGGGTGTATTCAATCACATTGTCGATGTTACTGATGAAGATATTAATGCGCGTTTGTCCCTTTACTGACCCTTAAGGGGCACTCCTCGTCACTGATCTCCAATCTATAGTGGGAAAAATGGAAAGGAAAAATCTACTCAAGCAAATCCTCAATTGGCCACTTGCTTTCTCATTTATATATGAATAGGGCAGTAAACTTTAGGATATAGATATAAGAAAATTGTGTTGGGAGAATAGGCAGTAGGTTTTTTTATTTCTATTATTTGTCCTATAAACACAGTTAAAAAAAAAGCAGGTTGTTGTTTAGAGTATTTCAATATTAAAGCTAAGTAGGATAACATTTATTACCAAATGAAACTCAAAAGAATCATTCTGATTCACACAATTGCAGGCATTATTGCTTATGTAACAATCTTGCTAATTGATTATTTTAATATTACTTAGATTTCCAAATACAGATGTTTGTACCTGTAGTTTTCCTCAAAAAGGAAAATTAGGTAATCTTCTTCTTCTTACTGTTGATTTTGTTGATTAAGCATGTCTGCTCTATTCCAGGCAGAAACATGAGGTTTAGTCCTCAGTTTTGTATTTACACACGAAGAGTAAAATTTATGAAACGTTACTTACCCAATTATCCAATAATACCTGTTGAAAAGCTTTGATTAAAACTTGGACAAAGCTTGGAAATAAGACTTCTAGATTAATTGAAAAAACTATTTTTTTCCTGAGTATATGAGCTCTTTCCCTCTTCATTTATTATATTCAGCCTGTAATATTCCTTTGATTTTGGAGACTTGAAATATGGTTTCAGTCTAGATGGTATTAACAAGTCTAATACATCTTTCTTTACATCTAAGTGGTCTTTCCTTCATATTTTTATTCCTAATCAAATTCATCCCAACAGATCCCAGGACTTTTTCCCAAGGACAACAATTTCAAATTCTAGAAGATAATAAATTCTGATGGTTGCTTTTTACAATAACGTCATATTTCAGATCACTTAGAATAACTATTGAATAACATCATCGCTACTTAAATAAAAATGCTACCCACTGCTTTAGCAGAATTATTTTTCAGTTGAAATTTAAAATTGCACTACTTATCACAGCAAGAAATCCATTTTACTAAAAATGATAGAAAGGGACACATTGTATGCCAACTTTGTATAACAGTTCATTTGAAACAAGTGAATTCATAATGTCAATGAAGGAGTCTTACATTAATTGCACTTTCTGCTTTCCTATAACTAATTTCCTAAAAGTTATAAAATAAACCTGAGACTTAACTGACATCTTTCACAATTTGCAACTGTTTTTCCAGACTATTTTTAAAGACTAAAAATAATGAAAATTAATTCAAACACTTCAGCATGAACTTTATTAAAAAGTAAGATTTAAAAATAGATTAATGCATTACTTCAATATGTATATTTTTAATCTTTGAAGTCATTAGTATTTTTTTAAGTTGAGAATATTTCTTCTCAAGAAATACTGACACGAGGGAATTAGATTCCTAATCCAGAAAACTGTATTAATACAAGCTTAATTTCAAGGATATTAGTCCAGAGGTGGCTAATTCTTTAAATGTGATTGTATACCTCTCTACTGGTTTTTTATTGTTATTATTTTCTGCATATATTAGCTTAATTATCAATCTCATAGAAGTTCAAATGTTTTAAATATCTATCATTGTAGATGATAGATTTCATGTTTTTCTTAGGAACTCCAAAGCCTAGGTTTTTTCTTTATCTTTCAGTTAAAATTTTCGAAAATTGTCTAAATTTCAACTGGTGATCATTCTGAATACACTGACATTACCAATATTTGATAAAATCTCTTTAAGTTTTCTATTACAAACTGTTGGCTCAGAAGATTGGTCTTCTATGAATTTGATATTATAAAGCCAATTCAAGTAAGAGCAGAACATGTACAGGAATAGAGCTCTAATGTAGCCCGCCATGGCCTAAACATGGAAGTTGAAAAAGTCATGTCAGTTTGTGGATGTATAAAGTTAAGGGCTAAGCCCTTTGGATTCGTGTATATGTCAGTCTTCTACACAGACTGGTGAGAAAAGAGAGAAAAAAACCATATCTATAATTGCTATTTATTTGGAATTATAGAATCACAGACTCCTTAAAGTTGCGAGGGAGAATTAAAATGTTATGGATAATCTTAATTCCAATTTGTCCTAACTACTTAATGTTAGAATCTCAATAAAATAAACTATAAAATAAAACAAAATAAAATAATCAATTAAAAATAAAATTTAAAAAGATGTTTGTATGTATTTCTGTCTTCATGTTCTGGCCAACACAGCTTTGCAGCATTGAGTGCGATTGCTCTGCTTCAGCGCTGCTTCCTATTGTTTGAATAGTTTTACACTATGGTGTCATATTTTCCTGAGAATATTAATAAAATAATACATATGCATAACTGAAAGGAAATGTTCTAATCCCCCTTACCTTGCAAAGGGAAAAAGAAAATGTATACATAAAGTAATTACACATAGCCGGTAGATACTGTAGGTTTGGGCTAAAATTTATCACCTAACCTCAATTATTTAGTTGCAGTAAATAAATTAAGGGCTATAACTTAATCTACTCTCACAAAAGCAAGAACTAGCTGGATGGATGGGCCCAGAGAGTGGTGGTGACTGCTCATGAGTTGTGGCCCCCAGAGGTCATACTGGAACCTGTTGTGTTTACCAGTGACTTGGATGACTATGAAAATGTGTCTCTTTTTTTTTTTTTTTTTTTTTAAAGAATCCTTTACAAGACCATATACACATACTATGAATTTTGTATTGTTTTAATTTTAATCCCACTCTCATTTCCTGCTTTGTATTAACTGCATAGACTCACACTGCCCTAAAAATGAACCCCTTAGCTATTTTACAATCTTATGAAGTTACTCAGTGGTGAATTAATTTCACTTTAAAAAAAGCATGCTTTTTTTTTTTTTTACTAGTGATGATGTTTTTGTTTGAAATTCATTTTGCTTTGTAACATCTCATAAAAACGATCAATGAAAAACTCTTAACTGCAGATTACAAGCTTTTTACTCTTGTCACTCCAGCTGCATAAAATTTCTATTTGAAAGCCTAGTGAAGTGAAATTTTCCCCAATCCAAGGCATGATACTTCAGACTTAATTTAAAAATAAAACAACAACTATAAAAAAAAACCCCACAGATTCTATGGGCAAGAACAGACCAGAATATTCTCCCAATCTTTGTGATTTCTCTCACTACCATTTAATATATCAAAAAAGTGTGGTGTTCAGGCTTTTCTCTTTCTTTTTCACAGTCTACAATAATGATTAGCTAAAATATAAACTGATCATGGACTTGTACTACGTATTATGACTTTTGAATAAACTAGATACAAATGTATTTACTGAGGCTAAACATTTAATCAGAAAAAAAACCTAAACATTACTAGTTTGTTTAGTTTGTACTTTAAAGTTGTCCTTTCCGTACTCTTTTGGTATACATGTGAACTTTTAGTTTTCCAATCCATACTTTCCACATCATTTTTTTAAATTATTACTACTCTCTCTAAGTGTAGCTAAATTAACTGAATGCAAAGTAGGTGAGAGGAAGAAATTGCATCTAATGATCATAGTTAAAGGTAGCAAGAATGTTGCCATGTCAGAAGTTAACGATATCAAAGATAGCAATGTGCACGATCACCAGTCAAAAAAGGAAATTATATTTGGGCCACTTAAAGTTTTTCCTGATGTTCTACATTTCTTAGAAGTTTTATTACATCAAGGAGTACTTCCATAATAGCCTAGTTTGTTTAGAACTTGTCCCACATAATGGTCTTAAACTTACCGCTGATAAGGCATTTCAGCTGTAAAGCAATAGTAAGATCCCTGTAAGTGTTGATAAGTTTAGAGATACCTAATGCAAGAACTTCTGTGTCTGATTGACATGGAGCAGAGCGGTTTCAAAAAATTGACTACTACATGATCATTCATTTGGGAGAACTGCAGAGTTCCTGACAGCTGGCTACACTACATTCAGTTATTCTGAAGAACTCAAATCAGGGCAAACACTTAGTACGCCTAAGAAGTATCTGTCCATCTTAAATAATGAAAATTAAACAGAACGGAGCATTTCTATCTAAATCTATAAAGCTTAAGCAGCATGTTATGCTGTGGACTTTCCTTCCTCTCTGAAAATTAAGAGGGTATTCCTAGTAAATACAATGGAATATAGGGGAGAAACTCAAGGGGAAAAAAAAATATATATATATATACAAAAACAACTTATCATACTAATATTGACTTTGATTTGTAAAGATTTGAACTAGACAGTCTCTAGAGACCCCATTCCTCTTCAGCTCATATGTGATTCCATAAAAGTGTAGGACAACACTGGTTTGGAGAACTTCCTTGCATCACATTATTCAACCATGTTCCTTGTTAGAACCTAAACCAGTAACTGTCCTGACAGTTCACAGCATTTACAATAAAAGAATAGCTATTTCTCACCTACCTTTCATAATTTCTTTTCTTAAAAATTTTCCTTCACTTTCCTTGAAGGAACCAGAGACCTGTCAAACTCACCTCCATGCCACAAAAGGCCTTGTAACGTATCCTACTGGAAGCTATGCTAAGGCATAAGGAAGACAGGGAGGTGATATAAGAAAACCAGTATGGCTTTACCAGTGACAAGTAAATCCTGAACAACCTAGTGGCCTTCTATGATGGCTCAAATGCATCATTGGACAATGGAAGAGCCACTGATGTCATCTATCCGGATTTCAGTAAGGCCTTTGCCACTGTCTTTAACACTGCCTTTGACACATCCTTCTCACTAAACTGAAAAGATAGGGATTTTATCAGTGGACTATTTGATGCATCCAAAGAAGTGTGGTCAGTAGGTTAAGGGAGGTGGTCCTGTCCTTCTACTCTGCACTAGTGAGACCTCACCTGAAGTACTGCATCCAGATTTGGCATCCTCAGTGCAGGAAAGATGTGGACCTGTTAGAGTGTGTCCAGAGGAGGGCTACAAAAATGATCCAAGGGTGGAATACCTCCCCTGTTAGGACACACTGAGAGAGCTGGGAAAAGCTCCAGGGTGACCTGATAACAGCCTTTCAGTATCTGAAGAGGGGCTTGTAGCATTTGGATCATACCTTTGTACTCAGCTCTGGTGAGGCTGCACTTGAGTACTGTGTTCAGTTTGGGGCCCCTGACTACAAGAAAGACATTGAGGTCCCAGAGTGTGTTCAGAGAAGGGCAATGAAGTTGTGATGAGTCTGCAGCACAGGTCTTGTGGGGAGCGACTGAGGGAGCTGGGATTGCTCAGTTTGGAGAAGAGGAGGCTCAAGGGAAACATTATAGTTCTTTATATCTAGCTGAAAGGAGGTCGTGATAAGCCGAGCATCGGCCTCTTCTCCTACATAACTAGAGACAGGACTGGAGGGAATGGATTCAGGTTGCATCAGTCAGCATCAAGTTCTATCAGGGGAGGTTAGGTGTTAGGAAAAATTTCTTCTCCAAAAGAGTGATTAGGCACTGGGACAGGATGCCCAGGTAGGTGGTTTAGTCAGCAACCCCAGATGTGTTCAAGAAATATTTAGTTCTTCTACTAAGGTACATGGTTTAGTGGGAAAATACTGGTGGTAGGTGGACAGTTGGATTGGATGACCTTGGAGGTCTTGGTGATTCTATGATTCTGTGAAACAGAAGAATATGCAACAACAGATATATTTTAAATTGGATATAATATACCTAATTACATTCTTATTTCTCCAAAGGGGAAAAAAAAAAGTTAACGTCAGCTCTTCTTCTATTACACTTTTGGATTCTTTGAAATAGAGAGTGAACTATGTGTTCATTTCAGGCCTCAGGCAACATCACTACCGATTTTTAATAACATTAGGATTTAAAGACTTACATGGAGTCCTACATAAAACATTTTAACATTTAAGTGCTACTCAGAATGTTCTATTGCAAAGCAAATGCTTGACACCTGAAAACTAAGTGGAGATCTGTAAGTCTGTATTGACATTATATCCTTTAGGTGGCCAACCTGTTCACATGCAAAGATCTCATCTGGTACAACAGGAACTATCAAGCAAAGTTTTTCTCTCCCTGTTATGACTGAGGGCTAGATCTGGACAGGGTTCTCAGTACATACCTTGTCAACACCTCTCTGGTGTAGCAATAGGTTTGAGGCTAAGCCAGGAAGTCAAGTGAGGAAGTCAGGATTAGGTTTTGATGACAGCTAGGAGAGGAGCCACATGGTCATGTGATGCAAGCCACAACAAAGCAGATACCATTTCCCAAGGGTCAGGATTTAGATTAGTGAGGTGTATGGCTGAGTCCAATTGCAACTCCCAGGAAATGTGAAGCCAAACTCCACTCTTCACTGCACTTTATGGACATTTCTTTTCACAGCATCTGCTCCATGGCTACACAAATGCTTCTCATCAGAGTTGGCCCAAGCACAGGCAACCAAATCCCAGGGGTGGATAGGTACACCTAGGATCCTGATGCTTGCAATTATACTTTTCTCAGAGTTATCTTCCAATTTTCAAATGATAGGGCCCAAAGTAGATAAAAATAAATGGTCAGGACAGTACGATGGAAAGTATACTTAAAATTCTGCTAGGCAGTTTTCATTTCTGTAGAAAGCAAAATTTCAATGCAAGCAAAATTCAATTTCTTGAGGGAGAATAGAAGAGCTGTGGCATTTTTCCCTCAGCTCTGAAGAGCAATGACTCTGGGCTAAACCTTTCTTGAATACTTGAGAGAAAACAGAGGTCTAAACAAGGAAAGAGCAAAAGGTCTTCTTATTCCATGTGGAGTTAAATTTGAGTCATTTTTATTCTCTGAGTCTTAGGTAAATAGTTGGATGGTTTAGACTCTCAGCTTCACCATGGAGACTTTCAGATTTTCTTCATCCTGAGCTGTGGCTGTTACAAAGAAACCATCTAGAAATGCAGCAGCTAAACCAGGGACTGAAAGTCAAAGCAGTCTAGGTTCAGCTGGTGCTAGCGGTTCAGGTTTCCTTATGAATCTTAATGTTTCATAGTTCAGCTCCAGTTGATTAACATATCTTACAAAATGCCAGGAATTTAACCAGTAGTTTACTGAACAGTTTGGGAGTTGTTGCTTTTTTTTTCGTTTGTTTGTTTGAGAACAGACAACAATTATTTAAATCCAGAATTTGTATTTCCACTTATATTCACTTCTACGCTTTTATAGAAAAGAGCTTTATTACTGCTTAAAAACAATGAGATTTCTGGAGGCTGTTCAGTGGTAGCTGTCCTCTGTATGCTCCAACACAATCAGAAATCCATTTAATTTCATGAAGTTCAGGTTGTTTTCCTTTCAGTACTATTTGCTTTTTCCTAGCCATCATATTCCTCGATGTCAAGAAATCAACAGTGAGACCAGAAGACAGACCATAAAGGCAATCAGATGGATTCATATTGCAGTCAGAACTCATCCTGTATAGAACAGGACTATAGAAGTACAGTTGTGTAGGATCTGGAAGCATCTCTTTCCTCATCACTCAGTTATGTCTTCCTGTCTCTTTTTTTCTTTCAGTTGCCTAAGTAGATTATGACTGCATTGGTTCTCTAATCCTCACTAATGCATGGCTGGTTTTATTTGTGTTGCTTAGCATTTTAATGAGTTTTGTGACATTATCTAAAGGCAATGTACTCACAGAAACAAGAAGAAATTGACAAACAAAAGTCTGTGAAAGTAGAATACTTATCATGTGTCTGATGGCATTTACATATGGAAGGATCTCAGTTTCCCAAGTCATGATACCTATAGGGAGCTATGACTGTTGTCCAGTTTGTTTCTTTGTTTGAAGCAGAAATAATTACAAGCCAGTGAAGAGTAATCAGTTTCAGCAAAATTAAACTGTAAATTTTACAGCAATTTCTTCTTGTATTACTAAGTTCTTATTTTAACTAAGACTGACCTAATATTGGATAGTATATTCATACTTAGCAAGTTAGCATCCTAATTAACCGATTATTGCTATTTGTTCATAATATGAGACGAAATTCTATATGATGAAAAAAAGAGGAATAGCTCTTCTGTAATAGATTGCTTACAAAGAAGGTTCATATTCTTATACATTTTATTTTACGAATGAAATCTATAGAGTTATATGTTGTATTTTATATATATATTTTTTTCTTTTTTTTTTTGCGAAGCATTATGGGAAGATGATTTGAAGACAAGAAATAATAGATTCTTCAGATTCTTCTTCCTCACATCAATCTTCATACTGAAAACACATTATCATTCCTGAGAAAGCATTGTATTTATAAATACATTATAAAATGTTAACAAAATGTCATAAGCATGTTGCAGGCTTAAGTATCCTATATTACACATGATTATAATTAGAAGGATTTACAGTTAATCTATTGATCTGCTCAACTCTATAGCAATTTATAATAACTAGCTGGTAATTCATCATCATATATAATGCCTTTATTATCTTTTATATATGTTATAATATGTTAATAAAATGTTTTTTAAAATAGAGCTTGATTTAAATGCACATTAAAAACTGATCATCATAAATAGCTAGGTTTAATTAGTGATGATTTTTTTCTATGAATTGTGATTTATGAATTTGTATAGTTTTGGGAGTTCTTACTGCTTTGTTTACTTTATCCTTCTTTCTTGTAGGAAAAGCTATTTTTCATATAGAAATAGCTACATATGAAGGAGTAGTGGTACAATTCATGTAACATACTAAACTTTACCGGTAGACTGCTACTGAATTGGATTTTCTTAGCATTCTTAAATGTAATATGTTATTATTAGAAATGATAATAATAATTAGAAATAACAGTGTACATGTCAGGAGTTATCCATGCATCAGTGGGTGATTAGATGCACTACTTTGGCTAGGACAGATGATTTTATTCACAGAAGCTTGTATGGCACTATACTTCAGATTTGTGATGAAAATGCTTTTTGGTAGCACACTAATGTACTGGTTGCTGCTGACCAGTACTTGCACAAAGTTGAGTACTTCTCCTGTTGCCCTGTCAGCTAGGAGGCTGGAGGTGCACAAGAAACTATGAGGGCAACTAGGAAGAGAAAAGGAGGAACATTTGGAGTGTACTGGTCTTCTCAAGAAAACATTATTCAGGGTGAGTCCTACTTCCCTGGAAATGGTTGAAGATCTGCCAGCTGATGGGAAATTGTAAATTAATTGCTTATTATGCTTTACTTGAACACTGAACTTGTATTTTACATAGTGTTTTTATCTCAATGTGAGTATTCTCATGTTTTATCTTTCTGATTCTTTTATTCATCCTGCTGGAGGAGTGTGACAAGAAATGAGTGAGCAGCTGCATATGGGTCATTGGCTTTTCAGAGTTAAACCACAATACTATCATACCCACTGTTCTCGGTAATTAGACTGAATTGACTCAATAGATTTCTGCACTTATTTATTCATTTGTTCATCTATACAATTCGCAATCCTCACCAAAACTTTTCCATTTTATTTACTTTCACTGAGGTTCAGAAAATAAATATCAATGTTGTTCTCACTTATATGATTTTTTTTTAAAAGCCCAAAGAGAATTTTGAATATTGTGTTACTTTGTTTGCTTAAGTAACAAACACAGAAGAGCTTCACACCACCCCCACACACACATATACAACTGTTTCATTGGCTGCAATAGTAAATTTATCAACATTCATCTGCTCTGGAGCCTATAACTGCACAGAAGTACTGTGTGTAAAAACAGGTTTAAAGCCCCTAACAGTACTATAAGTCTAGCTTAATGATGTCTGTTGGACTTTACTCTAGAGATCATATACCCATTTTAAAATGTATTTCAGAGAATCGAGATTTTTTTGGTCTAAAGAAATTGCAGATCCACATTCATTGTGCATGTTTGACCTTTGCACCTTCACTCTCAATCAGAAAGGGCATAAGGCTGTTGTTTTTTTCCCCCTCAAACTGAATAAAACTGTCATTCGCCCCATTAATGAGAAATTCAGCTATTGATCTGATCTTTGCTCCACTACCATTGATTTCTGCACTTTGTTTTGTCATTTGGACCTAGAATTGTCAATAAGTTGTTGACTGAAGAACAGAAAGTCAATCATTTGTATTCTCCTTAGAGTATGTGAAAATTGAATTTATCTTCATATTCATTGACATTTTACTATGAAATTCTGAGACCATAATAAGTCAGTCTGGACTTGATAAGTTTATGATTGTGAAAGATAAATTTTTGTACAAATAATTTGCAGATTAATGGCTTCCACGTGAAAACGAAGAATTCAGATAAACATATGTGTAACTTTTAAAATAGATTAAAGTCATAGCTGTTCTGAAACTTCATAGTATAGTATATTACTTTACATACAGGTATTCATAGGATCTAGAATCACAGAATCATTAAGGTTTAAAAAAATCTCCAAGATTATCTAATCTAACCATCTACCTACCGCTAATATTGCCCACTAAACCATGTCCCTAAGCACTATATCTACTCTTTCCTTAAACACCTCTAGAGATAATGACTCCACTACTTCTCTGGGCAGCTTGTTCCAATGCCAAATCACTCTTTCAAAGAGAACATTTTACCTAATAACTAATCTGAATCTCCCCTCATGTAACTTGAAGCCATTCCCTCTTGCCTTATTGCTAGTTACCAGGGAGAAGAGGATGACTTCCACCTTGCTACAACGCTTCTCCAGATAGTTACAGAGTGACAAGGTATCCCCTGAGCCTCCTCTTCTTCAGACTAAACAATCCCAGTTTCTTCATCACTCCTCATAAGACTTACGCTTCAGTTCCCTTCTCTGGATGCACTGCAGGGCCTCAGTGTCTTCCTTGTCGTGAGGAGCCCCTAACTGAATACACTTCTGGAGGTGTGGCCTCATCAGAGCTGAATACAAGGGGTGTTGGCCCCATGGTTCTGGTGGCTCCACTGTTTTTGACAGGATGCCACTGGCCAAGAACTGGCCAACTGGGCACACTGCTGGCTCATATTCAACCAAGTGCCAGCCAGCACCCCAAGGTCTTTTTCTTCCACACAGATTTCCAGCCACTCTTCCCCAAGCCTGTTGTCTGGGTTTGTTGTGGCCAAACTGCAGGACCCAGCACTTGTTCTTACTAAATGTCATCCTGTTGGTCTCCGCCCATTGATCTAACCTGTTCAGATCCCTCTGTAGGGCTTTCCTACCTTCAGAGTGTACCTGTCCAAGCCACAGGCCACTAGCTTCTCCGGGTGAATACTGTAGGAAACAGACAGTGTCAAAGGGCTTTGCTGAAGTCTGGGTCAACTACATCCACAGCCTGTCTCTCATCCACTGAATGGGTCACCTTGTCATAGAAGGAGATCAGGCTAGTCAAGCAGGACCTGCCTTTCACGAAGCCATACTTGCTGGCTTTGATTCCCTGATTGTCCCATATTCTCCATGTGATCCTCCTCATGATGATCTGTTCCATAACATTCCCTGGCACTGACAACAGGACGGCAGGCCTGCAATTCCTCAGTTCAGACTTAAAACCCTCCTTATAGCTGTACATCACATTGCAAGCCTCCAGTTATCTGGGACCTCCCCAGTTGACCAGGAATGCTGACAGATGGTAGAAAGTAGCTTGACAATCACATCTGCCATCTCTCTCAGCACTGTCAGGTGGATCCATCTGGCCCAATGGAATTGTGACAGTCCAAGTGGATTCCAGGTGGAGTAGTAGGTCTGTTATTAATACCTGAAATGCTGGTATTTTTGTCTCTTCTTCAATGTAATAGGAGTAAATAAAATGAAAGTAGAAAATAGAAAGTATTTACAGGAAACTATATCAAGTGCAGATTTCACTGAGCTACAGAAAAGAGGACCTGAAGCAGAAAGGATGACTTCAGAAAACTTTCTATGTATAGATTTATTAAAAAAATCATTTTTAGATTTAATTTTCTATTTGGATCACTAGCTTCATGTCCACTTAGATGAATTCTGAATTCTGTGCTGGATGATCTCTGGTTTAAGGGCATACTTAGGTCATTAGTTTTTCAAGTAGCATTTTTTAAGGTCACTAGATTCTCTGTGAGTCATTTTTTGTGATATGTTTTACTTGATACTTCTGTACATGCTCTTTCAATTTAGTCCTCTGGGTAAACTAACACAGAAGAGTAAAGGCCAAAAAAAATGCAGAGAGCTGTATTAGCCATATTGTCAAAGAAAATTAAATACCTTTCCATTTGACCAAGTACATAGTGTCAAATATATATATATTTGACTGGGGACCAGAGTGGTAAATCCTCCTCCACTGTGAGGACAAAGCAGGTCTGAGACCACCTCATGAGAACGAATGTTTGCAAGACTATGGGGCTGGATGGCGTGCATCCCAGGGTTCTGAAGGAGCTGGCTGATTGCCGAGCCACTCTCTATCATGTTGGAAAAATCATGGCTGTCAGGTGAGGACCCAGATGACTGGAGGAAGGGTCACGTCATTCCCATTTACAAGAAAGGAAGCAAGGAGGACCCCGGAAACTACAGGCCGGTGAGTCTCACCTCTGTGCCTGGGAAGATCATGGAACAGATCATCCTGGATGACATGCTCGACCACATGAGGAATGAGCGTGTGATCCAAGACAGCCAGCATGGCTTCACCAGGGGAAGGTCATGCTTGACCAATCTGGTTTCTATGATGGAGTGACAGCATCGGTGGACAAGGGAAAGGTGACTGATGTCATTTACCTGGACTTGAGCAAGGCCTTTGACATGGTCCCCCACCACATCCTTATCTCCATATTGGAGGGATGTGGATTTGATGGGTGGACCACTCTATGGATAAGAAACTGGTTGGAAGGCTGCAGACAGAGGGTGGTCATCAATGGCTCTATGTCCAGGTGGAGGTCAGTATCAAGTGGCGTCCCCCAGGGGTCTGGCTTGGGACTGGTGCTCTTTAACATCTTTATCAATGACATTGATGACAGAATCAAGTGCACCCTCAGCTAGTTTGCTGACCAAGCTGAGTGGTGTGGTTGACACAGTAGAAGGAAGGGATGCCATTCAGAGGGACCTTGACAGACTAGAAAGATGAGCCCAGGTGAACTTAATGAGGTTCAACACGGCAAAATGCAGAGTTTTGCACTTGGGGCCAGAGGAATCCCAGGCATCCATACAGACTGGAAGGAGTGGTCCTTGAGAGCAGCCCTTTGGAGAGGCACCTGGGGGTCTTGATGGATGAAAACCTTAACATGAGCCAGCAGTGTGCTCTTCCTGCTTAGAAGGCAAATGGTATCCTGGGCTCCATCAAAAGAGGAGTGGCCAGCAGGGACAGGGAGATGATTGTCCCTCTCTACTCTGCTCTTGTGAGGTCCCATCTGGAGTACTGTGTCCAAGTGTGGAGCCCCCAGTACAAAAAAGACAAAGAGCTGTTGGAGAGGGTCCAGAAGAGGGCCACGAAGATGACCAGGGGACTGGAGCACCTCCCCTATGAAGACATGCTGAGGGAGCTGGGCTTGTTCAGCCTGGAGAAAAGAAGGCTGCGGGGTGACCTCATTGCAGCCTTTCAATACCTAAATAGAGTCTACAAACAGGAGAGGAATCAACTCTTTGAAAGTGTTGATAACTGCAGGACAAAGGGAAATGATTTGAAATTGAGGGAGGGGAGATTTAGGTTGGATGTCAGTCAACCACAATATTTCTATTGGTTTTCAGAAACTCTATTGTGTTGACCATTCTGATGAATGAGGGAAGAGTAGAGGAATATCAAGCCTTTGAAACTGTCCTTGTTAAGATCCTCAGACGTTACAGTATGGGATGGATGAGCAGACAGTGAGATGGACTAAAGCTGGCTAAATGACCAAGCCCAGAGAGTAGATGTCAGTGGCATAAAGTTTCACTGGAGGCCAGTAATGAGCAGAGTACCCCCCCAGAGGTCAATGCAAGGTCCAGTCTTGTTTAATATAGATCGTAGAATCATATAATCATAGATTGTCTTAGGTTGAAGAGGATCTTAAACACCATCCAGTTCCAAGCCCCTCTGTGGGCAGGATTGCCATCTACTAGATTAGGCTGACCAGGATCTCATCCAGCCTGGCCTTGAATGCCTCCAGAGATGGGGCATCCACAACCTTTCTGGGCAGCCTGTTCCTACACCTCACCACTCTCTGAAAAAAAATTCCTTCCTAACATCTAAACTGAATTTACCATCTTTTAGTTTAAAGTCATTCTCCCTTGTCCTACCACTATTAGACTGTGTTAAAAGCTGGTCCCCCTCTGGCTAGTGAGCTCCCTTCAAGTATTGGATGGACACAATGAGGTCTTTCCAGAGCCTTCTCATTTCTTCACACAAGGAACAGTCCAATGAAGATAAAGAGCTCCTGTTTGATCAACCTAGTGGCCTTCTACAATGACGTGACTTTGTCAGTTGACAAAGTAAGAGCCACTGATGTGTTTTCTGGACTTCAGTAATGCCTTTTAGACTATCACGCACAACACCCTTTTCTCTAAATTGGAAAGACACGGATTTGATAAGTGGACTGTTCGATGGATGAGGAACTGGTTGTAAGATCCTACCCAGAGTGTAGTGGTCAACAGAATGATGAAACTGAAACTTGTTTGCATCCTGATCACAAATTATTTAAATCATAGAATTAGAGGACATCTTGGGTTGGAAGGGACCCACAAGGGGTGCTGAGTCCAACTCCTGGCTCTATGCAGGACCATCCAACATTCATACCCTATGTGTGAGAGCATTGTCCAAATGCTCCTTGAACTCTGGAAGCATGGGGCTCTGACCACTGCCCTGGGGAGCCTATTCCATACCTGACAACCCTCTGGTGAAGAACCTTACCCTAACCTCCACCCTGACCCACTGATGCAGGTTTGGGTCTGTCATTTTCACCAGAAAGCAAAGATAAGCGCTACCCTTTCACTCCTCTTGTGAGGAGCTATAGGCCACCATGAATCCTCCCTGCAGCCTCCTCTGCTCTGGGCTGAACAAATCAAGGGACATCATCTCCTCCTCTTGCCTCTAGACTTTACCATCTTTGTAGCCCTCCTTTGGACACTCTGTAATACTTTATTTTTCTTCTTGTCTTACATTGCCCAAAACTGCACACATTACTCAAAGTAAAGTCACAACAGTATAGAATGGGACAATCTTGTTGCTGATAATACTGAAAGTACGCTGGGCAAATCAAGTTTCTCAGAAAATTAACTATTAACCACTAAATTATCTATTAGACTACTATTAACAGTGTTCTAATGAGAAAGCAAATTAAATACTGCACGTAATGTAGAATTTCTGTTACATTTCTCAATAAATGAGTCATATTTCTGTATGTAGATAATATACCTAGAAAGCTGCTAGGAAGGACAAAAGCCAACTCGAATCCTTCAGCTAAAGTACTGAAGTACAATTCAAAACAGGATCTGATGTGATGTCATGCATGGATATTCTTTTTAGGATTAAGAGGATGTTTGTCAAGAACGAGTTCTAAACAAGTTCTAAACATGGCAAAACTCTTGTAGAAGCAACATGAGGGAAAAATGTTGGAAGCCACTAGTAGTGGCTATCACCACATTGTAACCAATTTCCCCTGGGAACTCCTCCCTGTATGCCCATGGTCCAGGAGACAAATTTCAGCTCAGCATTGAACCTCTTTGTCAGAAAAGCTGTGGGCTTTCTGGTTTTGCAACCCTGTTTCCTGGAACAACCTCAGTCCTGTGTCACAGTTGCCCTATATCTCTATAGGCTTGATTTGCTGGCAGAAAACCCTGGTTGCACTCCGAACCCTACTTGTTACCTTACCTCTCATTTTCATCTGTGGATGACTGACAGACTATCACCATCGCTTCATTCCCACCCAGGCACAGTGGATGTGAGGACAGTCAATGCAGTCACTGAGTGCCATGGTCTCCTAGGCTCATGTTCCCTTGAAGTGTTTCACTGCATATTCTTTCATGAAATTTAAGTCTTAGAAAGTCATGCCTATTCTGATTGAGATTGCAACAACAGTCTGAGGAAAAAATGAAGGCCTTTATGATCCCTGTAAGACTATAAAACCTCACATTGATTTTTTCAAGAAGAAAAAACAAACCAAAAACATTCTTATGATTAGTAAGCAGTGGTAACTGTGAGGAATTATGAGAATGGTTGAAGAATGTCAACTCTATATAGATCCAAAGAATAATGGAAATAAGGATAATATAGATCTATAATCACTATAGATCACTAATGTCACTGCAAAGATTTTTAGTCCTTTTGTTTTTACATGAAATATATATGTATTATGAACAAGTTGTATTTTTTCACTCTGAAAAAAAAGTTAAACTAATTAATAACAGGACAATTTATTACATCAAATTGGCACAGTAGTTTTCATTAGGACATAGTTTTTGCTGCAAGAACTGCTATGCAATATCACAACTGTCAAGTGATGGCTGACAAATTTTTGATAACAGCAACACCCACTGACTTCATGTAAGGGAAATTTCCTTATGAAATATTTTTTTCCTGGCACAGAAAGATAAATAGCTTTCCTATTAAATGATGCCAAATCTATTTAACTGAAATACAATTTTGTGAAGTTACAATAGCAAGCAGAGAGTGATCTCATTCCATTTTATCTGTTTCATGCATCACACTGCAAATCAGGAAGAAAGAATATAAGAAAAATATACATATCTTAAACAGGCTCATGGGTATACCAACAAATGTGAGGATGTTGGTCAGGAAATAAGATCTATTTAAAATGACCTAAAAACCAACAAAATACTGTTTTGAGCACTTCAAGATTTAATTTATTGGAAAGACTTTACAGCAATTTGAAAGCACGTATTTCATAATACAAGCAATGTTGACTTCTTTCTCTTGGGATCATGCTTGATGATTCCCAGGACTAGCTGCGTGGGCTAATGGGATATGATATAATTAAAAAAATAATAATCAAGATTCATGTTGTTTGCATTTCAGGTTCCCATCCACGCTTTTGATTCATGTTAATTAAATTCAATTCAAGGAGAAACAAATGGAGAAAAAGACCCTTTTAGCCCCTTAAGAACATTCCTTCACACTGGGATAAAATTATTATAGAAATAAATATTTTAATTAAGAAACATTGGGATTAAAAGTTTGATGATCTTTTCATTACTTTGTAAAGACATACTTTTATATCCTTATATATATACTTTTAAAATAATATACACTTTTGCACAGGGTCAATCAATTAGTGTAGTAAGTGACAAAAACCTGATTATGTTTTGACAGCTATGCATAATATATAATAACAAAAATGATTAAATGTCACTTATATTTTTATATTCTATACTTTATGCTTGATACAAGGGTTTCATTATTCATTTTTTCTATATAAATTTAATTTTATGTTTTTTTAATGATAAAGGTAACAGAGTTGGAAGTAAGTGAAAAACCTAAAAATATGAATACATTGCAATGTAATGTTTTCTATCCTTCATGCTATTCTAGGACTTCTGAGATGAAAGAAATTAACTGTGAAAATTCATTAATTTCATTCAAATTTGTTGCAAGACAGTGATCAATGCAAAAATTCTCCAGAAGTGCCTTATGGATGGACTTTTTCTCTATTAAAGTCCTCCTACTTTGGCTTTCTTAATGTTCAGGGAAAGTTTCATAGGGGACTTCATTTAAGCTTGAATTTGAGAATTATTATGTAAACGAAATATGATAATTTTTTAATTACCCATCTCCAGGTATGTTTAAATATATATAATACATTATTATTAGTTTGAGTTTTATACACTTCAACACATACAGCTTTATAATTTTCACTTTTTAGTGGCCTGAATATCAAAATTCTCAAATACAAGATTTAGATAGAAAGTTGTTTGGAATGCAAAGAAATGAAGCCTAATCCTTAACTTACAGAATGAAAACTTTATAATTTAGATTTTCTTTCTTTTTCTTTATTTTTTTCTTTTTCTAACTTGTTGTGTCTTTTCTTAGCATGCCATTGAAAACTGGAAAATCAACAGGAACATATATCTGTAGATTATGTATATCTATATATATATACTACTTATATAGATATACTAATTTAATCATGATTTTTTTTTCCTGCTAATACAGTGACTAGAAAAAGAAAGCGAAGTAGAAAGGAACTTAAACTGTAAAAACTGGGATCTGTTTTAATTGTGATGGCCTAGTAAATCTGTTTTGATAATCAAAATGTTTACAGACCATGCATTGTGGTTTTGTACATAAGGGAATCAAATGAGTCAAATAAAACAAGAATTATCTTCCACCGTTGGGCATACAACTCATAGCTGTTTTTCTTTTTCAGTAATCAGATCCTCTTAAAATATATCCTTTAACATCAGTAGATTGGAGTGTAAAGCTAATAAAGTAATATTAAAATAATAAAAAATACGTGTTTCTGAGGGATACTTCATCCATTCTAGGAAAGCAGAAAAGTTCCTACTGAGTGGATCAGTACAGGTCACTAAACACCACTAGTTCTGAGTCCTTGAGATCATATGACTTTACAGACTCAGCTTGGGATTGCATTTTCCTGTCGTATAAGGTCTATGGGGCAAAAACCAGAAATGAACTGTGAAAAAATAGCTGTTTTACTGTTGTACCCAATAATATAAACTCACAATGTACTTGTAACTCCATAACAGATCATATTTACTAGCATCAATCTTTCTTCACTGTTTGTCCAAACTACTTTATATTATTATTAGATGAATTTGTATCCATGATATTCACAGACCTGTAGCAACTGTATTTTTCACACAGATACAAAAAAATGGTCTATGTTTTGCCAATTAGTTTATATCCAAGGTTAGTTCCCTTCTTAAATACACAGTTCTTGTGTTTTCAATATGCATCTGAGTCTTTCCTCATTCAGATTGTCACAGAATTTCCTCACATTTAAAAACTTTATTCTGCTGCAGACTAATTTTTGAAACTGTTTCTTGTCAGTAGTCTTATGACACATAGTATTTCTGTGAATAGAAACAGAAACTGATGTCAAGTGCATTTGCATCTCTCATAAAGCAACAAGAAGTGTTTGAGATGTTTTTGTGTACAGAAAAATATACAACAGAATGTGTAAGTTATACAAATACTGAGATTCTAGAACTTGATTACAGGGCTAAAGTCAAATTACTCTAAATCAATGGAAATCTTAGCACTGGCTTGACTTTTGAACTTCATTGAAATTATTATCATGTAGGTCACTCTGAAAGTAGTGCCTCCTATTTATTTCCATGAAAACTACAATAGATACAAGGAGCACAATAACACCATTTTGATAGACTAAATTCTCAGCTACAGAACACTATTTTTCAGCATAGTCACTACAGATAGTTATGCATTTTTGCTAGCAATGAACAAAAGCTTGCATGCCTCACTTTTAGAAATCACACCACCAGAGGCAACCCACTTTTACTGTCTCCACTGCTGTAATGCATGACCTCACAGTACGAACGTCCACCATTCGGTTTCCAGAAAGAACTGATGAAAGTCTATGGGTACCAGGAGGAATTCAATGACACAACTTTACTTCATACACACTTTCATGTCATATACCATTTTGTCAGACTGCCACTCTGCTGCCATCTGTCACACTGCAACAAAATGTAGTGGAATACTGTCAGGAAGGTTCAGCCTCTACTGCCTTATCACCAACTTCTGTCTTCAACCCAAGCCATTCTATAAGTCTAGGATTCTAGGATTCTATGAATCCACTTTTTGATATTTTTAATCATAAATATAAAAAATCGTTTGATTTCTTCTTACAAAATGACATGGAAAACAATTTTCTGTATAAACATTTCTAACAGGTTAGTCATATGGATTATTACAAATTTCATATGCACATTAATAACATGAAATATTGACTGGTCAAAAGGAATTAAAAAATGAAATCTCCAAAACTCATTTTATATTTATGGACACAGAAATAGAGAGTGGTACATCAAAGAAGCACACTGATTTGTATAAGTTATGAAAAGGCTGATGCACTGTATCCAGCCATAATGAGAGGCTGTTAATCTCAGTAGTGTAGTTATTCCATTGAGAATCCTTTGAGCTATTGTTTGCAGTGAATGTCTGATCAACAAACAACCTACTTGCTTGGGACGGTGTTTTTATATGAAAAGGTGTGAAAGTACTGGGGTAGGATACTTCAGACATTTGACTGATGAACATAGAGACACTTTGGAAAGTAGCACAAAAGCAGAATCCTATTTAGAAGAAAAACTCTAGTTTGAAGCTATATGCCAGATGCTGGCATAAAGAGTGATGGTGCTTAGGTCTAATAGAAGTGGAAACACATTAAATCCAGGTGCTGCATCCACCTTTGCAACAAGCAAATGAGAATTATAAAGGATTAGAAAGCTAGTTAGTAGCATTTGCCATTTTTTATTCTCTTTAAAAAATATATTTTAAAAACCCAAATCCCTAATTAAATACAACACCTGTTTCTATAGTGGCATGACTTGGCAAAGATTTTTCAAAGTCTGGCTAACAAGATAGGAGGCTATGCAAACCTCTCTTCCAAGTTCTGTAGTAGTGAGCCTGACTGTGATCCTGAGACAGTCACTTGCCATCTCCCAGACTCAGAATGAGCCAAA
The DNA here is from genome assembly GCF_951394365.1 of Tetrao urogallus. Classification (NCBI taxonomy): domain Eukaryota; kingdom Metazoa; phylum Chordata; class Aves; order Galliformes; family Phasianidae; genus Tetrao; species Tetrao urogallus. Next base: position 72,362,914 of record NC_136814.1, on the reverse strand, counting down.
GCTCTGTCCTGGTGCTTACAGAAAATAACAGCAGGGATCGGCTTCTCCTAACAGAATTCTCTTCTGTTCCCAAAAACTTTCACTTCATACACACTTCCCAAAAGGAAATACCCCTGGTCTGTTCAGGATAGTGTCAAATACCAACTAGTTTGAATTAAAGTCATGCCAGTGTCATGCAGTTTTTAAAGGATGTTGGTGCCTTGGCTTCACTGGTTAATCTGCCTGGTTAACATACCTTAGCCACATATGTGCTGATATGAATGAATTCAGCAGTGATGGAGACACTGAAAAATGTTGTTTCTTAACGAGTCTGTTCACTTTATATCTGTAACACATGCAGCATAGTTGCATTCTTCCAGCTATACAGGCTATTAAGCCACTCACACTGCTCCTCTCAATTTTTAAATTTCTTTCTTCCTCTTTTTTTCTTTCCTTCTCTCTCTCTCATTTTTTTTTTTTTTTTAACTTACTTTATTTTATTCTATATTTTGCCTGGAGGGGTAGGAAAAGAAGATTTTTTGCATGCTTTTCTTGATTTTTCTAGCTTACTAGGAAAAATAGCAGAGATGAATGGAAGAGGGAAACCAGTAAGGTTATTAAGAGAGCAGCAGCCCTCTATCTCTGCTGCTCAAGCATTTCAAGACAGGTTGCAGTAATATAATCTCATTTTCACATTTAGACTCTCCTTCTTTCTCTCAGGCCTCATTTTTCTTCCACGAGGCATTTAATCTCTCATATCTTTTTTTCTTCTCATTCATGACCTGGTATCCAATTACAGTAACTATTCTTACTTCCTTGTGTCAGCTATATCTTTTCAGTATTTATCATTTTCAAATAATATCTTTTACTGCAGACTTTTTTTCATATTTTTTAGTCTTAAAAGCCAATTAAAATTCACAGGGGCTGATAAGTCTAACATTTTTCACTGGTTTTAGTGATTTTCATCACAGACAGTTTTTATATGCAAATACAGTTTTCAGTTTGATATTTCTGAGTTGGGCAAAAAACATGGCCATTAGAAGCTTATGATTCCTACTGAAATTTGCCCCAGGTGAAATGTTTGATTCACTGTAGCTGAAGATCAGAATGATTAGGATATCTTCCTGAAATAGCTATTTTAATACTTCATTTATCATCTTAAAATCTGCACACATCTGCTTTAAAGAGAACTGGCAATTCTGACACAGACAACTGCTATGAGGAACTACCATCTATTTTAAATAGGAACTGATTGCCACCTTTGAGGTAGATAAGCTTTCATGTACCTGTAATACATGTATTAATTTCTGTCCAATATTTATTTTAAATAAGTACAATTTAATTTAAAGTTAGTGTTCTGGGCTAAAAGTGTTCAATGGGTAAATTATATTAAATCCAGTTCAGTGTCTATCTATAAATACAGTTGCATTGTAAAAAAATTGGAAATTCTGATGCACAGAGAGACTTATTTATTCTTAATTTGGAAAGATGATGGTGATCATGAAATTTTTCAAGCCACATTTCATGACTTTTCAACAGACAAGGGAAAAGCCACTGATGTCATTGTCTGGACTTCAGGAAGGCCTTTGACACAGTCCCCCCATCAACACCCCTCTCTCCAAACTAGAAAGAAATGAATTTGAAGGGTGGACCATTGCACAGATGAGGAACTGGTTATAAGGTTGTACACAGAGAGACGTGGTCAGTGTCTCAATGTCCAGGTGGAGATCAGTGCCGAGTGGTGTACCTCATGGATCATACTGGGACTGATGTTTAGCATCTTAATCATTGTCATTATGTTTACTTATTTATTTTGCTTAATGTGATGATAAAACTAAAATTAAATATTAATTATTATAAAATGAAATCTTAATTTAATTTTTAAAAATGATTTCATGTTACTCCAAAATGATTTTTTTTTTTAAATCCTAAGCAGAAAAAAAAAAAGTTATATTCAGATAACTGCAAATGCTTGGTTGATAATTATAAATATTTGCTCAGGGATGTAAATTGTTATAAAGAGTATATTCATTCTATTTTGCACAACTTCATGTCAGAAAACTACTCTACTTGTGTATAGAGTGCATAGAAAAGTGTTCTTCTTAATCCTTCCTGTTAATACAGTGCTATTCACTGAACTGTAAATAAGAAAATAAACTTAGTTTTTTCCAGGATTTCTTGCAATGGTACAGAGAGATGCCATTCAGAGAAGATTTCCTTACCTAGGTTCTAGTTAAAATTGATTTGTGACTGAGATAAAAGTACAAGCAAAAAGCCTAATTTTTTTTTCATGAACATCTGAATTACATCTCACATACTAACCAGATTGCCATTCTGAGAGGAAACATGCCCAGGGAAACCATCTTATAACATCCTTCATGGATATCTCTTGCTAGCTGGGTACATTTCCATGTATTTAATAAGGCTTTCCAGACAAGCACATTAGGTCTCTTCTATGAACATTTCAAACTTTTCAACTATTTCTATTAATTTTTCAGTACTCAAAGACCTTTCATAACAATATTTTTTTTAAATATGACCTTTGCCACTCCAAGATTTATATGGTATACATTAGAATTACTAATAAAATATTGTGCTTAAAATGAACATTATTTAAATCTGAGCTTTAACAGCAATTTTAAAATAATGTAGTGCAACTTAAAATACTAATTCACTTACAAAGAGGTAGTCTGAAAAAGGTTTGCTTTATACTAAAATTTGGAAACAAACAAGTAGTCAGTGTCTGAGTACCAGTTTAAGAGCTTAGAGGAGTTTGAACCTTAAAAAAACCTCATCCACTACAAGTAATTTTCCATCCTTTTTTAAAAAGCAATGAATATATTAATGGTGTATGTAGGAGACTATGTGAGCATCTTTCTTACTGTAATAGTGCAGGAGCACACAGTGCATCTGTGTACAGCATACCATCAGGAGATATTAGGAGTAGAAGAATAGCTAAAAACTCCAGTAAGTCTGATACTGTCTATATACATTGAGTTTGCAAATTATTATTATTGCATTATTTTGCAAATAAAAATATCTTTAATGTCACTTTTTTTCCCACAAACTGTCTTAATTAATAGTTGCAGTTTCCTAACACGAGAAATGCTTAAAATATTTAACATTAAAGATGGTGGTCAGAAACATCTTTCCTTAATATAAAAACATTCTTAGAAAAGTTTACATGTTGATTTAAAGTTTTTTTCCAGGTCAGGATCTTTAATGCAGTGGTTCAAATGGTTGCAATTATTGAAACATACATATATGCATGCATATACACATTTATCATCGTGCAATTTTTTAGGCTGGCAAGATCACTAGAAATTATCTAGTATGCCCCTCTGCTTACAGCAGACATTACTTTGATGTTAGAAATGTGCAAAATAAATTTCTACATCCATTCTTTATTCTTTACAAAAAATAAAGTTTTTTAAAACTTTTTCTATGGCTATCTTTAAAGAGGTTAGAGTTAAGATTCCTGGCTGAGTGAAGAATAGAACATTAAATAAAATTCACATACATATCTGACTAATATATTCTAAAAATATACAATCAATTGTGTATTTCTTTCAGATTTGATTTACTTTTATAATATCCTTGATGTAAAAACAGACTACAAAAAGAAGTGTCTCCTCTATCCACTCCTTTTCTTATTCCCATTAAAGTTATGTATAACCCCTTATTTTAAAATTCTGGCTGTGTGATTCATTCCACTGTGTTGCAGTAATTGTTACGTTTTCACACTTTTCCTTCAGCATTAATGATTCAACTTCATCTGTTTAGTAATTGTGCTTTCAGACAATAGAAAACTATAGGTAAAAGAAAATCTGCTGCCTCAAAAGAATTTGGAGCTGAACATGGATTTCCTGCAGTGTTTGCTGAATCTTCCAGAATCTGCTATTTGTTTTCTTTAAAAAAAAAAAAAAAAAAAAAAAAAAAGGAAGTTCCCACAATAACACGTTTTAGGAAAAGATTTCACTGTGTTCTAAATATTTCTAAACATTCCTGTGTTCAAAAGTATTCAGAAGTATTTAGGAGAAAATGAGAAGATAAGTTCTTCACATTCATCTTACTGCATTATTAAGTATATCACTGTAATTACCAACACTGATAATCAGAGCTGCTGATTGTCATAGCAGAACCGATAGGCTATGACACTTATCCTCTGTGACTAACCTCTGCCACCTCTGAAACCCCATTCATTTGAAAGTTTTTCTTTAGTATAATAGAAGCTTTGACTACACAGGAATACAACATTTTACTTTTAAAGATTTGATTTTTCTTAAAGAAAATATAACAAGAAAAGAATGTCAAGATTAGACAGCTGAAAACTGGTAGCCTATACTGTCCAGCAGTGAAGATTTCTCAGCTTAACATATTTTACTATCTAGCCTGCAACTTAATACAGGCTGAGCATTGAAAAAGGAAAGGAAAAATACACACGAAATTTTCATAGAACTTCCAAAGCAATGAAGAAAAGGATTTACTTACATATTTTCTCAATATGTTTTAATTTATTTAAAGGAATTTGAGCATCAATTATCACCTATTTTTCTTTAAATCTATACCCAGTCTCTGTTTGAATTTGCATCTGCAACCAAAAAGACTCTTGTGGGTCAAGAGACATGAACACACCCAAAACAGAAAGGAGGAAGAAAACAAGTTCCAGATCTTTCTATGTATTCCTTTCCCCACTTGAGGTTCACTAGTAATTTGGACTATAATCTGAGTTTGAAAGCGCATTCTTAAGCAGTGACAACTAGGGGGCAAAGTATAGGGAGGAAAAGGAAACTACTATAGGAACGTGCAGGAACAGGAGATAGCCGAGGTGAAGTAAGATGTAACAGGTCAGGTCATGCCTCTTCTAGTGATAGATGGATCTGTGACATTCTATCTCTTGAGAGACTAAGACTATTTACATTATAAATTCTTAGGCTGTTTGGCTTGTCAGATGCACAACTTTGAGAGAAATTGAAAGAGAACTAAGCAGTACTAAAACTAATTTCATCCTAGCTTAATTTTAGTACAAGTCTTATCAATATTCTTACTCTTTATGATCATTCACACTTATCAAAGCAAAATTATTCCAGAAAAACAACCTTTTCATAGAAACAGGATAGCAATGTAATGTCCCACTGGATTGTTGTAGGACCCATGCATCTTCTAGTATGACATGATTATTTTTCCCATTTGTCCTCTGTAGGCCACTCAGTTCCGTACTCTCAATTGATTGCTCTTCTAACCAGTGGTACTATGATAAAACAAAGTTCTTCAGGTAGAAAAGTGTAAATTTTACCATTAGTAGAGCTAAACATATGTTTTTCAAATGTCAGATTTTGGAACATTATAGGATTTATAACCATTAGTTGAAACACTGGATATATTTTTTTCTTCTTTCTCATTGACCTGCACTGCTAATGTTCTTTCCAACCAGTGTACTTGTAATTGTTACTACTGCAATAATAAATTTATCACACCAAAATTATAGTTGCAATTAGTTGAAGAAGTTCACACAACAGAAAACTTGCAAAGAAAATGATAAAATTATGTACAATAGATGAAGAATAGTGGCTGACAATGATGTATTCTCTCTGACCATAAGATCTGGAGCTGTTTCAAAAGTAAATGTGAACAAAAGCTTTAACATGGTGGAGCACCAGGACCTAGTTCTGGAGCTATGCAAGAATTGAAATGAATAAAATTATGCTATTAATGTAGCAAGAAATACAGATCATGTTTAAAAAGCTAGAGTTCCTGTCTGGAGCTTCAAGAAAGAAAAACATTTGCTTGAGAGTGTTTAGCTCTGCCACTGTGTACATCCGTGGTATGTAGACAACCGCAGACTTACATGAAAGAACTGCATCAGTAAATTTGCTTCCTTTCACATAATAAAATGCCTTACCAGTAAAAAAAAAAAAAAAAAAAAAAAAAAAAAAAAAAAAAAAGGCAGTTTCTTGCTCTGTTAAACCACACTGCAAGTAATTAATTTATCCCTACGTTAAAGAGAGCTATGCAAAGAGAGCAGGAAAGGTTAGTGGTTAGTGAGTAACCGAAAAAGATGCTCATATCCTGATGATTCCTGATTTCCTGATCGGAAACTTCCTGATTACCATACTAGATTTCTCATTTTTCCCTGACCATCTGAAGGTTTGATAATTTATCCCAGCTTTGTCACCTAGACATGGTTTAGTGGGAGCTATTGGTGATAGGTGAACGGTTGGACTGGATGATCTTTTAGGTCTTTTCCAACCTTGGTGATTCTATGATTCTATGATTCTATGATTCTATGACTCTCAGTATTGCCAATAAAGATATTTCATAAGTGCCAATAATGGATAAATGAATCAGCTTTGAGAGGTGATCAACACTCACTTGGCAGTACAGACAGTTCAAACTTTGACATGAGTAAACATAGATCAGATTGGGAAACATGTATGTTTCCAGAATGTACTGTACTTGCATGTGGTGATCCCATGCATCTATTCTGTCAAACATATTTGATTTTCAAAATGACGTACAAATTTCTTGGCCGCATGCAAGTCACTTGTTGGGAATGGTACATAGCCAATGTTAATTTTCCATCTATTTGGTTAGGACAAGTTGGAGTAAATCAAAACCATGTTAGAGACTATGTTAAATATTTAATGATGTCAGCCTTGTGCCACTGCATGGGAATTTTGCCTGGCACTGTGCATGCAGTTTTAGAGGGTAAAAGCAGCCCAAACATTTTTTTTTCTTAATATTCATAGGTCATTTTAAAATCTGGATTTTTTAATGAACGAATGTACAACTTTAATTTTTTACCTAAAAGCTATTCATCCATCATTTTTACATTAATTGACACTAGGCAATGTAAGACTCTGCATTGCTAAGTGGCAAAAAACAGGCCTCCTGCTGAAACATTCAAATGTTCCAAGTCTACTTTTAGCTAGTTAAATATCTAGCAATTCACAGAATACTTAATCTAGCTAAACTAATGCTGCAAAGCAGTAGGTGGTAAATGGTAAAGATTTAGATCCAGCTCGCTAGTATAAAATTATCTCTACAGTCTTTATGTCTTCTGGTTAAAAAAATAATAAAATTAGACCTTGTTAGCATCTTATTTTAAAATAGTCATAGAAATATGCAGAGCTAGAATTACACCTCTGTTGGATGTTTCTCTTGGAAGTGTCAGATTTACATAAACATATTTAAAGCAACATTCAAATAAAAAATATTGGAAAAATGTAGCTAACAAAGTAGTGCCATCACACTGGAAAAGCTCCTGTTGCTAAATCTCCCATTCCATTCTTACTTTATATTGTTTACATTGTCATAGAGTGAGCCTTAGCATAAACCCCAAAGATTTACCTTGAATTTTATGCAGTATAGAATATCATATTTCACAAAGTTGTATTCATTTGCATTATATCATCATAGCAAAGATGTAAAAATTCAGTCTCAGAGTTTTCTTCAGAGAAGGCAAATATTCATATTTATTTTCTGGTAAAAGTCAAATAATAAGTGCATAAGCGGTGCCTATAATTAACAGTAAAGATAAGGTGCAGTAAGTATAACTGCAGGATGACCACTAATAGTCCAATTTCTGTGTTTTTCTTGCAGAACTACATTTTTTCATTTTAGGAACCAAAAATTTCACATTTCCTGTTGCTTTCATGCACTGTGGTGATCAAGGTGGATAACACACAGGGAAAAGGCTGTGCAGATGGTCTCTGTATTTTTCCATGACAATGACGTATTACTATGCAAATAAAAATATTTCTTGGAATATGTTCCTTTCCCTCTGTCACTGCCTCATCTTCTGTATCTTTTTTCTTGTCTACATAAAAGCAAAGCAGTGCAAGAAATTTTTCCAGTCACTGAACTGGTCTTCATTTCTTCTTCCGATGTAATACAATGAGGTCAGTTCACGAGCAACAAAATATACTTGTATAGTTAACAGCATGTAAAAACACAGTACATGTATAAATATAATTTCTCAGACATCCCCATCAACATAGGTATGTTTATGTAGAAATATTAATCAATACTAATTATTTCCTGTTATGACAGAAAAATGCTAGCTGTTGATCATCCATAATACGGATGAATATGTGTTTCACTGTGTAGACATAATTTGATGTGGTAAACATATACTTATTTTAGTTATTTCCTTTTGATACTGTAAAGATTATTCATATTTACAAATATTTCTTCCTCTTCTATATCCCTTAATGCAATCTTCATAATATGTATTTTCAAATGATTTATTTATTTTTAGTGCAAAAAGCATTTAAGCATTTTGAAATAGTTCTTTATAGCTTGGATTATTTATTACAAACTAATTTAAATAATTAAAAAATAAAAGAAGAACAAAACTAAAAATATCTAGATAAAATAAATTTAATTGCCCAGGGTAATCAAAGTATCTGTACTGCATTGCTACTTATAAGCCCAATGATACAGAAAAATCAATATATCATACTTTAAAAGTATGTTTGTGCATAGTTCTTATATTATTTAATTATCTTCAAAGAACCTTTCTGTTTTAGGAAGAAATATATAGAACTATTTAATCAATAACATTTTCCCTTTGATGTTATCATAACCCGTTTGCTTTTATCAGGTTATGAAATGTTTATGGTTAAACAAAGCTTGCTGAATGTTTATTTGATTTATCAGCTTTCTGCAGGTGGTTTCTTTTCAGAAAATAAACTGAAGACTTGGGCTCCTATCCAGAACAGCCCATGAGCACATGCCCTATTTTAAGCACAGTTTATTGTTTTGGTGTTCATTTATTTATTTATTTTTTGCCTGGATCTAAACTTATATTGGCATGAGACCCCAGTTCTGTTCTTTTTCTTTTGTCCTGTCTTTTCCTTCTTTTCTCATGACTTAGGAGAATGAAATAGTCTTAATTATGATGTAGTACAAAATTCTTTGGAGGAATGTAAAAGTTTTTCTTATTCACACTATGAACTGTGCAGACACCTGGAAACTTTATCTTTAGTTCTCTACACATCAGCTTGTCACCATTTTTCAACAGTTAGTTTATACCATAATGACACCATGAGTGGGAACCTAAGTCACTGTTTCTCTGCTGCCGAAGTAATCATACACCTGTTTTCTGCTGGAAAAATCACAGCAGTTGATGTGTTGGCTTTTTAACTTACAAGATGGTGATAAACTAGCATGATGTAAACATCTGAATTTGTCAGGCTTTCTCTTAGTGTTTGCAAATTGAACAAGAACAGCACAACACTGGCACATGTGTCTCTTTCACATGACAGAAAATAATGTAACCAGTAAAAAAATTATAAACATGGCTAGTAAGGGCAGAGAAATCTTCCTGTTTGTTTCACTTAGAAAACTAGAAACACTGTTTAAAACTATAATGTGAATAATAATCATATATTTCCAGAGCACGAGAACATCTGAGGTATGTTCAGCCATCTACATAAGTCCATTAGAATTGCAACAGAAACCTTTTCCTTATGGTCCACAGCTTATGTGCAAACCACAGCACACTGTACAGACTGAAGTTTTAAGTTAAATAAAAATAAATAAAGAAAAGGAAAGAGAAGTAACTTCAAATGTAACTGTCCCCTGAAAAAAAAGAGATAATTGTTGCCATAGTTTAAATATATGTAAACTTAGATACTAAGTTAATTGAAATACTACAAAGAATTCTAGGAATTAGAGTACCAACCCACAGAATAGAGACAAAAAATCAAGAATTTAACCTATGGGAAATATTTCCTTGACTTCAGCACTGGCGATGTCCCATCTTAAAAGACTCTTTATAAGATGGTGTCTAATATCCTATCTCTAGTTGTGATCAATCTCTAATGTTTTGTGAAATCTTTCCATCCCATGCTACAAAGTGGAGATAGGCATCAAAAGGAGAAAAAATACTGAACCCAGTAGATGTCTTATCAAAGTGGTAAAGCTTTAAATTAACACATTATCAGACGTAAAGCATCTTACGCAATAAACAAAGACAGATGACTCCTTTAAGCCTTCCTCAGTTGGAGTAACTTCAGTGTCTGACACTCCCTAACACATCCTACAGTTCCTTATATATGCTTACTTAAAAAAAAAAAAAAAAAGTAAATGGCTTAGGTTCTGTTTCTATAGCAATTCAATTTCATGAACTGATCAAAATCTTTTTCTGAATGTTTGACATCTTCTTATAACTAGAATCTCACTGTCTTATTTCAGATACAGTATTTGAGACACTCCTCTAATAAGTCAATTGCTGGGGTGCTGTTAGTCTGATCAGTGTTCTGGACATTGTCTTGTGTTCTTCTAAGTACACTAAAGAAGCTCACTTTCAGAAATTCCCTCTTTTAGCCTAATAATGGAATGTAACCAGTCACACTTGGTAACAATAATACTGTACTAAAAAGAACAAATAATTCCTAAAACATCTTTACATCTGCTGGCCAAAACATTAAAAAACAACAACAACAACAACAACAAAACAGATACAAGTTTGCTGGTGAACTTATTTGTTCTACTTTCTAATAATATTTTCCCATGGTCCACTATCACTTTTGGCACTTTATTTGAATTATCTTGCTCTTTGTGTGATTCTCTGGCAAATAAGCCTCACCTCACATCATTTAAAAATAAGACAAATAACTGGTTAGCATCTCTATATCAGTAATCATTACAGTATCTTAATGTTTCATAAATATTAATTCCAATCTTCCCCTCATCTTAGTAAAAGAAAGGGATGGTAACCCTGTTAAATTAAGCTGAGATAGGAATTATAAAGAAGCATGGCGGGTGAAATACTGAACACAAACTAGCCGTGTGTGCTTGCAGCCCAGAAAGTTAAACATATCCTGGGCTGCATCACAGGTGTAGCCAGCAGATCAAAGGAGGTGATTTCTCATGAGATCCCACAATGTTAAGTATAAAGGAAAAAATGAAGAAGTTATTAATAATAACCATTAAAAAAAATTAGTTTTCAATGACTTAAAATACTACCACAGATGTTTTGTGGAAGAAAGACAGGGTTAATTAATCAAACAGTTTACCTTTAACATTCTCTGCCTATTTATTCAGTATGTACCCTTCAATTTTGAAGAAAAAGCAGACAGGTTGATACAAGTGACGTGTTTTCTTTCCCTAGTACTGAGTCATTCTATCAGCTGGCCATCCTCTCATTGCGTTGGAGTGTGACATAATTATCATATCACATATACTCCAGTAAAGTCTATCTTCTACCTCTTTCTTCCTTCCTTTACCAATCTGTCTTGAACTACTGTCTACTTATCTGATTATTATTTTTCTAATCCAGCAAATCTTGATCTCATTCTTCTCAAATTTCTCACTACAGACTAGGGATCCTTGCTCAGTCCCCAGCAATATCAGAACATAATAATCTCCAATCCTATTATTTTTCTCTGAGCACCTTTCCTTTCTGCTAAAGCACCTTTCTCTTTCTTACTGTGAGGATGGTATCTAAGCAGGGAAGAGAGGGTACCATTCCCAGCCATGGAGTGGCAGAGAAAACACTTAGCCACAGCTTAACATAAGCATAGCATACAGACCTGTTTTGCAATTTTGGTCACTGAAGTCTACAAAGTCTTAATATCTTGTGTGATACCTATATTTTTTTCGTGAGATCTTTTGCATTACAAAATGGAGATTCTGAAGCAAAAAGCACAGTTCTCGTACATGTGCTACCTTCTTCATTTATACAGGTCTTGATCAGGAGATTTACATAATTTCTGTTGTGAATTTCAATGTACTCTCCATATTTATGGAGTAACATTTTGTCTTGTTTTAAAGAGTATCAAAAATCCATCTGAACTGCTTCATATAGCTTTCACAAACAAATAATCTTTCCTAAAGTTTAGTACAAGATTATTAGTGACTGAAAAAAGGGTCAGATAGCTTTAAAAGTAGCATCGTCACTGGCTTCGACTATAATTCATCTAAAAATATTTATTTCAATTTTTTCTTTTCCAAAAGTATTGATATTGTTAGCGTCATGTTAAAGATTCAAATGATCCAGAAGAAAACTCAGAGGAAAAGGATAGACATGAAGGCTCCTGGGAACAAAGCACAGCTAATCTGGAGTATTGAATTGCCTGACAACTCAGATAATACTTTTAACTTTAAAGAAATTCTGAGTCACCAAATACTTGTTTTACCTAAGTATGTTTACAACAATAGGTCAGTTGTCATCCATGTTCCTAACCCGGTCAAGTTGCTTAAAGCTCAGCCTCATGCATTAAATGTGCTAGAAGTCAACAGACCTTTTTAGATTTCCCCTGCAAAGTCAAGGCTTGCATAATTTATAGACCCTGCAGTTTGAATGAAAAATATTACTGCTCATTTATTTCTCAGTAACATTCATGAAATAAATCTGTATCTCCACTGGAACCGAAAGCAAACTATAGCAATAGAAAAGGAGATCACAAGAAATAATAACAAAGGTAATTTTTAAATACAGTGCCATCAGTATTTTCTACTGCCAAACGTAGATAAGTCAATAAGCAAGATTCTGGTTTTGAATGTACGGCAGGAAAGCATAGTGCCTCTTGTGCTTTATGCTGTTGTTGGCCTTGCAGCATGTCTTCTTGTGAATCTAGTTCTTAGTCCCTACTGTATGCACTGTCATATAGCCCTTTTTTTTCATTTCTTCTTCTGAGATATTCATAACTTCTTTTTTTTTTTTTTTAATGGTGAGCAGTAGATATCAGGCCAGCAAGTGATTTAAAAGCTTTCCTAAAAATGTATATATTTGATTAGATTTAATTAATTCAAAGAATTTGTATTTTTCTGATAACTTTCTTAAAATGAATAAAGTAATACAGTCAGTATCAAACTTCCAGCTTTTCAGAAATTGACTAACATATCTGCTAATTTGAAATGTATCATCTTAATACACATTTATTCAAGCCAATAGACCTTAAATTACTCCTGATTTAGTATTCAAAAAGACTTTTCAAGGGGATATTTTCATTGAGCCAAAAAGCATTAGCTCTGGCTTTTGTTCCTGAAATTAGTAGACCTATAAGACTTAATAAAAGTGTGAGAGAACAAAATGGATAAATTAAAGACACAAGATATTGTATATTTTCCTAATATTTTCCTAAACGTAATAAATAATTATAAATCCTATTAATTACTTACCTCATATGTTACTGGTTCTAAGGACAATTTCCCTAAGTCTATATTTATGCAAGCTGGCATTTCATTCTGCAGCTATCAAATAGTACCATATGTGCTGCCTTTTCTAAGAGAGATAATAAGTTATATTTGGAAACATTTGTTAAAATGTAAGATAAGTAAAATTTAATAAAGTATTCAACTAAAACTGGATTAATATTCTCCTTTAATTCTATTCCATTCAAGATTTATGCCATCTTCATCACTGTTAGACTATGAATGCCTCCCTATTTTGCACTATTCAGCTGTGTATTAGTATGTAGGATTAATCTCAATTATATTAAGGCTAAAACTTTAGATTATATTAATCTAAAACTTAGGTATCTGGTCAAAAAGTATCATCTGACCATGTAGTCAACTAATAATCTAGTCATTAAAGAATAAATACCCTGAGATGCTGATTCATCTCACCCTCAGTTTACTGTCAAAAATACAAAGGATTATTTGTTCTAGGGGAGATTCCTATTGGTGGCAAGTTAAAAATTTTGCGCATAGTTTTTTGTTTGATAGGTTTGTTTCCCTTTTGTTTTCCCTTTTCACCATTACCTGACATTGCACCTATCACAGGTGGACAGAGGAAGCTTTTACACATAGTATCATCTATCATCCCTTCCTTCCCACAGGAGCCAGGAACTTGCAGGTCTAATTCTCTGTGATAGTCAATGAGAGCTTATGAAATACCATAGGAGCTCACTGACTGGAGACATATTCTGTATTAAGCTGTACTTTATTTTGTTTTATTTTATTTTATTTTATTTTATTTTATTTTATTTTATTTTATTTTATTTTATTTTATTTTATTTCTGCATAAAGCATGTCATTTTCAGTTATTTCTTATCTATTCAATCTCTTTTATTTTTTTATAGGCTACTCAGATAACCTGTCAGTTTTTAATGTTGACATACGTAAGAAATCACAGAATCACGGGGGTTGGAAGGGACCTCCAGAGATCACTGAGTCCAGCCCCACTCCTAAACCAGGTAGCATACAATAGGTTGCTGTCAGGTAGCATCCTGACATGTTTTGAATATCTCCATAGGAGACTGCACAACCTCTCTGAGCAGCATGTTCCAGTGCTTCTTCCCCTTATCTTAAAGAAGTGCTTCTGTATGTAATAATGGAGGTGAGTTGTTAATAACAGAATATTATAAGCCATTTCAGTGAATTTTATGTGTGACTAAATGTGGACTCAGAGGGCAGTTTTATGGTAGATGATTCCACTACAACTAAAATTCCAGTTCAGCCTTTTCAAAACATGACTGTACAGACATGGCAAGAGTCACTTTTCTGGATAGCAACAATCCTGCAACTATATGTCAGTGCACAACACTTTGAGAAACTCAGTGAATTGTATCTGAGTACAGGAGTAGTGATCACTGTCATGATATTCTGCAGAACAAAGGAATATCAAATTTAATTAGTTGGATCCAATAATACAAATATAAGTGAAATTCTTACCACTTCAAGTTTGTATTCATATATCCCAACAAAACTTTAGGTAAAATGTATCAATAAAAATCAATAAGTCAGAATCAGTAAGTCAACCAATGAGTAAAAAAATCAAGTCAGAATATTATAGAACAAAATTTTAAAAGGCTTAATTTTTTCCAATTTATAAACAGAAGCACAGGATCATCTAGGTTGGAAAAGACTTTCAAGATCACTAAGTCCAATCATTAGTTTTATCTACTGAGTCCCATCACTAGACCTGCACACCTCTTCAGGGATGGGGACTCCTTCACTGCCCTGAACAGCCTGTTCCTCTCTCTGTCACTGAATAAATTTTTCTTAATATGCCATTTAAACCTCCCTTGGCCCAGCTCAAAACCATTTCCTCATCCAATCACATGTCATCTGAGAAAAGAGACCAATATCCATCCTGCCACAGCCTTTATTCAGGTTGCTATAAGAGTGATGGGGTCCCCCCTTAGCCTCCTTTTCTCCAAATTAAAAAAAAAATAAAAATCAAACAAGTGGCTCAGACACTGTTAATAACTTTTGTTTTCATAGAATCACCAAGGTTGGAAAAGCCCTCCAAGATCATTCAGTCCACCTATCACCAATATTTCCGGCTAAACTATGTCCCTCAGAACAACATCTTGAACACCTCCAGAGATTGTGACTCCATCACCACCCTGGGCAGCCTATTCATCTGCATCTCACCATTCTCTAGGAGAAGAAGTATTTCCTAATGTCCAAACTGAATCTCCCGTGGTCTTATCCCTAGTTACGTGGAAGAAGAGGTGGATCGCTACCTCACCACAACCTCCCTTCAAGTAATTGTAGGGAGCGATAAGGTCTCCCTTGAGCCTTCTCCAGACTAAACAATCCCAGCTCCCTCAGGGTCTCCCCATAAGACTTGTGTTCCAGACCTCTCATCAGCTTCTTTGCCTTCTCTGAACACACCCCATTGCCTTGATGTCATTCTTGTATTGAGGGGCCCCAAACTGAACACAGTTCTTGTGGTGCAGTCGCACCAAAGCTAAGTGCAGAGGGACGATCACTTCCCTGCTCCTCCTGGCAACACTATTTCTGATACAAGCCAGGATGCCGTTGTCCTTCTTGGCCACCTGAGCCCACTGCTGAGTGATGTTCAGCAGATTGTCGACCAATACACTCAGGTCCACTTCCTCTACATAGTCCTCCAGCCAATCTGCTCCAAACCTGTAGAGTTGTCTGGGGTTGTTGTGGTTAAAGTGCAGGACCCAGGTCTTGTTGAACTTCATTCCACTGGTCTCAGCCCAGTGATTCAGCCTATTCAGATCACTCTTCAGGGCCTTCCTTCCCCCACGTAGATCAAAACTTCCTGCCAAGTTGGTGTAATCTGCAAACATACTGAGGGTGCGCTCCGTGCTCTCATCCAGGTTATAAAACGTGTTTTAATATACCCAAATATGAATATTTTAACTGATTATTGAAAGCCTGATTATCTGCAAAGAACTGAGTAGGAACTCCTAGAAGAACAATACTGTGAGTAGTTCTTTGTTTCCATAGCAGAAATTCTTCGTTATATACAACTAATAGTGCAAGCACAAAAAACTGCAACCTGGATAGGCATTTTAATTAAATAAGTAAAACTCACAATTTTTTTTCAGTTTATATTAAGCAGATCAGATGAACTTTTAAAGGATTTATGGAGATCACTTATCTGAGATTTTTATTTAGCTCAGCCTGTGCAGAACAGGTTGCCATTTTTCAGTGCTTTGTGCAGAAATGTGTTTTACTAAAAAGTGCTCAGAAAATGCAGTCTCTTTCATCTTTCCATAATCCTTCTTATTTCACGTCCTTCCTTGAGATCATTTAACTTTTTTTCTGTGTATTAATTTCCTTAAGTATTCCCAATTCCTTCATGGGCTACCAACTTCTCTGAACAAAATGTTCTTCTATTTCTTTGTCAAACTTTCTACTAATCCCCTGGTCCATACTTGAAAAAGATAGCTCTCTAACCAGCCATGAATTAATTCTTTTTTTTTTTTTTTTCTTTTCCATTTTGTCATTTTATAGCAGCTGAGTTAAATTTTTTATTCTCTGGATCTCTCATCTATATTTCTTTGGTTGTATTAAAGAGCATAACCTGATATGAGAAATAGCCAAAGCTCATCATAAAGTGTCAGCTATTGTTTTTAGCTGAAACAGAATGAGAGGAAGACCTAGAACAAAGCTTTGTCTTTGTCTTTCCTGCGCAGGGACACAAGGGAGAAGCATACATGCCTAATCTTAAACTTTGAAATCATATCACAAGACTTCTACTCTGCTTTCAAAGATGTAATTTACTTCAACAGTGACTCAAGTATGGAAGTCACAATTCTAAGAGTAGTGCTGGAGAAGAAAAATAAAAAGAAGGAATAAGAAAAATACTTCTATTAATCCTCTGAATTACTTTACATTATTTTATGTTTGTATGCAGTTAAAGCTAAAAATTCCCTTACAGAAAGCATTTATGCCCTTGTATATTCTCATTCATAAAGCAAAAATAAACCTAAATCTCCCCTTTTTCATTCTACTCTCACTAGGAACATTTTTTTTACTTTGAAGCAGTTAATGTCATGAACTATACAATTGATTGGTTAGTCAGTAACTGAGCTAAAGTCTGCTAAACTGAATCAGTGATGCAATGTTCCAAGGGAATTTCCCCTTTCTCCAAAGTAATAAGGTTGTAACATACTGATTAACAAAACTCCTATCTAATGATGATAGGATATTACTGAGAGTCCATAAACTTTCCTTTTTTTTTTTTGCTTCTGATCATCTAACCTTTAGCTCTTTGATCGTGCCTGCTCCCTTCTCAGAAGAGATTGGTTCATCTTACCTATATCCATTTGCTAATGGTCCAAACTGAGGTGTCATCATTTTTCTTGTTCAATAAACAAACAAACAAACAAACAAACAAATAAATTTGCCCCTATTTAATGCGCATATAAGTCTGGGAAATTGTATTATTTATTAATAATTGTTTTTAACTGTCTGGAGAAGAGGAGGCTCAGAGGAGACCTCATTGCACTCTACGACCTCCTGAAGGGAGGTTGTGGTGAAGAGGGATTTGGCCTCTTCTCAGTAACCAGCTTCTAGGAATACTCTTCAGCTTGTCCAAAATTCTGATGTAAGCTTCCTAAAATTTACTATTTAAAACTGATTCCAGATCTCTTTATAGATCTGGATCACTTTTCAGATTGAAATCCACTACTGTTTCAGATTATGAAACAAAGTGGACAGACCAAAAATTGAGATCTGCCCATAATGGCTTCTTCAAGAAAATAAAGGATTTTTGATTCTGGAATCTATAAAACACATGGGAAAAGGAACAGTGGACTTTAGTCCCTGCTTTAAGGACTATTCAAGAACTTTGTTATAACTGAAAAATAACAATAAAGGAGTAAATTAACTATACTCAGCAGCTGAAAAAAGGAGGAAATACTCGTAAATGGCTTTTGGCATAAAAATGGATGCTAAACACTATATTGTGAAAATATCAGTTTTGAATGGTAGGTCATTCTAGGAGCAACTTTTAGACCAAGGAATTTTCAAGTTACATTTTCCACAAAGTCTAGCTCAACATTCTGAAGACTGAAATGTACATTTAGGAATGAAAAAGCACCTGTATAGCTCAGCTGTAAAGATAGTAGTGTACCATTCATTTGTAAACGTTAAATTGTTACTCTGTTATCTGCCTGAATACTGAGACAGCACCCTAATAATCTAAGTCCTATCATTAACACACTGCAGTAACAAAATTTCAGTTTATATTAACTTCTCTATCAACTGCTCATTTAATGGAATAGCTGCACAGCAGACCCACGTAATTAACAATGACAAGTCTCTTACTTATGTTTCAGATTATTTCTCACAACACTTGGAAATCTCAATGATAGATTTCTGTATTGATAATTATAACAATTTCTCTGTTTTTTAATGTATTTGTGGTGGGTTCACCAAGTCTGTTTTAGCAACTCCTAAACTTCTCCTTATTTCATGTAGCAAATTAAGGTTTTGTTCTTATATAGAAAAGGCCAGAAACTCTCATCTGGGACTAACAAAGAAAGGTTTAGCTTCAGGATACCTGGACAATCAATTGTTGCTTAATTAGGTTTGTAATTACTAGTGACTGTCTCATTATAAAAAGCAAATTATATTGATGTGCCATTTGAACTTATCCCCATAGCATTAGTTTGTGGTCATAAACATCAGTAATTCAAGCTGCAAATCAGTACTAATGTTTGCTTAGATCCAGAAAGCAATTCTAAAGGTAGTATTAGAGTTGCAGAACAGGACAAATTTTATCTTATTTTGGGCAAAAGAATTTCAGATCTTTATTCTGGCAAACTTGAACTGGATTCCCATGTAGTTCAGATGCAGTCAAGCCAACACTCAGTAAAAAACAGAGTTCTGACAGAATGATTGATAAGAACCTCATGAAATAACAAGCAAATCAGTGATTGTATGCAGACGTAGGTAACAAAGCAATATAGATCTTGGCTCAGTCAAGAATCTGAAATGTGACATAACTAAAGTCAGATTGAACTAAACACATTTAGCAGTCACATGAGAGACGTGGATGTCTCCAAAAGGGATTAATTAACCTCATTTAAGATGAGTATTTGAAATACATACAATTATATACTTCAGAATACGTTTATTTTTCTTCCTCTAGGAGC
Source organism: Tetrao urogallus (assembly GCF_951394365.1). Taxonomy (NCBI): domain Eukaryota; kingdom Metazoa; phylum Chordata; class Aves; order Galliformes; family Phasianidae; genus Tetrao; species Tetrao urogallus. The sequence goes on along the minus strand of NC_136814.1, from coordinate 72,343,616 downwards.
CTGGAGTGATTAGTTCAGATTATGTTGTCTCTCTTTTATATAGTACGTGAGAATAATCCTATTCCAAGTGTTCCTTTGCCTAAATATCCCGAGTGATCTGATTAGGCATTCTTTCTCAGAGCATGCTTAATTGGTACTGGCTGTTTTAAGCCCCATATGACTGAGTCTAACTCAAGTTTTACCCAGTGTCTTAACGACTAAAGCAAGGTATGGTGCCTGGTACCAATTCACTACTCCGCCTAAAATTTCCCACTTTTCAGGATGCTACTTTGACCATATTGCTGTGGACTATATAGTTTAATGTAAGAGCCACTGGACTAGAGTTTGAATATAAATATATAAATATATAAATATATAAATATATAAATATATTTTGGTTTAACATTCAAAACCATGAGAGACAAAATAAAGAAAAAAAAAGTCATATCATTAACATCTTCACTGCATGTAATAGTTACATAATGTAAAAAAAGGAAAAAAAAAAAAAAAAAAAAACAGAAAGAAAAAAAAGATACCAAGTAAACAGAATAATTTGACTAGAATTGAAAAAGGTATTTCCTCCCTCTGCTATTTAGCGTATTAGCATATACAGAACGTTTCCTTTTTTCCTCACATTCAAAAATAACCTAGGTGAATATACAGGACATTGTGACAGGACAAGCAGGAGTGGGTGGGTGGAAGTAAACACCTTATTGTGAGGCAAGTGAACCTTCTTAATTTATTCATCTATTTTTTTGCCAGCTCATAGTGATCATCCTGAAAGTGAAAATTTATAAACAAATGCAAAAAATATTTGCAATGAATGCACATTCTTGAACTTCAGACTACCACTAGAAGCATAATTCTTTCTACATTTTACATAGGGCTCTACTAACGAAAGAAGTCTCAAGTGACTGGATAAACAAGATTTTGTTCTGTTGGTTGTCACAGTAAGGGGAAAAGGATCCATTGCAACAAACATTGTTGTGCTTTCTGTAAATACACTGTAATTATGTAATTATGTGCATGACTGAAAAACAGAAACCTATTTGGAATTCCATAGGCTTCTTAAGGGCAGCATGATATATTTAAGATATTCTTACTTGTAAGGCATTAATTAAAAATAAAGTTAACATAATTTGATAGAAAATGTAGTCTAATGCCTGTCTTCTTGGTAAAAGTTATTGTTTAAATCAGGAAATACAAAGATGAAGTAAGAAAGACATTTTATTTTATTTTGAAGACCAGAAATTTTTGGACATTTTATTTGTATTCTCAGAAGGATAACATGCTAGTAAGATTTGTACATGAAAACATGACATACATAAAATACTGGGGATGGAGGGAAGATTGGAGGATTGAAGGGGAAAGCCTAGGTATCGTGATAATGCAACAGGATGATTTTTCCTGTTTTACTCTTGGAAATTGCACATAGGTTTTTGCTTGGTTATATGTTTGTGTTTGTTTGTTTGTTTTCTTGTTTTGTTTTACTTATGTATTTGTTTAAATTAATCTCTAGTCTATTGTACAGGTGCTACTTCATTTTTCAGCCTTGGACAGGGAGATCAGCTTCTGGAAGAAAGGCCTGGCTGGAGTACTGTCTTTTGTGAAGACCTGATTTGAAGGAGTATCTTTGAATTTGGGCCACCAACTTCCAGTTTGGAATGATGAGTAAGAACATCTGGAATTTGAAGAACATTTTTGTGTACAACAGAGAATTTCCCAAAACTTGAAAAAGCATTTCAGTTTCACTCTGTTGAATGCATTAACTTCTCACTAGTTGTTGTTTGCCCCATATTGGTAGTGGGGTTGGGGGCTGTCCTGCTGAATAAAAGCAATGAGGAAAGATATAGCAGCCCATTCCTATCTGACATATATTGTAAATAATTCCTGAAGGTATTCAAGGCCAGACTGGATGTGTCTTTGGGCATCCTGCTCTAGTGGGTGATGATCCTGCCTGCAGCACAGGGGTTGAAACTAGATGATCTTTGAGGTCTTTTTCAACTCAGGCCATTCTATGATTCTATGAATGTGAACACATAAATTAACACATATTTACATGTATAATTAAAAATGCACAGGTATATCTATCAGGAATTAAGGTCATCTTTAATTTTCTTTAGACATACTGAGTCTCAGAAGTTACTTAAGAGCAAAGGATTTCTCAAAATGACTTCATCACCTAGCATGACTAGCATCATAGAATGGCTTAGGTTGTAAGGGACCCTAAACATTATCCAGTTCCAATCTTCCAATCCCCATGCCATGGGCAGGATTGCCAGCCACTGGGTCAAGCTGCTAAGGACCCTATCCAACCTGATCTTGAATGCTTTCAGAGATGGGCATCCACAACCTCTCTGGGCAGTAAATAAGTATTGATTATTGAATCTTAAAGAAAAAACACTCCTCTTCCCCTCCCAGCTATTTTGTATAATGTCATGTTTAAAATAAAATATGCTCCTTTGTACTCAAAAAATTGGCTTCACCAAATAGTGTATAATTTCAAATTATGAAGCCCTTTTACTGTTTTGCACTTAGAGATACAACTTGAATACCCAGAAAATCAATATATACTTTGCTACATGTTTACAACCAAATAATTGAAATATCAGAAGGGCGGTGAGCTATGGAGACTTTCTAATGACAATTCTTTCAGTACAAATGCAGTACTTAATGTATTTGGCACTACTTTTGAAAGTACTTTCTTTAGCACTGTGCTAAGAATATAGCTGTGTAAAATGAACCCCTGAAAACCCCAATGGCACTTTTATGTCATCAGCATCTAAAAGGAAATCCTCATTGTTCTCAGGATTACTGCTGCATATAAGCCATAGAAACTCCACGCAGAGAAGAATATTATACAGATTTAGCCCAAAGTGACAAGACTTGTGGACAAGTCTGACAGCTATAAATGAGCTGTTACTTCTTTAAAGCTAGGAATAGTTTCAGCTGAACCCTGGCTCCTCTAAAAAATGAAAATAAAAAGAAACTGTCTGTATAAGGGAAATAATTCATGTTTTCACTTTTAGAGAAGAAAGGATTCTCCCTTATGATATAAAATCAGGAGAATCTGTAGGTGAAGAACAAGTCAAGGTTAATATAAATTATGTATCTGCTATTTAGTTGCAAGGCAGAGCAAAAAAAATCCTGACTTTCTTATCAAAGAATGACTGCAATATTATTTCAAAGGTATTCACTGTCATTGTAGGATAGTAGTTTTATAACAGGAGTAAGCATGAAGGTTGAACAGTTTACTTAATGAAGCACTAGCCTTTCATCCCTAGAACTACAATTTAAATCCATCTTTCAGTCCTAAATAGAATAAGTGGCTTCATCTTTGTCCCTCATGGACAGTAATTTGACACAGTTTAGATCAACTAACATCCATTTTGTCAGTGGAACACCAAACTTCAACTACTATGAAGTTGAAATCTCACTTTTTAAGTAAATCACTTTTAAAAAATATACTTTGTTTGCTTAAAAATAAATAACAACAACTAAAATTATAAAATGTAGATTCTGCTATAATCTCCAGCTTTTCTCATTGTAACTCCCATTGCAATAGAAATTTTCTACCTCCATCTTAAGTATTAACCCCTCTAAAGTCCAGATTTTAACAGTGAACTTTGTGTTATCACTATTATTTTATACAAAATGCTACTGAAAGCTCAATTCAGAAAGATTATGGAGTATTTTACACATATTTCTACAACCTTCTCTTTCCTTTCTCCAAAATTTCATTTCTCTCTCTCTCTCTTTTTCCACTCCTAGAGTCTCATTCTACAGCAATTTAAAATGGGTCAATGTAGATCATGAACACTTAGGCTTGAATTACTTCACCCATTTCTTTTTCAGTTTTTTGCTATTCTTTCCAGAGATTTGTCTGTAATAGTTTATTCTAACTGTACATTTTCAGCTCCTATTTTTTTTCTTAAGTTTCTATAAGATTTTTTGTCTAGATATGAAACTCTGTTTATCTTATGCACACCACGATAACATCTGCTTGAGTAAAGACCTAAAGAATGGTTTTATTTCAATAAGAAATTTTACAGAAGCATGGAGCTATTTCTCAGTTATCTAATCTAGCAAATTACTTGCTTTTGTTCTTATTTTCATTACTATGAGTCATTTATATATTTATAACTGATAGGGATAAATCTGAGAATGTTTGTAGATGTCAATGTAGTGATATAATTTTAACAGACATAATGAGTATGTAAATTACTTTTTGTGTGTGGCTTTCCACACACAAACAATGATGGTAAGAGACCCTGTAGCCAAATCTATCGGAGTTGAAAGATTTGCACTGCAAAATCATCTAGTGTTTCAGTGAGCTAAATTTAGCATTGGCAAAATTTCAGTTTTCAGGCTATATGGCAGTTTCTTTTTAATATCAGTGAATTTTCTGAGCATTTCAGCTTCCAGATAAAGAACTTTCAAAACTGATTTTCTTCAGGAAATGTTAATTGATTCTTATTGTGTGTAATGAGAGTTAGGAACTTTTGTGTGTTTGTTTTTGTGTGTGTGTGTATGTGTGTGTGCAAACATAGAAAGTCTGCATTTCAATCACATACATCTCCACTGACTTAGGTTAAGGTCGGTTATATACATAATACTGCTTTGAAAACCTCTTTGTTTCTTCATGTCTGTCTTTGTAAAGATGAATTCATAGTCCCCTCCTCCCATGATTTGATGGGAAATTTTGTTTTTAGTGATTGTATCAGTTGTTCCTTATGTATATTTTGCAGTCTGTATTTTACTTCAGCTTGCTGAGTTCTATCAGAAGATTCTGTTCCTCTCTGGGTAGTGAAAGCTAAGCTCTCTTTAATGCATGTTCACCAAGGGTTTACTAAGAGCAAAACCTGCCTTAGCAAAAGCAGCTTCAAAAGCATTGCATTTTGATTAATAGCAGATTTGTTTTAAATGCTGTGTTTATATAAATAAAATTATAATAATAAAAATAAAATTATAAAAATAAATGTATAATTCATAAGTTATCCAAATGCTAATTTTATTTAGCATTTTACTAGTACATTCACTAGAATATTCACTTTTTTTTATTTAAAAAAAGAACCTTAAGGAGTATTATCCTCACTTTGTTGCTTAGATGCAATAGTAGGAATAGACAGTTGATTTCTGAATGGGTCATATCTTGTTTGCTTTGAAGGCACAATCTAAAAGCAATTTAAGAATGAATGTCTACTAATTAATGTAGTACTGAAAACAAGATAATGCTTTTATCTACTGCTGACAGACAATAGCATACATTTATATAATTCATAATTAAACAATATCATGAGTGTATAGAAAAATGAAAAAATTGTTCTCCCCTTCCCCAAAATTATAATATCCTCATTGTTGTGGACAGAAAAAAAAAACCAAACTGTACATTTTCTTTTAATCAACAAGGTATTCTTTTTTATCTAAATTCAACATACCTTATTCACAGCTATCCTAAAGCAGTCAATGAACTCAGCACATGGAAAAAAAAAACACTGGAACACTTTTTCCTCTAAACAGTATGATAATCCAGATCATTGTTGTCGTGTATCAAGATATATTCTTCCAAGAAAACAATTTAAAAGGCATGTTACATGCGACAGTGATGGTTTCCTGAACTCAACCCAATTCAGACAACACGGCAATATTTATTACAATTATCTGGAAGTTGATTACTTCTCTGAAAAATAGACATATATTTAGACTAATATTTTCATTTACTTCTGTCTACAAAACCTTTCCCTTACAACAATAAATTACGAAAATCCTTTTACACGGTAATACTTGAATAGTAGCAAACTCTAAGCTACTTCTTGGGGGAAAAAACAACAACAACAACAAAAAAAAAACCAAAGATGAATCCAAGAACTGGATTTGACTTTACATGACACTTAAATTCGCCCTTCTAATCAACCTAAAATACCACAACAAGGAGCATTTAAAAGAGTTCATTTTTACAAAGTCTGTTCAGAGGCTTTTTCTCATAAGCTTTCAAGAACAGAAAGGCCATGACATAAACACTGTCCTGTCTGCAGAACAGAATCTAACAGATTTTGCTGTTCTGTTTTTCATGAGAGAGATTCTGATAGCATCAGATTTAATTATTAAAGGTCTTGTTATTTGATGTTAAGTATTTATTACTAAATACTTTTGACGGAAGGAAAATCCATTTATATCCTCTGATTATCAGTTATATTTAAGCACTATATAAAATGGTTATGCTTTGATGTTTACTACGAAGTAATGATTTTTCAAGGAGATGCATTTGTCCCACCTTAAGGTGTAGGCTAAACAGCTGACATCTGTTATTACCTATAGGTCTGGAGTATGCTGATCCGTAAAGATATTACAAAAGAAAAATCTATATGATACTATTAAATTAAAAGTGACATCCACCTCATCATCATCATGAAAGGAAAACAGAAAAGGTCGTGGAAGCAAATATCTCATTATCAAGTGTGACACAGATTTAATTTGGGTAATTTTTCATGAATGTTTGCTTACTGGGCTCTGGCCTTTACATTTTCTTGTTTCTTCAAATATTTAAAGCCAGTGTTGTTAATTTCTTACTGACAAAGTATCTCTACAATAAATGAGTAATAAATCCAACAGTGTCCTCCTATGTTTTCAGTTTGTTTGGTTTTTTTTTCCCCTCATATGCAGAGGGAAGAGCTATTTTTCCAAACTCATTGGAGCAGAAGCTGTTCACTGTTATGCTAAAGAAGAATCTGTTACAGAAGTGGAACTCAAAGCTGTAATCCAACTATGTTTTATTGCTAAACTACTATATATTCTAATTTTAAGAATTTCTATCTAAATTTGTATATATATAGCCTGTGCCTTGGCTTCTCTAGTCAAGAGATGAAAAGAAAAAGAAGAACACAAGAGAGAGAGCACTTTTTCTTTTCTGGCTGTTAATGTTGAAAATCAAGGAATAATATTTTGGATTATTTGATTATTCTGAATTTTTGATACAACATTTAAAAAGATAGTCTCACTCGAGTGTAATAAAATATGTAAATAATAATTAAAACAAACAAAACAAAATCCTGTTTGAACATTTCAGGCAATTTTACAGCTGAAATGAGTAAAAGTAGAGTAAGTTTCAGCCAGAAGACTCATGACTGAATAGATTTTGGAAAATATCTTGATTCCTTGGAATTATATTCAGAAAAATCTTTTATAACCATGCCATCAAAACAAGAAGTAGTATCTGCACTCAGGAATCCCTAACCCTGATTCAGAAATGTTCACTTGATAGAGAATTTCATCTTGGATAGATAAAATGTGATGGACATGAAAATTTTAACATTTTATTGTTTTTCAAAATTATAATTTTTTTAAAAAGTTTTTTTTTTCTTGAAAACCTCTGACATGCAGCACATTTTATATAACATTTTAAATAAGAAATAGTTTAGCCTCTTGTGTTTTAAATAGGTAAATAAATTTCAGCATAATATTCCTTAGGAATTTCCATACATTAATGTTGCATTTTGCTATTTATTCTCATCACTGATTTCAACCATGAGTGAGGAAAACATCTGTTTTTCTGAAATTATTCTTAGATTTTTTAGATGTGTGTACATTTAAAATTGGGATGTTTTGTTTTTATCTAAAGGTAAATATAGAATACCTTGTATTTTTAACCCTTTTTATAGACTTTTTTTTTTTTTTGCAAAGTACAGATCTGCAGCAGTGCTTCACAGAATATTTCACTTTATTTTGTAAAATATTATTTACTGCTTTTTGTAAAATGTAATTACAAATGTTTTACTTAAAACCATTAGAATTACAACACTCCCTCTCTAAGAAAAGGAAAAGCAATTCCTCTGTTCACTTTCATAAATTACCTATATATTGTATGTATGTTCACTTTGATTCAGATGTATACATCTTTTCCCAGTCATTTTTATCAAATAACGTCCCTAGACATACAGTGAGTTAAATTCTTATGGAAAATCTCAGTCCTATGTGCTTTGTTTTGTTTTGCTCTGAGTCACTTAATATCAAAGCATACCTTCAATTGTCTGTGAAGTGCAGAGCAAATACTTCCATAAATCATAGCTCAAATTTTCTTTATTATGCATAACAGTTAAGACAGATTGCCAACTAAATTGTTGTATCTTTGAGTGCTACTTCAGTGACCAGAAACAGAGTTTAAAATGTCACAAGAAAAAGTGATAAGCAAATGTTTTATTTAGTACAAATCCTCAATATGAAACTCTCAAGTGGAAAGGTTACATACATATGAAGGCCTATCTAAAGCCCCACGGTGGACTAGCTAGTGGAATCCTGCCAGAATGGTCCTCAGGGGGCTCTGGGGATTAAGTCCTCTTTCCCTTGGATAAGGCCTGGCAAAGGAGCTGTCTCCAGCTGAGAATGTCAAACCTGTTGGAGGTTACTTTGTGATGTAAAGCAGCTGCATAAAAGGGAAGTTAATTCTCAGCTCTCTCGAAGCCACCCATACTTTATTTTGGGAACTGAAGTTTCAAGTGGCCAAAGGCTAATGGTAAAATTAAGACATTTCCCTGATAAAAGGTGAAGAATGTGAACCATGTGCCAGAAAAACTGAAAGACAGAAGAGAGGGTAAAAAAAAAAAAAAAAGAAAAAAAAAGAAAAAAAAGAAAGAAAAATCTGAGACTGTGAGAGAGGCTTTTAGAGCTATTTTCAGAAAGTCTGTATAGTCCTATTTTCGGGATTTGGAACACAAAAATTGAGTGAAATATTGTTTTGTCTCCATTGCTAGAAGTTAGAGAAATGCAAAATATTTTAAATACAAGGAATTCAAAATGTTCATTTTTTTTAAGAGTAAATTATCAGGTTGTAATGCCTAAGAATCTGTTACGCCTCAGAAAACAATCAGTAGTAACAGTCACACTGACTCTCATAGTTATGTCTTAGGATATAAAAACAAAGATGTTGAGGAGAGTTGGCTACTCTTCAAGGATGCCTTCCTGAGAGCACAAGAGCTCTCCATCTCTCTGCATAAGAAAGTGGGCAGAAGGTAGGAAATCAGCATGGCTTGGCAAGGACCTTCTGGGCATGCTGAGGGCAAAGAAAGGTGCGTACAAGCTCTGGAAACAAGGCCGTGTCACATGGGAAGTATACAGGGATGCCATCCGGACTTGCAGATGTGGGATCAGGAAAGCCAAGGTGCAGACAGAACTGAACTTGGTGAGGGACATGAAAAACAGTAGGAAGACTTTCTACAGGTACATTGTCCAGAAGAGACAGGCCAAAGCGAGTGTACCTCCTTTGTAAAAGGAGAACTGGCTTCAACGGACAAAGAGAAGGCTGAGGTACTGAATGAGTTATTTGCTTCAGTCTTCACTGGCAGCCAGGATTCCAGTATTTCTCACATCCCTGAGCCCTGCATCCCTAAACCTCTAGGTGGGGACTGGGGTGGTAAATCCCCCCCCTACTGTGAGGACAGAGCAGGTCTGAGACCACCTCATGAGACTGAATGTGTACAAATATATTGGGCTGGATGGCGTGCATCCCAGGGTTCTGAAGGAGCTGGCTGAGGTGATTGCCGAGCCACTCTCTATCATGTTGGAAAAATCATGGCTGTCAGGTGAGGACCCAGATGACTGGAAGAAGGGTCACGTCATTCCCATTTACAAGAAAGGAAGCAAGGAGGACCCCGGAAACTACAGGCCGGTGAGTCTCACCTCTGTGCCTGGGAAGATCATGGAACAGATCATCCTGGATGACATGCTCGACCACATGAGGAATGAGCGTGTGATCCAAGACAGCCAGCATGGCTTCACCAGGGGAAGGTCATGCTTGACCAATCTGGTTTCTATGATGGAGTGACAGCATCGGTGGACAAGGGAAAGGTGACTGATGTCATTTACCTGGACTTGAGCAACGCCTTTGACATGGTCCCCCACCACATTCTTATCTTCAAATTGGAGGGATGTGGATTTGATGGGTGGACCACTGAATGGTCTGTCTTGGGACTGGTGCTCTTTAACATCTTTATCAATGACATCGATGACAGAATCAAGTGCATCCTCAGCTAGTTTGCTGATGACACCAAGCTGAGTGGTGTGGTTGACATGGTAGAAGGAAGGGATGCCATTCAGAGGGACCTCAACAGGTTTGAAAGGTGGACCTGGGTGAACCTAATGAGGTTCAACACAATGAAGTGCAAGGTTTTATACTTGGGCCAGGGGAATCCCAGGCATCTATACAGACTGGAAGGAGAAGTACTTGAGAGCAGCTCTGCAGAGAAGGACCTGGGGGGCTTGATGGATGAAAAGCTTAACATGAGCCAGTAGTGTGCCCTTGAAATTTGGGAAGCAAATGGTATCCCGGGCTCCATCAAAAGAAGAGTGGCCAGCAGGGACAGGGAGGTGATTGTCCCTCTCTACTCTGCTCTTGTGAGGCCCCATCTGGAGTACTGCGTCTGGGTCTGGAGCCCCCAGTACAAAAAAGACAAAAAGCTGTTGGAGAGGGTCTAGAGGAGAGCCACAAAGATGATTAAGGGACTGGAGCACCTCCCTTTTAAGACAGGCTGAGGGAGCTGGGCTTGTTCCTTCATGGGGAAAAAAAAGAAGGCTGTAGGGTGACCTCATTGCAGTATTTCAATACCTAAAGGGAGCGAGCCTACAAACAGGAGAGGAATCAACTCTTTGAAAGTGTTGATAACTGCAGGACAAGGGAAATGGTTTGAAGTTGAGGGAGGGGAGATTTAGGTTGGATGTCAGGGGGAAATTCTTTACAGAGAGAGTGGTAAGGTGCTGGAACAGGCTGCCCAGAGAGATTGTGGATGTCCCATCCCTAGAGGTGTTCAAGGCCAGATTGGATGGGGCCCTGGGCAACCTGGTCTAGTATTAAATGGGGAGGTTGGTGGCCCTGCATGTGGCAGGGGAGTTGGAGATTCATGATCCTTGAGGTCCCTTCCAACCCTGGCCACTCTGTGATTCTGTGATTCTGTGATATAAACCAGTTTCCAAGTAGGAGAAAGAGCTGTCAAGACAATTCTCTTCTTTAGCAATAGAATAAATGTATAAGATAAAAGCACTACAAAAAAATAAATTAATTCCAGAAACCATGCAATTGATTATTAAAGTACTATGGTGAATGTCGAATTTAGAAAATTAAAAAGCTAACTGGCCCCCATATCTTGCCGTATAAATCCTTAAATAAAACCTTAAATCATACTGTTATCTTCAAGATTAGTAGATGATACTTCTTCATGACAAATATATTAATTTATATAAAATTTAATATATATTTGTATTATTTTGAAAGTGATAAACAGCTGAAACTCATAGTAGGAGTTTGATTATGATGAATCTCAAGAACCTAAGGAAAGTGAGTGAACAGAGAATTGCGAGGAATCAGAACTTGCTTGGTGGATAAGAGGGATGTAATAGTCATGACATTCCTTTAATTTCCTACACGTGGCATTCTCAGAAGAAGAAAAAGACTAAATTGAATCACTATGAAGTAGGTTATGATATTCCGTGCTTTCTTTACATCACTGTACCTTTATATCACTGAAATTATACAGGAATTAAAACACGCTGTTTTATGTTCTACAGGTCTGGACCATGTCTGCATAAAAAGAGGGCTTGGGTCCAATTCCATACGCAACCTTTTTTCACATTCTTTAGATGGAAATCTAAACTATTTAGAAACTAATCATTACAAATCTCAATTATAATTGTGTAGAAAAATAGATATTTCTGAAGTATGGTTCATATCATTGTATACTCATTACTTCTCAAATGACTTTCAATCTAAAAGTGCCTGGCTTGCTGCACTGGTTTTAAAGAAAGAAAATGGGAAATACCTCACAGGAAGACACCAAATAAAGTGTAATTAAGCCTCTCTATAATGAATAAGTTGTGGTTAAAAGTGAGATTACACAACAAAGAATATATTTTTTACAAATGTTTGCACATGAAATGTTACAACCTTTGTTTTCTGTCAAACAATATAACAGTCTTCCTGAGAACTACTGTAGCTGAAATGGTAGGTCATGTTAATGATGGCAAGGTTTGACAATCTGAAGTGTAGTTGGTATGAAACTGGATGAAAGTAGTCAAATACTCAGAACATGTTGGAAACATCATTGCCAGATAACAGAAAAGTTGGAGTTCCTGGCTATGAAAAGCACTATGAGGCAAAAGTACCTGATGACTGGACAACTCATTCATTACATCCAAGGAAAATTATCTTTTCCTGAGGCAGTGGTCACTGGAATTTGCAGTGATCTGAAGAACACTACAGACAGACATCTCACTCCACCGTTTATTTTCTAAAATCATAAAAATAAATAATCATGCAAGGAAATTGTTGTACAGACATTCTAAGAGCTTGTCCAGTACAGGAAAGAAGCTGTACTCCCACACACCAACAGCTTCAAGAGAAATAAAGCAAAATTAAATCAAGAACATTAGCAAAGTTATTTTCATTTTTTGTCAGGCATAAGATTAAATTAGTGTATATACAGAATACAGAATAGAGTGTAGTTGGACCATAGACTCATTCAGTTTGTTCATTTTTCATTAACAAAGCCTCATTTCAGATGTGTTTCATCTCAGACAGTGTTTCATACTTTAATGCAGAGTAGTCACAGACGTTGCTGAGGCGTTAAAAGTGCAAAAAAGTATTGTAATCAAGAAATGCAGAATCAGACAGGGAAATCAGCAAACACTATTCTTGACTGTGTCTGTGTGTATATTTATGCTTAGAGATAGGAAAATGTATGATCTAGCCAAGTGAATTACTATTTTCCCATTCTTCCTCCAGACAGGAGTGATTACCACTGATTACATCAAGAGACTGCTATGACAAAAAAAAAAATATTACCTGGGTATCATTTGTTCATTCTGGGAAGCATGCCAGAAGGTTAGGCTAGTACCATAAAACACAAACACTTACAAAAGTAATACCATTTGGCTATTTGGGAATATATTAAGCAAATCTAGCGGTGCAACAAAGAAATTTTCCAAAGTGAAGGAAATTCAGTAAAGACATGCAAAGTACTGCATTTACTCTCTGGTATATACAATAGACAGGGAGAATCTGGGTGAGACAAAGGATTACAGCAGGTCACCTGGAGTCAAAATGCAGTGCTAGCTGCAAAGAAATCAACAATATAATTCCATTCTGAAATGGATTAAGAATGAACTTTTTGTTTAGATTTTGCTCTGATCTGGCAATAGTCTAACTTTGGCCTATATCTTAGAATCACAGATTGAAAGAGTGGCTCAAGTTGGAGGGGACCTTAAAGATTATCTAGTTCCAATACCCGTGCCATGGGCAGGATTGCCACCCACTAGATCAGGCTACGGATCTCATCCAACCCGGTCATGAATGACTCCAGAGATGGAGTACCCATAACCTCTTTGGGCAACTGTTCCAGCTCCTCACCAAACTCTTGAGTGTAGAATTTCACCTTAACATCTAACCTAAATCTACCCTCCTTTAGTTTAAAGCCTTTCCCCCTTATCCTATCACTAGCAGACCACAGTAAATAGTTGGTCCCCCTCCTGCTTGTAAAGCTCCCTTCAAGTGCTGGATGGTCACAATGAGGTCTGCCTGGAGCCTTCTCTTCTCCAAGCTAAATAATCCCAACTCCCTATGCCTCTCTTCATAAGAGAAGTGCATAGCTGACATGCATCATAGTTTACTTGAGAGGGGAAAAGGTTGCATTTTGGAACAATTAGACTTATCAGTCCAGATGTGGTATGCAAGATAAACTCACTTTCATGCTACTTTGGCACAAGGAAATAATTTATCAATTGTGTTAATTATTATGTTAATTATTGGTATGCTGCATCATATCACTCCTGGTCAGATAACTGACTACAGTAGGCAAAAGTCTCCTCTATATTCTAGGTGAGGCAAAACTTGAAGAAACTCTTGTTATGATAATTTTTCAGAGGTGTAAAACTGATTAAAACTGTGGGAAAAGTTTGAAAGCTCATATTGCAGCCTTATAAAGAAGGTGATGCAGTTGCAGCTCGTCACAGAGAATGTCTTTGGCTTCCCACAATGATGCAAAACATTTGAGAAATGGGAGGATGGGAAACGGCTTTGGAATATAGGAGCACTTATTGTGGTGCATCAGCTTTGTCTGCCTCAAAAGCAAAGGCAAAAGATGAAAAATACACCAGTCCACTTTCATCTTTCCTGGATTCAATGAAATAATGGACATAAATGGACTGACCCATTCTCTGCTTCGTATAGACTGTAAATAATAACAGTGAACATACATTTGGGTGAGTTTTGATTTTCACAAATGAATCCAGCATTTTCAACTCTTTTTGTTGTTTAAAAATGTTACACAAGTTGAATTTTTTTACACTATCTATTATTTATGCACTATGCTCTGTTTTTCTTTTCCACTGTAATTCTTTACTCTTTTTTCTTTAGTTTGGCTGTTGGGTGCCTTGCTTTATTCTTTCATTGTCTGTTTGAAATTAACTGTATCAGTGTTCACTGTGTCAGATTTGAGCTAGGATATAGTTAACTGCCTTTGTAGTGTCTGCTATGGTGCAATGTTTCGGATTGAAGATGAAAATATTTTGATAACGCACAGATGTTGCTGAGCAGTACTTTCACAAAGTCAAGGAGTTTTCATCTTCTCATTCCACCATGCAATGTGTTTTAACCTAGTATTAAGCTAAGCACTATACGTTATGCCATTACTCTGACCATTTTAAAGATATACAAATCACTGCAAATTTCTGGGGTTTGTCTTGTGTATGCCAAACCCTATTTAACACCATCAGTGGTAAGAAAATTTTTCTTGACTTGATAGAAAAGCTACTACTACTACAGTCAATTCATTCCCTAACCTCTACAAAAGACATTATGAAGAAAATTAACTGCCCCAGCTAAAATCAGGAGAGATTAAATTTTATAACATAAAGACTTAATAAAAAAAAGTTCTGTATAAATTTTCAAAACTCTTATGGATATCATACTTATTTGGCCCAGCAGTATTTCTGTAACTGGTAAGGGCACCAACAGTCTTGCTGATGTGAATGAAAGCCAGCCTGGAATTTGATCTGGTTCATACTAAACCAATAATTGTAGGCACTCAACCTTGGAAGACTGAAAATACATCTAAGATAAAAATAATTTCTTCTGTCTTTAGAAAACATTTATAATTGAACAGAATAAAATAATTTAAGTTTCTTTAAAGCAAAGTTCTATGTCTTCTTCTGGTGAGATCATTGCTCTTGATTTGGAAGTTTTACATCATGATTTGAGTGTAAATTTATGTTTATAAAGTTCTGGTTTCTATGAAGTAATGACAAAATCTGAATGAATTATCTTTACAAAAGTATCTCCCTCTTCAGCAATTTCACAAATGTAGTTAACATTAACACTTGGAAAATGAATGTAATTCATATACTCCACTGCACCAAATTGAGAATGCACTCTATCACAACACTTGATAATTAAAACAAGTCATCGTGATGTATTTTTTAACAGAACAGGCTGGATAAGAAGAAAATCTCACTACAAGATATTCATGGATAGGTTGCACGCTAACATTGTGAGGGTTATCATTTATTCTTAAATAAGAAAACTATTGCTTTTAGAGTGTACCTGTTTTTAGCAAGATGTTTCATGTTCAGAAGTGTCTTAGACATAATTAATCTCCTGCAAGCATATTTGCCAAATGTTTAGATTAAATCTGAAGCCTTAATGAACATTTATCAGTTTGAAAGTGCACTGCTTGTGTGGCAATATTTTTCTTGTTTCAAACAGTGGAAAAGAAAAACTGGGAAAATATGTTTCCTGGGAACAAGCTTCAGATTCCTACAGAAAGGAATCCTTACTTATATTAGAGCAATCTACTCTATGCACAAAATACTGATGTTGCTAATCTACCCCAATTTTTCAGCCTGAATTTTTAAGCTTTCCTCCCAGATCCAGTAAGTATCATGAAGGAAACAAATCCTGTTAGTCATTGCTAAGCAAAAGAGGCACTGGAAAACAAAGTGATCTCACAAAAAACAATCACCTGAGGGGGGAAAAAAAAAAAGCAAGCAACAACAACAAATACCCCTGATAGCTCAGCTTTTGACGTATTCTGTGAATGTTTTAAATGTGCACAAATTGATTCTGGCATACAAGAACATGTGTCAGGACAAGGTGCAAGTATATGCTGTCCCCAGTATTCCTTCTGTCCTAATCCTACTGGAAAAAATTCAACACATGAGCAAATACAAACAGATGAATACAGAAGAAATCTTTTTTTTTTTTTTTTTTTTTTCCATCAGATAACTCATTTTGAATCACTGGTCTTATAAATATCCTTACAACAATTTTTCTTCAACCATCCAACACTTTATTTATTTATTTATTTTTAATTTTTTTTTCTTCTTTTCTTGGTTCCAAAAATAATTGAAATCTGGAAATCATATCTAAAATTATTGTCTATATAGCTAAACAAGAAATCTGTCATTAAACTTTATGTTGTAATGGTGTAGTGGTTGATGACAGTGTAAAAGGCATTTTGCGGGGATTGCAACAGAGTTGTAAGTAGTACAATAGTAGGATGGAGAGTGTTAGAAGGAATGCCAGAGCAGTAAAACCATAAATAAAAAACTAAAATAGTAGAGAAAAACAGTCAGTGAGAGAAAGATCCAAAGAGTAGAAGGCACAGGAGAAGTACAAACCATAAAATAAAGAACTTACTCTGGATCAACTCCGATAATAAGTTTCAGGGAAAGAAATCAATGGACTGACCAGTGATGCATAAATTGCTGGTAGCAGGAGTAAATAGGCAAATTATCAGCAATTTTAATTGACCAGAGGGATGACATACAAGAGACTCTACTTTCAGTAATAAACTTTGAAAAATACACTACAAGGGCTTCCATGAAAGACAAAGTACCTAAAGATGTTACCTCTGAGACAGGAAGACCTTCCTCTGGGAAGGGGAATTACAAGTTAAGGAAGTCAACCCCAACTATTATCAAGAAGATAAGCAACACTCAAATGAGGACTGAGAGTAATCATGAGTGAGTATGAGGAAATCCATTCTATCACACAGTCCAATTTGGCAAACATATATATAAAAAGCTTGGTGTCATGGAGATTTTTTTCCTGTCTTAGTTTAATCTATTCCTTCCTGACATTTTATCAAACTAGTAGGTTTGTAAAGTAAAGGTATTTGCCTGCACCCCAGGGAGGATAAGATTACCCTGACACACAGTTGTAATTTACAAATATGCAATATATTATACACTAGTAAAATACAAATTTTACAAATGCAACTTATTATTTTAGTATGAAGCATATTAAAATTTTCCTTTTATGAAGAAAAGCTGTTGCATTTAAATATTCTTCTTTAACTCACTGTTTTCAGAAACTAATCAAATAGTTCAGGAATTGCTCTCAATGAACAAATTTATGAAAATTAAACTCCCTCTACTAACAGTTGGGAAATAAGAAAAAAAAAAAGGAAAGGTTCATCAAATAGATTGCTTGCAATCTATTCAAGTAATCTCTATTCACAAAAGACAACAATCTGTTCAGTAAGCACTCATGATACTTATTGTTTATTGACACTCAGAATAAAGATCTGCAAAGGTGGTCCTTTCAATATTTGAACACTTTTATTACATTTTATCTTATTTAAACAGTCAGAAAAAATAATACTAAAGAAGTGATATAAAATGGAGAATTAGCAGAAGATACAAATCACCTCAAAATCTTTGGACTTAGGTCATTGCTTTATTCCCAAAAATTTAATTTAACCAAGTTAAAATCATTTATGTGGTTCATATTCTTCCTAAATTTTACCATCAGTATCTTCTGCTTTGAAGTCCTTCTCACTTTTTTCCTACCATCTTAATTGTGAGAGTTAGTTTTAATTCCAAGAATATCCCTTAAAAATATAGAGATCTTATCACACGAGGCAATGAATAAAATCTGCATATTTCAGATGAAAAATATCACTGTAAATTTTACTTTATGCAGATCTGTGGATCCAAGATTGGGGAGTTTGAACAAACTATGTGCCTAGTTTGGGCTTTTATGTTATTTAATTACAAATACACATCGTGGCACTTCCTCTTTCTCTTCTTCCATATATTGATATTTTAAATGTCTTTTTTTTTTTTTCCTAAAAGTTGTACAACGTGAATGCAGAAGTATTACAGTTAAAAAATTCATTGTGATCTTTCAGTATATAAATTGAGAGTATAATCAGAAAAGAAACTGACTCTACATGATTTGTTAGTGATAAGAAGGAATGATTTTAAACTAGAAGAGGGGAGAAGAAGATTTGTTATTAGGTGGAAATTTTTTACTCAGAGGGCGATGAGAGGCTGGAACAGATTGCCTAGAGAAGTTGTGGATGCCCCATCCCTGGAGGTGTTCAAAGCCACATTGGATGGGGCACCGGGCAATCTGATCTAGTGCCTGACTTAGTGGTTGGAAATGCTGTCCACAGCAGGGATGTTGGAACTGAATGATCTTTAAAGTCTCTTCCAATGAAAGCCATTCTATGTTCGTGTTAACAGAATTGAAATTTATACCAGATGTTTGAATAATTCAGTCACTGAAATATGCTTCAGCTAAACTGTAAAACTATATTCCTTTGATGATAATGGTAAATTCGTATTCTAACAATTAGAACCATAGAATCATAGAATCCGTAGAGTTGGAAGGGATCTTTAAAGGACATCTAGTCCAACTGTGTTGCAATGAACAGGGACACCACAGCTAGATCAGGTTGCTCAGGGCCTGATCCAGCCTTGCCCTTGAAAGTCTCCAGGGACAGGGAATCAACCACATTTCTGAATAACATGTTCCAGTGCCTCACCAGCCTCACTATAGGACTTTTTTCTTATAGTCATCCAACATTTTGGCATGCCTGGCCCACATTAAGTGTAGAGGAATTGTGTTAATCTGTATATAAAATATGCAATACATAAATACTGATTTTTTTTTTTTTTTTTTAAAACCTAAAGAAGAGGAATAAGGCATGACTGTGAAGAAAGGGATATCCTTCTCTGGTAAGATAAGTCTTATAAAAGTCTAGTAAACAGACATGGTTATTTTTTTTAGTTGAATATATGCTTGCAACTCCACACATTCCAGTTGAAAATGTATTTATGCCAACTAATAATGGAGTTGCAAATATACTAAAAAACTGATATTTTTCAGCAATCTTGAAACCTATTCTTAAATTCCTTTTTCAAAATGGAAAGTAGGGCTACCTGTTTTTCACTTTTCATAGGACTATTTATCCGAATGCATACAACTATTTACTGTAACTCGAGTTAGCACTCTACTGCGCCCTCCCCATTTCCTGGTTTCAGTCCAGACAATGCCAGTTGCACACTGATTGTGTCTGGTTATTGCCAAGCAATGAGTGCATGCCAAGCAATGAGTGCATGCTTGGGACTGTTCCAGGCCACAGCCCAGGGCAGGGAGTGTCCGCAGGATGAGCTGGGGTGAGCCATATGTGGCTTATGGGCCACAGGTTGGACATGCCTGAAATATATGTGGATATTACTTCCAGTCTACTATAATAATATCTAAAATAACAACACACCTATTTATATTCTATTTAGTTTCATCATTTAAAATAGTTGGTTAACAAATATTATTCATTCTGCCAAACTTATAATTAAGTCCAAGTCCATAAAGAATTTTTTTACCAGTTTAAATGCAATGGATTGACCTTCTCTGGCTGTCAGGTACCAGTCAAGTCACACTGTCACTCCTCCTCCTCAGCAAATAGAAATAGATGATACGTCAGGATACCAAGCAAAACAGACACAATTTAGGGCCACCTGTGGGTCCCCCATAAACGACAGTTCCATCCAGGGGCCTGCTCCTGTGTGGGTTCTCAATATGCTGCAGCTTCATACAGGGCACATCCATGTTCTGCACTGTGAGGTCCACAACAGGCTGCTCCAAGTGGTGCTCCATGGGCTTCAAGGGGACAGACTGCTCCACCATGGGCTTCTCCGTTGGCTTTAAGGGAATTTCTGCTCCAGCATCTGCAACATCTCTTCTTTCTTCTTCACTGACTTTGGTATCTGCACGCTTGTTTCTCTCACATTTTCTCACTCCATGCTCGAGAGCTGTGCTTTGGTGTTTTTTTAACCCTTTCTTAAATATTGCCAGCAGTGGGTCCTTTTTAGAGCCATCTGAGATTCGTTTCTATCTGACAATTGGCAGCTACTTATCCCTTCTCACAGAAGACAAATATGCAACTCTCAAAAACCTTTCCAATGCAACTTCAAAAAATGGATGGTTCTATCAGTTGCATTGCATATCTGTGCTACAAGATAATTTTTGAGATGCTTCTAAAAGGATAAAAGTTGATATATTCTTCATATAAGTTTGATAGTTCTCAGGGTTCATTAATCTCCCAGGAATAAAATGTTGAGCCAAATTTCAATAAAATCAATTGTCTGAATGCTCATAACTCAGGCTCTCTGAACTCAGGAATATTTTTCCCAGAGGATTTCACATCACTTTAATTTTTGTGTGCATGTGTGCTGTTCTCAATAATAACTACCATGAATAAATAGTTGAGAGATCAAAACTTCAAAATCTCTCATATAAAAGTGTTTATGGAACTACTGCTGTACTGTAGAAAAGAGTAGAGTAGATCTGTGAAGTTGCTGCTATGACTCACCCTTGGGATGTCCAGAGTAACCCCAACTATTAGGGTAGGACTGTAAGTGTGGGGGGGGATGCATGTGTGCCATGTGCACAGGACTGCCATGAGGGTATCTGCCCCAAACTGACATGCTAAAAAGGAAGACAGTTAGTTCCAGCAAGATTAAGCAGTGACTGAGAAACTACCAGGAGAAAGCAAAGTTCTTTTAAACAGGCATCAGGGCAGGATGGAGATTTGCCAGGTGGGGATATGCAGGAGGGATCTGGCACCCCTGCTTGGGCCAGAGGTGAGGGATGCACTGGGCCCCTGGGGTCAGTTGCAGAGCTGGGAAACATGTAGCTGTTTGTTTATGCTTTGTAAGTGCCTGGTGATTCATTTAGGTGAGATTTATCACTAATGTTGATATTGAACTTTGCTAAAAGGTTGTTAATAAATCAGTAAACTGCTTCGATCCTAATTTCATTGAAACAATGTGAACTGACTGTTTTTCCCCTGTGATAGGATCTAGCCCAGTACAGTTCTATTTTACCCAAGGCCAGAAATGCTGTTGTTGTTTCCTTAGTGCACAATCTCACAAAGTTTTCCTTTCTTTCAGCATGCTGTGACTGGGGAAAGTGATTATAGGCAGACCAAACAATCCAGAAATTATTGTTTAAGAAGGGACTGAATCCTGCAATGAAAACATCAGACCTAATGTTTCTTTCTGAACGTCTTTTTCCCAACTAGAAAATTTGGACTGAATTCAGTACTGAATTTATCACTTCACCTTTCTTTTGTTATTCAGATAGAAATTCCCTCCTGGTTTTAGCCCAGGCAAAAGAACAAAATTAAAGAAGAATCTAAAACATCCCCGATGAGATAATATGATTTCATTACTATAATGAACTATAATTTCAGGAGTCACTTCTATGTTCTGTCCTTCCTCTTCCCTACTGTACTGGCCTCGTCTACGTAGACCATAATCTCTTGTACTTGTTTCTGCTAGAAATATTGATATTTATCTAAACAAAAAATACTACCATAGCAACATGGCAAGATTGTTGTCACTATAACAATTTACAAGGCATATTCTGTTGAAGCTTTATCCCATGAGATGAAAAATCTAGATATGGAAACCTTGGGACTGAG
Organism: Tetrao urogallus; assembly: GCF_951394365.1. Lineage (NCBI taxonomy): Eukaryota > Metazoa > Chordata > Aves > Galliformes > Phasianidae > Tetrao > Tetrao urogallus. The sequence goes on along the minus strand of NC_136814.1, from coordinate 72,321,885 downwards.
GGAGTATTTAAATGTATTTTTATCTTCAAAGGCAAATTTGCTTCTACTAGACTGAAATATAAAATACTGTAACTTCTTTTTTTTGTTGTTGTTTTAAAAGAAACATGAATATTTCAATTTGGACAAACAAATATCAACACCTGAAAATTTCACAGCTATTCATATATTTATATATATTTATCTCCACTAATTGAATGCAAACCATTTATGTAAACTGCTTGATTGTTGAAAATTCAAGTTAAAGACTTTAAGTCTGAAGTCTGTTAGAATCAAACAGACACTTAAGTGTTATACTTAATAGGAATCCAAATCCCTCAGAAGGAGGTAAGCATTTGGAGCAGGTATGAGATTAGATTAAGATACTAGACAATTAGGATTTTTCATTTATTTCTGCCTGGGCCACCCAGAGCTTGCTTCAGGCTTATTTCCAAGGAAAATCATTCATCTGAAAGATGTATTATCTATTTCGTAACTTAAAATTTTAAAATTCTCCTACACTTTCCTGGAAAGTAATGACATTTGTAGTGACTGTTAAGAGCTGTCTAAATCTCTTAAGATCTCTTTGCTAGAACTTTGGCAGAAGGATTGAGTCCTGTGCTCTGTCAGTGTTGTATTCTATGTAAAATCTCCATAAGAAATTACCTAGATGCTCAACATTCACATCTGTACAAGCTCCAGTAGTCTGCAAGATTCACAGAGATTGAAAAGAGAGCAAGCACAGGTGAAATAGTAAATTCATGTGCAGAGTCATATGTGCTACACGTGTGTTAAAAAGATCTACTAAGACATAACTATAGCCCCCCTTTTAAATTTAACTTTAAAGAATTGCTTTCTTTTTGCTTTCCCTTGCATTCAGGCACTGGTCTATTATTTGTAAATTTCTTTACAAATTGGCAATTGTTGGCTGGTCAAATGAATAGATCAAGGATAGGTTCAGAAGATATAAAGAATTCCTTAATGATAACATTATGAAATGACAATTGATATTATAATAAAAATAATAAATCAGAGAAGAAAAATAAAACAGCTTTTAGGTTGTGTTAGCAGACAATGTTTTCTTGGTAAAAAAACTTTATAGGGATATATGTTCATAGAATCATATAGAATCCTTTGAGTTGGAAAGGACTCTTAAAAGCCATCTAGACCAGCTCCTGTGCAATGAACAGGGACATCCACAGCTTGATTAGGTTGCTCAGAGCCTTGTCCACTCTGACCTCGAATGTCTGCAGGGGTGGGGCGTCCACCAGTACTCTGTTAATTAAACCAAAACCTGAAGATGCTTTCTTGCCTCCTCACATCTGATCTGGAAGAGTCTCATGCTATGTCTGATTGCAGATTATCCAAAGGCTACATTCTTTAGGTTTGCAAGACTTGTTAATAACATCTACAATCACAGATATTATCACACTTAGCTGACTTGGAAAAAAAAGAAATAATAATTGTAGCTTACAATTACCTGGTAGAAGTTCATATTTCAGCTTGAACTTTTAAAGGATATATTACCAAGCAGAGATCTGTCTTTTCTGTAATAATTCTGCGACCTGACAGGCTCACCTCAGACGGGGAAATCTATGGAGGATGCATCTCATGTATCTTTCACTACTTTGTAATGACATTATTGGCATAATTCACCTGAACGAGCTTTAAACTAAGACTTAGAAATTCTAATTCTGGCACTAAACAGAAGATTTTTCTACACATAAGCTAGAAAATATTTATCTGTCTCTTCTTTGCTTGTTTACAATGTGGCAGACATATTAACTGCTCGGTGCCACTTGAAATGATTCAAAGTGTACTGTTCTGCCTCCAGCATCCATTACAAAAGGGTACGGAACTCTTATAGGTCATGAGTTACATCTGGCAATCACTTATAAATTTCTCAGATACTCAGTGCCATCTTTAATGACATTAGACATTCATCATGTGAATAACATCCTTAGGGGCTGATTATCTGAAAAACTACTTCATCACAAATCCTAAGTCAATTGCTCTTGCACAAACACCTAGTACCATTTGAGACACTGAGGACCAAGCAGTATCAGCATAGAGGTCTGGTTCTTCCTAGGGACCATAAGAAGCAGGGCTCAACCCAGAGTCCCCCAGGGCAGGGCCTAGCAGCTGGAGACTGTTCCATGTCCCAGGAAGTAATGTGAAGGCTCTGGGGCAGTCCAAACTGCAGCCTCCTGAGGATCAGAGCAGATTGAGGCCAAGACCATCTTCAGGCCAGGTTCAGAAGAAATGCATCCATGCTTTGGCATAGGCATTGTTGAAAATCTACTGTAGCATAGCTAAGGCAGGAGCCAAATGTGGGAGCTTTGACTCAACAGCATCTCCCAAAATGACAGAGGAGCCTGAGAGGCTTGTTCTAGGCACTTTTCCATACTTTTTAACTGAAGTGCCAGGACAACCCACAGATTCTTGTGCAGTTCTCTCTTGACAGAGAACTGGCTTTAAACAGAGAAAGCTAAACTTTTAGGAGAAATTTTCTGGAGTCTAACACATGAAGCAAATATATTACAAAAATCAGATCCTTCTAGCGAAGAAACTGGTGGTCCACGTAGAGAAGATGCTTAAGATAGGCTGAATCAAGCCCTAGATGTTCATTGGAAGATTTCAATTAGAAATATATTCTTTCTGTTTTGTGTTCTGAGAGAACTAAGCAGAGGAGTATCAGGTTGCTTTATTAAAAAAAAAGAAAAAGGAAATCATTTTCTTTACATCCGATCCCATCTGATTTGGCACAAGTCCTTATCACTTGAATCAATTCAATAAATGTTTCAGGTCAATATTTTTATATATATTTGATGCATGAAAGGTCATATGCATTTATGCATTTGTCAGAAAGAAAAAAGCCATCTGAAGTTGGTATTTTAGGAGGACTTTACTTAGAACTTTACCCATTCATTTCCTCCCCCCAGCAGTATTGAATTCTCTAGCTTTCAACTTCCCTTCACCAAGACAAGTTGCAGATAACAGTGTTTTGTGTGCTTATGTTCAAAATTTAACTCCTGAGCTCTTAAGCACGAGGTTCCTACTTGCTTGCTGCACGTGGTACAGGCTGTCTGAAAAGTTTTGTGCCACCTGGACTGAAACAATGGCATGTCCTGAATCCTCCAAGTAATAACAAGACATGAGACAGAATCACTGATTAGTATTGTCAATCAAACATTGCTATTCTAATTGTAGACTAAATTAATCAGGAAAACAGTTTTGGTACTGTAGAGAGGGATTCTTTAAAGAACTGGCCTCAGAAATATGGAATCCTGGAAAGAAGTGAATACTGTGGCTGAAGGAAAGATTCTGCAAGAGGAAGAAGATCCTAGAGTTAAAACAAGATGCATGGAAATGAATAGCAGAACAGTGGCACTGGCCAGGAACCTTGACCACTGACACCTGAGATTGGTAACCCTGCTGTGGCATGGCAACAAACAACATAACCTTCTGCCAAACTTCCCTACAACTGGCAAGTATGTCATAAACAAAGAACACGCTTATCTACCTGGTCAGTGTTGACAATGTAAGTTATTTTTGTGGATTAATGACCATCTATTTTATGAAGATTTACTTTGTTTCTCCTGGCTGAGAAAGCCTTCCTACACTGTCCTTCAATATGATAAGTCATGATCTCCATAAGGAAAAATATCCTTTCAAAACAGCCAGAAAGGCCTTGGTACATTGAGATATTCTTGCAGGCCTCCACCTTTGATCCCTGAGCGTTAAGAACCAGAATCACTGCTCACTGTAGTAGTAAGTTTGCCAGTATTTACTGAGACTCAAAATGGTCATAAGTTTGGAAAATATATTCAAAATACCAGAGGACCCTGAGAAATAAATTTGACCAATTTCATATATTATGGTCAAGATCACACAAATTTTAAAAGGAATTTCATCATTTTCTGCTTCATTATTAATCTTTCATTGTGTGCTAAGTCATATCTAATATTGACTTAGGTTTAGTTTGTTTGTTTTTTTCCTTTGTTGTTGTTTTTTGTTGTTTTGTTTTCTGTATTTATTTACTTATGTCTTGCCAGAGAGTGATCTTCCATAAATACTGAAAGACTGATCAGGAAGAGAAAAGTACCACAGTATTTCACATTAGCGTACTCTGGGATGCCTGTTGACATTTTTACTGATAAAGATTCTTGATGCAAAAGCACATTTTCTTGGTGAAGCCTGCCAAGTGTATACGTACACAAAGAATAAGGTGGGGGGGTGGGGAGGAGGGGTGGAAGAGGAGGAAAGAAAAAGAAAAAGAAAAAAGGAAAAAGCATGCAATTCTGGCATGAATTCTAACAGAAACAGTTTTACTTGTAGATTCAGCTCAACAGAATCAATTTCTCTTGTGAAAACTAGGTGCAAATATTGGCTTTTGTGTGATGAGGGCTTATATGCTTCATTAAGATGCTGAGCACTATCCCTGAGTGCCAAACACCTCCTGTGAGTGATTCTGTGGCTGCAGTCTCACAGGATTTAGAAGTACTGGCTTTGCATTAACATTTGTTTCAAACCTATGGGCTTTAATCTACTGAAATTACTTTCAAAACCGCATGTTGACTTGACTAAGAAGATGGCCCAAATATAGAGAAATAGAAGAGTACAGGGGCCTAGCTGGTTAATTGAATGCAGTCATCTGAAATTTCAGGAAAGAGATGTTTAGACTTTTAGTCCATAATTGGAACACAGTGTCTGTTCCACAAGTCCTGTGAATAACGAGTAACGAAACAAATCACACTAAGAAATTTGAGACCTCTATTTAAAAGCCATAAGCTACAAACTGTATTTTGCCACACAGAAAGACCTCTAAGTAGTTATTTATTTATTTTTAGAGAGTTCTTTTCCTTATTAATATTTGACATTTTTGAAATAATAACTTGCCTAGACAGTCATGAAAGTTAGAAGATTCTGTCCTGCACTGACTATTGAAGTTAAGGAAAAAATAAGAAAAGAACAACTAAGCAAGAGTGGTTTGAACACATGGGCAAAACAACTACAAAGTCACCAAAAAGATTTTTAATATCATAGGCAAATATGTCAAGACAAAAGCTGTCACTGTTTTAAAGGCTGATCATGTAGAATTTTGATTTACAATCAGAACTGTTGTAGAGAAATGGAAAGTCAAGCTGCGTTATAAGGGGTAAAAATTCTTTCTGCCAGCTGAAAGGCACGTTCTAAAGCCTAGATGTGTCTAGTATGAAAAAGAGTGTGACATGATCAGCAAGATCAGCAAGCAGAAACAAAAATTCCTTTTGCTTTTTTAAAGATTACCACAGAGTAGGATATCTAAATTTTTTTTTTAATTATCATAAATCTTTGCTTGCAGTTTCAAAATAACCTTTTTATAATACACAGTCATTCCCATTAAACCCTTTGAAGTATTCCTTGGAAGATACCAAATCTTGGAAATTCTGAATGAATGAAATTCTGGAGGAAAAGTAAGAATTTCAAACTAAATCTCATAGAAATGATTAGCAGAAAGAAATAAAAGAACATTTTATTATATTAATTTGAACTTCTAGATGATTTGCATATCAGTGCATATTCTAATAGCAGATAGTGACAATATGCTAGTTAATAAATCTGGAGAAAACACAGAGATAGTATTCTTTCATGAGGTTACTGCTTTTAAAAACTATTTCATATTGGGAACTATACAGAAGTATCAAACAATATGCCGATCTAAAGTTTTCCCTATTAGAAATCTCTGAAATCTAAATTTATCTTGCACATTATAAAAAATGTGGAGCTGAGTAAGCATTGTGGCAGATTGACAGATTCTTATCACTGGATGAGAAATTGCAAAGCCTAACTTTATTTGTTGCTTAAGTGAATTGAATCAGAAGAGACGTAGCCAAAGCACTGAAAATTTAGAACTGAAAATTCCTCATTATCTTGTGGCAGAATAACAGTGGTCTAATTCGTAATACACCACAATACAGCAAATCTTTCAATGTAGTTAAAAATCAGTAGAATTAGACACTTCTTTTTTTTTAATCAACATACAGTCAGCCAGGAAAATTCATTGACACAAAGAATCACTGAGATATTGTCTATGCTAGAAGCTGGGAAAGGCTATGAGAACAGCCTTTAAAGGCTATAATATCTGCTATAGTATCTGTGGGTGTCCAGTGTAGAGAGAAAAAGAAACTGAAAAGAAGTTGTACAGGACATTATGTCTCTATACATATGCTTGTACGTTTACATTTATGTACTGTATCTAGACTATCATTCATTGCCTAGAACCCTGGAAAAATACAAATGATAGGCACTCCTCTTCCACAAACCACGTCCCCACAGCCATAAGTACTCTTTGAATTAGGCAAGGCATTCGTCTATCAAGGTACTCACATGTACCAAGGTATTCACATGTGTTTAAGTCTTTTGTATAAAGTTGTCAAAGCTAGTCTAACTTTACAGAAGCCAGAGAAGACACTGCTTCCAGAAGGCAAGTCGTTTTATCTCACAGACAGAATGTCAGATTGATTACCTTCTTGTATTTCTTTTTTTTATTGAAATGAGTCTACATTAATTATCTAGAATTTAATCAACTAACTATTTAGAGACTAATACACATTAGATCAGTTCTATCCTTAGTGTCTATGTTCTGTCAATGAAGAGAGGCATCTTCAGAAGCTATTTATCCCATTATAAAATAGATGTCTAAGGTGGATGAAAGGATTCCAGAATGCTTGGTTCTCTCCATTCAGCACAGGAACAGTCAAACTGGCCAGCTGTCATGAAGCAATGTATAGATTTTATCATACAGAGTTTTTTCCTCATCTGTGATAGCAAGACATACAGAGAGACAATCCAGTCCGAAGAAACTCAAATAAATTAGGATTTTAACACAGTATTTTCTCCATATTTTTACTTACACATAAAAAATATCTTTCCCAAATCAGTATAGTCATACTGCATGCTACTTTGAAGCTGCCAAGAAGTTTATTAATGGCATACAAGAAGGTCGCTGTGACACTGCTAAGAAAGTGTGGATATAGAAATTTAAAGATGCGTTGATTAATTTCACAGAGGTAAATACCCAGTGCTGAATAACTGTCTCTGTTTAATTATCTTGTCAAAAGGTTTTGACAAAGACCTTCAGTGGGTTACTGAATAAACCTGAACTGCAGATTACCTGTATTGAATTATTTATTCTTTCAGAGTCTTTAATAGAATCGATTTAATCAGTTCTATTTTCTTATCAATTTTCTGCTTCTCTTCAGTCCATTATTTTACTACAAGGTTTTCTGTCAACTTAGATATTATTGGGGTTCTTTTTCTTGTTTGTTTTTGTTTTGTTTCGTGTGTTTTTTTTTAAGATTTGTTGTTGTTTTGAGTTTTGGGTATGCATGTGTGTTGTTGTTTTTTTTTCCCCTTTTCTGTTTGGTCTAAGACTGTGTTTTAACACACATTTTAGATGTTTCTTGATATCTTTATCTGGTCTTCTGAACCTATCAATTAATCATAGAGCATAATGTTATTTTTCTTTTCCTTGTCTGGTTTGTAAAGGTATCTTTACATCAACAGATAACAAACTCATTTTAACACTACAGTATTAAACATAAGCTGCCCTTGAAATCAAATAGGCATCTGCAAAGGCATCTAAATATCATTAAATGCTTTCCTCAGTGCCTCATTTGCTGTGTTTACTTTATATTATTGTTACTCTCAGCACAATTTAATATCACCAAAGTGACTGTTAAGAACTACATTGATGACGTATAAAAGTGCATCTTGACTAGATAGAATTTGACAGATTATAGGATCAAAAATCAGTAAATTAATGAATTGAAAACTATTTTCTGATATAGAAAATTAAAAAAAAAAAAAGAGAGAAAAAAAGAGAAAAAAGAAAGAAAAGCTGCTCTAATTTTCCCTTTAAACATTTCCAAACACACATACTGCCAACTCTCTAAAATATTACAATGGTAGTATGGTAGAGAATTATCTTGCAAAAATTTTCTGATATATGGGTAAAACAGTAGAAATGACAGTTGGTTTTTGGATAGCTATAAGCACTTCAAGGAGCAGCCTGAATTTGGATACAGCCATGTTACTAGCAGCATACTTTATTCTCCCTAAATAGTAAGGTTAGAGGACAGAGTGGCCATTTCTACTGGTGTTTCCTGGGAAACGTTGTCTACTGGGACATGGCCCAGCATGCACAGCATAAACGTTGGAAACGGATAATGTTTAAAGTTCCTTCCAACCCAAGCCATTCTACGCTGCTATAATTCTATTATTTGAATGCATATGCATTGTCAAATGTTATGTAGAGTTCAGGAGAGAGGTGATGAGGGAGACTTATTTTAACTGCAAGACTTATTCAATGCACTGGGCAAATGTCCCAAGACACGACATCATGACTATACATCATACACTTTTGCACAGTGTACAGAGTATAGACAGAGTTTCAATTTAGGTGAACTGGGTTCAAATTTCATCAGAAAGAAGAAGGTATTGAATTCAGTTCCCTGAAGTTTGGATATGGACTGAAAGTACTAGTATTCAATAAAATAAGGGTACTATTTTCTTGCATTTTCAATACCTAAGTTGAGCCCTTCATTTCCCTTACTTTCTTTTAATAGATATGCCTTTTAGCAGAATACAAATAAGATGTTTTGCTTAGAAGTATATTCTTTTCAAATAAAACTCATAAATACATACAAGGATGTAGGCAAAATGTAGGTGTCTATTTGTGTGTATACATAGTATTAATAGTCTGATGTTAACAAAGATTTTATGCTTGTTTGTTTAACATTTTTAGTTAGTAAACAAAGCTAATAATCACCACTTTTATGTACTCATAATGAGCACAATCATGCAAGTCTAATTAGAATTAGACAGTTTCTAGTTGTCTAAAGAGTTTTGCTTTTTGATACAGTTATAGGTAATATAGAAAAACTATATACAATTATTGGAGTCGTCAAAAGTTGTCTGTAAGTCTGAGTAATTAATTGTTAATCTGAGATATTTATAACAAACAGTTGAAGGAATAAATTTCTTGCATAGTTTAAGGTAGATAAGGAAACCTCTGAGAGGAAAAATAAATCTGATAAAAGTGAGCGTATTTAAGAAAATATGTTTAGTGTGACGCTACAGTCCAAAATAGATGCTATATGCAGGACATAAACATATTAATTTGTCAGCAGTTTTTCTGTGCCAAAATATTTGACAAACTTTTAAAAGACCTGTACTGCAGCCTGAGTGGTATTCTGGCAAGATGCCTGCATTTGTTTTACCATTTCAGTATAGTTTTACTTATCTCTTATGGTTATAAACATGATTACTTTTTCAGTTCCTGCAATGTCCATTTTGTCCTTCTCAAAAATGTCTATATTTTGTCTTTCAAAGCTACCTTATCAGCATGTAAAATAAAACAAAATGAAATAAAACAATAACAACAACAACAAGTCATCATCCAACCCCATATTCAGAACAAAGCAATTAATTTGATGGGTTGTCAGTTAAAAAAGGTGGCTTCTGACAGACATCCTGTGTGATGGCAGCCAGAAAGATGCACTGTGTAACACTTTCCTTAAAAGGGAAAATAAATAAGGCATCCCAAAGGCAAGTCCTTCTTATTCTTTCGAAGCAATTAGGCGTTAGTGCATCTTTGTTGTGTATTCCTGACAAGTTGTAAAGAATTCTACTGTACTTAAAACACATTTCAGAAGAAGTTACATAAGCTTGCATGCAAATCCCAGAAAGGAAAACCAACGAGCCAGGCAGAGAGCAAGGGAAGCAACAATGCATTGTTCAGTCACAGCACAGCTGCCTTGCAGACCTCTGCAGCTGTCAAGGGCAGTGTGGAAGCAGGTTAGCAGAACTGTATTTGGTCCATTTATGCTCACTTCAAAATCTATTATCTATTGTTGTGGTTAAAGCATCGTAATTTACTGCTGCGTTTCTACTTATTAAATATTATAAATATTATTAAATATTTAGTTAAACTCAATAGTTTAATTCCTTGGGAGATTAAAAAAATAATAATTAAAAGCCTCCTATATCCATTGGTTAGAAAAACAATATTTCTATAGGAATTACAGGAGCACTTAGTACAGGAGTGACATAGACCTGTTGCAGCACATCCATAGAAGGACCACAACAGCGATCCACAGGATGGAAAACTACTTCTATGAGAACAGGATGGGACTGGGAGAACAGGAGCTGGGACTGTTCAGTCTGGAAAAGAGAAGGCTGTGAGATGACCTGATAGTGACCTGGGGAGTGATGGGGAGCTACAGGAAAGAAGTGGAAAGACTCTTTGACAGGATCTGTTGTGATAGGACAAAGGTTTCAAAAGAAAGAAAGGGAGATTTAGTTTGGATATAAGGGAGAAGTTTTTTACAACAAGGGTGGTGAAGCACTGGAAGATGTTGCCCAGGAAGGTGGTAGAAGCCCCATCCTTGGAGACATTCAAGGTCAGGCTGGATGGGGCTCCAGGCAACCTGATCTAGATGCAGTGTCCCTTTTCATTACAAGGGAGTTGGACTAGATGGACTTCAGAGGTCCCTCCCAAATCTAAGGATTCTGTGATTCTATGAATTTTGATTAATAAGCACTGATGACTTGACATAGCAAAGCACTTAGGCCCATGCTTAACTTTGAGAATATAAAACCCAGAGAAAATTGTAAGAGATGTGACTGTATTCCTGCATACACACACACATATCTGTATATATACATATACAGATGAAGTTTAAGGTCTTTGTTCTTTCTAGCTCTGTGTATTTCCTCTCTACAAATCTCAAAACTGGAAAAGATCAAGAAAATGTTCTGTCGAGTCATTTGGTCAAGTCCATATAAATTACTCACACATTTTGAAAGAAAGAAAATAAATATTAAAGGCTTCAAACATCTCATACAACCTACACAATAAGCAGACACATTGCCCTCATCTGGGATGAAGAAATGATTTGCTATCAAACATCAAAATTAAATGCCATCTCCTGTATTTTTTAACAAATCTTGACGGTGGAGTATTTTTCTAAATAAGACTATTACAGCAGCTACAATCAATAGAATAACTAAGATTGGAAAAGACAACTAAGGACATCTAGTCCAACTTTCAACCCATCACCACCAAACCACTAAATCATAGTAGCAGGAACCACATCTTCATACTTCTGTAGCACCATCACATATTGGTGACTTCACCACCTCCCTGTGCAATCTGTTCCAAAGAATTACCACTCTTTCTGAGAATATTTTTTTCCTAATATCCAACCTAAGCCTCTCGTGGTGGACCTTGAGGTCATTGACTGTCTATCACCGTTATCTGGGAGAATAGGCTGACCGCAACCCTACTCCAGACTAAACAATCACAGCCCCCTCAAGCCACTCCCCCTAAGACTTGTGCTCCAGCCCCCTTACAGCTTCATTGCACTTCTCTGGACATGCTCTGGGGCCTCAATGTCTTTCTTCTAGTGAGGGACCCAAAACTGAACATAGTACTGAAGGTGTGACCTCAACAGGGCTGAATACAGAGGACTGATTATTTCCCTGCTCCTGCTGGCAACGCTATTTCTGATTCAAGCCAGGATGACATTGGCCTTTCTGGACACCTGGGCATACTGCTGGCTCATGTTCAGACAAGCATTGACCCATACCCCTGAATCCGTTTCCTCTACACAGTTTTCCAGCTACTCTGCCCCAAGCCTGTAGCATTGTCTGGAGTTGTTGTGGCCAAAGTGAGAACCCAACACCTGGTCTTGTTGAAACACCATCAGTCAAGCCTACCCAGATCCTTCTCGGGCAGAACAACACTTCCTCCCAGTGTGGTGTCATCTGCAAACTCACTGCGGGTGTCCTCAATCTCCCTGTCCAGATCATCAATAAAGATATTAAACGATACTGGCCCCAATATTGACCCCTCAGGAGCACTTGAACACTTACTACCAGTAACTGGTCATCAGCTGTATTTAATTCCATTTAACAGCAGTCTCTGGGCCAGCCATCTAGACATCATCACTGAATCAAGTGATACTTTTTGGTATAAATGGCAATACTTTATGAGAAAATTCTTATTAAAACTAAAAGAAGACCCTATTATTATTTTAAAATAACTTCACAGAAATTTTGGCTGAATCTTAGCAGTCTCCTAAAATGCATATATGATAGTCTATATTTTTCTTATTCAGGTGGGTTTTGTGTTGCTTTTATCCTTAGAGTAGTAGAATATACATGTCTACTTCCAGTTAGGTTACTATTTAAGAATGCTTTTATAACAGAGATTTTTATTTTTTTTTTACTAATTGTATCAGATCAGCTTACATATCTCTTTCAGTTCCCAAATAGCACACTACATACTATCACTGCTTCAGCTTTGTGTGTTGACAGCTAAGTAAATTAAGTAAATTTGGTCTGTGTTTTTTCAGACATGCCAAGTCACTGAGAAATGAAAAGGAGTACAATGATACTTCCTCCATGATATCTACTTTTTAGCCCCATTAAATTCCTTGTATATTGTGACAGTTCACCAGTTTATGGACTTCCCAAGATGGATATTTTATTCTCAATCTTCTGATGAGTTGATTTGAATTGTCTTTTCTTCTGTGTATTTGCTTACTCATTTTTCAAACAAATTTTCAGTTGTGTATCCAAATAACCTTTGGCAACATGTATAATGCTTCTTTTTGTTTGTTTTAATGTTTCTACCATTTGGTACCCCTTGAGTTGTCTACTATTTAAAATTTTAGATAGTAGTTATAATTCATCAATACTATTAATTCTCCTCTCTATGTATCTCTCCCTCCATCACTTGTCTTCCTTCCAAGCTTGGGAACATTGCAGTAATTAATCTATCTTTGTAATTAAGCTGTTCTGCCAATCTGATAATATTTTGTGTCTTTATTTCTTTCTGAAGTTCTTTTCCATCACTTTTGTTGTAGCGTAAGTTAAGTCAATGTGTTTTGCACAGTGTGAATGTAGCATGATTCATAAAATGACAGGATGTTTTTTCCATTAATTTTCAGTTGTTTTCAGCTCCTTTTCTACTATTTCCTAACAGAACACTGAACTAATGGTGATAAAATGTGTATGTTCACAATAATACCATAGTCTGTCCTGAAGTGACAACTGATTTGAGGATCTTTATCATGTATTTGTAACACCTCCATGTTCTCTTTGATTTTTCTTCCTTTGACAAAATGTTAAGGTAGATTTACTTCCTCCAAAGAAAACTCTTAAGAGTATTCTAGCTGAGTGTGACTACACTGTATATTGTTCAACTCTGCCATGATTTGATCTGGTTTTGCTCTTGAACTGGACGAGCTCAGTAAGAAGTCTTATTAAATAATGTAGGATTTAGTATTTCCTTAGAACACTCCTATTATTCAAATGCCATCTTTATCATCACTTCAAAGAGTAAATAAAGTCATGCCCGTTAACAAAATGCAGTGTGACTGCTATACTCAAACTGTATTTGTTACTATAGTTTAGTGATGGTAAACAATGTTCATTCCATTCACTCTTTTCTTATTATTCCTCTCTCTTTAGTCATCAACTCTGTAAAGTAAATTAACAGAAATATAACCTAGTTTATGCTTACATTACTGACACAGAAAAGAGTGGAAAAAATAGCCTCATCCTCTCTTGATTATGCTGGTACACACAGCTTATGTGACAATCTAGCTTTTGCATTTACCTCAGAGGTCTGATTTGGAGGAACAATCCCACTCATTACAAGGCTGTGCAATCACTTTAGCATTGTATATTAGTTGTATTATTTATATTTGTAAGGCTTTGTTTGTCCTAACTGCTAATGGAACCTTTTGAATGACGATTTGGACAAATATTTGGTTTTTTTGGTTGATTGTTTTTGTCTCAGTTTGTAACTAAGAAATTATGTATTAGTTATGAAGTGCTTCTTTTCTACTTTCTTCATTGGAAGCTACTTGCACGTTTTACCTCAACATAAATTATAGTTTCTGTGAGGTCATGGCCCTTACAGTTCAGCTGGCTGTCAGCGTTCCAGCTGAATGGCATCTGCACTTACATCCTGCTTCAAGGGGAAATGCAAACAATCATGCTGCTTAAGGAACAAAACCTTCGATATTTATGTTAAAATCACTTTTGATTAAAAGCCAGTTACACTGAAGATGATGCAAATTCATCTTGCTTTTGTTTGGGCAAATCCAGAGATAAAAGCCTTGGATCTAGACCCACTCTTCTGCTCCCCATTTAACTATCTGTAGTTTTGAAATTATATCTGTTCTTTAATCAGTCGCAACAGGATGCCAGAATATATGACTATGTCAAGGAAATATGTGAAGGCAGTGACTGTTAGCTGCCACCCTACTGCCATCTTCTATAATGACTCTCTTAGGCAGTTTTAGGGGTTTAACATTTGGTACTGTGCCAGGTTTGCCAAAGCAAGACAATAAAAAATATACAAAAGATTTGATTTTGTAGGAGTACCGACTTCCAAGGTTCTTGAACTTTCTGTTGTCTCTGGCAAATCTAGAAATAAAAGTTTCACCAGCAATCTGAAGAATTGTTTTCTCTCTTCATCCATATTATGAATCCTAAAGAAGTAAATCACAAACATAGCTTGATATGGCATCTCCATGAGATTTGTTGGTGGATCCCCTTGTGTGAATAATCAGTTTTATAAGAGCAGTATGGATAAGAGACAATAAGATGAGAGTAATACACCAGCCTCAATATCTTTATTACACAGTTTATAAAACAGCACCATTGCAATGACAGAAGAAAATAACTTTCATGTCTGTAAAGGAAAACCCTTTAGCATGTAATTAACTTATATGAGTGTTTAAGTCCCTTTAAGTAAATTATTAACAGGAATAGACTTGAGCATAGCTTGAGATTAGATCTAAAGTGATACATTCCTTAGTGCCCTGGAAATGTGTTTCATTGTTCATGAATAAACATAACATACACAGTATGATACCACAAGAGACACATGATATAAGAGGAAAAGTTCCTCCTGCAAAATAAATGTCCTGTAATGTAAAATAAACACAAGACAGCAAATGGAAGAAATAAAAAATAAGCAAGCTACCATGCTATTTCTTTACTGAGTCAAGCAGACAGATAAGGTATTCTACTTTGTTTACACTTTCATGGAGTTGTATTAATCAAGCTATCTTTACGTATCACAGAATTTCCTTCTTTCTCTTCTTTTCCTTACATTTTTAAAGTAAGATCAGAACTGAACTGCTTTTTTTTTTTTTTTCCTCCCCAAATCTGATTGACATTCCCATGTAGGTCAACTTTCTATGCCATGACATTGTCTTAGGTTAAAGGAATAAAAGGGTAAAAGAGACCTATTGTTTCATTTTTCTGTTGACTTGATTCATATGCCTATTCCAGTAAGCCAGGCTTACATTTTTAAATAATGTATTCAACAACCTGAAAAAAAGTTCACACAGAGCTAACAAGAGCAAGAGAAGGATGAGAAAGAGCACTTTGCAAAATATCTTTTTGTAGTTACTGTATACACATACTAATTTCTATTGTACCATTCCTGATTCTCAGAGGCAGATCAAACTTGAAAGAAAATTGAATTCAAGTACTATTTTTGCTACGTGAACAGAACACATTGAATTGCTCTTATCATCTTCAAAGGTTGCCTCCTACCTTATGAATAATGAGTCCTTAAAGCAATGTTGTCAAAATAAACTGAACAAGTAATTTAGTGCTGTGTGCAATTATGAATGCTGAAAGAATGCACCAGTAGTAAAGGGAGAGACTTTTTTTTTTTTTTTTTTTTTTTTTTTAATAAACTTTCAGATGTAATGGATAAGTCTTGGTCTCAGAAACAACGAGAAAAAGAAATTTTAGTCACAGTTAATTATTTCAACTATATAATACCTTTGTAATTAGAATTTACTTGCACTTGAAGGCTGAATTCAACTATTCTCAAATGTCACGCTATTCAAGGATTACTTGAATTTCAGCTCAGATTCAGATATCTCAGGACCGTTTTGGACAATGTCTCAAGAATTTCAAACCATACAGGTAAGCAAGATCTTGTTATCTTCTTGTTTTGGTTCTTTTTTTTCAACATTTAAACTTACTACTTATTAATGTATACAGTATTTGCATTGCCTATTAATGCAGAGTACTGAAGAAAAGTAGTTAAGTATCATTCTCTGGGCTTTGCTTCTAAGCATTTTCTTTTTCACTTAAAAAAAAAGCTGAAATAATTGAAGACTTGAAATGAAATCAGTAAATCTGCCTCTCTTTGAAGAAGCAAAAAAGATTAGCGACTAGAGTCAAAGATATATCTAGGAAATTAATTTTCCATTTGACACATTCCAGTGGGAGTTATATCCTAAATTCCTCCATAAATCTTGTCCAGAAATCTTATTCATATGCAAAAATTTAGAATGAAGAATCAAACATTTATTTTAAACAATATTTCCATGTTTCCATTCTGTGTCCAGAAATCCACGTCTTCTAAAATAGTATTTAAACAGCTATAAAACATTAAAGTGTTTTCTTTTAATCTTCTGCGTGAAACCAGCATTTTTAAACTCTTCTTTAAATCAGTAGGTATTTACTTTCAATTAACTTGAGAACTTTTCTCTATGAATAACACCAATTCTAATAATTAATGTTGCCTTAAATATCATTTCCCCACTCTTAAATTTACCCAGGATTTCAAAGGCATTAAATTTAAAACTATTAGTCCAATCTTAGGAAAAGTTGACTAATTGTTCTGTTCAAGAATTTAGAATAAGCATTTCCCAAAGAATTCAAAAGAAAAATATAAATAAACTAATGGCATATGAAAACTTGTAAACAATACATATAAATTGTACAGTGTTGTTCATCTTGTTAAATTAAAAATAAGTTAACATTTACAAAATAATATTAAGGCTGATTAAAAACTATTAAAATTCAGAAGAGCAAAAGTCCTCACTTACAACATTAGGAGAGTAAAAGATCCTAATCTCTTCAATATTTGTTCTTGAGCTATTCATGTGTTGGTCAATAGCTGCAGTGACTTTACAGATATGGAGTCTAACATCACAGTTTGCGTAGTCCATTGGGAGATCTCTTTGTCCTGCCTGCAGTTGTGACTTGTAAAGATATGGTGTGGCCTATCTAGGTCAAAGCCATCCTTTAGGTATTCAACCTGTGTTAGAAAAATGAAATCAAAGCATTCACACAAACAGTCAAACGACCAAACAGTCAAACAAAAAGAAGTGTACGAACAGCATCGTGTGGCACTGCTGCCTTTATTCACTTAAATAGATGATCACTTCAAATATGTGCAACAACCTGAATCAGATTATGAATAAACCTGAGTACAAGATGAAGGATTAAACTGATAAATTTGCATGAGCAGCTTAAATAGGAAGGAAGTCAATATGCTTAATCCAGAGAGAATGAAAAAACAAATGAATTTATTCATTCCTGCTCTGTACATACTGCTGCTGCATATCAGATATTTAATAACTTAGCTTTCCTCCAGTACATTAGACATATCAGAGTGGAGTCAGACTGCCCCTGTAAAGTGTGAACTGACAGGAGCCTGGAGCAATGAATCTTTAAGGTCATTGACATAAGCAGGTAGCCTATCAATTCAATGAAGTTAAGGTAAAATTGCATTAAGTATTTGTGTTAGGTCCATCAGAGGACTTCTCATTGGATTGTAAAATGCTGATAAAAGCATTATGAAATTATACTGTAATCTCTTTGTTAGCCTCAATTTACACTTAATCCAAGGATTAAGTGTAATCCAAGGATCCAAGAAATGTATTGGTTGTATATGCTTCTGCCTATTTTAGAGAAATGGAGAGTATAAAATTTACAGCATGGCAAAATTTGCTCTCCCTTGTCTTCTCTTCCCTATTTTTTCTGCCATTTTCGTAATATTGATAGCTTAAATTTTGATTTTGTAATTTTAAATGATCGTAAAAGGATAACTCAATAAATTAAAGTTATATTGCATGAAGTCTTAATTCAGAACAACAAGAAATTATTAGTTGACCAGATGGATTAACATCAACAAATTACAGAACTCAGAGTAATTCTATTGCTTGCCTAAATATTTTATGTGTAACTAGGAGGATTGGCTGACACACTGAAGGATGTGCTGCAGTTCCGTGAGACCTGGACAGGCTGGAGAACTGGGCAGGGAGAAACCTTATGAGATTCAACAATGGCAAATGCAGAGTCTTACATTTGAGGAGAAATAACTGTGTGCATCCATGCAGGTTAGAGTATGATGTGCTGGAAAGGAGCTCTGTGAAGAACAACCTGGTTGTCCTGGTGGACAAGTTGGCCATGAGCCAGTAGTGTGTCCTGGTAGGCAAGAAGGCCAATGTTATCCCGTGGTGCATTAGAAGGAGCATTGCCAGCAGGTTGATGGAGGTGATCCTCCCTCTCTACACTGCCCTGGAAGTACTGTGTCGAGTTCTGGGCTCCTCAGTTCAAAAAAGACTGAGGACTTTTAGGGAGAGGCCAGAAAGATGATGAGGGGCTTGGAGCATTTCCCTTCTGAGGAAGGACTGAGAGAACTGCAACCATTCAGCCTGGAAAAGAAAAGACTGGGAGGAAACTGTCTGAATGCCTGTAAATATGTGAAGGGCAGTTGTCAAATGGATGGGGTCAGGCTCTATTCCACAGTGCCTAGCTGATGGACAAGTGACAACAGGAAAAACTGGAACATTGGAAGCTTTGTCTGAACATGAGGAAGAATTTCTTTACTTTGAGGGTAACAAAGCGCTGGAACAGCTGCCCAGAGAGGTTGCAGAGACTCCTTCTCTGGAGATATTCAAATCCCTCCTAGACATATTGCTGGTGTAACTTAGGGAAGGGAGACTGCTTTAGCAGGGTGGTGTTGGACACAGTGATTTTCACAGGTCCTTTCCAACCCATATGATTCTGTGATTCTTTGCAAAAAGTAATTTTCTATAAATATTTAAATTGTGCTAAAGGGATTGATGTGGAGTAATGCGTTCGGTTTTTTTTTTTTGTCTGTTGCAAGACAGTAAGAACAGTAGTAATAGCATCTTGAAAATGTCCAGTTGTATCCCAGAAATGCATATTAACATGGAGAGGAGAGGAGAGGAGAGGAGAGGAGAGGAGAGGAGAGGAGAGGAGAGGAGAGGAGAGGAGAGGAGAGGAGAGGAGAGGAGAGGAGAGGAGAGGAGAGGAGAGGAGAGGAGAGGAGAGGAGAGGAGAGGAGAGGAGAGGAGAGGAGAGGAGAGGAGAGGAGAGGAGAGGAGAGGAGAGGAGAGGAGAGGAGAGGAGAGGAGAGGAGAGGAGAGGAGGAGAATGAATGCTTGCATTTAGTATCTAGAAATTCATAGGTTACTTAAATAGGTAATAAATAGCAATCTAACAAAAAAAAAAAAAAATCACACACACACACACACAAACAAGAACAACCATCAAAAACAAATGAACAAAAAAAACCCCAAACCAATCATAAATCCATGAATCCACAATTGTGCAATAACCTGAATCAAGGGTTCCAATACCATTTAGATTCATCTATGTTTGTTTGGGTTTTAATTTATTTTTATTTATTTTGTGATGGCATGAAAGGAAACCAAAGCCAAAACCAGAATTACAACTTTTTTTTTTTTTTTTTTTTTTTTTTTAATGACTCATGGTCCCAGGATCCTAATTCCTTGGCAAGGACTCAGGGCCTGCCTCAATTCTCCATCATCTCAAGGACACAGACTGCATTTGTACATAAAGTGGAGGACAGGGCACAGCCTGGGAAATGAAGAGCTGTTTCCATGATGTGTCAGCTTATTCTTTATATAGTATAACATATGGCAAACTCTGTTTTCTTCCCCTCCCATTCTCTGTGTTGGAGTTATTTTCTACAAATTGATGAAAGGCATAAATAAAATGTTCTTGGCTATAGGCCTTCTCTATTGAAATCAGTGTGTGAGGGAGGGGTGGCTGCAAAGGATTGTAATGTGTAAAATGAAGACATTATTTTCAAATTATCTTTTCTTGTACTTAGGGTATACAATTTGAAGATTGTTCAGGATGTCTTATATTGATAATTATTCTCTTTGTTCACACTACTCACACTGCAGTGTACCTCTTTCTTGATACAAGCCTGTACTATATGCAAACTAGTAACCTTGAAGTAGAATGCTGGTTGTTCAAATCATGTTTACTATTGAGAGTATATTCAATATAGTATAGAAATTCTTGCCTAAATGTCTTCTACAATAGGCTGCATTGACATTGCTGTTTTAAAACTAAATATCAACCATAAGGTAAGAGTGGGAAGGAGCAGATGGAGTTTGTTTCTCAAAATATATTGGAATCAAAATACATTCTTTAAAATTCATATCCAAATGTGGCTATGGGAAATTATAAATTATAACTCAACACTGTTTTTATAGTGATGCATCTGATACAATGTTAACAGAATGATTATGTAATAACCACAATAAAGAAATAATTCCATGCATTCTGCTCTCATTACAACCTTATAGATGCTGTCTTAAGAAAAACAAACAAAAATATCAAGAGGACTGGATGTGAAAAATGAAGCTGTGTTTATACCATTTTTAAAGACAATAACCACAGCAGTTTCCAGCAGCCAGTGAAGTATTTTGTTAACTATATGATCATTAATACTATATGCCTTTAATCTTTTTCCCTTCACATCATACCGATGTATATGCATTATCTTGCATTGTCTTTAACTTATATTAGCTTATTTTTTGGAATAAGAATCTTGTAAATGTATTTATTAGCATTTACAGGGTTATGTTAAATCTGATAAATCTGAACTTCTGTGTCTTTACTTAAAGCTGCTGACAGGGAAGTAGACAACAATGTGAGCCTTTTTTAAAAAGGGCTCTCTTTTTTGTTAGATCAGAGAGCTTTCATTTTCATGTGAAAGTCTTTCTTGTGGAAACATATATATTGCAGAAAGTGATCTATAAAACCTGGTCAGAGTCTGAAATTTATGAAAGAAATGGTGTTTTTACCACAGAAACAGAGCAAATAGTTTCTGAGACTGAAAGAAAAAAAAAACATCACTATTATTAAGTTAGAGGCAGAGACCACTTATATGTTCCTCCAACTGCTGGCAATAATCATCTGCATTTAGTATTCCATCAGTAAATTGCTTCTGACAAGTTATACATTCAAGAGATTAATTCATCAGTTTCCAGCAATCACTTTCAGTAATCTTTAGTATGAAAAATACTCTGCACTGAAATAAGAAAATTTGTGGTCAGCTATCAAAATAACACACAGTATTTAGTCTCATTTTCATGACATTTTACATGTACACACACTCAGTACAAAGTAGAGGCTTGAGTGAACATAAGATTTTTTTCCTTCAATGGGGAATTTTTTTTTAATATATTAATTTCAAATTCTATTTACATGGAGTTGAAATCAAGGACATACAGAGGAGTCAGTGGAGTTTAGCTCATTATAAACAGAAAATTAAAAAGAAAGAAATAAATGAAATGAGGTTCCTTCTCCTCCCATGCAATTCAGAGGAGGGCAGTGTAGAGAAAATTACAAGATACTGTGAAATGGAGATATTATATCTACACGATTCAGCACAAATCAGATACATTGCTTTGCTCCTGCAAGTGTGTGAACCAGAAGGCAAGCGCTGATGTTAATAGGTTTTCTAGCTGGCACATACCACGACATTTATTCTGCTAAGTACTTGGGAAATGCTGCTGGCAGTCCTTCAGGCCAGCTGTGTTGTTTGCACTTTAGTCACCACTGGCACTCTCTGTAGAGGTGGAAAATACAGCTTTATTCTGTACCTGGCCCTATACTGAGCAGCTGCCTGTGTTACAAGAGGTCTGTCCACTCAGATGTTCAAGACATTTTTTTGCTCCAGTTAACATCAGAAAAGCAGACAAGTTCTGCCACACTTCTTTCTAAATAAAGTTTAATGTAACAAATCCATTTCCTAGAATTTTTTAATTACAGTGGTCAACATTCTCAAAAATAAATACATAAATAACGTCAGCAAATTCACTGTCCAAAGGCTTTGTCTGAAATTTATACTGATAACATTGAAAATTAATTTTTCATTTTAATTTACAATATGTTTTTAGTTTATGCAGAGAACAAAAGAGTCCTGTAGTTAATTTAACACCTGTACATTCTCAGAAATTATAATGAAACACTGCATGATTCAGCTGTTATAGGATGATGAATTCTAATGCTGTTAGGGTGGTTCTTTAATTAAAATATCTATTAACTTTTCTGCAGTTAATGTAATCAGAGATTTATTACTTCTTGTCCTTCTTGGAAAAAAGAAAAGTTTATGATCCAATAATATTTAATTTATAAAATCCTATCTGACGAAAAGGAATGCTCAACTTAATAACCCTGTCTACAAAGCTATCTGCTTTCAGAAATTAAGTATCTGTTTAAAAATTCTAAATAAAAATCATCAAATTGAAGTACCTGCACTGCATCCTGGATTAACAAGTCTACTCGAGATGTTCAGAAATATGTTATAATTCAATTTTCTGTCATAGCACTTCTTTTATCACACTTCCTTTAAGTCTAACGTACTTCTTTGCTTTCCTTTACATAGTATCTTCTACTAGTTCTACTAGTTTAATCTGTGTCTGTTCATAAAACAGGTATTCCTTTTAATATGATATGCAGAATACACTGACACTGTCAAGCAATTAGTAGTCTAATCTGAAGAAGTATTTATTACTTTCTTTTCTTAAGAAATATTTTATTTTTATTTTTCCCCATATACTTTCTGTTGCTATAAAGCTCTAGCCAAGAAAGAGACATCAGTGGAAAAGAAGTTGCTGATCATGCTACTCACTTCCAGTACAAGGAGGCAAACAGTAACATCGTAAGCATCAAAAAGCTGTGATCAAAGTCTAACACTGAGCATACAATACAACCTGGTAATCCCCTTGTGGGACAATGTTTACTGCTAACGCTTTATACAGTATCAGCTGGGTTGAAAATTCATGTATTAAACCATTGGCTTTTGGGATTTTTATAGCTCCCCGTTTGCAGTTAATGCATTTCGTATTAGCCCACAGTGTGAAGAAATCATAACTCTATATACCAAGGGATAAACTCCAACCTAAATTACTAGAAAACAGTACCTAGAGACTTGGATATATGCACTGAGATGCCTATTCTATTGCTTTTCCTCAGGCAAACTGCGTTTCCGTCATATTTCTAGACTAGAAACATAGTATTAAGGTGTGAATTGGGACAAAACGTTGGAAAGTGCAGCTCTCAAACACATTGGTTTGATCCAACAGAATAGTTAAGACAGAAATCTATTTCATAGGAGCTTTTGAAAAAGCTGAAAGTAATTGCTTTGTTTTATAGCTAAAACTTAATTCTGTTACATGCTTTAATAGAATGTAAATGCCAAGCTGTGCAATCATATATGTCCACTGTGTCTATGCAGCTAGTTGGAACCATAATGCTGTGCAGGTGTATGCAGAACCCACTCAACAATGCAAAAATGGGATCTTCAGTCCTAAATGCATGTGATGTATTAATTATAACACTGTTATTTGAATAGGTAGGGAAAACAAATTGTCATCTAAGACTTTCTAAATTGCCATGCTTTGACTGCAGGGAGCAAACTGTTATTCTTTCCTTTTCCTGCTTTCTTGAGAGCAGAAATACAAAAAAATTCTGTTCAGAAACAATGAAAAGCAAAGAATACAGTGCTTGTAAAACAGAAAAAAAAAAATCAATAAATATGTAAATTGATAAGATTTTGGTTTTGCTCTCTAGAAGAGAAATAAAGGCTGCATCAGTGAATGACTTGAAATGGAATATTCCTAGGGCATTTTCTAGCACAGGAATGAAAACAAATGCCCAATGTTCCTGAACATAAATGTCTAACTTTGAAGTCAAGGTAAAATGTTTAGTCCATGACAGTGGACAGGTGAGCACAGTCTTATTTCACATCTTACTGGTAGTTAAGGAAAACAGGATCAAGCTGGAATGGATTGGGGAACATGTATCTTTTTCGGAACATATTTTTCCTGGTGCAGGCGTACTACAGATATGGGAACAATTACAAGAATCTTACGACCATATGTTTGTTAATATTTTGTTTGATGATACATTGTGTTTTACAACTTTTCAAGATCTTGTGATATATAGTAGAACTTTATACAAAAGAGTAACATCAGCAACAAAATGTTAAATACAATTCAATAGGTTCACACACAGAGTAAGATGAAAGAAAATATTTCCCATGAAGACATTTATCTTTTCAACCTGCTCTATGATAGTACAAGATGTTGATGTATAATACAATCCAAAATAAGCAAATTGAAACATTATTAAAATGGGTAGAAAATATGGTTGAATTTGCTGCAACGTGTAACTACAATGATCCAATTCCCATTTATCTTCATTTCAAATTGTCTCTGAAATCAGAAAACTTTTTTTTTTTTTTTAATAGAAGTCTTCTAATCATCCTGATAACTTCAGATAAGCATTGACTCCTTCCTCTTCTTATAAGTTAGCAGGAAACTTGAAATAACAAACTCTTTTTGTTTCAACTCTGTAACATATCTGACCCTAGGTACTCTTTTCTGTGCAAATCAATTACTGTATGAAACACAAGAACATTAGGAAGAAAGAGAAAATAGTTACATGTGTGGAGTTGTATTTTATTCCTTCTAGTATTACATTACAGTATTACATTTGTCACTTATGATCACAGCAAAAACACTGACAGTACTAAGTGGCAAGAACTCATATGTTCATTATCCTCAGTTTAGAGTACTCATACTGATTTGTTGTATTATCAGATAGACAATCTGATAAACATTTCTATCCAAATTTTATTGTTATATGCTTCAACAGAAATTTGCCAGAATTTGGACTGTCTCAATACATATGGGACTGCCAACGTTGTACCACAGAATTTAATCTCCTAAAGGTAATACTGAAAATTTGAAACTAGTGCCACTATTAACTGTATATGATTATAATATGATAGTACAGATTATTTTGCTTAGGAGCGTAAATAGAAAAGATGCTAATTACTTTGCTGTTTGGTTGTTGTTGTTTGTTTTTTTTTACATTAAAAAAACTTGCCAGTTGCTAATTCCTGAAATAACCTTTGCTTCTTTTCTGACTTACAGATAACATTCTAATTGATTTCTTTGTGAGGACATTTCTCTGTAGTAAGAAGAAAATAAGGATTCCATCATGTCTAAATTTTATTCTGTTTTGGGTTTTTGTGTTTTTTTGTTTTTTTAATAGAACTGTTTAATAGAACTGTTACGTTTTCACATGGTTTTAGTCACTGGTTCATTTTAATCTCTCTCTGGTATCTTCTTCACGAAAAATAATGAGAAAAAGAGCTTAGAAGGTTTGTCTTACAAGCCGAATAATATGTTTATTTTTATTCTCCAGAATATTTTTCTTTTTTCTTTTCTGAAAATGCTTCAAGATCTTTTGTTGCATCACCCTGGATATTAATAAGTGGATAGATCCGTGTTCTCTTGATGATGATTTCAGATACAAATCTGTCTAGTGATTGAGAACATGTTATTTCACCATAGCCCATGAGAGTTATTCCCAGCATTTACATAGAACATTTAGTTCTCAGGCTAGTGTAGTAAAACTTACTAAATTACCATCTACCAGCTTTTTTCCTATTTCATTGTAATTTCACATTTTGTCCTGCAGACTGTGTTTAATGCAGTCTGTAAAGACAAAATTCTTCTAGGACTGCTGTTCTGCATATTTCCACAATATCACATTTGAACTAATAATTTCTTTTGTATTTATAATGTGCCTCATCTGTTCTTATGAGAGGTTTACTTATGTTTGAGTTGCCCAGAAAGAAGTCCTGTGAATTTCCTGTTACCATTTTTATTTCCGAGAAAAGAGGGAAGGGAACTGAAATCATGTCCACTTTCTATTTTCATGTTATTAGTATTAATTAGTGTGGGAATTACCTAGATGTTTATGACTAAATGTTAATGCATTTTAGTATTTTAGACTCATCTTATAATCAGTTGAAAGAAGTTGATACTGTTAGAGTAGAATTCATCTAATCTCTACTAGGCAACATTTTTGTCTGAATTATTGTTTCAGGGATGTACCTCTTTCCCTCCATTAACTATAAAATAGACATTTTTATTAGCTTAGACTGAGGTGTATAGAAGTTTGATTAGGGGAGATTAAGACAGCTCAGATTACTACAATCTTAAATGCTCTTTTTTTTTTTTAAACATACTTTGGTGTAATCTTATACAAATATATAAATATTTAATAGAAATTTAATAGAAATAATGAGACACAGGAAAAAAGACTAAGGTAGATAAAGTAATTATGTAGAATATAAATGCTCTGAGTTTGTAAATTGTGGCACCCACCATTACAAAATTAAAATCTTCAATAACAGTGGAAAAAAGCCCAGATCAGATTGCTATAAAATGCTCAGTGGGGGGGGGGGAAAAAAAAAATGCATCTTTATCAAAATAATAAAAGTTTGAAGCAGAACTGATCAAATACAGAAAGATCTTTGCTAAGTGCTGAAACAGTTGGAAAAGTATATTTCCTCCGAAGTCCTACTTTTAACTTCCTTTGATACAAGGTGGCACAAAGTCAAGAGAGAGCTTGAAACAAGCTTCACATTAATATTTGAAAAAGGGCACCCAACGTGTTTGATGTGGCGCCCTTCATGCAAATCATGTAGTCTGAGAGAAATCTCAATAGGAAATACGATTCTTTCTTCTTAGCGTTCAGTTTTTTTTCTGGTTGATAATAATGAACTTTTCACACTCCCCTTGCAACCCCCCTGAGCTATGCAGAAATGAAGTTATTACTTGCTAGGTGATCCCTATTTGGGTAGAATTTTTGTTTCTTTTTTATTCTGTTGTTGTTGCTTTTGAAAGCACAATCTCAAATGAACACGTATTTTGTACTTATTTTTCCGAGACATCTGAATGACAGAACCCAGACATTTAATCAAAACAATAAAATAGCTTCTCTCTCCTAGGATTTTTGAGTGTGGGAATGTGTATACATCATCAAAAATGTCATAATATGTAAGTACTGATTTTAGGCAGTGGAAAAAGCAGGATCTAGGTATAGCTAGGAGAACAGAATAGTCTTTTATTGGTACTATTCTTCTGCTAATATTCAGTTAATTGTACTAATAATCACAAGCTCTATCTTACAGAGTTCTCCAGACATTACCATTTAAAGTACAGAGGTCAAACTAGCTACAGTGCATCCAAAATCCAGTGATGGTAACAGCACTGATCCATATTCTCCTTTTATTCTTGTTGTGCATACTTAATTCCTATGTATAGCAACTAATGTATCTCCCACATTACACCTCCCACGCACTCACTAACACTTTCTGAGTGCACAGGAACATCTCTCTACAACTAATTTTCAGACATTTGGAAAAATGTCACAGATTGATAGTGGAATTGTTGAAAGTAGACTCAGAAATAAAGGGTCTTATCCTCCAATAAATCATAAAGGAAAAGAAGCCCTCAGGATCATCCACAATGCAAGCTTCAAATTGAAAAAAAAATCTGAGTAGCAAAAGAAACAGATATTCAATTATGACAATATTTTATTACAAGTATAATTATGTATGATGAGATGTTATTTAGAAGAAACTATTAAGAAAGATTAAGAGGAGATATACACATTCTGAATAAGTAGGGTTTTTTCTTGCTTGCTTGTTTCAAATTTTGCCAGAAGAATTTTCCAATGGATTTGCAGCTGTGTCTGCATGCTTGCAGGTCTTTGTCCTCATGAGGAACTTCAGCCACCTTGTTCTCTGCTGGAGAACAAACAAGGAACTCCTGACTAAATTCAAACATACAGTGCCACATACAAGAATTAAAGGGAGGGATAGGTGGCCCAGAAGGAATAAAGATATGTTGTTCAGCCATGCAGTGATACGGCTAGGAAAGCCAAATCCAACCTAGAGCTGAGTTTGACAAGGGATGTGAAGGGGAGCAAGATGGTCTGCTGCAACTGCATTAGCAGTTAAAGAAAGACTTACGAAAGTATGGGCCTACTGATGAATGGAACAGGGGAACTAGAGAAAAAGGACATGAAAAAGCCTGATGTATACCATGTTTTCTTCAACTCAATCTTTACTGGTAAGATTTGTCTTCAGGTATACTGAAAAAGTATACTGACAGAACAGGCTGGAGAGCTGGGCAGAGCGGAACCAAATAAGATTTAACAAGAGCAAGTGCAGACTCTTGCACCTAGGGAGGAATAAGTGCATGCATCAGTACAGGTTGGGAATGACCTACTGGAAAGGAGCTCTGCAGAGTTTGCAGGTCTGCA
Source organism: Tetrao urogallus (assembly GCF_951394365.1). Classification (NCBI taxonomy): domain Eukaryota; kingdom Metazoa; phylum Chordata; class Aves; order Galliformes; family Phasianidae; genus Tetrao; species Tetrao urogallus. Next base: position 72,293,619 of record NC_136814.1, on the reverse strand, counting down.
GGACCTGTAAATCCTGGTGGACAACAAGTTGGCCATGAGAAAAAAGAGCATAAAAAGAGCACGACCAGAGGATTGAGGGAGGTGATACTCCCCCTCTACACTGCCCTGGTGTGGCCTTACCTGGAGTACTGTTTTGAGTTCTGGGCTCCCCAGTACAAAAAAGACAGGGATCTCCTGGAAAGAGTCTAGAGGAGAACCACAAAGATGATAATGGGCCTGGCATCTCCCCTACGAGGAAAGGCTGAGAAAACTGCATCTGTTCAGTCTTGAGAAAAGAAGACTCAGAGGGGATCTGATCAATGTCTATGAATATCTAAGGTACAGGAGGCAAAAGGACAAGGCCAAACTCTTTTCAGCAGTGTGTGGCAACAGGAAAAGGGGAAATGGCCACAAATTGCAGCATAGGAAGTTCTCCAAAAATGTGCATAAGAACTTCTTCACAGTAAGGGTGACAGAGCACTGGAACAGTCTGCCCAGAGATGTTGTGGAATCTCCTTCTCTGGAGACGCTGAAGACTTGTCTGGATGCCCACCTGTGCAACCCGCTCTAGGGAGCCTGCTTTGGCAGAGGGTTAGACTAGATGGGTGCAGGGGTTGATATTGAGGCTAGTGCTTTTTAACACATTCATTCCTTGATCATGGACTACACCCTGAAGGAACAACCAGAAGCACCAGCACATGCTGGAGGTAAGCTATGTGCAAATCAGCTTGGCCAAGAAAGTCCTGGTGTTCTGGTACAAGCCGACCATGTTAGATTATAGTGAAAAAAGCCCAACATCATCCTGGGCTGCACTAGGAAGAACAATGTTGAGGGTGGTGATTTTTCCTCTCTGCTCTTTGAAAAAAGTATCTGAAAAAAATATTTTGTGGTTTGGGTGTGGTTCTGAGCGAGAGTCATAGAATCATAGAATGGCCTGGATTGAAAAGGACCACAATGATCACCTAGTTTCAACCCCCCTGCTATGTGCATGGTCACCAACCAGCAGACCAGGCTGCCCAGAGCCACATCCAGCCTGGCCTTGAATGCCTCCAGGGATTGGGCATCCACAACCTCCTTTCGCAACCTGTTCCAGTGCGTCACCACCGTCTGGGTGAAAAACTTCCTCTTAATATCTAACCTAAATCTCCCCTATCTCAGTTTAAGACCATTCCTAAGACCATTCCCCCTTGTCCTGTCACTATTCACCCTTGTAAACAGCTGTAAAAGAAAGAGAGAAAAGCATGGAGAAATGTGCAGTAAGTTCTGGGAAGATCCATTAAGATGAAAAAGGAACTACTGCATGAAAAGACATTCTTTTTGAGGGCGATCTGACTCTGGAAGATCTTTCCAAAAGAAGTTGTGGGGTCTACTGCAGATATATAAAATCTTGGGGAGCTCCCCTGCTTTAAACAGATGGGTTGGACGAGATGGTCTGCAGAAGTCCTCTTTTTTTTTTTTTTTTTTTTTTTTTTTTGTGATTCCATATAATATCTATGGAATTCTTAGTATGAAATCTGCATTAGATTTTATCATTCCTTTGGTTCTGTCTTGGGTTGATGCAGAATTAAATGCGCAAACATATTTTCTTGTGTTAAGGAGCATAATTTTTTCTCTAACAAAGAAAAGGTATTCAAATCTCTTCATAAAGTGTTTCCTATTAATTCTTTGTTTTGCATGTACTATGAACAATTTTCTTACTCAACCCCTTTTCTATAATCTGTAACCCCATTTTCAAGGATGTTCAAATTAGGAAAATTTAAAAAAAAAAAAAAAGTAAGAAAAAAAGATTTCATACTTTCTCAAAAGGTAATACCTATTTTAAAAAAAGAAAAGAAAAGAAAATATTCATATACAAACTCATCTGGGTTCATATGTTCAGTAATAATAATTATAAATACATTTTTGTGAGGAAAACAGAGAAGGCGGCAAATGGTCAAAATCAACTTGAGTGAAGATAGAAACTGTGCCTAGAAAGGAACATTCCCTATACTGAAAAAGTATGAAAAAGAAATTTTACAATAACTTATTAAAAAAAAAAAAAAGCTATTAAAATAGAAATTTTGCAAACAGACTGAAAAATATTCTCTAACTTAAAGTGAAGAAAAAAATTTCAAAAACATTACTTTCATTAAAATGCATTTGGTAATTAGTGTTGCTTTCTTTTTCTTTCATTGAATTTATTTTTTTTTACTTTTTTTTTCACCAGCAGAAACAGGACAACACCACTGGAGAAAGAAAATTGAAAAAGAAGGGAGAAATGAGACATACATAAACAAACAAACAAACAAATAAATAAATAAATAAAATAGGTCAACGTTCTTAATTCCTTAAATTATTTATTGTGATCATAGCTAATTTAGGGAATATAAAAATATGGAACCTTAGAATTGTGTTGAAATAGAATGAAGTGAGTAAGAAAGTAAATATAAGTTCAGTAATGTCATAGGTCTTGTTAAATAATCTCAATGACACAATGCTCTAATACATTAGCTATACATTCTTGTGAATTGAGAATTCAAAATATCATCTATTCTTTATTAAAATGTCCTCAATGATTCTGCTACAAATTTGTTTCTTACAAGTGATAACAAAAGTTATATATTGTTCCTAAAGAATCACAGCAATTGTTATAAAATGATAACTTCAATTACATTCTATGAATCAAAGTACAGCTTATTCTTTGATGTGAGTATTCTTTTCTTATCTTTTAAACAAAATATGATGTGCTGCTCCAAAAGCAATGCCTCCTATTTTATGATGTCCCATGGTATCAGAGAAGATTGGTTTTGGTATGGTAGTAGAGGTTGAACTTTCTCACCTGCATTCCATTACATTTTGTTTCCTTGTGACAGATGGCAGCGGAGGGGTAGTCTGACAAAACGGCGTCTGTCAGAGAAGTGCATATGAAACAAAGTTGTGCAACTGAATTCCTCCATGCAGAAAAAGTAGCATCCAGTGACATTTACTGATGCTTGCTGAACCTTTATGGAGACCAAACAGTGACTGTGAGCTCACTGTGAGGCTGTGGGTGGTGCCTTTCAGCAGTGGCGACAGTCACCTCCACTGATGCAGATTTTTACAAAAATGGCTTACAGGCTCTTTTTCATTGCTGGTGAAAATACATAGCTAATGCTGGTGATGATGCCGAAGAGAAATTTTTTGTAGGTGAGAATTTGTTCTATCAAATGCAGCTATTGTCTTCTTTGTATCTGTTGCAGTTTCCATGGAAATAAATAGATATTACTTTTGAAGTGTCCTACGTATCACGCTAATTGATTTTTTACTTTAGAGTTTCTGTAAAACCGCATAAAAGCATTAATAATCATAAAATATTAATTGTAAAACATAAAATAAAACTTCATATAGATTACCTTTTCAGTTCATTCAATCACATTTTCACTACTTCATAAACTTTGAGCTTCCTGTTACTTTTGTGATTGCAAATATTTCTATTCTATTTCCTTGTCTTTTGCTCTCTAAGATTAATATTGATTTATCAAATCAATTAAAAAAATAATGAAAAGTTAGTATAGATATCACTACACAAATACAACTGCTCTTTGTCTTTGTATCTGCTAGAAGTATTTAATTTATATTGTACCATAATAAAGTCAAAGAATTACTAATACATTAAGACAGACCCTTTTCTGCACCCTGCTTCAACCCTAGTAAGAAATCCAGACAGAGATTCAATTTTCTATTAAAGAGAATTTTCTCATTGAGGAAGCATGAAAATGTTGTTAAAAATAAAAGTAAAGTCAGTCCTGAGATCGATAATTATGATTTTACCTTAAGAAAAGGAGCTACATTTAAGTCGCTGACATGCTTCAGGTAAGAAGTCTTTTCAAAGACCCAGTCAAGTGACTTTTGTCTTCTGTTACTGAAGCACAGATGCAAAACGCACCAATTAACTAGGAGACACTTGGACATTGGGAACTGCATTTTTTTTGAAGGAGTAATACGGGCTGGTTGAAGAGTAATTTGGCAGAGGAGGGAACCCTGTGGGGTTTCTGTTTGTTAAGAAATGTTAGTTCCTTCTCTCCCCAACCACTTTTCCCCCCTCCTTTTTTACTTGTATGTGTCAGTCTGTCTGTTCAGCTTTTTCAATGCAGCTTCAGTGAAACATCATTAGGATAAAGAAAGATAAACATTACAGTTCAGAATCCCCCTGACTTTAGCATTTAGTATGTACATGCATAGTGAAAGATTGGGAAAAATATAATGTTCTCATCTGAAAATCTCATAATTCACATAAAACCTTCCCTTTTGAGGACAATTCTACTCATGTGATACTTCTTTATATAGAAACTTTGTGTTATGACATCAAGGAAATGGCATAACAGTTTTTATTAAATCATATAAATATGTAAAAAATATGTAAAAAATTTTCTCAATGATTGTTCATCGTCCTCAGCTTGTGTGCAGTTATGTTCGTACATTACTGATCATCTGCTATATTTTTTCTTGCCTCTGTTGACACATCTAATTAACCAAAGCAGTGTGTACTGAGTATTACAATTAAATAGACAATTTTAAAATTGCATTTGACAAACTGGAGATTAACACATCCTTTTCCTGATTACCTGTACTAATAAAAATTGAGTACCTGAATGTTCACACATAGTGAAAACAAGCACACAGATATCAGGGAGATGAGCAAACAAAGTATTTTTACAAAATCTCAGATTGCAGAGACAGGGAGAGAAAGTAAAAAGATAATTATATCATTTCCTCAGCTGTAGAAGGAATATAACTACAGTATAACTGCCAAAAACATGAACATGTTAAAAGATGTGCAGAAAAATTTAGCTTCAATCTGGGCTGGTCTCTGCAGGTGGCTCTTTGTTTGACTTTATTGCCGAAACTCAAGCACAAGAATGTGAATTCTCCTTGCTGTACATGGCTTGAACAAGTAATAAAAACAAACGTAGGAGGCAGATTTGTTAATGAATTAAATGGAACAGTAGTAGAAATCACACTTCAAGCAATGTTTGCCAACAGCTTGTTTTTGAAATGAGTTTTGTGCAGCATTCCCAAATACTTGAATTTTTTAAACTGTTATGGTTTTGGACATTTGTCAAAATATGTGCATGCTCCCCTTTTTATTTATTTCTCCTTTTTTGTCTGTTCTTACTCCCATTAGGAGGGTATGGAAGAAATTGTCTCCATGGGGTCTGGAATGGAGCATGTGTTTTCAAAGGAAGACAAATTAGATCACTAGGAGATGTCTCAGGAGTATAATTCTTTTGGCCAAGAGTTCATATTTATTTATTTTTATGTTCAGTATTTAAAATGTTCCAACTGAATAAAGAAGCAATGCATGCACTTTGGGAAGAAACTGTGGGTCAACTAAATGAGTTTTAAACTACCAGGAAAATGGAAAGGGATGCAGTAAAGCATACTCACATTTTTGTCAGCCTAAGTCAGCTACTTTCATTTTTGCAGGAAAATTCAGAAAAGGTTATTTGCAGCACTTCTGTAGTAAATATCAGGTAGGAACAAGGAAAGAAGATATGCCTATATGGAGAATATTTTGAACTTGGGATCAAGTGAATAAGTATTAATATTCCACTTTGATTTCTTGCTGGAACACTGTACAGTATTTGTATGGGTTCTGTTTTACTTTTGGGGTTTGGGTTTTTTTTGCTTTGTTTTTCTGTTTTTCCCCTGAGCCTTTTAATGTCATTATAGCTAGAGGAAAAAAAAAAGATGTAAGGCAATTTCCCTTTTTTTCTTTCTGTCAGTAAGAGCCAGGAGTGAAGAAAAGAAAACAACAAAAAAAAGTGTGACGGAGAGCTGCATATTTCTGTAATGGTGGCTTATCCACTCTTCCTATCACTTCTTTTCCACTGGCATAAAACCAGAGAAGCATTTAGATTCTCATCTCCCAAAGAGCACCCTGAAAATACACTATGTTACATTACCTGTATCTCTGTTCTTCAGTGGTTGGGCAATAGCAAAAGAAGAATGTAGTATTAATGCTTCAGAAGGAAAGAAAGTAGATATTTGATGTGTACTGATGAGCCTGCTTAGAAATAAAGTGAGGATGTTTTGGCTTTCATCATGTGTACCACACCTTGAATAGTTATTATTGAATAAATAGCAGGAATAAGCTTGAAAAAAGAGAAGAATAAAACTTGCAAAGAGTATGGTATGTTTCACTGAGCCATAATAAAAGTATGTTTTATAAAGTAGCCATTGCCTGAATGAATCTCACATCTACCAATCATTAACCATCCAGTTCTGAGGATTAATTACTTCTTTCTGCATGTATATATGAATTGTTGTGTGTCTGATTGAGATTTCTGGACCAGAGAGCAGCATTTTCTAAAAGATTCACCCTTCTTTCCCAGGCTGAGCTCTGTACATTGTTTTTTCCCTATCTATCACTTTACACTGTCTCCATATTTTGCAGCTCTCTCTGGCCAAGAGCATCTAAATCATATGGTATGTCAGGGAGTTCTGCCAACCTTGGCAGGAGTCACATTGCTCCAGCTGGTTGCAATGGCTTCCCCTGTCCAAGAGATATTCATCAGATAAAAAAGAAAATGTCTGATTGCAAACTCCAAATAAATTTAAATAACAGCAACAAAAATGTATGATCATGAAACAAGGTTTTTCTATTCCTTACCTACAAATAAAAAAATAATGATATAAATTTAGCAAGTGACTAATTTGAAGTTTTTGCGCGAGGCATTTTGCAATAAATGTTGAGGAACCTTCCATTTCCCCATCCTAGATGATGCTCTGAGCATTTTGTGAGGAAACAGGTCTTTCATCTCTGAACCTGATTATGTGTGGAATTTGGGTGTGTGGAATACAGGGAAAAGTATGTAATGACTTGTAAATAAACATGTTTCCCTTTTTAATTCCATTTTAAAATGCATTTCGAGAGAATATCTCAAGTCTGGATTGAAGCCAAAGAAGATATAAACTAGTAATCTCCAATAAAATGCCTTTTATATATAGAATAAGAAGAATGTTTTCTCTGAGTCAAACTGTAAAGACGACACTTTTAATTTCACTGACAGATGTGTTGATCAGATTTTAGGTCCTCTTTCTCTCTTCCTTGATGTTGATTGAGATAATCACCCAAAGCTTTCTTTTGCACTTGCAAATTTACACCAGAACTTGTGAAAAATTTCACACGATTTTCACACACGGCCTTTTTTAATATTGCTATTATTCAAAAGATAGACTTTTCATAAAGAAGGTAATGTGAAAAAATCTGACTTAATTCCTTTCTCTCAATGTCCACTGAAAACCAGTAAATACACCTGTAGTTCAACATAGAAAAATCACACTCTCATCTGTTGTATATTGACAAAATGTAGCTAAGCACCAGCAAAGGAGTTGTATGGAAACTTTGTCCATCCCTGATCCCAGGAAGATGCTTGATACTTGAGGCTGGGGCTGTCCTGGTGTTCCCAGCTGTCTTGGTTGAGGCAGTGAGATGCACACCTGGTTGGTGACTCTGCTCTGGGTGATGCTATCCTGAGCCTTACAACTTCCTGCATCTTGACAGCCAGCTAAACAGGAATGTTGTGCAAGTTTAAATATGCTATAGAGTACTTCATACCAACATTTCAAAAATATTATTTTAGATGTAGCAGATGAAAAGGCAATTGAAATGCAAGTACCTGAGGCTTGACTTTGTACTAGAGCCTTCTGTATCTAGGAATAACAAGCTCGGGTTTTTTTGTTTTTTTTTTTTGAAGAATATTTATGAATGTAATATTTCACAGTATCAGAATCTCAAATGGTGCATCTTATTTAGCATACCCCAGTACATAACGGATTACTTTTTGTGAAGTCTAAAGCTAGTCTCTGAAGTGAAAGGCTGCTTCTTTTTCTTTTGTATGTGATTTCGAGGCACCCAAATTCTGCTATCTACCATCATTGTCAGCAACTTTCCTCCTCTAAGAAAGACAGCAAAGGGTCACTAATAGTGAAATAATGTACTCTAAGAAGGAAAAACCACCGTAGTGCTGAAGTATCTAAAATACCCATATGACAGGGGTCATTGGCTGGAAATAAAAGTGTGAAAAATAGGACATAATGGCTGCTCCTGAAGAGTGTCATTAAGGTATTATAAGGTGCCCTGACTATATGATGATCTATAGTGAACTTTGATCTATCCTGTTCTCACCACATATGATGGACATTCTTGGGGCCTTATTAGAATCAAAGTCTTCTATAGCAAGTTTAAAAAACAAATCTCCATATTTCACACAGGTATTGCTTTTGAAAAATGCATTTTTAAAGATGTCTAGTACCAAACTTCACAGTGCTGAGCTTAGCATAATAAATAGAAGCCCAAAACAAAAATCAGAATGTATTCATAACTTTAGGCTTACATAAATATTATCATGGATAATTCCAGCAAAAAGAGGTTTTAGAAAGGATTTGAGTATCACGGTGGGTATCAAAATGCATATAATTTTTCATGCTGGTGTGGTAAGAGATCAAATCAAATGCTTGGAGGGAAATGGAGGGTAGTCGTGTTGGTGCTGGTAAGATAATAAAGTGATGTAACAATTAATTGGACTCTCCACCCAGATCTGTTGTTTACAGATTACATTATGTAAATATTTTGAATATTTACATATTTTGTAAATAAAATTGTATGTATTTTTGCATACAATATCTGGAGTAGCATTCTAATCTGCGTAAAATTATTCTGAAGCTTGAGTCTATTTCTAATTCAAAATAGGAGATTAATTTATTACTGTCCATCAGTATCTCTAGCAGGTATAGAAATTAAATGAGTACTATATAAGTAGCAAATAAAGACATAATAAACTCTAACAACTGGAAGACAATCCATCTCCATTCATATTTTAAACTCTGAGAGCAATTAGGAATTGGCACAATTTCTGAAGGTTATGGCTGTCCAATGTACTAATCACGACAATGAGATACTGTGCCTTTCTGACAGCATCTTTCTGAGTAATGTCCTAAAACAGAAGAAGTAAGGAACTTGTTTTGGGAGCCATTTGGTAAAATTATATGTATTCCGTTGTATGGACAGTCAACTTGTTCATGACAATCCCTTTTTGGCCTTAGAAATCTATCAGGAAATCCCTTAGCAACACTGAAGATGAAGACCTGCTTGGAGAATATTGATGTAAACGTCACTTGCAATTAGTAACAGTCAGAAACAATTAGTAACAGTCAGAAACCCAGAGGGAGGGCTATTAAGTGATGGTATTGGCTTACCACAGATAAAGTTCTAAGAATCTGGTTTACTATGAAACTTCAATCTCCTGAATTGAACATACACCTGGTAGTAAAAGTATCTTAAAATAGTTTTGTTGTATCTGGAAAGATTTCTTCAGTACTAATGTACTATGTTCATGGGCAGTTGAACGTTGCTGAGTTGATGGTACAAAAGTACACTAGTAGAACAATAATAACACTAGTTATTTCTTTTTATTTTATTTAACTTTTTATTTTTAATTCTTGATTATGCCAGCTCAGATAATTTTTAGAAAGATCCAGAGACAAAAAATAATAAGAAGAAAATTAATAATTCATAGTATCACAAACCTAAATCTTTTTTCACCTATCTCAAAAGCAGGATGCACATTCAGGCTGATGCTTTTGTTATCCACAATAATTTGATGAATCCTACTTATAATAGTATTAGCAGATTATTATGCTTTAACATCAGACTGACAAGTCTTAGATTATTTCATTCAGATAAGTCATTAAAAAAAAATCTCAAAATTCAGTCAGAAAAACAACACATCATAGCGTAATGAGCATTCCAATAAGCATTGTGCCAGATCCGTCATGGTGCACAGTGTGATTAAAGCAGACTGGGTCAGAATTCATAGAAGGAAGAGGTGCACAACATCTCACAGTAATGAGTGAGCCCTTTGCAGAACTGTGCTGCTGCTCTCGTACTTTCTGGACTCAAACATGTTATTTGCTTGGCACAGATCTTTCATTGCATTGCATTGAGAACACTTACAGTAAACTATGTGGTAAATCAATAATAAGGCAATCATGTTATTTAGAGGGCAATTTTTACGTTTAAAGATTTCCTAAGCAAATGGCAGTAAGCATGGTAGTATGAAAGATCACAGAAATAGTAATGTCAGTCAGAGGAAAACAAGATGTAAATAATACTGTACCAAAGCAGTGAAGGCTAAGATCACCCAATTTAATGTATAATCTGGAGATGAGAAGAAAATATTATAATATATTCCACATGACACCTTTTGACTCGACAGATTATTTTAAATCCATCACTTCGCCTTTTCTTTGGCAGAGCTGTTTTCTTGGTATTTTCTGCTATTTTCAGGTCAAAAGATGTTTATTTAAAAAAAGGGACAAAAGACTACTTCTGTGGTTTCATCAGCAAATCAGGACTTCATGCAGGGTCATGAGATTTGTTCATTCATTGTTATGCAAATGATTTCTCTATTTACCCATACTATTTTTCCTGTTCATGAACAATATTCTTAAAATGGTAACAGTACATATATCCCAAATTTCATTTATATTAGAGATAAATGCAGTTAATAAATGAACTGTATGATGTAATTTCCAATAACATAGCCTTAGTAATCAGCAGTAAGGTGAATGGTTAATAAATTTGCATGAGTATACTAACACCAGGAGACAGGAAGGGATTTTGTGTTTCTGCAGCCTTTCATTTGAGGAGGAACAAGGAAGGGGGGAGCTGAGGAAGGAAGGTCTTTTGGGGGAAACCTAATAGTTAAAATACCAACAGGCTTCCAAATTCTTTCAGGTACCAGCAGCAAATGATGTATTGATTTTGTTGTTAAACTGCACAGCTGTAACCAACACATTAGACATGGAAGATAAAAGCAATGACTAAAAGCACCTTATTTCATCTGTCACACCTGAGGCTCTGCCTTCTTCAGACCTTTAGTGTATTAGCACAGAAAATCAATTAGGTAAAGAGCTAAACAAATGAAGGGAAAATAAAAAGGGCCTCATTCACAAAGAGTCAAGACTGTCAGTAAGCCCTGGAGATTTCAGCAAAGTTGAGATATTTTCAAACAAACCACAGAAACTTCTCTGAACTTTTAAAAAGGTGATTAAGTACTGCTTGGATACACCAGTAAGTATCTGGTATTGGTCCAGAGATGACGAATTCACAAACATAAGATTTCTTTTCACAAAAAAAATGAAAATTGGGAAATTTACTTCCTGCTCTTTGTTACTTTAAATATCCGATTATGGTACTGATGATCCTTTTCTGTGCTAAAAGGTGGATCAATAACATCTGGTAAACCAAGTATTTTTCTAAGCTTGATTGTTGTGCTGTTGTAAGCTATTGCATACCACAGATTATTGACACCCAATACTTCATTAGGATCATAGCATTACTGAACATAATACACAGCAGCTTGTTCAATATTTTCATGAAACAACATAAACCATCTCTAAGACATAGATGTAGTAAGCCTTTCAGATGTCAACATGCATTCTTTACCACAGGCAGAGTGTAACACAAATGTGTCATTCTTTTGTTCAGTGAGCAATAGTCCACAGTGATACACTGAAGAGAGAGGAGTAAGATTTATCAACAAAGAAGATCTCAGAAGATTGGGATTCACTTGAAAAAAAACACAAGTAAATACACCCTTTGCTTCCATCTATAACACGAGAGACTTCCCACCCTACAATTGCCCTCCACTGTCCTTTGAGGTTGTGACTCACTGAAGCTGATCTTCAAGTACAGGATTTATTCAGTGCAAGTGATGGTAAGACTGATTTTCTATTTCAAGTGAAGGAGAACAAGTCTCGTATAAATGTATTTTTTAAATATTTAAGTAAACAAAGGATCGAAATAAGCAACCCCCAACACTAAGATTTAACAGAGGTCCTGTTATTCTGATTGACTCCAAAAATATTTTCCCTATATGTGGCTGCACATCTCAAGGTAACCTCTTTATAGATGTGCATATCTTTTCATCTGTGACAGCTGAAACAAGCATAACTTTGTGTGCGAGGGAATGGGGGGGGGGGGGGGGGGAGGAAAGGGAAGGGAGGGGGTTTGGGGGGAAATGTCGTTCTTTTCGCAGAGATTCCTTAAGAAAAATCTGAACACCGAAACCCAAACCTTCACACACTTCATCAGTGCCACCTAGCGGAAAGCGTCCCCTGCACCCACCCCCGCTACCAGAACTCCTTTTATCTAACCCTACTAACGCCGGGAAGAGTTCATCTTCTGCCCCGGATAGCAATCTCGTTAGGTGGCTTTGACTACTCACTGTTATTACATTTCTCCAAACAGCTACCAGCTACTCTAGAGCAAAAGCCTGTTAGCTCAGACTATTCGATCGGGAGCCTGAAGAACGCTCTGCCTTGAAAAAGAATAAATTAATCTCCATGCCTCTTTAATAATTTCAAAAGAACAAGAGATATTTTTCACATTTCACAAGCCTGAAAAATGTAAACTGACAAGCACTGCAATTAAAAAACTGCAGAAAGATGTGGATTTATTGCCAGGAAATTACCGTTCTTTTTTTTTATTTTTTTTTTTTTCTTGTCCCCCAACCCCTCCTTCCCCCCCCCCCAACTTCCCCCATTACTTCATTCACTTTTCACTTTCAGAGAAAGAAGGAAAAAATAACTTATTCTGATTAAAGGACTAGACAAGGTGTCACATATTTTTGAAAATAAATGCTACCTTGGATAATAAAATCATATTTTTTTAATTCAAATTCTCCCTTCTTTTTCTTTTTCTTTTTTATTTTTTCTTTGCCTTGCCTTGCCTTGCCTTGCCTTGCCTTGCCTTGCCTTGCCTTGCCTTGCCTTGCCTTGCCTTGCCTTGCCTTGCCTTGCCTTGCCTTCCCTTCCCTTCCCTTCCCTTCCCTTCCCTTCCCTTCCCTTCCCTTCCCTTCCCTTCCCTTCCCTTCCCTTCCCTTCCCTTCCCTTCCCTTCCCTTCCCTTCCCTTCCCTTCCCTTCCCTTCCCTTCCCTTCCCTTCCCTTCCCTTCCCTTCCCTTCCCTTTTCCTTCTCTTCCAATGTAGCCAGAGTGCCATTGAGGCTGTTAGCAGAATCATCCTGGGCTGGGAACAAGTTCCATTCTAGATTCAAGATCAGTGAATTCTCAGTGGGTTTTTCAAAGTACTGTGTTTATTCCAGATCTTGTCTATGTCACTGCTGTAAAACTGCCCAACATTGGCACCAGCAAAATTTACTAGAGCTTCATTCTTTTCAGGTATGCCCCATTTTCCTGTATCTTTGTGCCAGAAAATAATTAATCTTGGGACACTTTAAGTTTATTCCACATCTGAAATGCTCCAAAATGGAAGAGAATTCAATCTGAGATCTCACTGCTGCTCCAAGGAAGTCTGCAAAATTATTTGAACATCATCTGAAGATCAGGTGTAAGGATGTAATTTTACTTTCACTGTGGTGAGCATAGTGCTCTGTCTGATTGTGTTAATCATTATGAAGGATCATTCTGAAATAAGAAAAATGTGGACTGATAGCTGTATATTTCAGTGTGTTGAAAGTGGACTCTCATTCCTGTCCTACTTAAATGTGAAATAGAGCTGTATCTCTTATCTGGTTTTTTGTTTTTGGTTTTTTTTTTTTTACATCAGCACTATATAGAAGTGAGAAAAAGAGAAAGAGTGAAGGGAAAAAAGAAAAAGAAAAAAAGAAAAGAAGAATCAAACAGCCACTTAATTTGGAATTTGCCCACTTTTCCAATTTCCTAGGTTCAAGCTATGCTCAGGTTTACAATACAGAGGTGTTTCCGTAGTCCTAAGCTAACTTTAAAAGTAGAGAGTATGATAATTAAAACAGTATTGAGTAGGTCTTACAGAAAAATGGAGACATAAGAGACTAATATCTCTAAAAATGTCAGTCAGATATTTTATAATACTTGTAAGACTGAGCCCTTAGCTGAGGTCATGTTTCATTCCACATCTGATGTTTCAAAACTTAACATGAGCCAGCAGTGTGCTCTTGCAGCTCAGAAAGCAATTGTTATCCCAGGCTCCATCAGAAGTAAAGTGGCCAGCAGGGACAGGGAGATGATTGTCCCTCTCTACTCTGCTCTTGTGAGGCCCCATCTTGGAGTACTGTGTCTGGGTCTGGAGCCCCCAGTACAAAAAAGACAAAGAGCTGTTGGAGAGGGTCCAGAGAGAGCCACGAAGATGATCAGGGGACTGGAGCACCTCCCTTTTAAGACAGGCTGGGGAGCTGGGCTTGTTCAGCCTGAAGAAAAGAAGGCTGTGGGGTGACCTCATTGCAGCCTTTCAGTACCTAAATAAAGTCTATAAACAGGAGAGGAAATCAACTCTTTGAAAGGGTAGATAATGACAGGACAAGGGAAATGGTTTGAAGTTGAGGGAGGGGAGATTTAGGTTGGATGTCAGGGGGAAATTCTTTACAGGGAGAGTGGTGAGGTGCTGGAACAGGCTGCCCAGAGAGGTGGTGGATGTCCCATCCCTAGAGGTGTTCAAGGCCAGATTGGATGGGGCCCTGGGCAGCCTGGTCTAGTATTAAATGTGGAGGTTGGTGGCCCTGCATGTGGCAGGGGAGTTGGAGATTCATGATCCTTGAGGTCCCTTCCAACCCTGGCCACTCTGTGATTCTGTGATTCTGTGATTCTGTGATTATGTGATTTGAGAAGTGTTTTTCATCTTTATCACATAAAGTTAAATTGCTTTACTTAAAAAAAGATATCCAGTGATGAGGCTCAGAAATACAAGATTAACTATGCTGAAGTATAACAGAAAGAAAAGTTCAAGCATAAATATAGTTCAGAACCAAATCTTACAAAAATATCTTTAAAATAAGTGGATAATATTTGATCAAATGTTTGAAAATGGAAGCTCCTATTACAGTATCATTAAATCTTAAATTATTATAACATTTCTTTCAACATGGATCCATCTCAACTGTAAGAAAAAAAAGTGCACTTAATTAAATTACATCAGTAATACCTCAGATAGCAAGTCTGAAAAATCTGCACAATTTTTCGTATAAAAATAGTACTGCAGAGTCACCTCAAGCAGTGATGAACGCAAAATATAATAAAATTATTTTTCACTATTATCCTTAGCTGGTCCAGCAACTAACTATGACACCACAAAGGCCATTTTAACCACTTATATGACAAATCTGACTCTCTTGCCAGTTTTTTCTGTTCATATACTATCTCAACACATTCATTTTCATTTTATAGATGCTGTTAAAACCTTAGATTTTAAATTTTCTTAAGAAATGATAGTCTTTATAAACAGTATCCATAAAATAGTAAAATACAATTTTCATCTTTGTTTGGGGTTCATAGGTTGAAAATGCTGGTAATAGAGATCATTTCATATACCAGTCAGTTTAAATCTACTTCACTTCTGTAGCGATTTAATCTGCTGTAACAGTAGTGTGATCTCCTAACCTTTTAGAGCATGTATTTTCACATTTTAGTTCCCAACCTAGTGCTAGTTACAATTCTCTAAAATGTTCTCATGAAACATCCTGATAAGGTCGAATTTTTGACTGCTCAGAACTTTCATCTGCCATGACTAAATTGTTCCCGATGTTTTAAAATATACATTTGTAAATATGTATGTGTTCGTGTGTGAATTTGCAAAAATATTTTCTATTTTGAACTCTGTGGACTTTGCAATATTGTTCAGTAAAAATATCACTTACGAAAACCATCTGAGAAATGCTGACTTGTAAGGAAAGAAATAGCATACAAGGGGAGAACTTATTGTCATTTTCAACATAAGCTGATAGAGGTCAGATATAGAGATGACTGAATTTAGAGATACATGCATCTCCCCACCTTCACAAGTGCTATGGGAGATCCACAAACTCTGTGCCTCAAATAATCAGGGAAAGCTGTGGCTTTATGGTAAGTTTTGGGAGAAAAGCAAGAGGGCAAGGAAGGAAGATGCATCCATTGATCACCAAGCTTGGTGGCTTTCTTAAATATCCCTGCAAATTTATGTTAAAAGTACTTGTTAGTCTGTAAATCACAAGCTGAGAACTATTTACTGAGCTTAATTGATTCTTTTCAGCAAATTCCCAGGAACTCTGACCCCCCTTTTCCCCACATATTATCAGTTCTTTTTCGTAGTATGCCAGGGACACTCTGGGCACTGTGAAATCACAAAGCAAAGATCATATGAATTTAAACTGGAGTTCTATGACATTTTTAGCTCATATAACCTAAGATGGACTTTCATATGTTGTCAGACAATCTGTTTATGAATTTGCCTCAATTCAACAGTTCTTTTAACATTAAACTGGAGGTTCTTTAAGGCAAAACAAAACAAAACAAAACAAAAAACAACAACAACAACAAAAAAAAAAACCAACAAAAATATCCAAAGCCATGACTAAGATTCTTAGTATCCACTCAAATAATAGTAAATAATCACATCAAAATGAAGGAAAAAAAAAACAACCATCATCCATTTCTAATATTTCTCTTTTTTTGGAATCTTCCTACTAATTAGTTCTCACTATACATTTCTGAAAGAGTCTTCCTTCATCCAGTCTCCACATTCACCATCAAAAGCACTTCCACACTGATTCAACTCTCTTTGGAAAAGCTGAACATATTGAGTATAAAGTGTTGGTTTTTTTTACTAGCATTTGAGCTATTTCTTTCTTTCCTTGCTCTGTTTCTCACATTTAAACAACAGAGCTGCGTTTAAAACTTCAGTATTACTGTCATCAGTGCTGCATAGAAATGAACTTGTCTTCTTACTATTTATGATTTATTCCTCTGAGTATTACACAAATCTCTTGTTACTGCATTTGAACATCAGTTCACAGTGATTTGGCTGGCTTGGTTGGTCGATT
This sequence comes from Tetrao urogallus, assembly GCF_951394365.1. Classification (NCBI taxonomy): domain Eukaryota; kingdom Metazoa; phylum Chordata; class Aves; order Galliformes; family Phasianidae; genus Tetrao; species Tetrao urogallus. Next base: position 72,276,825 of record NC_136814.1, on the reverse strand, counting down.
CTCTTCTGTAGACCATCTTATGTGCGTTGTTGATGTGATCTTACATTTAGCTATGTGAAAGTATTTTTAATGCAGGTCCATCAAGTGAAAAAAACCCACGTTTTTATCTGTTTAGATTTCATCGTTTTCTTCATTAAAGATTTTTTAAAATGCAGTGTTTCTAGACAGTGATAGCAGTGTATCAGTACAGCACTTGTTGTATTGTCTTTTCCTGTTGTCAGTACTTTTGGTGATGAAGCTTAGTAGTCCTAACACTGTTAATGTATTTTTCTTTTTTATATTGTCTGGCACTTTTTCTAAATCTGACTTGAACTTTAGTAACTGAAATGCTTCACAATAGTCCGAAGATTTTACATGATCACTTGATTACATCAGCAGTACATTTCATTCCAATGAAGACAACAATTACAACCTTAAGATTAATACATAATTCGTTAATACGTGATTTTTTAAGGAAGGAACCATGATGCTTCAGTATGGCAGCAGAGACCACACTACCCCATCGTGTGAGTCTGGAACTCTTACAAGTAGATTGTTTGGGGGTGTAGATTACAAAAACTGCTCAAAGGAGTATTCTGGAAGATAGTCCTAATAGCTTTGTGCTCTGAGATATCCAGAGCCTACACAAAACAGAATTGGAGAAATTCAGTCTTAACTGTGATGTGAGGGACACTTATATTCTTCAGTGCTAAGTCAGTGTCTATTCTCAGCCTGTTTTGTGGTTCTGAGCTGATAATGCAAGTCTCGGAAAATAATTTGTAAAGCTAAGAATCTATTTACAGGAATGGAAGAAGGAAATCTTCAAATCTGATTTCTTATTTCATTCTTACTGTAAGAAGATTAAAAAATGAATATTTTTTTGTACGTGCTAAAAAGTATTATGCTAACAGATCAGTCATAAAATAAAAAATTCTTTGAAATGAATTAAGAGGACCTATAAAAATAATGATTTTCATAAAGGTGTAGACAAATAGAAGGGTTTACAAAAAGTACACAATCAGAAAGCATGTGTTTTTCCCAGTAGGGATACAAAATGTAATTTGTTCTCACCTTATTATACAGACTGAATTAAGAGTGCTCTCCATTGCTGTGAAGTCAGTCATTTAAACCAGTGTGTGGCCACTGAAATCAGACCAATGCTTTCAAGAAGAGTTGAAAATAAATGTATTTTTACTGCTCCAATGTTAGCCAGAAGTCTATTTTTAGGTGAAAGTGACATTTTCAAAGTCACTGCATATAAATGCAAACAATAACTTAATTTTCATCTTCTAGTTACACAGATCATGAGTGAAAAATTATTTCGCTAACAAAGAAAGTCTGGTTGGTATTATGTTCTTTCATCTGCAAGCCTCACATTTCTTGCTGAGAAGTCTACCTATTTTCTTTTTTCCATGCTTTGTCCTCTATTCACTCGTGCTTTCTTGTAAAAAAATGGTTATGGAGAAGAAGGAATGCCCCTTATTACTGATTAATTCACCAAATAGTTTGCACGTAGGAAGGTAATTCAGAATTAAATAATTCATAATGAATCATTTATTTTCTAAACGTTCCCGTTTTATGCTTACAAAATATTCTTTGGTTAAACTTCTATATTCATATTTATTTTGCATTTTTATGAATTTTTATTGAATGTATGTGTGAGTATAAGACTACTCTGAGCAGACTGTTGGTGGATTTGAGTAATACAGAAATAAATACAGTTTCATTCTTTCAGGAAAAAAAAAAAGCTATATTTAATTGGTTTTAAAAAGAATTGAACATGATTGTGTTAAGGGGCGAAGAAAATGTTTGGAAGAGAAAAGCTAAAGACCAATATTTAAATGGAGAAATACGATTTATATGCAACAGTTGTTTTTCATTAGAAATACTGGGAAATAATATGATAGATCCAGTTTCATTGTTTTATCTACTATGTCCTTTTGCTTAGATAGTGAAAAATGATTGTACTGTATTATACACACCAAGTAGACACTTTTGAGGACAAATCTATTTGCTGAGTAGCCAGAAAGTATAATAAAAAAAATAATTAAAAAATGAAAAAAAAGAAAGAAAAGACAGACATCTAAAGTAGATAGTTGGGTAGGAAAAGATCACAAGATACATTCTGTGAATTATTTGATCCCAAACTTATGTCCATAAACTTATTATGCATATGCATAATATCTACATTTTTATCAATAAGAATTGCAGTAGAATTAATTGGGAGGGTCTTAGATAAGAGAGCAGGAGAGAGGAATGTGGAAACATTCAAGAAACACAATTGAAGGCTGGGATACATGGAGGAGGGCAAGGGTTAGAGAACATGAAGTAAACTGAGAATTGAAGACCAAGCTGTGGTACACAATGGAGCACAGACATTTAGAAAAAGAAAATGGTAACAGTAGAGAAAGCTATGTTCAACAGTAGTGCAGAAAAGAAGTAAGAAAGGCAAGCAGCTCTCAAGAAATCGAATGAGGAGGCAACTTGTTTGTTAGGGGCTGAGGCTTCAATGCAACAGGAAAAGAAAGGATGATTAAGAAATGATAGGAATAAATTTAAAAAATTATAGGAGGATCAAAACTAGAACGAACACAAGTGAGTGCAGTACAGTATGACGAAGTTTTATGAATTAGAACTTTACAGTCAATCTTCCTGACTAGGCCACTATTTTGCTGAATTCAGGAGAACTTATCTATAAACGAGTGTTAATTGATTCTCATCATATTCACAGAATGTAGTTTAAAGGTGTCAGGATTAATGAAAATCAGGGATAAAAACTGAGTTTCAGTACTTCGTATTCCAGTTGGCCTTGTATTGTGCATCATCACATATTTCTACAGTACTGCTCTATATATACACAGCTGAAGCTATAAACTCTGTTAAAGAGCAATGTAGAATATTTTAATGAGGGTTAAGTAACAGTAAAAGACACAATCTTCTTTGTCTACTTATGTTACCTCTTCTGGATAACTATACTGCTAAATTGTTTAAAAGAAGTCTGTTTTGAAGACAGTGTAAGGTGTTTGCATCAATATCAATGAAGCACATTTCCTCTGAAATGTTATTTAACCAGACTTCCTTGATTAAAAATAAACTGGTAAAGAAAGTCTTTACATCTTATTACACTTATTTTGTAGTAAAAAAAATATTATCTCCTATCCTGCCAGCTGAATTGATATAATGTGATATAAAGCATTTCTGAGAATCAAAATGACTGAGGTTATCTGATGGGTTAAAAATGTCTGCTGTGCAGTCAACACATACCTCTATTCCTCTCATGCAGAATATATAAAAATGAGAAACATAATTACATCCTACACCAAGATATATATTTTCTTTCCTTTCACATTAACTTTGTCTGTGATACTGCCTGTTGAAAAAAGCACTTTTACCCTAAAGTAAGACAATTGTTTCAGTTTTTTTGAAATATTATTAGTTTTCCAATACACTGTAAATTTCTATACTGAATGCAGTATGAATATGTGTGTACTTGCTGTGACCTTTAGTATCTGTGGATTCATTCTCTTGTAGACAGTCTGAAAACACAGTTTAGGAGGAAAAAGAAATCTCAGGTTTCAGTTGTAGAATTAATGGTCAATGATACTTTCAAGAAAAATCAGGGAAAGCTCTCACTAAATAGATACTACATTAAAGAGGTAGGGTTATTGATAAGTAGTTTGTTTGTTTTGATTTGATTATAGTATCTAGAAACAGTCCTTACTAAATAAGGCTGCAGAATAATATTGTAAAACTTTGAAATTTGAGCTTGAAAGCAATGAAAAGGAAATAGATCATTTTAAGAGAACAAATACAAAAATAACCCCAATTGAAGCCAAAGATAGAGGAGGAGGAACTGCCCACGAAATAAATCAATTACCTGCTCCTGTTAAACAGGTGAGGATGCTGACATGGCCTTTAGTCTACTATTCACCCCACACACATTCTTTTTCTGCTTCGAGAATTCCTGCACCATTTATCAGGGACACTGAAGAGTGAGTATAACGGACATTTAGATAGCAACTGCAGTGGAGAGAGAGACAGCAGATAATTGATAGTATACAATTTATCTTCTTTCATTAATTTTTTTATTAATTTTTTAATTTGGACTATATGTATTAATATTGTAATTGGAATATTAGTCACTTTATTGATTTTTGTTTAGATTGCTAAAATGTTAACTGGACAAACAGTACAATTTTAGTTTTGTAAACAATGGATGCTTCATTGCTGTAGATAAACAAATTTAAGACTAAGGAAACTTCTATTCTTATCTGTGAGGAAGGTGAACTAGTGGCAAGGACGTAGGAGAGACTTCTGATAATCAGTGCTTTCTCTCTATTAGCTTTTAGTAGTAATGTCTATTTTCAGGTAACAACATTTCTAAACCCAGGATTACAGTCTAGGGAAGCAAAACATTATTTTAGAAGAGTAGGTTCAAAAACTAGAGAGTATTTTAGAAAGCTGCTTATTCACAAGTCCAAGAAAACAGATGGAATACATTTAAGGCTGCAGAGAGGACTGGCAGATATCAGTGCGGGGCTACCACTTATCATCTTCAAAAGGTCAACAATTTGTGGAGGCTCCTGATGACTGGAAAAGGGCAGCTGTCACACATAGCTTCAAGAAGAGCAAGAAAGAAAGGCCTGGGGAAGGAATTACAGGCCATTCATTCTTTTAATATTGTCTTAATTCTACTACTATTTTAGATTGGGTGAGCACAAAAATGCTCTCTGTTTATACCATTTTTTAAATTAAAAATATATCTTTTTTCTATATCTCAAATTCAAAAATGTCATTACTACTTCCGCTATCATCTGATCCTCCTATTTATGCTGAGGTATATTTGACCTTCACTACCAGCCAGACGGTTGATTATATCACTGACAGCCAAAAAAGCAACCACAAACAAATAATCAATTCTCAGGTGTTCAGCCTATCCTGATGATATTTCAGCCCGTGCTGTGACTAAATACTAATCAAAGCAACAGGTTTAAAGTTTATCCTCCTCTCATCTTATGTTTTTTGCAAATAGAAATTTTGTAAATATGTCAGGTTTTTTTACACAGCTTAAATGCATTCTTGAAAGTCTTTATAACTACTTGGTCTTAACATTAAAGATCTAAATTCTTATTTAACAGAGTTTTATTAAAAATATTTAAAAAATTCATGGACATCTTCATGAAGTAATTAAAACCTTGATATGTTCCATCAAGACTGAAGACTGGAAATAAAATTGCTGAGGAAATTTCTGGACTGTGATCGTCATCAATTTAATTCATTCTATTTTTTTATGCATAGGAATACAGAATTGACTGAGATCAAGGGATACTATTACAGTACTATCCATTCAGGATCACATTGTGCATTATCTTTGAAATTTAATTATTCCAGATTGCTTTGTCCCATTAGTAGTTCATTCATCTGACCACTGTGATAGGCTTTCTGCATTCTTGTTGATAAGCATGAAGTGATTCCTGGAATAAATCTAAGGATTTTTTGGCTAGTATTATTTAACACTCTGCAGGAACGATACCAGCATTCACTGTGTTTTTTCTGCTTTTCCTGGTATTCAGGCATTTCAGTATGAGCCTTGTTGGACATGAATTCCATGACTGTGATGCAATTATTCATAAGAATTATTTGACATCTGCAAAAGGGAGCAGTATGTCTTGTTCCCTCTAAACATGGTGGAATAGGTTCAGTAAGAGATGATACTAATTTCATGGTTGCCAAATGAATGAGTTTTCCACTGTTAGCAGCACTCACACACTTATAATTTCATTCAAGAAATCCAACTCTTTTTTCAAAGTGTTTTTCTGTTTGGCCCTTTGTGCATGGCAGGTGCTTCTGGCAGCAGTGAATCAGTGATGAGTTTTCAGGGAGTCTTTTGTCTCATTCCAAAGGAAAAATGAACATTCGCCAGAATTCATACTTGTCTCTCTGACCTGCAAATCCATTGGAAATATAAAACCATGTAATATGGTGGTAGCATTTAATTTATTTGATTCTCTTCCCAATTTCTGCAGAAATAATAGCTGAGCTTTATGTGGTCTTCAAAACTTTGTATAAAACACTACAGATAGATGACCTAATGCAAACTTGGGAGATGAAATTGAATTTACTTTCTTGATTTAAATCTACATTTTTATAAACTGATACATAAGATAGCTTTATTTTTACATTAAAATATTTCCCTGACATCACAACTATTGTTTCAAAATGTGAGAGCCTCACTATATATATTCATGCTGTGTTTATATACACAAGTATGTGTATTTATATATAAACATATATATACAGATACCTTCTGATATAAATATGCATATGTAGCTAAAGGTGTATGTATTTCTCGCCTTCTAGTCAAATGTGATTTTTTTTGCAGACTCTCAAAACAGAAACTATTAATTGTTAGTGTGTTTGAGTTTCTGGTGCATTTTTTGAGTCAAACAGTATCTAATTCTCAGCTGTGAAGTGTTAATACCAAAATTCAATTTTTAAACAAATCTTATGATTACGCAGCCTTGAGACTTCCTCAGCATCAAAAAAAAGGGCTATGTAATAATATGATAACAGTAACAATAAAAAATATGTAATAATATATGCCATTTTCCATATGAAATGTAATGAAAATGAAATTCATGTTTGTCTTGTTAACAGAGCTGAGAGAGATGGGTTTAATTGGTCCAGAATAGAGAAGGCTCTGAGGAGACTTGATGGCAACCTTCCAGTACCTAAATAGGGTCTATAAGAAAAGTGGAGAGAGTATTTTTACAAGAGCATGCAGAGACAAGGGAATGGCTTTAAAATAAAAGAGGATAGATTTAAATTAGATATCAGGAAAAAATTCTTTGGTCTGAGGATGGTGAGGAGTAGTTCTGGATGCCCCCTCCCTGGAGGTGTTGAAGATCAGAATGACCTTTGTACAACCTGATTGAGTGAGTATTGTCTTTTTCCATGCAGGTGCATTGAAACTAGATGGTTTTTAAGGCCTTTTCCAAGACAAACCATTTGATAATGCTTTAGCCTGGATGCTATCCAGAGGAACCTGAACAGGCTTGAGAGGTGAGCCTACACCAACCTCATGAACTTCAGCAAGGCCAAGTGCAAGGTCCTGCACCTGGGTCGGGCAATCTCAAGCACAGTTACAGGTTGGGCAGAGAATGGCTTGAGAGCAGCACTGAGGAGAAGGATTTGGGAGTGTCAGTTGATGAAAGATTCAACATAAGCTGACAATGTGTGTTTTTCACTCCAGAAGCATTACCAGCAGGTCAAGGGAGGTGATTCTGCCCCTCTATTCTACTCTCATGAGACCCCATCTGGAGTACTACTTTCAGTTCTGGATCCCCCAACATAAGAAGGGTATGGAGTTGTTGGAGCAGGTCCACAGGAGGGTCACAAAAGTGATCAGAGGTCTGGAGCATCTCTCCTACAAGAACAGGCTGAGAGTGCTGGGGCTGGAGAAGAGAAGGCTGTGAGGAGATCTTATAGCTGCCTTCCAGTACTTGAAGGAGATCTACAGGAAAGCTGGGGAGGGACATTGTATAAGGGCAATTAGCAATAGGATGACAGGACAAGGAGAAATGGCTTTAAAATGGAAGAGTGAAGATTTAGACTAAATATGATGTAGAAATTCTTTCCAGTGATGGTGATGAGACACAGGAACAGGTTGCCCAGAGAGGATGTGGATGCCCTCTCCCTGGAAGTATTTAAGCCCAGGCTGGATGGGGCTTTGAGCAACCTTGTCTACAGGAAGACTAGGTTGCTCAACCTCCCTTTATTGCAGGAGAGTTGGAACCTGACGATCTTAAAGCTCCCTTGCAATCCAAACCATTCTATGATTCTATTATATTTTGTATCTCTGATTTAGGATGCTGCTTATAAGTTTACAAAAAAAAACCAACCAAACAAAACAAACAAACAAACAAAAAAAACCTGCAGTCATTTTTACTATTTATTTTAGGTGAATATTTCTGGTCTGAGAAAAATGTTTCAATTCAAAATATTCAGCACAGAAATTTCCAACAATTCACAATATAAGAAGTATATCCTTTATTATTACAGATATTTAAAGGGGAGCACTAAGAATGAATGGGACTGACTTTTTAGCAAGGTCTGCTGTGATAAAAGGAGAAATAGTTTCAAACTAAAAAAGGGAGATTTAGATGGATATAAAGAAGTTGTTTTTCATGATAAGGAATGTGAACTACTGGAGTAATTAAGCCAGAGAGGTGGTGGATGCTCCATCTCTGGAGGCATTCAAGGTCAGGCTGGATAGGGCTCTGAGCAACCTGATCTAACTGTAGATGTTCCTGTTCATCACAGGGGAGTTAGACTAACTGACCTTTAAGAGTCCCTTCCAACTCAAACAATTCTATGATTCTATGATTATTAATTGGCAATTTTCTAGAAAAATAAATACAATTCTGAAAAAAAATCTGAAAAGTTCACACAATTGAGCCCATCACATCAGTCAGTGACCAAGCATTTAATATGCCAATATTCTGAGCAAGCAAGTTAAGGTAATAGCAGATTTTTAGCATAACACTTACTATGACAGAATGATTTCAAGATTCTTCCTAGCAGGTCATTAAGGATGTTATGAAAAACTCTGATTAGAAAGTCAGTCAGAATAGCTAGAGATGTTATAAACACTTTTGTAAGGTGGCAAGGACCTGGAAAGAGAAAGATTGAGTCAGAAAAACAAAAGTACAGGGCTAGATAGGAGTTATGACAATTATAAACACTGTGAATTGTACTCCGAGGAGGGCCACTGAGCAGAACTGTAGAAGTAGAGTAGTAGAAGATAAAGGAAGGGGTGGAAAAAAAGGTGTATGGTTGTAAACTGCTTATGGAAATTTCCCTCCTTCTTTACTGTCTTGGCAGAAATGTTGGAGCTGCCTAATGGAAGCTGTTTCCACATCTCAGCAGGCACCAGATTTCCCATTGCATGCTAGTTTTTCTAGTCTTTGCTATGGTGTTTAGAAGTGACAAGAAGAGAAATATGCTGGTTTTGACATATCTGCTCCTCTGAAAGTCAATGAACATTTGTTGAGTCATTTACTGATAGTCAGGAGCTATGGAAAAACAAATTCCTTCTATATTTGTTACTGATAATGCATGGACACAGGGAAACTAGATATAAGAAGAGAACTGTGAATAACCTTTTTCTCTATAAATCAGCAGAAGTCTTAGTATTTCTGACATAAAATACATCTATTTCACTATTTTTAAATGATAATAATGTACTAGCTTTAAGAAAGAAGAAACATGATAAATCTTGTAGAATAATTCATTGGTTTCTCTCCATAGAGCTTTAGAGGAAGGACAAAATTTTAATATCTTCTGATTCATTATATTTACATTAATGAAGATCCTTAATGGTGAGTTCTTCAGCTGCACCTATGAACAGGCTGACTGACAAAATGTATTTGGCACGAAATGGTCAAAAATGCAATCCTGCTACTAGACTATGTCAAGAAAGGTATAATGTTTTTTTTACTTGTTAGTTTTCTTTAGTATCACCTTCATCCTTGGCAAAAACAACACTGAAAACTGAATGCAAAAAGTATTATATAAAATCTTATGCAAAAGAGTTGTTTTAACTATATGTCTGGAATCAAGTTTTGTGTCTCATTAGGGTGAATTGCTTCATAATCTTCCCCAAAATTAGTACCTTTTAGTATTAGTCAGTTATCACTTTCTCTTTTCATCTACTCTGCAGTTGTTTAAAGCACAGCTCAAACACCAGCTGTGTTTTATAGACCATCTTATACTGAAGTAATAAAATGAAGTGATACATCATTAATATTATTTAATAATTTCTTTGGTATTAGTACAAATGTGATTTTTAAAACAATAATGTTTGAAGAGAGGTGAGAAATAGGGATGATAGTTAATGAAAAAGAAGACTTGAACTCTTTATTTGTTCTCACAGCTGCTGAAAATAATTAATACGAAAAATGCTTGTTGTTCAGAACTGCCCAAATAGAAAACACGTTGATTCAAATTTTATCATAGATTAGATGTAAATATGCAAAATAATAAGCAATTGTCTATTTTCTGTCAAAGTTTAAATATGTCAAAAGACCAAAGACAGCAAATACAGCAATATACAAACAGTAAAAATAAACAAACAAACAAGCAAAATATCACCAAAGCAAAAACCTACTATGGTTCTGAAAGAGCTATACACAGAAAAACATAGGACATCTGGTATTCAGGTACTATAAATCCTGTTAACATTAATGGAGCATGCAAATCTGCAGCTGCTGAGGATCTAACCCCACCTTTGTTTCATGATATTTTTGTTTATTGTTGCTGTCACTGCACTCATGTCTGTATTTTCAAATGAAAATAACAGATATTTCTTCCATTAAAGAATGTGGTTTGGCTGATTTCTATGACAGTGATGTATTACGGCCATTAATCTAGGATTTTATTTTTTTTCACTCTACAACTCTCTGAGATAAAAACAAAAACAGTTCTTTTGCTAAATGTCCTAATGGTAAGCAACACAGTTCCACTTCTAAAGGTTCAAAATAAATAAATTAGCTACCATTCAATACTGTAAGGAAATATAGTACTGTCCTAGAACTGGCATAGCTGACATATCTCTGTTTTTTTGTAATAAATTACTGAAACTATACAAAAATAATTGAATTAACTTTAGAAAAACACCAAAGCATCCAAAGCACAGACTAAGTACATAATTTATTGGGCCACAGATCAAAGTGAACAGCAATTCAGAAATTAAAAATTTGACCATTCAATAGTATGTTAAAGAGTATGCATGTATTTTTAATTTTAAAATGTAGTGCAAAACCTTTACCACATTAATTAACATCCATTGACATCAACAGGGTCAGTACTTCACACATTACATTTATAAAATATACATCACATCTATTCACTGTGTGTATTATGGAAAAGAACTGAAATAAGTTGGTAACTTAAAAGCAAATTTCCATGATTTTTTTTTATAATTTAAATACTGCATCTGAAAATGTAATCATCAGTCTCCCTTTACTTCTGTCAAGGACTAACAATTGTTGGGCTAATACAAAAGCTCATTAAAATCAATTATAATCCTTCTAGCAATTCTCTCAGTCCGAAAGCTGTACTAACAATGTAGTAAGGGAAAAGAGAATTTAAAAAAGAAAAGAAGAAATAGAAAAGGGAAAAAGAAAGAGGAGGTGGAGAAAGAGACGGAGAGTAGAGGAGAAAACTATACTTTCAATAGCCTTTGAGTGGGAGTTTGTCTATTTAGGGTCTCCAAATCCCCATCAATGGTGGTCCAAAACTTGATGGAAAATAATCTGCAGCTGACCCATTTTTTCAGTTTTAAAATTTGTGAGAATAGTGCACTGTGATCTATTAAAATAGTTAGAGTTAATACTGCTCCACTGGTTCACAAAGTTTCGGAACAGATCAGCACAGGGTAATACCAAGTAGTCCAAGGTATAAAAATATTGATTAAATCAAATTATTTAGCCCGATTTTCTGAATGAATGATCTTTGTGTTTTATCTTTTTACCTTCATTCTAGGCTTATTTACATAAGCTTGTTGGAGAGTGCCACTTGAGAGACATCTTTATACATGTAATTTTACTACAGATATTTCTGTATGCATGAGAAGTGAATCAGAAGAGGTACAGGCTGCCCAGAGATATTGTGGAGTGTCCTGCTTGGAGATCTTCAAAAGAAACCCAGACATGGTTCTGGGCATTCTGCCCTGGGGGTCCTTACTGAACAGGGATTGGACCATATAGGCCCAGAGTTCCATTCTAATCTCAGCCATTCTGGGAAAATGCAACAGCAAGTAGAATAACTATTTCAAAAGGGTACTGCAAGTTTCATAAATGTGTTATAGCTACAGTGGTGTGCAGCTGGTAATTCAGACTGATGAAGAGTTCAATACGCCCTTGTCCCAGCTGATATTTGTCTATCATGCAGCGTTGACCACATCCCAGTGTATATATATAATAATTAGACCTATTGCGAAATGCGTATTCCTAACTGTCTACTCTTGATTCACTTGTAGGTTAGTTAAAGGCCAAAATCTGAAACTCTGTTCGGTTAAAAACATATTAAATATGATATTAGTGGTCTAAAGCGATATACTTCCCTGGAGACTCCCACTTTTAATAACCTCCAGGATAATAGATAAAACAGAGGGCAGTAATCATTACTGAAATGGATTTTCTGGCAGAATTAGACATCACCTCCAGGAATCAATAATCATTTTAAGCTAACGGGGTGATTAAATGACCTTCTTTTTATTTTCCTTCATGTTGAGTTGCTTTTTATCTTGATTTAGAGCTACAAAGCCAGAACAAAGATAAACAGGGGACTGGCAACATTACAGAAGCAGAATCATGTCTAACTCTCATATAAGTAAAAGCGCTCCACCTTATTATCAGTGCATTTGCTGCCCAGTCTGTTACTTCTGAAAAACTAAACTAAAAATTCTAGATGCAGAATATATTACGGGATTATACCCAAGGCTAGTTCTTGTTTTCAAAAGATATGCATCATTAGCTTTGCTACAGCAGGTGCTATATTTTTATATTTAATAATTTACTACTTTGGAGTTTCCTTGAGGATATCTGTGTTGAATGATAACATCTTCATTAATCCTTTCAGACCATATGGTCTTCTCCCACATCTTTCTTCTGGAGTATTATATGACTACATTTCTTTTTTTCCCTCCCAAAGGAGATTGCAAACCACCTAACGTCAGTGTGCTTTAGTGTCAGTGAGTATAACCTAACCAGATAATATTTTCAAAATGTCTTCTTTAAATTCTTGTGAGACTTAGTTTCAGTTGGGAAAGTCAAAGCTTTGACTTTCTTATCTTCTGAAAAGTTTGTTAATTTTTTTCTGATATTATTTTCTCTTTCAGGCAAAGACTATAGAGGGGAATTAGGTCTAACTGGAAGATTAGAAGACCACCTGATGAATATTTTCAAAATAATTAACAACAGAAAAGTCTAGAAATACTGCATTGTCACTATCAGTTTGAATACATGAAGTGTATGTTAATAATCATATAATACAGAAAATGATCCATAGGGCAGCGATGCTTGCAGAGTATGTAGTACTCTTCATTTTAAGAGCTGTTTGGGGTTAATTTGTGATCAGCTGTAAAATCTTCTAAATCTTCTGTTTGTTTGTTTGCAAGTGCTTATACACAGAGCTAGAAAATTGTCCCTTCTTGTTCTTGAAGTCAGATTTCAATAAAAGAGGAAATTTAACCATTTAAAATATGATTTTCATCTCTAACTTTTCCAAAAAGATACAGTGTATGTGTATTTGCAATGTATATTTTCAGAGCTCATAAATCTGATCCAACATCAACACAAAAGTGTTATTATTTTTGTATGGGGGATGTATTGATGGAGCAACTGTAGCAAAGGGAAAAGTTGAGCGCCACTATTCTCACTTGCCCTCCAAACTCTATTTACTGTTACAATGCCATTCAGTCATTCACTGCTTTCTCACTTGACTGTGCCAGTTAGCCAGTTAGACAGTTCCTTAAATTCCAGCTAATGCTCAGAGGTAGAGGATTAAGCCAGTACAGACTCTTAATTTGTCATCCAAAAGTAAGAATTAGCAGTTTGCCAGTGGACATTTCTCCTAAAAACGCCTGATTAAATTAGTCCTCTTGAAAGATCAGAAAATGTATGCAGTACAGCGTTGGAGGGTTTGGGACTTTGATGTATAGTAAATGGCTGAGACTGCAGCATATGGTTGCTTCCTTCTCTTGATTGTTTAAAAGGAAAAAACAGTCTAGGAAACTAAGTATACCTAGGCCTATTGTATATGTTTTAATGGCTTCAAGTTTAAAGACAGTAGAGTTATGTTGGATGTACGGAAAAAATATTTTACAGTGAAGGAATTGAGGCACTGGAATGGGTTGCCTAGAGTTGTACTTGATGCCCCACCCCTAGAGACTTTCAACGCTAGGCTGAATCAAGCCCTGAGCAACCTGATTTGACTGTGCATGTCCCAGTTCATTGCAAGAGAGTTGAACTAGAGGACCTTTAAAAGTCTCTTCCAACTCTAAGGATTGTATGATTCTGTGAAGATTCATGAAGCAGAAATTCTAGAATTGGTTGCAACAATTTCTTACCCATTCCCTTCTCTGCATACTTTCAAATATTCTTTTAAAATTTATCCATACCTGTACTCTATTCTGACAAAATCCCAATGAAATTAATTATTGCATTACAATGGTTAATAATTTTATGGTTCAATATTGCCTCATTTCGGCCATCAAAACTAGCTATTGAAGCTCTTCTAATAATCAATGAAGAGATACATCCATCACATTAGAACAGGAAGAATTCACCCAGTGACCACGGAGTCAGTCCAGATGTAATTTAAAATAGATGACTAATCTTTTAGGCAGTGAAAGCCAGGAGAGGAGAATCCTCCCAAGTGAATGTCCATTTAGTCCACTCAGGACCTTCTGTTTGCACGTAATATACATGAATCCTGAAATCTTCATTTCAAATAATGTTCAACATTCTTGTATAAAAGATTTCATTAAGCAGGGATTCTTGTGGTTCCAAAGAAAAAAATGACCAAATAAGTTCCACAGATAGCTAAGCTGTCTGCTAAATATCTTATATCTGCTAAGTAAGTTAAACTAGAATAGTAGATTTTTACAGTATGTTATACTGAGGAAATCAGCTTGATTTAACAATATCCACTATTTTCTCAAGAAGATTGATGGCTCATTTCTGCCCTCTTTTACAATACTTACATTAATTATGTTTACAAGGTCACAGCTTCCTCAACTTGACCAGAGAACCTAAATAAGTCTTATGACTGTGAACCAGAAAATGCCTTGAAGATCTTTCTACAGAAAACAAGTTATAGTAAACATCCAATAAAGTTGTTTCTTCAATCACAGATTAGCTCAATAGGAAAGTAAGATCCATTTAATTAAAAAAACTATATATTGCATGCTATGGTATCTGCCAATACATAAATGCTGGAAATCGGCAGGCCAACTAATTGCAATTTAGGCATTTCTAAAATCATAAACTTTCAGAAGCACTAAGTGATAATGATTCATCTCACAGTTTACATACTATAGATTTTATTACTTTTAAGTGTATATATTTATGTGTTTATATATGAGAGATACATTGAAAGTAATGCCTCCTGTTTTATTATGATTGCCCATTACATCAAACGCAGATGTTTGTGGTACGACAAAGGAGCACGAACCTTCCCACCAATATTCCATTACATTTTGTTGCTGTGTGACAGATGGCAGCAGAGGGGCAGTTTGACAAAATGGCATCTGACATGGAAGCAAAGGTGTGGAATTGAATTTCCACATGCAGAAAAAATGACAATTATTGACAGCTGTGAAGGCCAAACAGTGGATGTGAACACAGTAAGGTGGTGGGTGGTACAATTCAGCAGTAGCGACAGCAACATGATAGACAAACCATGTTCCAGACAGCCATGTACAGATGTCACCCTACAAAGTGAAGTTCATCTTGGTGACCTCATCCACACAAATCAGCAGATTGCAACCAGGGAACTGTTTAAGGAGTTCAAAATCAGTTTAAATGTTATAGAAATGATGAGGACAATGTTGGAATATCTCAAACTTGTGCAAGACGTGTCCCACAAACGCTTGCAAGGAACAGAAAGAACACTATCATGCAAATTATAGGACCTGTTGAACCAGTATGAGGCTGAAGGAGATAATTTCTTAGATCACATCATTATCAGTTACAAGAGAAGGTGTCACCACTGTGAGACAGTTAAAATGCAGTCCACGAAGTGGTGACATATGAATTCCACATCAAAGAAAAAGTTCAAGACATAACCTTCTGTGGGTAAAGTGCAACGTCTTTTAGGTAGGAAGGATGAGATTCTTCTGGATTTCCCAGTACCCAGAAAACCACCCACTCTGACTGCTGCATCCAACACTGACTAGGCTGAAGGTTCAAGATTACAGAGTCAGGTTAGAGAAGAAGACAACCTTTCTTTTGCAGCACAGTAATACCAGGCCCCATACCAGTTTGCAGACCATGGAGCACATGGCCTATTTTGGGTGGATTGTCCTACCATACCAACTTCACAATCTGGATTTGGCGCTTTCTGAATTCCTTCTGTTCAAACCAACAAAAGAAAGACTTTTGTGGGCAACGATTTCCTAGCAACAACACTGTCTTAGCAGCTGTGAAACAGTGATGCTGGTGCATATTTTTACAAGCATGACAGGCTTTTGTTCATTGCTTGCAAAAATGCATAGCTAATGGTGGTGACTATGTTGAAAACCAGTCTTTGGCAGCTGATAATTTCTTCTACAGATGAGTGTTATTGTGCTCTTGGTACCTGATGTACTTTCCATGGAAATAAATAAGAGGCATTACTTTTGGAGCAATCTACAAATATTACATAGATCAGCAATGGAAAGAATGAATTCTGGTTTTATCCAGCGATAGCTCAAATCCTCATAACAATGTCTAGCAAATTATTAGGAGGAGAAAAACTTACACAAGGAAAAATTAAACTGGTATTTCCGGTACCAGCTGTTTCTTGTAACATACAAGTAAGCATATTGTCTTCATTAATTTTGTTTGCATTGGGTGGGCTTTTAGAGTACTTGCTTTATTATGAGAACTCGAGACTGGACTCCAAGTAATAGCCAAAAACTTCAGGAGAAAATAAATTAATTAATATATCATGTTAATATTGTAAGCATTTTAAGATACGAAAGATAAGTAAGCTAGTGCACATGGAAATCCACAAATAAAGCAATAAAACCCATCACAGTGAACCACACCACCCCATAATTAACTCTGAAGAGAGTTCTGTACTCCAAACTTGAAATAGGCTAACTGATAGTCATTAAGGTCCATTTTCACAGTTAGAAAATGCAAAGCCTGGCTCCTCAGCCAGTCAGTTCCACTAACCTTACCTCTCAGCTCTCAGGGAGAGACGCTCTCAGCTCCCTGCAGCTTCACTGCACTGCTCAGGATAAGTTTGTCAGTCTAGATGATGTGCACTGCCTGAAAGTGAATTCCCTTTTGAAAAAAAGGGAGTATGTTTGGAAAGGAAATATTTTGACTGACATGTTTCATGAGTGCATGTCTAATGGAAACAGAAACTTAATAATAAAATAAATATAAATGTTTCAATGCAAATAAATCACAAAGTATATAAGTTATTCTTGAGTTTTAAATCTTCTCCTAAATATACTCATTTTTAAAAGCTCTACACAGTAACAGTATAGAATAGATACTGGATGAAATTAACAGGAAATGTGAAAATTATAATGTATATTTGCAATACTTAATCAACTGGCTCATCCCTGATAACACTCTAAGTCTGGGATTTGGATTATTTCATCAAATGAATTTACACATCTTCAGATCCTAAGAAACTTATTTTTTAGGCATGAGGACTGATTTCTAATATTTTTTTCTAAGAAAAGAGAATTGTCACTGTTAGTAACAAAATTAAGAAGTTTTAGAAAATTAAAAAATGTAGATGCCTCAATACCAGCCAGACAAAAGGCTTATTTTAATTTCATTGATGTTCATAGACAAAATATCAAGTTTCCATGCAGATGTATTCAAAGTATTTTGTTCCAGATTCTAAGAATTGACATTGAAGTAATCAAAATAGATATTTAAAATTACACTAGCATTCTTTTTTAATTTAAATTGATTAATGAAATTTACAGATCTGCATCACTTATTAATAATAAGAATAAAAGAATTTCCTCTGATTGGAGGAAACTCAAGAATCTTATCTCAGAGTGAATAGTATTATAAATGCAATTTAATTTCAACATGTGTTACAATTTTTCAATGCATTAATATTTTAGTTTTTTTGGAAAACTGACTTAAGCTTTAGCTACAATGGAGATCTTTAAGTACATGGTAAAAACACAGCTCCAAAAGATAGGAAGAAATGTGTCTGGCAACTTAATAGCTCTCCATTTATTCTATCTGGCATTTATCCAAAAGTTCTTGGCCTTCAAGAAAAGGTGAAAGACTTTCAGAGCTGAAATATTTTTCAAGCTGTTCTAGATTTCTGTGCTTTAAATCCAAAGGACCTGCGGATTTAAATTCGTAGAAGTATAATTCAGTATGACCTGAAAGGCTTACCATCTTTTTGCTTTGCTTTTGATACCTGATTGTTCCAACAAGAAAGGTACTGGAGAAAAAGGCTATCTTCAAGAGGGTTTGAAGTTGGTATCTAGAAAAACAAAGTTTTCTTGGAGTATGCACATAATATCTACTTCCTTGCAAAACTGACGGAAAGAAAGAGAGTTAAACCTCAATGGAGACCCACTGTAAATTTTGTTACCATTTTTTTTTCCAATAACAGCTAGACATAAAACCAATTTTCTAGAGATTTTCTGAAAATCTGAAAGAAAAAGATTTTTCTACTTGCTGCATTTAAAACCATGTAATAGTTTTACAACAGTGTTTTATAACAATGTGATCTAAGTGTGTTATCCAAGAAGAAAATGTTGACATTGTGGTCAAAAGAAAGTTTTTATTAACCAAAAGTCAGAATGTGCATTAAGCATTTCTATTAGAATTATCAATTTGTGTCAGATTTGTTTGCAATTTGTGCTCCAACAGTATTTTCCCTTCCTGACTCTAATAGAAAGCAATTAAGCATACATTAGAATGCAATAACATTATTATGGCAATTGCACTGGAGCATGAATACAGAAATAAAATATGGAAAATTCTGATACTGTGGCAAAAACTATGCTTGCTACTATGATCATCCACTCTTTTTTATCAGCAACATATTTAGAGACTCTTCTGATCTCTCTGCGGTTAGTAGTTTCATCTCTGGAAGGTTTGTATCCAAAATCTGACAAAATTTAATTTCTAACAGCCAAGTATATAATATTACTACAAATTATCTGCAAACAGATTGGCAGCTCTATAACCTCAACTCTTTTACTTTCTTTCCAGAACATTTTAGACTCTCTTCCTCCACTGCATATTTCTACAGTACCTAGTGTAACAGCAGCATCAATAACCTCCCCATAGCCAGCAAGAAAAGCAAGTCTCCCTGACTTTCATTCGTCTCATTTACATGACACTGTCCCAGCACCAATCTGCCCTTATAAGCTGTTTGCACCAATATGTTAGATAGGAATGTGAAGCAGAAGGTGGGCAGGGAAAACAGTTGCAGGAAAATAATCCCTGCATTTGCCTCTTCAAGATCCAAGAGAGCTTTTTTTTTTTTTTTTTAATGAGAGCTATGGATGCTTGAAAATGCATTCTGTTCTCTGCTGTCAGTTGGATGTGGTACCGTCAAAGCTTTAGTTACGGCGGTGAAAATTTCTGAGCTGTCTGTGTTGACACAACCCTCATGCTGTCCTTGGCTAGGTGAATCTGGCTCTCAGCTCTTATGAAAGGAAATGAAGTTCCAAATCATTTATTTCACATTCAGTGAATGACAAAAAGCTGCAGCCTGCTAAAAGCCACTGACAGGCTTGGTAAATTAAGAAATTATTTTAGTACTGAAATGAGTAAGATATAAAATGCTGTATGTGTACTTAATACTTAAGGAGAAGCTAGGATTATGGTAATGTTATATAATGTTGTCTAAATGGGGTATCTTTCTCCAAATTACGGTGTTTTTTTTTTTTTCTCCTTTATTGATTCATGGGCATCTTAACTTTTTTCTTTTTTTTTCTTTTTTTCTTTTTTTTTTTTTTTAACATGAGCCCACCAGTTCTGCTGAAATTTTTGTGGAGATTGGTTTTTCCAAAGCCAGCTGGTTAGTGGGTGTCAGTCATGGGCAGCAAGCAAAGACAAATGATAGAGCGTGATGATGATAATCTGTTGAAATGTAAGTGAAAGAAGTTCAAATTTCTCCTCTCAGCAGCAGGTGACTTTAACCCCCAAAGCACTGTGGTGTAAGTATCTGTCATATTGGATGCATACCTTTTGTGTAAATAAAAATTTACTAGCACAGAGACATGAAAAAATATCATATATGATTCAGATGAATGCTTTTGCTGTCAGGCTAGTCAGTACCAAGACACTGGCTGTAGTTATTAAAAACTCCACATAAAGTCTATGTTTTATCTCAGGATGGAATTATGAAAAAGGGAAAAAAAATCATAAGGATTTGCAAGCTCTTCCCATCAGTCCCGTTTAAGAACAACATGCCTTTTTTACAGAATACCAATGCTCGAAGCCTCCAATAACTGATATTCCAGTATGAATATTGCAATATCCTAGTACAAACACTGCATAGAAACTTCAACTTGTAGCAGTTGATTGATAAAGCATATGGAGAATTCTAAAATGTTACTGCAGGGGGAAAAAAAAAGAGAGAAAAAAAAAAAGAAAGAGCAAAAAATAAGTCAGAAGCCTTAATTAACACTTACTGCACTTACAAGATCTGCCAACCTGCTGTGCATAGGCAGTAAATAGAAAAAAAGGAACTAAAGGAATAGTCCTGTTCATTTATCTGTCTAAGCTGAGCCAAGCAAAGAGTAGCCGGCGCTGGGACTTAACAGAATAGCATCTTAATTGCTTATCAGGATGAGAAAGGTGAGTGGTTAACTGCTGCCAGTGAGAATTCAGTCTGTTCCCTTAGGAATAGGACTGTTTTTCTTGGCTATACATTTTATTTTTAATACAATTTATATATTTTTATAAGGTTATCAGGTTGTAGTTAGTAAACTGTTGAATTCAATTTATTTTTGTTTTCTTGATATAACATTATCCTCTGAGAATTCTTTTCACAAGAGTCTTCCTCTTATTTCTTTTTATAGTGAATGTCAGGAAGGATGCTTTGTTGAATAACCTTTTCTATTTAACAAGGTTGGGGGTACACTCAGGTGCTAGAGAGTGGGTTTGTTTCATTTTTCCTGCTGTAGTTCTCCTGAGAAGTTAAAATTCACTAGCTAGATTATTCTCTGTTTTGATATTTTAATTATGTTTTCTGTAGCAATCTGCCTATAGCTTCTTACTCAGCCAAAATGCTTTTTGAAACCTATCAGTTTGGTTTGAATGACTAATACTAAGAAAAGAGGTTTAATATTAAATGTAGTCAGCACATTTTAAAAACTGGAATTATTATCCTTCATTAAAAACTGTTGTATTTCCCATGCTTTGAGAAAGATGTTTCAAGTATAATCAGAAGTGTAATCAGAGCAGTTTCCTTACACCACAATCTCATTTATTTCAAATCACAACTTCATGGACTGGCAAGTTGGGAGCCTTTCATGTAGAATAATATGACATGGCTGAATTTTCAGAAGGTCAACATGCTCTTCCAGTATGGAATATTTTCCAGAATGACATAATTCTGCAAGCTCTGAATTCTACTGGAAGGAAATATGAGAGATGTGGATATTCTTGAGTACAATCGCTAATATAACTTTGTCAGTTGCTTATTATCCTTCTGTTGTTGATTTGTGGGGCTACTTCTTCTCTTTGGTTGTTTTGTTTTTAGAGGGTACATCTTTACCTCTTCCACAAAGATTAACATTTGAAATCTTTTTCTTGTTGCTGTCATTTTTCTTATCTGACAAGTGCTGATTACAAGTGAATGAGTTGGGCTGTGGGGGAGATTACACAAGCATCTAGTGCAGTTTGGGCATTTCTGCTATCAGCCAGGTAAAATAACTTAGGCTGTCATAAAATCATGCAGGACAGGTACATTAGGGGGGAAAATCTTTCACACAGTGTCTTGAGATATCAGAAGAATCCATGTTTAAGTGCATAGTTTAGTAATACCGTTTGTCACAAGATGAATAGTTCTAGCAATATTTGCCATTTTCGTGTCTGTGCTCCCACTGTCACACAGTGATAGTGAGGTAGTTCGATGTGCATAGATCCCAGTGAAGGCATGTGTTTACTTGCCCCGTATTTCATACTGAATTTTCAGTACCAGCCAGATGCATAATCTTGCTATGATTATTGAATCTTCTGTATCTGTGTTTTGTTTCAAAACGTAGCGTGCTAGTGAATTTGTGTGAAGAGCCTGAATTTGCAAATCTATAATAAATCAACAATTTCAAATAGTCTGTTCTGGATCATTTAGCAGAATGTTCATCATCTTCCTAACACTTCTGTGCATCTAAGAGGGTTTTGCCCATCATCTCTAAAGCTGATTCTCTGTGGACACACTTCATAAAGTAAAACTCCATACATACTGATTGCTTGCCATCATCTTTAATACTGTCACTTTTTTTCCCAAGCTCAGTTACAAAAGACAGCTGAAAAAGCAAAATTCTGCCAGATAAGGTAATATCCACTCATATATCATGAGCTGGGTGATGCATCCTCTTCTCAATTTCTTATACGGTTTTCATTCTAGTGTTACTGTTAGAGCAGTATGTTAACATTTTGAGACTTTGGACTCTTAAATTTTTGAAGAAAGTACTTTGAAAAACAGTGTTTTCACCAATCACACAGTTTAATTAATACTGTGTTATAATTCTATAAAAAGTTATAAACAAACCAGCCTCTAAAGCCTTTGCATTTTATGAAATATGTGGTCAGGAATTACTTGTTATGATATATGACTTACTGTATCATGAAAATGTTGCTGATAAACATTTAAGCTGGAAGGTCTTTTTAAAAAGGAGGTATAGCAATGTCTATGAAAATTAGAAAACATAGCAAACTGCAGTTCAATGCATCTGCAATTTGATCCATGTTAAAAAAAAAAGAATGACAGAGGAAAACATTCCAAACATAGTCATAAAGTGTTGTTCAGACAAACTGCAGTGATAATGGGGAGAAAGGACATAGCTACACTGTTCACTGAAGCAATTTCAGATCTTGTTCCAAAAAGTGGCATCCAGAGGAAAGTAGAACGCTCAGCTGAATTGTTCCATTGTTTTGAAGGCCCACGTATATCAAGGACCTTACATAGCTCTTGTTTTGATGCCAGCAAGGTAATAAGGAACACATTTTGCTGTATTAACTTCCTGATTTAGTAACATTATTTCCAGCTTTGTAATCAAGGATGTCAAATTTTATATTTCTAGATTAAACTTGAATGCTTTTAACTTTAAATGTTTGTGTTGTTTAAGAATGAAGTCGTGGAGATTGAGAAATATGAGACAATCTCCACAGAAATAAAGGATGCTCATGCAACAAGGCACGCTGACAAACTCCCAGAAAGCTGAGATGAACGTAGGAATATCAAGACTTTTAAGTGTATTTCCTATTTTGCTGCAGGGGTCATCTTAAGGACAAAGTAACAGTTTACAAGGTAACGCTTCCCCAGAAAGATATTGCCTAATCTGAGCAAAAAGGCACTTTGCAGCTCTTGCTGTGCCCAGATAAATTATACGCAGCCAGGTGCAGGCTGGTGCAATTGCAGTGGTCCTGGTAACTGCTGAATTGAATCTATGAAAAAAGTTCTCCCTGCTCAAATTTCTTGACTTTAGACTGAACAGTGTTTGAAATCAGAAGTCAGCCAGAAATAGAGCTTTGGTGTCTTTTGTTTTTCATCTGCTTACATTTTGATTCTATGTAAATCCTATGCCAATCAGAGTTCCAAATTTGACATTATAAAGCCCACCTTAGCAGTTTCTGAGGAAGGGAAAGGAAGGTGATACATATGAATGATTAGTTGTTAGAAATCTCTTGACAATCCAGGCTTTTGTTTTTCCCTTTATTGTGCTCTTTTGCTGCTTTTCATCTTTTCGATGATTTTTTTTCTTAGGAAATGCACAGAAACAGTGGCTGAGCAAAGCAGTTAATCCAAAGCCATGGATGACATCTGGTCCTGGTTCTATTCAGTTCCTTGTTTTTAAAGGTTGTCTTAGTCATTTTTGTTATTTGTGTTTACATCTTCCTGTTATTGAATCTCCAATTGCAATCATTTGAAGTCATGCAATTCAGCTGAGTTCTCCCACATGTTTTTCCAGATCCTGATAATGTATTCAGGGTCTGTGAGCTGGGGTTTTCCATGACAGATCTTCAAGAGATCTCTTGAAATAATCTTTTTTGGCTAGCCCTGCAAAGAGTGCTATTTTAATTCTTTAGCCTTTTTCTTTTTTCCTGAGACGGTGATACAGTGTTTCAATTCCTGTATGAGTGTTTTGTGGTCTTACCCCCATATTCATTTTGAGCATTTTCTCCTTTTTCTGATCTTCTCACTTTTGCAAATAGTTTAAGCTTGATTTAAGATCCCCCCTGCCTTTTTTTTTTTTTTTTTTTTTTTTTTTCTCCCCACTCAAAGCATGTTGCTTCAAATTTTTTTCTTTCTTTGTGGAGGATGCAGTGCTTCTTAAGGACTGAGTGAAGCTGATGAATTCACCATCACTTCACAGACTTCACAGTGCAGTTTCAGCAGTGCCACAGAATCCTCTTGACAAATGTTTACCATAAATAAATTTTGGGATTTCTGAGCTTTGCCATTTATGCAGTTCTTTCTGGCTTCTTAGCAAGGGGGATCAGACAATGATCATTCCTGCAGTTAGCCATACCATCCATTGGTTTGCTCTTATGGGAGGACTGTACCCACTTTCTTGTCCCAGTATGCCTGACGATCTGTAAAAGAGAATGCTATTTCCTGTATGGGTTAGACAAAACTGAGGCAGGGTACAGTCATCTGTCAGTACCTTACTTCTGGTTATCTTCCTTATGGCTTCAATAAGCCAGGATGTCCCCCTCCACGGTGAACGGCAGACAGCAGAGCCAGAGCTGAGCAGTCACAAGCTCATTGATGAACCCTGACGCAGGAGAGAAGGAGCTTGCAGAACCTAGAAGTGCTCAGGAAAAATGTTGTTTGGACAGCTCTTCCCCCTGTGCTCCTGAGGGGGCTCATTTACTATTTCTGTCTGAAAGCCACGACTTTGGTGCTCCAATCCTCCTGCTGTCTCCAGCAGGATCATATCAGCCTATGCTACAGCTGTCCATGCTTAATAGCATTTCTTATTTATTTATCATAGCATGCTAACAACCAGGAGAACAGTGAGGATCAAGGAACTGTGATGTACAAACTATAATTAAGCAGCAAAAATACAACAAAGAAATAGGAAGTGTGTGACAGGTAGATGTAGACATACAGCAGAGCCTTAGAGAGAGACAGCATTTAGCTTCTTTGGCAGGTCTCTGCCTGCCAGCAAGGCAATGTTTCTCATTTGAATTCATGTGTTTTTTTTCCCTGCTGGTCATATGGCAAGTGTGTTGGGCTTCCTATCAGAAATCCATCTGAACTGGGCCTGCTGCCCTGCAGTAACGTGGCATTACACAGTGCTCTGCAGCAGCACTAAGCTGCATTTGTCTCTGGCATTTTGGGAGTTAGTGTTTTCTTGACAAAAAAGTTCTTCTTACTGTAATTCTCCATATTAAAAAGAAACATTTACACATGCATCTCTGTTATATATCAGCAGCTTCATATCATAGCAACAGAAAATGAACTAGGATTTCTTTATTCACAAGAAAAAATCTGATCTATCCAGTTTCCCTACAATGCTTTTTTTATTTTTTCATTTTTTTAAGGTAAGGTTCTTCCTTAACCAATCCCGTGTCCGGTGAAAAGCTGAGACAAGCACAGTACTGCTAGCATTCATAGTGCTGCATTCAAGAAGTAAGGCACTTTCCCTATTACACTGGAATAATTAAAGTTACTGTCTTTCAGGAAAAAAAAGCAATTTTTTTGTTTTTGTTTTTTAAAAAGATCAAATGTAAAATAACATTTAAAAGCACTGTGGGTTATTTCAGTTCTACCATAGTCTTTTATAACCAAGTTAAATGAAAAAAAAAAAAAAAAAAAAAAAAAAAAAGTGAATTAAATACAGAATTAAGTACTCAGGTAGAATTTATGTGTCATTAACCTCAGATTAAATTCTATTACCAAGAAAATAAAGCTTCCAGGGGACTCAGTACATTTTTAAAGGGGAAATGGAGGGCAAATAATATTTCCATAATTAAAGTATTAAATCAAGTTAGAGAGAATGATCCAAATAAAATTACCTGCTCATTGCAATATGAATCAGAAGTTGTAGAAAACACCATTCAATTTAGTTACTAATTGTAAGCGATTATTGCTTGAGTGATGGTGTTAAATTCTGGAGTTAGATTAGAGGTAGAATATTTTAGGCATAATGTTATGGCTGGCTGACAATTTTCCCCTTACTGAATGTGACAGCACCACTGCTATACTTAGTGCAAAGCTTTGAACTTCTGTCTGCTAACTTTAAAGGGAGTTTTTAATTTTAAAAGGAGTTGGTCGCAAGGCATTTTCTAAGATGATCCCTTACACAGAAAGTCATTTGCTGCTCCCTCCTATGATTCACTGAAGGCAGACTTGTTAACCTTTCTTAGAGTTTATTAAGGAGCTGCTCTTTTTTCTCTGGCTTTCGATGAAGGGGTTAGAAAGGAATGTCTGTTAGCTGCATATAAGACGTTCTCATTTATCATCACTAATATTACATTTATCCAGACTGAATGGATTTTATTCTTCATCTCTGTATCTTTCAGTGGAATAGGGAAGCAACTGGAATAGCACCATCCAAAAAATAAATAAAATAAATAAAATAAAATTGGATAGAATAAAAACAAAACAAACAAAAAACAAGCATATCAATATATATTTGTTTAAGCTAGTAACATAAAATTATTATTATGACTATTCAATTCACAAATTAGCAAATAAATATAATATTTATTTACAAAATATTTACAAAATAGCAAATAAAACTACATTTGCAAACAAAAACCTAAATACTCCCCAGCAGGAGGAATAGATGGGCTGATAAATATTTTCACTATTTCAAAAGATTTATCATGATAAAAAAGAAACAAACAAATAGAAAACATGTGCATACCTGTGCACATGAATGAGTAAGCACACCGACGCACAATCTGAAAGGTACAAATAAGTACAGAACAACCGTATATTTATTTTTAACTCCTGAAAATGTAACCTAAGGGTTTTGTAATATTGGTCTACAAAATTTTAGTCATGCTACAAGGTAATACTCAAGAATTATTTTTACTCAATTGAAAGTACAAACTAGTTACCTTTTATAATTCTAGCACTATTAAAAATAATTACAAGAATAATAAACAGATGCAAAAGGAATAAAAGTATATCCTGTTTTTGACATAATTTCTTGAACTGGAATACTGTTTTGTAACAAAAAAGACTGCAAGCATTTCTTTTTTACCATATATGAAAAGTGTGAAGCGATATTCTTATTTTACTGTATAACATTATGTATCTGTACATATTTTAATATATCACAAATAGGATATTCACAAGAAATCTTCCATTTTTCTAATAGATTTTTTTTTCCATCTTCAACAAATTCAAAGTCTTAAATATTAAAGCTGAGAAGAATTTTTGATAGGAAAATTGAAATCTTTTGGGGTAGAGGAGAAGCATATTCATATACTTCAGTCAAAATGAGGTTTAATGTAACATTTAAACAAAAAAAAAGAAAATATTAATACTAGGACATCCTAGATGTTTTTTATTAAGCAAAATATTTTTCTTTTTCTTTTGGAAAAGACATTTTTATTAGTAAATTAATTTATTCTGTCAAATTCAATTTTTTTTTCAGTATCACATTACGTTATTAGCCCTCAAACAAAACAGAGTAGAAATATGCAATGTTTACAATGTTGGACATTTCTTTTCCAGAAAGAAAAAAAATAAGCCATCTGGTAGATTCAAAGGAAAAAATGCCATGTCTTAAGAGTTTGATGTCTGTATTTTATTCATAAATTTGAACTTAATTATTTTGTAGAAAAACTGCTAAGTAACTGGCTTTGTTGCCAGTGTTTTCCAAGCATTATGGATGAATGAATGTTTATAGATATCTTCAAGTTTTATATTGGTGAAGGCACAAAAAGCAAAAGTTTCAATCTCCTTTAAACGTTTTCTTTTTAATTAATCATATTACTATGATGTTTTCCATACTCAAAGTTCTACAGGGATTAGGATTTCCTTCTCAATTTCTTACATATGTGAATTTATGACAATTTTTTCAATATCTGCTCTTAGGAGGAAAAGGGTTAATTATTGCAAAAGAGTAGAATTCTAAGTGGGAATCATTGGCATTATACTTGAAATTGTGACTTAAAAATTAAATAATAATTTGGTTCCAGCATTAAACATTCAAATTATTATATTGATTGACTCAACCAAATTATCTAATTAGAATTTATATCCAACTAGATAGCTATCTTCTTAAAAATTATAAAGATGGATTATTTTTTATAATTAATGTGATGTTTTAATTTTAATTCTATATTGAGCCTACCTTGATTAATTTGATTCTGATATGATTTTGTTCTGACAGTCCTAGTGAAGCTTAAATTTGAGGAGATATTTTTGCAAGATGGAAAAGAAAAATAAAACAGAAAAGGGGGAAAAGGAAAAAAAGAAACTATTTAAACTATTTCTTACAATGATCAGTATAGGTCCATAACTGTGCAAAAAGTGGATGGGTACCAGGTGGCTGAATTAAAAAGCTAATCGATTTATCCTAATTAGTCTGGTTCTCACGCATCCATCTCCTGCAGTGCAACAGGGTGCAGTGGAATTAGCACAAAAATGTTATGGAGTAGAATTAGTTTCTGTACACTTAGATATATTAATAATTCACTACTTGTTTACTGATTTATGTTAGTCTACTGTGGCATCCAAATGGCAGCTGCTGATCCTCTTTAATCTGTATTTTAAATCATTCTTATTCTTCAGTTCCACATCACAAAATCTCTCTCCCACAGTGCTGTTTCTGGGTTTTTGTTTGTTTGTTTGTTTTGTTTGTGTGCGTATGTGTGCTTTTTTTTTTTTTTTTTACCTGAATTAAAGAATTTGGTGGGAGAAAGCTAATGAAAATGCCCATTAACAAGCATAATGGATGTCCTGAACACTTTTGCAGGTTAATCATTACTTCGTATTGGTACACATTCCCAATCCAAGCAAATCCAAGAACATTTTTCTAATACAAGCAGATTTATATTCTTAGCATACTGCTGTTCAGACTTTGGCACTAGTTTTTTCTTATAAAATGTAGCTTTTAAATCTTGAAGGCATCTATCCTGAACTGTTTTGAACTTGAGATGTTTTAAGGTTTTACATTTAATGCAGGTTACAAACCACCTTAGGAAGTCAAGTCTGCAGGAAACTAAATCATCCCCTTGATAGTCTTGCAACAGAAACAAATTCTTGAGCACCTCTCCATCGTTTTCCTAAATCCCAAGAGCATTTAGACCTTTCAAGAGCTCTTGATCCATCTTCAACTCCTTGAGTATTGAACTATGAAGTGATTTTTTTTTATAAGGTGTATTGATTTAACCTTTTGGCAGCCCACTCTTTAACCTTATGTGGAGGATTTCACTAATTCCAAGTTTTCATTTGAATTGACATCTTCCTTGACATCTGACATGATTGCCAGGACTTTGTACATTTAATTGCTCAAATGCTCAGCAGAGATGAACAGGAATGACCCCTCAGACTTCAGTGGAACAATAAGAATTTAGACCAGCTTGCAAGGCTCGAGTTATATAGGTATTTTGAGGCGTTTCACTTTACCTGCCTCATATGTTAGATTTTGGACAAGCTCAATTTACAGGCATTCTTACCAAACTCATACATAATTTTTTTAATTCAGAACTATCCTAATAAATAACAAAATGGAAACTTTTTCTCCTTCAGTCAGCACCAACCTTTACAATTTTGGATGACCTCAAAAACTAATTCTGTCCTTTGCTTTACACATGCCACATTCACACCCCCATGGCCTCCTCATTTGATGTAAGGCAGCCAAAAGATTTCAGGTGAGGTGATACTCTGGGATGTTCTCCAATTTTGACTGACTCTCAGTGGAATTTTTTCAAGGGCACTCTTATGTCCTCGGATCCCAAAGGAAATAAAAAAGACCTTGCTATATAACTTCCCTTTGAGCCTTTGAAACTCCTCTTTAAAATAACGTTCCAGAAAAGAAGAAATTAATATTTCTAAGCTTTCACCTCAACCAATAACATCTGTCTAGTCTTCAGATGAAAGTTTCACAAAAAAAAACCCACTACTATGCACTTCTTTTGACTTTATCCACTGGAGAAGATGAGAAAATGTGAAAATTTTGGATGAGAAATGAAGAAACTTTAATTTGATGATTTTCAAAACTTTAGTTTCATCAGATGAGACTTGAGCAAGGCTCTAATCATTATAATATCGCAAACATTGCTTAATATGTTCCATGTTATAGTTTCCTACGATATCTTTTGTGATATACTCAACAATTTCAAATGCTCCATTCAATTTCAGTCATTCAACTCAACATTCTTTATTAATCTTATTATAGAATTTTCTTAAATCTTCCAAATACTTTGTTTGCTTAGCTTTCTTTCTTCTTTTCCCTACACTGTACTGCTAATTAGTATTTCTAAGGAAAGTTGAATCTGAGTATTGGGATGGAATTTTACATATACTTAGATGAAGTTTTGGAATCTGGGATAACAAAGTTCTACCAGCAATTTGGGATTTGTGGTAAAGTAATAAGAATGATGTTGGAATTTAATTATGGTAATTCCAAAGATTGAAAAATATAATTACAATGTACCGGTCTTCATCTCATACAACTCATTAGGAGTGACAAAGGATTTTATATAAAGCTCTTACTGTAAGCTGAAAAATTTAGCAAGGTAATCATGAAAACCTTTCATTTCAGTTCAGATATATTGGGCTATAACAAACATAGAAGAATCAACCAAAATTACCAAAGAAAACTGTGAGAGGACTTGTCTGGTAGACTTTAAAAGTGTAAGTGACAACTCTCAATTAAGAAAGATAAATATAGCAATAACTTGGACTCCTACAGTTTGGAAAGCCCCGAATTAAGTCTGAGTAGTGTTCCACAGACTGCCTATGACAATGAGACTACATAAGGTCCAGGGATTTTTATGTCATAGAATATCTCTCCTATTCCAACATACTGTTTCCCTTACGTATCACAGAAGATATGCCTGTTGGCTGTGCAGCATCTGCTCATATAGTATACTTTTTTTTTTTTTTTTACTTTTTTTTTTTTTTTTTTTTTTTTTCAGTTACCCTTCTTGAATGTCTGTATCCTGTCTTAATTTTTTTTCTGTTTCCTTTCCTGAATTTCAAATTTGTTGTGAGGTATTCATGATAATGCTGATCAGGAAAGGCTTGTCCTACTAGCCTACTGTTACAGTTTATAACTGCTTATTTTTACCAAGAGTCTCTTCAGTCACTACAGGTATAGTGAAATAGCCTCAGGACCATTAGATTTGCCTCTTCAGTGTCCTCGTGCCCTGTGGAGCTCAGTTTTCGAACTCCGTGAGAAAAACTAAGATGACTTTGAGGAGATCTGTACCAAGAACATTAAGATTAATATGAAGCATGAATGGAAATGTGCATGTGTAAACACCAGAAGAAAGAGTGCAATGAGGGTTAAGAGAGTTGCATGTACTACTACTAAAAAAAAAAACACCTTTTGCAGCAATAAAGTTGAAAAATGTATTGTTTCTACTAAGGCTAGAAAGCCTGCACTCTGTAAGACCACAGCACAGACAGCTTTTTGGCAGAAGGCACTGCAGTGTGACAACAGAAGGATGAAAACAAAGTTACAACGCATCAAACACACTGTATTTCTCCATGTCATTATTTCTCCTGTTTGCCCAAATGGAAGGCAGGTTGTAACTGTAAAGATATGTGTATTCCAAACAAGGAAAAACAGGCAATATGGTAACCTTGTCTAATACTGATGGAGGCTTAGATAAGTAAAAGTCTGATGTCAAAGAATTACATAAGGTACTGTAGGTATCTAAAGGGAATAAAAAGACCCAACTAGTTTGTCATCACTAATGAAAACTGCTTCAAGAATTGTGGTGAAGCCTCAATAGCTGGCATATAAGTGGCCCTGGCCAAATTTTCTGAATCCCCGGTTTTGTGGTTTTGAAGGCTGGAGTGTGAGCACGAGTGAATGAAATCTCTTTGAAACACTGCAAAACAAACATCACATTCTCATTTCTTAAACTTTCACAGTGGTGTTGTAACATTCATTTCCTATGCAACAGGCTCCCAGGAAGGGAAAGGGGGACTGTGTAAACCAGCCAGGCAGATGGATAAGTAGAGCTGCTTGGACCATAATTTAAAGTTACAATGTGTGTCTGACAGCATTGTTAAAAGCATACCCAACTCTATCCAAGACTCATCCCCAAATCTTCTAGAACTTGGCATCAAAAGCTGCTAAGTATTTACTTAGTTTCATAACAGAATTTCTCAGATGAGTAATACTCTTATCTATGCTCTTTGAGTTGGTTATATCTGGGTGAATTTTGCTCAAGGTCAACTCTGCTAAAAATGCTGGAGAATGATCTCTCAGAGCGGACTTTTTCTTTAAAAACAGTCAAACATTCTTCACTTGCATTACAAACATCTGTTTTAAAAATAGGATGGTATTACAAGGACTAGAAAAATGTGCACATACTACTCAATGAAAGTGACTAAGAATTTTAGGTATCCAAAAAGTTAGACGGAAAATAAATGGACATTTCTGAAGATCTCAAGTGGCACATAAATTTCCATGTATTACATTCTCTATTTCCCATAAAATCTGAATTTCTTGCTAAGCTTTTATTTCCTCATTTATTTAGATAAATTCATTATTTTAGATATTTGTTTGTTTCACACCTTTCTTTTTTGCACTACTAATGTGATTTGATTTCATGGACTTCTACTATTCTGTTTTAAATCGCTAAAATTAGAACTCAGATCTAATCCATGGCCTCAACAATGACATTTGAAGAGTGCTTTAAGCTAGATTTTTTCTACATAGAATAAATTCCTGGTATTTTCTCTGAGTTTTTACATTTGTTTTTGTGATTTATGTATGTTTAATTGCTAAAGGTGTTTCAGGGACTTTCCTTTGTTTTACTCACTTTTTACTTTCCACAAAGATTGCATGTACAATATAGGAATAAAATGTTAACAGGAAATTAGGTGCCCTATCAATTCCACTTTTTTAAAAAAAATTGGCAAAAAAACAGTGTGCAATTTCAGATAATTACTTGTAATCCTTAGTAATCCTCCGCAGACAGCATGAACTGGCAGTCATTAGTATGCTTTGAGCCTTTTATTTTGCATACACACCAGGATATGTAGAACATCAGTGTCCTTGCTGACTTTCCAACTAAAACATGGTAAATAAAATAAGGTAAAATCAAGTCAAAGAACTGTTCAACTTCAGTTCAGAACTAGGAGAAAAAAAATGAACATGAAGCAATATTTTTTTTGTCAAAGAGTTATGCAGAAATAAAATCTTTGGAAAGATTTCCTTTCCTATTTGAAACTCTATCAATAATTGAGTGTTCTGTGTTCTTACAGTTCTGAAAGAAACGAATTCAAGCCAATATAATTGATTCAGTTTGAGGTTTAGTTTTTTGCTTTTCTTGAAAAAAAAAAAAAGACAAAATCAAGAGAAAGTTATCTGTGGAACTAATTGTTCCACATATTTTAATACAAGCAGCACAAAATAAATAATAATAAAAAGAATTAGTACAAATTTCAGCATTCATTTCTTCATGCCATCTATCACAAAACTTGTCAATCAAGCACTCAGCTGGAAAGGGAGGTAGGTGGTTGCTAGGTTCTAAATTAATAAGCATTCAATTTATACAGATTGGAACATCTTCACATTTTGGTCTGCTTCATGACTTTCAGGCTAAGACATTTTGCTAAGAGGGGAAAAAATTCTGGTGAGAACTCTGTTCTCAGTCAGAGAGAGAGCTTAACTGTACTTGTCGCTTTCATTAAATTTCCCTGAAGTTTGGTTTGAATTTGAATTTGGTTTGAATTTTTGGAATTACACCTGGATCCAAACACATCTCCCTGCAGATGAGAATCAGAGCATCATCTGGGAACTGCTGAAATACTCTCTGATATTTCTGAGTACTTCATTTATTTCAGCTGAAAGTATTTGCTACATTTAATTAGAATTTGTGAATATTTCCAGCTATTAGGAAAAAGATAATAAATTCTTCCTTAAGAATAAAATTAAGAATATGAAATTAAATCTTAACTTGATAACAATATGCTGCATAGTCAAGGAAATCAGAATTCCTACTACAGAAATGAAAACTTATTTCAAAGATTTACTCTGTCCATGGCAGCATGTTGGACTGGATGATCTTTAAGCTCCCTTCCAAACTATGTCATTCTATGATCCATTCTATGATTCCATAAAGGCTTGAACTGCAGAGAGTGAATCCAGTAAAACCTCATTCAGATAGATCTTCTCATGCAACCATCATAAGATTGCATGAGAAGACACTTAAGATACTGTGAATATATCTATTCTAATAAACTAATCTTTGCCAAATAGTTACACCATTAGGTAGTCAGATTAGTCCTCATCATAATTTTGGTTTGAGCAAATCAATAGACTCCCAGGTACTTTCTAGGCAGGGCAGGAAGGCTTTACCCATATACAGAAAGGGTTGTTAAGCACTGGAACAAGGTTCCATAGGGAGGTGATTGAATCACCATCCCTGAATGTGTTTAAAAACCATTTGGATGTGGTATTCAGGAACATGATTTAGCAGAGGGTTGTTAGAGTTAGGGTCGTATTGTCATTTTTGTGGTAGGACTCGATGATCTTGATGGTCTTTTTCAACCTGAGCAATTCTATGATTCTATGAGTGTATTTCCAGTTATAAGTTTGAATTCAGATGCTATATGATGAAGGATATGCAAATTTATTAATGACTAATTATATACTGTTTATTTATGCCCGTTGTCCTTACAATCAGAGTCTAGGTCTCAATACTGTTTAATAAAGTGCTTTTGATATAGCCATGAGTCCTGTTTTGTCTGAACTTAGCTTTTTTTCTGCTTTAAAGAAAAGGAATTTGACCAGTTGGGAAAGAAGGAATTTGGCCATTTGTATTGGATTTTGTAGATTTTGTAGAAAGCAGAAAAACAAGAGGTTTGATGTCTACTGATTTGAATCTTCAGATTATTTAGAAGCTTGGAAATGAAATCTGGTTTCATGATACAAAACCTGTCATTGGCTTCATTAGGACCACGATTTCTCTCTTTCAAGTCTTGCAATTGTTAATGCACAATTATGGTGAACTGCATATGAACTCCATATCTGAGGTGGTTGCCAAGCCACTCTCCATCATATTTGAAAATTTGGCTGTCAGGTGAGGTCCCGGATGACTGGAGGAAGGGTCACGTCACTCCCATTTACAAGAAAGGGAGCAAGGAGGACCCCGGAAACTACAGGCCGGTGAGTCTCACCTCTGTGCCTGGAAAGATCATGGAACAGATCATCCTGGATGACATGCTTGATCACATGAGGAATGAGCGTGTGATCTGAGACAGCCAGCGTGGCTTCACCAGGGGAAGGTCATGCTTAACCACTCTGGTGGCCTTCTATGATGTAGTGGCAGCATTGGTGGACAAGGGAAAGGTTAAAGCAATTTGAATATGAGGTACTATTTAATATGTTGTAGTTATTAGGGTAAAATATTCAGTGCACTTTTATATGTAATTTGCATTTCTGAAAATATTAATTAAAGCATGTTTGAAGATTATAATACTGATTTCAATACTGGCAATGTATTGAAGTTCAATATTATTACACAGAGCATTCCATAATCTGACTTGCATTTATTTCTTATTTCAGACTTTTTGTCTTATTTCAAAGCATATGCACTGGCTTTACCCACTTTTTTAGAACTACTGAATGTATTTTTTCATCAACTGCTAAATAGCATCAAGTTCCAAACTGAAGTTTGCCTTTTCTTTTCACAGACATTTAAAAAACAACAGCAACAAAATTGCTTCTGTAATATTCAATCATGGCAATATATTAACAAGCAGAAGTTTGCCTGACATTCATACGAATATTATTTTTCCCCTTGGACATCTATTCTATTTTCAACAAAATTATGCAATAGGAATGTGTTAGGAAAATTTTTAAAATCTGTTATTTATTAGATCAAAAGAAATAAAATCCTCCAGAAGTAGACAGTAACAGCTTAAGCAAATGAAACATGACTGAGACCAAAACTTCATGGAAGAAAAATAATTACATTCATCAGAAAAGAGTGCCTATATTAAAAACTTGACAGAGATTACAACACATAAAATTAAGAGAGTTCTTAGAATTTTATATCATGCTTTCATTTGCACTTCCATTTTGTTCATGATAAATTGAAAGTGCTGGAAATTGAACTTAATTTGTCTGTATTCTCATATAATATCAGCTTTGTCTAATTAAACAAAATTGAATGTGCTCAAAAAATTATGAGCTTCTTGTCTCAAATCACAGTATAACATTACAATGAGAAAGAAATGTGAAGCAGTAAAGATGCTATTTAAAAAGAACAGTAGACTAATTTACTAACATAATTTACTAACCTTTAATCCCAGGTAGTACTTTTTTAAGCTGCTAGCTAAGGTAAAAAATAAAAAACAAAACATTGATCTGAAGTATTCTTCTATTCCCCATTTACCTGCAATATGAAAGGTCCCCAAGATTTGCAACATGGCTGGCATTTACTCCCAGCTAGGCTTTTATAATATTATAATACCATTATTTTAATATATTTTTATTGACAGACCTTCAGAAAACAATCATTCACAGCAGTATATTTATCCAGTCTTATCTGAGTGATTCAGCTATGCTGCAGCTTAGAAATTAAAGTCACTCTGACTTCCTTAAAATTTTCTCTTGCAAGTAGAAGTTTGCATGGAATTCATCAGGTGTGCACACAATTTTAGTGAGATTGCTAATTAAATCATATGTATGTTGACCTCTGATGCTTCAATGTCTTCAGGCAAGGTTGGTGTTTTTTTTTTTTTACTGTGTTTCTATGTATAATGTTAAAATTTCAGAAATCGCTGAATCCACTTACTGTAGACTATCTATTGATATCACCTGAGTCTAATGCTCAATAAGCAATTGAAAATAATTGATCCACGTTAGTCTGTACTTGTATTATATTCAATTGTGATATTTTATAAACTCATTTAATGATTTGTTGCCAAAGGATAAAAGCGCTGTCTCTATTCCTTATTTTTCAATAAAATAGTTGTTTTGTAGCAGTACAGGATTGTCCCGACTTGTAATACTGAAAGTTCAATGCTGTAATTCCCCGTCTGCTCAAATTAAACATAATTGCCAGTGACCCCTGTTCATTATCACTTATAAAGTTCAGTAGTTAACAAACAGTAATTAATCTCATTTTACGACAGTAAGGAGGAAAAAGTAACAAGAAAAAAAGCCCTTAAATCTTAATGTGATTTTTATACCATCTTTGACTAAATTTTCTTCTCAGAATATTGTTTTTTGAATAAGGTTGGTTACCCCCACCTAGTGGGCAATATATTAAACAAAACAGTAAAAGAGCACTGCCTACACTTTGCAAAACTGTGTGACAGTAATTGTTCCTATCATAATTAAATAATGAACATGATTTACAACATCTGTGTAGATTAAATATTTGAGAGTCATGTGTTATGCTGATTTTAGGCAGAGTTTAAACGGTCTGCTTTATTGCACACTGTGTATGTGATATTATGTCTTCACTCAATACCTAAAACAAACCCACCTGTTTATATCGAAGAGTTTTCACATCTCTAGAGTTAGCAAACACCTACAAAGGTTTTTTGAAAGCTATTTCGTTATAGAAGAATAGGAAGAAGTTTTTATAAATAATCTCTTTCAAGAATTGCTTCTTATTATCATTGAAATTATAAATGGAATATCAGAAAGTGCCTTATCTCAGTGATTACCTCTCATCCGTTCTGGTGAATGCAGTACAAACTCTGCAATACAAATGATTAGGAAGAGCCTATTTAAATGTATGCAACCTGGACTGTAGAGCTATAATAAGCTTGTAGAGGTTTGGGCATCTTCAAAATCAAGCTGGAGGTGACTGCATCCACTTTGAATCCACAGAGTAAAACACACTTTCACAGAAATAAGCAGTTCCTACTCCCTTTGAAATAATGAGAAGAAAGGAAATGGAAATGATGTATTCTTGTTCTGTGTTGCATGTAGAGTACTTGCCCAGCAAATGATAATCTCACATTTGATTTTCTTTTTGTTTATGGAGTGCTATATACTGCTGAGGAAGTCACTTACCTTTCAGTTGCACTGTGTCTGGGCTTCTGAATCAATTATTCCTTTCTGCAAACATGGCTCAGCAACAAATGGAGAAATGTGGAAGACACAGAGTATCCCATAATCCTGTTATGGTATTTATTGGTTATGTCTATTCTAATAAATTCAGGAGCAAAGCATATGGTCTAATACTAGCACTTTTTCATCTTTTCTGTTCAATCATCAGCATGCTTTCAGCACTGATTTGGCCCATACCAACTAATACTCCAAGGTGATTCAAGAAATAGCTAGTCCAGGATTTGTTCCAGTTAAACTAAATGAATGAATCCAAATTGAAGCTTCCATCACAAGACTGTGAAGTATACCACACCACTTACCTTTGCAGTCTTGCAAACATACAATGCACTCATATAAAATATCCACTGGAAATGAAAGAGCTGAAAGTTCGGACATTTCCAGATTGATGAGGCCTGAACCATGTGCTCTGCTGCGCAGAGTCTGCTTCTGCCACTAAAGTATTTTCCAGACAGATAGATTTTAACTGCTTGTATTCCAAGTGAAAAGAATGACCTGTGCATATGAACCAAAAAGGAAACTGAAAAATAAAATCCCAGTTGCACAGAAGTGATTGAGCACAACCTTGAAGGAAGGCTCTTACCTCAGTCTTTGATGCTTTATAATCTTTCTGCTGAGGAAGCATCAAAAAACTCAGTGCTCCGGTCAGTGTTCTCTGTATAAGCCTTGGTCTGATTGTGTCCCATCCAAGAGGGGTAGATACAGGGATACTTGTAACATCTTAATGGAAGAACTGATTTTCAGTCCTGAAATTAGGTGTTTAATTTACAGTGTTTATAACTCAAAATGTAGACCTAAGACTAGTTATTCCATTTATTAAAGATAGTGTAAAAATAATGCCAAGATATAAACTTGAAGATAAAATCGTGAGAACTTGAAGGTTTTAGAAGTCGTATTTTTTAGTATTTAGGTATTAACAAAGTGTAAGAGACAGTCTGAATTTCTAACACATAAAACACACTTGAAAAAGCAATAAAAGTGAAAAACTGTTTTAACAGGGAAAAAAGTGTTCATTTTTATTTATAATTTTCAGTCATATATTTCTTTAAAACATATTGCAAAATAGAATAAACACATTTAGCCTATCAGAGATAAACATTCTGCAATATTTGCTGCTCAGTATGATGCACATAATTATTGGAATTAAAGAGAATGATGTGATAAGCGGAGAACAAACCCTATGTTTGGAGTTAATATCAACCATATTTCACCTATTTTTCAGGATGCCTTTATATGTATTATATCATAGAGTAAAATAAACTCTAATGTACTGATTTTGCTTTTGTGACAGAATCTTACAGTAGTCACATGACAAGATAGATATTTTTGTCTAAATTTATCTTGCTTTTATTTACGTATTCACTACTTTAAGAAGCTCCTCCTAGCAAGTATACCAGGATTTTGCTCTGGAACTCTGCCCATACATTATGACAGATAAATAAAGATTTGGGATTGATTTGTACCTGAGTGTACATGAATTTTAATGTGAATAGATTTTGTGATATTTTGACACTATACTACAAGAACTGTAGAACTAGAACTATGGTTCCTAAGTAATTCTGAGCTATAAAAAAGCTTCATTCTTTCCTCCTGTTTCCCCAGTCCATCTTACAAAGATTGTATTCTCAAGAAATAAAAGAAACTGCCTGTCAGTGAAAGGAAAACTTAACATATCCATGTAAAAAAAAATCATTAAACATCTTTTCTAAAGTATAGTTTAAGGAACCAACATTCCCAAGTGCCTAATTATACTCTAAATATAATCTATGACCTTTTATAATTGTAAACTGTTTGACACTTAAGGTTTAACCAACTAATCATTAGTAGATGTCATGCATAATTCTAACATCTATAATGTGTGTTTTGTGAAATTTTTCAAGATTTTGATGTAAACTCAATATAAATAACTTGAATGTATTAAAGAAATGTATCTTCAAAAATTCCTTAAAAATAATTTTAAAATAGAATTGTTATTTTAAAATAACAAAATATCTACATAATCTGTCAAAATAATCTGACACAGTGAGGAAGCAACAAGAGTATTTTTGTCTGTCATCATTAAATGTCAGATTAAAATATACTGAGGGCTTTTCATGTTACCTCCCTTGTAAAATTGTAGACTATCGTTCAGATTCCCTGAAATGATTTTGTCCAGAAATGATGAGTCTTCCTTCCTACGAAGATGAAAGGGGTCTTTGCCAAGCAAAAGAAATTTTATAGTAATAATAAAGGATATCTTCCTATCTAGATTGGTTCAATATTTGGTCCTGCAAAAGCTAATGAATTAAAAGGTTTTTTTGTCAGACAATAGTGTACAAGCATTCAAGCTTTTTTTTTTTTCAGTGTAGTTTTTAAGGAAATTAAGGTCTTTTTGCTTTTTTAAGGAAATGAAGTTTTTTTCCTGCATAATAGCTATTGCTTAATGACTTTAAATAAAAAGGACTTGGATTTGATGCATGGACTTACACTTTAGACATTATGAAATTGTGCTTGCTCAGTGTTCTATTTTGTTATAAGCTTGCTAATTGTTACTCTGAAGAACAAAAGGGCATCATTCTTAAAATCAGCTAAGAGCATTCTGCATTGAAACTGCCTTAATTATTGTATGAAATAACAGAAAGAACATCCATTTTACAAATGAATAATATGGAGAATAAAAAACTGGTGATTCTCCATCAGTGAAACAGGACTTTCATGTGCAATGATGTCACAACAATCAGCTACGGGTCTTCAGGGGTAGGAGAAAAGAGGGGAAAGATTATTTTGATTCCTTACCAATAATGCAAATCTTAGAATAAAATGCTTTCAAAAAAAAGTCAAGTACATTGCCACAGCCAATTAAGAAGGATTGCTTTTCCCTCTATCACTGCATTAACTTTCAATAATGACTATTCTGCAGAAGTAAACAGTAAATTGAGGCAAAAGCACATTCAGTAAATAGTAAAGAGGCAGTGTGTTTGCCAAGTTATGCACGCAAATATAGATATGTATATACATAATAACATTAGTAACATATTTTGTAAATACTACCCAGTAGTTTTCCTACACTTACTTTCTAGCAGAGCCACAGCAGCTACATAAAAATGTAGTGTACTGTTTCATGTACCTTAAGGGGCTGCATGTCTGCTGCCAGCAGAATATGAAGCCAACAGTCATAGGGCTACAAATATCCGGGAAGAATCTGCAGTGACTCAAAGGACATTAAAAGCAAAGGAGTGAGGGGAGCAGAAGAGTAGAATGAATATGTTGCCTCAGTTCTTATCATCAGGAGCTTCCTAGCTGTTAACAATATAACAAATAAATTTGAGCATAGTTGAATTAAGATATATGTGAATCATCCTGTCTGCAAAAAGCACACTTATACGTTTTCAACTTTTTTTCTTGTGAGTACTTACTAATTGCTTCTGCCATAGATCTTAAATTTCTGTAAGTAAGCACACAAAATGTGTTGCAGCAGTGGTGCTAGGGATAACAACTGGGGAGGATGAAAATGAGGGACAATATTTAAAATATTATTTTTTATATAGACAGCAATGTACAATCAGATTTTCTGTTCAAAAAGATATGAGGCTATTTCAAAATACAATGATTATCTATTGGTATTCTGACATGGGAGAATGAGTAAACAGCAAGACAGAAATTGGAGTATTTTACTTACTGTAAAGTGACTGGAGCAGAAGCTCCTGAGCTGGCAATGACACTACAACTTTCCATCAGGAGTGTTTGCTCTGAATGTGTCAAGTACCATTGCACTTTCTTTCCCCCGTCATCCCTGCCCTAGTTTTCCATGAGGGTCTTTATGTATCTGTCTCACTCCAATTTATAGGAGGGAGAGGAGGTTCTTTTAATATCTGTATTCCTGGCATGAGATTAAGAAACAACGGTTCAAATGTTGGTCTGACCAGTTTATTACAGATCTTAATCAGGGAGACAGGGAAGGGGAGGACAGACACTATTATGAATTAGGGTAACGGGGAAGGGAAGGAGGGCAATAGAAAAGATAGGAAAGAAGAAGCAAGGAGTCTTTATAGGAAGCAAGAGGAAAATAGTCACCACCATGGATCCAGCGTGGTTCGTAGTTCAGTCATTGATCTTCAGTAGTGGTGGGTCATCAGGCATTGTTGTTCCGTTGATGACGACAACCATGGCGATGATGGCCCCTTTTCAATGGTTCCAAAGCAGTCGAGTCAGCTTTCTTTGGAGTGACAGCTCAAATCCAAAGTGGTTGAGTCATCTCTCCTTGGAGTGGCAGTTTCTGGCTCTGGGATCTCAGCAGAAACTCCTTTGTTTCCATCTTCTGGGCCTTGCCAGCAAATAAGAGGGAGCAGGGATGCCCACTTGCATCCTGTTTTTCACAGGACACGATGGTATCATTCCCCAGTTTTCCCATACCAACCTGGAGCTATTTAGTCACAGCCCAGATGTTCTGCCAGTAAACACTCCCGAGCACTCTCTTCCAGAAGCAAGCAGCTCTGGAGGAAGGGGCTTTCAAATGTCCACAGAATGATGTCAATTGTTACACAGTAGCACCCATCACTTGCCTCCTCAACAAATCAGTCTTATCACAAGAAATACCTCAGGAAGCAAGCTTTGAGCCAAAAAAAACAAAGAAGGATTCTCACAGTATCTTAGTATTTTTTAGATCGAGACAGCAGCCACCCATTATGAACTCACTGATATTTTATTTGTGTTATTCACAAATGTGATGAAAAAATGCAAATTTTTTAGGTCTTTCTAAATTTTCATCTCACTAAAATGAACTCTGCTTCTGATACTATTCATGTTTCATAGTCACATTAGAATATTTTGGTTTTGCATAATTTTTTTCAGTACATATATATTGTTGTGAATGGAATATAGGTGAAGAGAATGTATGAATTTTGGACTAGTAAGGCTAAGACATAGATTCATAAGGATAATTGCAGTTTGCTTCCATGTGGGTCCTTGGAAGCTGAAATGTAAATCTCTGTGTACCGGTTTACCTTTATCCATGCACATTTGGTAACTCATACATCAGGAAAGAGCAGTACAAAT
Organism: Tetrao urogallus; assembly: GCF_951394365.1. Taxonomy (NCBI): domain Eukaryota; kingdom Metazoa; phylum Chordata; class Aves; order Galliformes; family Phasianidae; genus Tetrao; species Tetrao urogallus. The sequence goes on along the minus strand of NC_136814.1, from coordinate 72,233,639 downwards.
TTAAAACAAACAAACAAAAAACCCAACGATCTGTACAAATATTCCCTTATTCTCCTACACATTGAGAAGGGTGAGTACTGTGTGCTCTACAATTTAGATTAGAGCAATAGCAGTCTGGAATGTATTTTTGTTGTTTTTTAATAAGCATGATAAATCTGCTTACTCACACACTATTTCTACTCAGCTGACTTTCATGTGGCATTCATATCTATATATGTGATTTTTATCCATTTATACCTACTTACCATGATGCAATATCTCCCCTTAAGTCACCTGCGATCTTCTCATGAATGTTTTTAGTCACAGGATCATGATTAGTGTATATTAGTAGAATCACACATAAATCTGGAGTTTCTTAGAATCCCTCAAGCAGATTAAGTCATTTTAAAACCATTCTGCTGCTGCTAAAGATACACCACACAGCTCCTATAGTTTTGCTCAGCCATGTCTTCCTTCCAATCCTCAAATTCTGGTTGTTGAAAATTAAAAATGAAAAATTTAAAAGTTGTCTGTAGAAGGAAAGGAACAGAAACATGTAGACAGGGTATAAGATGCAGGCTGGAGGAAAACTGGGTGGAAACTTTCAGTCCCTTTCCAGAACAACTTTATTTTTAAGTCACCTGCTTTTATGTAGATAGTTCAAAGAGACTATTGTAGCTCTTTACACAAAATTATATGAAATTGAACATAAGAAAGACACTTCTGAGAGAACTGGATCACAGTTTGAAATTGATTACTTTTGTCTGCCTTGAAAAATGTCTAATAATTTCCTTCTCACAGTTTTCTTCAGTTTTATGCCCTCCATCAGGGTACAGTGTGGTCAGTCACTCCCCACAGGGTCTGTCAGGGCAAGACCCATGGCTGAGTAGGACAGCATGTTCAACTCATACCTCACTAGGTATGAGTTGAAAGCAGTACAGGTGACATGGGGTTCTGGGTCATGGGAAGGGTGACTGAGGTGTATGGAAGCCTGGACAGGAACAGCCTGAACTGTGGTTGCCCTCAGGGGTCCTCACAGATTGCAATTTTATCTTCAATAATTATTCAGTGTGGGAAATTGCCAGTTTTGCATTTCAAAAAAGGGAGAAGCTGAGAAGCACTAAAAGCTGTGACTTGAATGATGCTGTGGGAACCTTTGTATATGAGCTGAATTCAGATTTTAACCAGTGTGGTTTAAATAAGGAAATGTATTCTTACAGTCATGCTGTCCAGAACGAATTGAGAAGATGTTAAAATTATTAAAGAATTTAACATTTTCCTTTGGTTTTTTATTTGTTTGTTTAACTTTTGACGTTAGGTATTATCTGCCCTCCTTAAGACTATCTCTGTGGTTGAGACCATAAGCCTTTGATACTGGGAACCTGTGGGCAGAGACTGCTGAAGTATGGTAAGCAACCTGGTGTAGGACAACTGACAGAACTGCCCTTCCATAGCGACCTTGCACCTCGTTGTCCAGCCCGCACTCAGCAGCTCTTTCATCCTCACTTCTCTTTTCCAGGTCGTTCACAACAGACATGGATTTTTCTTTCCTGGTAGTCTGATGCTGCTGTGCTTGGGCTCTCTGCCTGGTTAGGACTGCATTGGTATCAGCGGCTACACAGGGTTTACCTACTACATAAATTTTAAAATAAATGTATGCATTTATTTGTGTGGAGAGGATATTACATTGTTTTATTATAAATATTAAAAGAAGAAAGAGGAATGCAGAAGCAGATTAATGCTGTTATTAGGCAGGTTTTATTCTTTTCCTTCCTATCACTTATTGGAAAGTAATGGAAAAGGACAAATGAGAGAAAAGATGGAGACTTATTATGTGCCCACACAGAGGGAAAAAAGAGAAAGCAATGAGCAAGTAAAGTATTAGACTGTGAGTTTCTTCTCTGCTTTTTCTCACAGTTAGATGAGGTAATGCAAAAAGCAGCACCACAAACTAACCATAAAAGAAAAAGGCCTGCCTGTAGTTTGACCTGAAAATCATGACAGGTGATGCAGACAGAGTTCAAGGCACAGAAACAGCAACATCCTGGAGGTCTAGTGTGAATTACCACCATGAAGGGAATGACATAGGAGAGCACATACAAATAAAAAGAATCAAGATTCTGTGGCTATGACAACTTTCTTGGAGAATGTCCAGAAGCCTCCTTGGGGCTCAGTAAGTTCAAATAGTAAACCTTGCTGTGCCTGAACAGGCCAAGTAGACTCCCAGGGGCTCCTTGAATATATGAGACAGAGGAAAAACAGAAGCAATGGTCAGCTCTCGTAAAATCACAGTCACTGTCAAAACAAAACACCAGTGAATTTTCTCTAGATACATGGCTCTTCAGAGATAGCAGTGGGCCTTTATCCCAGGGAGGCTGACATACTCAAAAGCAGGGTGGAAAGCTGAAGTTTATGTGCCTGTTAAGAATCAGTCAAAGATTGATGTAGTGTCAGAGTTGGTTTCAATACCAGCATGAAGACTAAGCATCTCCTTATTGATCACTGCAGTGCCTATCCTTCCTGTAATAGTAGCTTCACTCTGTATAGACTGTTCAAATATTCTGTGAGTCAGAGATTCATACACAGTACCTTATACATTAACTACAAAGAGTAGTAATGAGTCTTTTCTTTTCTTTTAACAATAACTATCCAATTATTTACATCACAAGCCAGTTTTCTTCCTTCACCTCACTGTTCTTCAGCCTTACCTCAGAACTAAATGTAGCATAGTTCAGTTCATTGTTTAAATAAAGCTGGAAACTGAATCCATATCTCACAATCTTGCAGAATGCTGTAATTCACAAACTGCTGTATAAAAGGAATATTCAATAAGTACTTCTGTGTATCTTCACATTTTTTAGAAGGGCCCAACACCAAAAATTCTACTTTCAGTTCACATGGAACAATGCACACAATTCCAAGTGAAATAAAATTGTTCATCTCTCTGGGTGATAAACATCACTTTTTGCTATGTAAAGACAAAAAAAAAAAAGACAAAAAAAAAAAAGAAAAAAAAAAAGAAAAAAGAAACTGAGCTTTAAATAACAAATTGTGGGCATTTAAAAATAGCACAGAGTATGAACAGTATGTTTGTTTCTTCCAGCATCTAAAAGATACAGCAGGGCGTGTTATTTTAAATTTGTGCAGGTGTGAATAATTAAAAAAAATCACATTTATATGGCTTTGATTACATGATCATTCTCATAGCTACAAGTGATTTTAATCAGCAATGCTGAGAGGTGGTGGAGCCTTTATAAATAGTATACAGTGAATTTGCATAAACTCTGCATACTCTGGACCTTTATTAATGTGCAAATTGCTAAACAATAATATATCTATAATTGACTTCATACATTTTCAAAATCTCTTTTTCCACTTCTTTTAGTATAGCCTTCAAAACAACTAGTTTTCCAATGTTAAATAATTGTGCAGTAGGAATTTCCTTCCTCTAAAATGATCCAAAGTATACGCTGATATTCTAAATGTCTTAATGACAATTTAACTGTAATAAGTCAGTAGATATCTATTATTTAGATAAGAGGGGCGGAAAAAAAAAAAAAAGAAAAAAAAGAAAGAAAAAAAGAATGGATTCTTTCCCCACTCTTTCCTCTTCTTTAGAAATGAAAGAAAATAAATAAATAAAAATCCAGAAATCTGTGACATAATTTTGTATTTCTTTACCTTATCCAGTTCAAAGAACTATCATTCATAAAAAAGCCTCCTAATGAACAATGGTTATTGAATTCATGTACTATCAACTTTCAGACAGTGCTTGAGCATTAGTTGTTGCCTCCCACAGGTCCAGCTTTCCTTGGTTCTCTTACTGCTTCTTTAGTGAAGCAGTTACTCGCTGATATAGAAACATATTATGCTGCCAAGTAGATCTACGCTTGTGTAGATGACCTTCCTATCCACCTGCCACTCAGCTGTTTTTTTTAATGCACCAGTACCTGAAGGGTCTTGAGGAAATAAAGGTTCCGGTGTCCCACCCACCTTAGAACTGGCCCATACTTTTGAGTCAAATTGTTTCAACACATACAATAAACATAGCAGGTAGAAGTCTACAGGAGAAGATCTGGAGCATAAGGAGAAATGACAAAAATTACCAAAATAGAATTTGGATATCAAGGTACCTGCTCAGTGTCTGGTACCATCAATACACTGCTGCAGTACAATCTGTCTACACTCAAGTTATTAATCATGTCTTAAGGGTCAAAAAGGATTTCAGATGTAAAGCATTTTTCAGGTGGGAGTTAATAAAAACAGAGGTGATCAACAGGCTGTATAACCTTTAACTCCTCACAAATCTGGATTTACTCTGGTTCTTTACTGTCTATTAGTTCTTTCAGACACATCTGTGATAACAGTGGGCCAAAAAAAAGGGGATTTCTGCTGGAAAAATTAGGCAACCGTAAGACTTGTAGCCACTTTTTTTTTAAACCACTTTGATAAAGAGAGGTCAAACTGTCTAAAGCGGTGAGGTTAAGCATAAAGGTTTTCATTAATTCCCATGAAATCTAGAGGATACAATGACTGTTATGCAAGCTTCATACTCACAAAGTAAGTTTCACTCAAGGACATTGAAAAACAAACATAATTAAGTGTGAATATTGGTTTTAGTCAAGTACACACTAGAAATGGGCATGTAAAAAAGACAAAAAGATTAAGTCTTTCAAGATGGGATAAAATCGAGTATCATCGAATCTGGCAGTAGATGAATTTAACTTGTTACAAAAACTATTTAAAAATGAATTATCATATTACTCATTTGATAACATATTAGCAATCCATGCTATATTGCTGCAACTGCAAGGCAGCTGCTTTCCTCATTTCTCAATGCCATATAGCTGTTATAAATAATAAAACGATCTAATGTTCATCTGTGATTTTTCCCAATTGCCTTAGCCCAAACTCCACACAAGACCAAAGCACAAATTACAGAACAGTGCAACAGGACTTCATTAAGACACTCATATGTCCAAAATGTTCCTTTATCTGTATAAACAAAACTGTTTTTGGATATTCTTTTAATGGAAGATGTTCAACCCACGTGATTTTATAGTACCAGGATGAAGAGAAAAATAGAACAAAAATTAGTTCATCAGGCTGCATGAATACTCACCAAGTGGTCAAAAAACGCAGTATCTGTCAAAATATTTTTAATCACTTTTTACTAGCAGGACTTCAGACAGAACACAGATGTTTATTTCAATCAGTACCACAAAATTCTAATTTCACCCTGCTCCTCTTTCTCTGAAGATGATCAATTTGAACTTATACAAATAGTTCAGCAATATCATGGCAGAAACTTAGTCGTCTTCTGTTTAACGGGAGATCTAAATTTTTATTCCTCTTAAGGGAAGATTATTATAAAACAACAACAACAACAACAAAAAAAAAAAACCCATACAGATACTACTGTCATTTCACAGAATACTTTTCAGAAATTCCAGCTTCCTTCTCTGGGTATTTGCTGAGGCTCTTACAAGTAACGTTTTAGGAATTCATCATTAGAAAAGTATTTTAGGGTCTGCTGCCACAAGTAACCATTATTTTATAGTGTGTACACATGAATTTGAAAAAGATCATTAAACATGTGCCATTTTTTTCCCTTCTTTTTGTTTGACAGTGACCTGAGTGTCTTGGCTACATATTCTCTACAACATTAATATCCTTCAGTAAATAAAAACCACCCGACAGGAGTCCAGGCCCATTCAAGAACTTTCTCATTATTATATTTATCAGTTTGCTTTTTAAAAAAATATTAAGTACCAAAACGTTGAAATATTAGCTGTACCATTTTTTGTAAACATCATAATACTATTAGGGAAAGATTACAAGAACTGGTGATAATCCTTTCACTAATGACTTGTAAATCCTTCTGGCTGCAGTCCTGCAGAATGACATGACTGTGTGTGTACGTAAATGCACACATCTTTGTTTTTCACTCCTGAAAAAGCCTTTGATTCACTTATTATTTTGATGCAGAAAGAGTTGTAACAGACAGGTTTCTGTCCACATCAGAAAAATCACTGGAGCATATTAAATGCATTAACACACAAGATTATACTCAATCTTCCCATTGGTAGAGAATGGAAACTCAAGGTAACAATTAAGAATGAAGGGATCCACAAAACTCTGTACAATAAATTCCATGTCCAGATGCACAAGTGTTAAACATCCAGCAAACTAGATAGGAAGAAGCACTACTTTACATGAAATTTAAGAAATCCCATCTGACTGATGGGAACAGTTGCGGCCTGGATCTGTAAGGAAATTATCCTTCATAAAGATCACACTGATGTGTGATCACTGATATGATCTTTATGGACTTACTGGATGTGTGTTGCTGCCTTTTGAATCACTAACTAATTTCAGTAAGTTCTCAAAGCTAGATAAAGGTCTTTAGACTTAACAAAATAAAGTGTTGCAGCGTCACTTTGTATACCACAGTATAGTACAGTACAGTAGTGAAATTGTAAAACTTTGTTTTAAGTATTGATTTACATATTTGAGTATTCTGACTCTTCAATCTTTAATGTAAATAAATAAATAACAAGTGTCAAGATGTTTAATCAGAATTGTAAAAGTATTCTAGAAATTGTGGGTTGCATGGAAAACATGAAAATGTAATTATATTTAAAGGTGGCCATAAAACTTCTTTGTTGTTCTGAGATAATGCAGTAGTTTATAGGTCACTTCTGCAGTTTTTCCCTTTTACTCTAGTATGACATAGTACAGGACCCCTACTTAACAGCAAGTAATGAATTTTATACACCTCTGATAATCAGTCTCATCAGCTCAAGTGTTGCCAAGTGAAGCACATAATTCTCAATCCGCACTATGTGAAATTCAGATGGGAAAAGAGAGGTGATGTCATTCTTTCCAATCCTGCTTTGAAGTTTTCCAGAAAAAGGTCCTAACAAACCTCTCACACATCATCAGAGTAATAATGAAATGCATTAAAACTAATGTTCATGTCTCTTGTGCTTTGAAGCAGCAGAGAAACCCAACCAGACTAAGATTTATAATACTTAGTGACTACCTGAAAATGCAAAATATATACAGCTTAACCATGCTGGATAGAACTCAGCGTTTATGCTCAAGTAACAGCATTTCATTTCAACGTAAAAATCACAAACATTTACATAAAAGAAGGTATGAAGCATAAGAATTGACAAATGCCTTAAATATATAAATGTCATCATTTTTTTAAGTATATGAGGTGAATTATGGAGGGAAAAAATAAGATAAGTAGTCAGGGGCATGTGTCAGTGAACCTATCAGTGACCCCACAAAATAAATGTATCAAGGAACTGCAGTTGAACTCACTATCTAAAAATGTATATATAATACAATGTGCTTCGCAGTCAATTGAAGTCAGTCATCTTATATCATGGTGAACACAGTATCACAACAAGAATAAAGCATCATGATTTGTTTTAATAGAAAAGAAAAAAAAGAACAAACTAGTTAATCATTAATGTGAAAAATATTTTTCCTTTAAGCCACAGATAAGAAAAAACTTGATATTATATTTGAAAGAAAAAATTTTAAAAATATTTCACAGCTCTCTTCCTATCTCATAGTGCATGCTTGTGCACAGATTAGCATCTTAAACTTTGTGTTTGTAAGAGATTTTGAGCTGTTATTTTAGACTGATATGCTCAGAAATTTTAATATGCATTATATGCAGTAGATAGCATTTATATCATCCATCAGCTAAATTTAGTCTCACTGTGGTAACCCACCCAGGGAACAGGCTGTGACTGTGATTAATTTTGCTTTTTAATTTTTAGTCTCTACTCTGTGTGAATTGCAGCATGACAGTTTGGAAGAGCCAAAGGTGTCTCAGATTCGATAGGAATTTACATGAGGGAGAAGGGCAAATTCACCTGGAAATCTGCAGACAAAAAGTGAATAGTTTTGCAAGGATATTTTCTGGCTTGCTAGAAGTAATAATGAAATGAATATGACAGTAACTCCACAAGCTGCTTTATCTATAAACAGTAGAGAAGAGCACTCAGAGTGACAGTCTGCCTGTCTTCTTTGACCCACTACAGAATTAGTATGTGTGTTTGGTAAAAAGAAGTTTTCTTTGTAGGTTTCTAGAGGAAGATCACCCAAATTTAAGCAGGTGCAAGGTTTTCCCATAGCAGGCCGCAGTCAAAAATAAAAACGTAAAAGTATATGGTTGCTTCTCTAACAGAAACAGCAGAAAAAATGATCCTTTTGTGTCAGAGACACAAATGGATAGTGCAGCTTATATTCATATTAGTAAATACCTTTGTCCTCTCTTATTGCCTACTGGGAAAAGTCTGTCCTGCATGCAAGAATTAATTAATAATTAATACAATTTATCAAGTGCTGCTCTCTTAAATCTCTGGATTCAAGACGTTTCTTCTTCTCTGTTCACATCTTGAGTCAGGGTCCCTAACACAGTGAGTCTAAAGTGGACAAATCAGAGCTTTTTGCAACACCTTGAGATGATAACTATCAGTATGGACAATCTCAGCCAATTTCTGTGCAGATTAGTTTGTCGTCCTCAAAGGTAGTTCATTCTGATCCATTTTGATTTTACAGACAAGAAGTGCTTACTTGGTAAGTGACCAGCAGTTACTATTGGTATCTCTTTTTGGAGACAGTAATCAACTGCTTCTTAAAGTGTTTCCAAACTGCAAATGAGGCTGTAGGACAGATGCTTTCTTCAGATCCAGCTGACTCAATAACTGCCATTATCCCTCAACACTTCCATGAAGTATGTCAGAGTTTTGCATATCTGCCAACATGGCAGCATTTTGAAAAACTCCATTATTTAGCATTAACTTGTTTCAGCAAATTCATGTAAATTAAGCCACTCACATATCAGTGTATCACATACCAACATTTAACAATTTAACATTTCAGGAAGGCACAACAATCAGCTAAAGAATGTAACCTTTTCTACTGCCACAGAACAATCCAGAAGACAATACTCGTTTTCAGGTTGACCATGTGAACTTTACTTGCTGTTTCCAGTGCAGTTATTTGTTTGCTAAAACCAACTTCACCAGTGTTTTCAACTGACCTTTTCAATTTCTAATTGGAGGAACAAGCTAATAGTGATCACACTGAGGCCATGTGTCATCAGGGAGACAATTGTCAGTGAATTAATTCTTATTTAACTGTTATGCAAATGGTTCTTTTAAAAAGATTTGTTAAGAAATATTAGTAGATATAACCGTCAGCGATTCCTGGAGCTTTATTTTTTGAAACTTACAGATGTGCCTGTGAAAACCCAGAAGTTACACGGGGAAATAAAAATGACAGATCAAGAAATTCACCAATCACCATCCTGCCCTGGTGTCATGGTTCTATGTTTTTGTTTTTGTTTTTGGGTTTCAGTATTCCACATCAAAACATCATGTAGTGTATGGGGCATTAAAGTGTCACTCCCCCAATTCCAAGTACCTATCCCTGTACATTACTGAAGTCACGGGATCTGGCCCTTTCGGGTGGGGGGGCGCTCTCTGCTGCCTGGCAGTGGGTGCTGGAGGGTGCTTTCCTGGCCGTTCCAAGCTTTTCAGGTTTGAATCGGTCCCGGGAACTCTCTCTCTCATCTTGTCTGGTTTATTAATCTCAATTTCAATTAAATTGTATTGTATTTTGTTATCTTGTATTCCGATATTATAGTAAAATAAGTTTTCCTCCATAGATTGTTGCCGCTGTTCTTTTCCTCCCTTCCTTCCTTCCCATTTTTGTGGGACTGGGGTGGGGGGGGAGGGCAGAGGCCTGTCGCCCCTGTCACGGACATAGATTAATCTAGTCAACTCCGTGACACCTGGACTAATAATGTAATGTGGATGTGCCACAATTTCTGTCCAAGACTATAAATTCTACATAATTTTTTATAAAGATTTTAAGAAGTCTATTTATAATGTGAAACCTGATCTGTTTTCAACCAGACTTTCCGTATCCTGAAATAACCAGAAGATAAAATAAATTTCTAGCATGGAATCATAGAATCATAAAATCACAGAATGGTTTGCGTTGGAATACCTATATTAAAATCATATTAAATCCCTATATTTAAGATCACTATAAGATGCTATAGGCAGAGGCACCTCCCACAAGACCAGGTTGCTCAAAGCCCCATCCAGCCTGGCCTTGGAAGACTCCAGGGATAGGGCATTCACTGGGCAACCTGTTCCAGTGTCTCACTACTCTCACAATAAAAAATTTCTTCTTAATACCTAGTCTAAATCTACCCTCTTCTACTTTAAAACCATTTCCCCTCACATCCTATCACTAGCTGCCCTTATAAAAAGTCCCTGCCCAGCTTTTCTGAAGCCCCCCTACAGGATATGTACTTTCAACTGGTGATATTCTATAATCTGTCATATGCTAAATCCACATCAGTGGATCTGAGGTATCTTCTGGATTTGAAAATGTATTTTCAGAAGATCACTGAATTTATGGAATAGAATCATTTAAGTACTATTGAATGCTTTGCTTATGTTTGCTGCTACTATTTTGAATTTGACATTCTGGAAACAAAATCTTTCCAGTCAGTTTTTACTAGCTGTTTTGACAGACATTTCTATGAGATTTCTAAGTGTATTTACTTTAAAAAGGACACCTTTCTTGACAAATGGAATCCAGAAAGGCAGTTCTTTTACATCTCCTTAGTGTAGAATGACTGCAAACCCATGCATTTTTTAAATGATTCTGTGACTTACATGAGTCTGGTAGTCTCTAAAACCAAGAATGCGCTTTTGAAGAGTTTATGTAGTTTTGATTTACAATTTCTAGAGCAAATAACTGAATCTTCAGGACCTACTATGCTGAGTGTCTGGGGATTGTTTTCCTGTCCAATTATATATACTCTTATTTCTTGTTAGATGCGATGCATTTCTTAGGTTGTCAAACAATTTAGGAGAAAGGTTGGTTACTAAAAAAAAAAAAAAGTAAGAAGTTTACAAAACACGTAACAATTGGGGAAGTAGGGAAGGACAAAATAATAAGTCTGAGAAAAAAGGTCTGTTTTGACTTGAATACAGACAAGAGCGTATGTTTAACTTAAATATCTGTGTATAAATTATTTGCTTTGCTCAGTAGTGGTACATAATATCAGCTAAAGAAAAGTTTCAAGGATAATTAAAAGTCAGAAATAAAAATGTACACAGATTTTATTAGCAGGAAAAAAATGATAAAAATCATAATGTAAATAATATAGTGGGTATCAAGGGAAGAAAAGAGAGAAACAAACTCTTTTTCTTTTTTATTTGGAAAACTAAAACAAAACAAAACCTCTCAAATATTTTCTCCCCTCTTATTTACATCAAAATTCAAACAATTTTAAAGTGGCAGAAGATGCTTTATGTTCCTCAGTAATGTTATATATCTCACTTACTTTTAGCTATCCTTAAATTTGTTATCCAATCTAAGCTACTTCTCCCAATTCCTTGCACAACGATGAAGAGAGGTAGTCACTACCTCTATTGATTTTTCTTTTCCTTTTAGATACCTGTTTTAGAATAGGATGAGACAGTCTCCAGATATGCTTCTCTACTCACCTGGTTATACTGCAGAAAATCTTCAGCTCAGACACATGGATTAAAAATTAGAAAAACCAAGATCATAAAAGAAGTCTGGACCTGAGCAGAAACAAAACTCAGTGATATACTTAATTGCCATTAACAACTCCACATATTAGATCAACAAAATACCAAACTTATTCCTCAATTTCTATTTTCTCTTTCTTTGTTATAATTACCCTGTTCTTCACAGAATAAGAAAGGAATAAACCAAGAAACAAAAATCTCCTTACGTATTTATTTTTAGAATCTAGAATCTAGAAATTGAGACAGTTCTTCAAAATGAGAAAGAAAATAATGGACTTAGTGCCAGAAGAATGACTAAATAACTTGTGGGCAAAAACAAGATGATTAATAAAGAAATGAGTAATTAAACAAATAAGAGCCAAATCAAAATGTGATTTTGTTGAGAAAAACACATGTAAAATATGAAAATATGTATTCTAGATTCTTACGTGGACAGACTGGATACTCAAAAGGTGCTCACAGCAGAATATATCTTCTCTCTAGAAAGCTTAGCTCATCTACCAGATCTGTAATTCATCTGTCACTGTCAAAAAAAGAACACAAAATTTCAGCCAAAATGATTCAGACATTTCTAAGAACAAGTGAGGTAAAAATATTTTCTCTGCCTGAGATAAAAATACTCTTGCAGACTTTTCCCGAGAACATTTAGCAATTATTTTAAGCTGAGAATGTACCCACTGCTTACTGATGGAGTTGATCTTTGTGTCAGGGATGTGTGCTCACTCTTTCTGAAAATCATCCAAAATTCAGCCAAAATGTGGCTTTGAGAAAAATAAAAATAAAAAATAATTATGGTAATTAAAAAAATAAAGGTGAAGAAAATGGAATTGTTTACACTTTGCAGTATTTGTTTTTGCCACATTCTCTAATACCTTGACTTTGCATCTCTGTGTGCATATATGTATGCGTGTACGTGCATGCTGAGTATTTGACACAGATACTTGGTTCTTTAAGAAGGTGATCAAGCCTTTCTTTATAGTTTGTACAGAATCAGGCACTTGAGATGTTACTGATATAAAATTAAAATACACCTACGAGCAGTAGTATTTTCAGAAAAAATATCTGTTAATTCTTAGTGTGATGAACTCACACCATTTCCATTATTCAGCGTACTCGTAAGTCAGTCTACCTAATGCAGATATTTGGGGATGTATTCTGCTTTGTGCACATGAATGGGAACTGAAAGCCCCAGCAATGTTCTTGGTACACTTTTTAAAGGACTGAATATTCTGTCTTAGGAGCTTAAAAATGGTGTTTGATGTGTATAAAGAGTTACACAAGAAAACTCAGCATATTGCATGCAAAATCATTTCAAATCAAGTGGGTTGTGAAAAGACCATAGAGCTGCCAGTTGCATAGTAAATAACTGTGAAATTTTAGATTAAATATATCTCTTGATGTGGCATCTTTATTCTTCCTTGGGTAGACACTGCAGCAGAAGTGAAAGCAAGTCCTGAACTAAATTCAGGTAGAGCAAAAATAGACAGAATAGAGTAGGAGAGAGTAGGAGAGTGATTATGTATCAGTGTATGTATGGTTATGTATGAATGTAGAAAGAGCCTCCAGAGATATTCTGTTATTAATTGCAACAGAAATCAATAAACAGGGCAGATCAAGACAGGTTTATCTGTTTTTGATAGAAGTTGTCCATATCATCTTTTCCTCAAACATAATGAGAAGTAGTATGAGCACCTACAGAAGAAAGCATAAAGCCATCTCCTCCATTTCCAGATATCTGACTGAAAATGTTTTCAATATTGGATAAGGAAAGGACAAGGGAAACAGTTGCTAGCAAATTCCAGCATTTCATTCTTCTTTTCTGAAAAGACAAGGAGATCAGCGTCCAAAGCACTGTTATCACATAGAAAGCACTATGGGTCCTGACATAGTTCAGTAGCTCTGTTGTCTCTATTTGTTCCAGGATCTGAAATTCCTTTAATGTGTAGTGTTGTCACTGTCACAAGGCCAAGCAAATTCCTCACTTATGACAAGGCTGCACCCCTCTTTCTTTGGACTGATGCAGGAAGGAGATACAAATAAAAGTATGAACATATAGTAATCTCATGTGTCCCACATTAATTAATTGGAGAAGAAAATGGAAAATATTATCCCTTCTGAGAAATATATAAGCCCGAACAAATTTGGTATCAATATCTGTTGATTACTAAAGCACATTATTGTGTTGTTGGTAATGATATTCCTCTTCAGGAAGTTGTTTTTTGTTTTTTGTTTTTTTTCTCTTCTTACAATTATCCTTGTGTCTCTTTTCAGCATAATAAAAGCTGTTTTATTTACAATGTTAACCTATTTAAAACAGTTCAGATTGTCCACTCTAGACAAAATATTTTCTTATTAATAGCCAGATTGTATCATGAGTATGTCAGCATTCAGATATTTTATTTTACAGTTTAAAAATAGTCTTAGCATAAGGACATAAGGAAGACAAAGGAGCTCTGGACAAATGGAGACTTCTGCTGAATGTCTATAGTCCTAATGAAAAGACGTATTTGCTTAAGTGTAGAATGATTGAACGGGTTGTCACATTTTCTTTTGTCTGATTGTAAAGCTGAATGATTCAGTCTTTTAAATGCAATGTCTCTAAATATGTTTGGCTACGTAGCTTCTTCCTGTTTATAAATTTTACTATTGCTTTATAATGACAAAAATTATGAAACTAAGGAGGAGAGATTTCATTAAAAGATAATTACTTTATCTGTAGCTTAGTCCCCTGAATATCAGGCTACAATTTCCCTTCAGGAGATGGAATACTTTGAAATGGCACTACTAATTTGAGTGGAATATCAGGGCATTAATCAAACATCCATAATGCTACATGCTGGGTAGGCATGACAAGTCTTTAAGGAATTGATCTGGCAAAGTGAAATTTTAAGACATCTGGAAACACAAATAATCCAGTGGGTAGTTGCAAGTCTACAAGAACTCAATAGTGGGACCATCACATTTACATGCATATTTAAATACAAAGTTAAATGAGTTGTGGAGGATTGAAGCAGTTTTATTTGTAGTTACTATGCTGAAAACAATATGCTTTAAGGCTCGACTAGCTATAGTCTCTATATTTTGTTTAATTCAGCTGTCAAATCTTTCAGCTTGCATAAAATAACTCACTGAAAGGTCATCTTGGGATGTATTTTCATATTGCACGTAATCAAAACAGAATATAACAGAATTTTTTTTTTAAACTGATAGCAGAGTAGATATGGAATAGGATCACTGGGATGCAGTGATGTGAGCAGACCTAATGAAATGCCACTAAAGCTAGAAACCATTTAGACTAGAAAATAGACTCATGAGGGATCCAATGTTTCGCTCTTGGTAAAGCTTGATTTTCTGGCTCAGTAGCTGCTAGTCACATGGGTGATGTCCCACTACCTGATACAGTCGCTGAATCATATTGCTTCACTCTGTTCTTCCTCTCCATTCTTTTTCTGTATTCAGGGTTACAAAGTAGCTATTCCAAGATACATAATTCACACTGCTTGTTTTTCTTTAAGTTCAAAATTACATTTACATTTACTGTTGACGGTTTTGAGAAGACAATAAGATTATTTGAAGTTCTCTTCCTTTTTGATATAATGCTGTATATTCCAGTTCAGATTAAATACATATCTGTATATGTAAACAAATTGGGAGAGAATGAAAATGGTCAATATAAATGGCTGCCTGCCTAAAAAGACCCCATGCAGACTCAAATGACTCATTACTCACAGTAGTTTTCAGGACCAGAGCCTTAATTTGGCATAGCAGAAAACAAGAATTAAGAAAGATAAATATATTGCAATCATTATATTCATCAAGCTATGGGTGGGAGATTATATCTGGTATTGTCATAGAATGGCAAACATTGGAAGGGATTTGGGATGAAGTTCATCAAGACCAAGCATCGGGTCCTGTACTTTGGTCACAATAACCCATGCATTCATAAAGGCTTGGGACAGAGTGACTGAAAAGCTATATGGAGGAAAAGGATCTGGTGATGTTGGTCGATGCTCAGCTTAACAAGAGCCAGCAGTGTGCCCAGGTGGTCAAGAAGGCCAACAGTATCCTGGCTTGTATCAGAAATAGTGTAAAGAGCAGGAGGAGGGAAGTGATCATCCCCCACTTAGCACTGGTGAGGCCTCACCCCAAGTACTGTGTTCAGTTTTTGGCCCCTTTCTACAAGAAAGACTCAAGGCCCTGGAGCATGTCCAGAAAAGGTCAGTGAAGCTGGTGAAGAGTCTGGAGCACAAGCCTTACAGGGAGCAGCTGATGGAACTGGATTGTTTAGTCTGGAGAAGAGGGCGCTCAGGGGGGACCTTATTGCTCTCTACAGCTGTCTGAGAAGAGGTAGTGGCAAGGTGGGAGTCAGCCTTTTCTCCCACATAACTAGAAATAGGATGAGAGAATGGCCTCAAATTGCATCAGGGGAGGCTCAGGTTGCATATTAGGAAGAATTCATTCTCAGAAGAAGGGATTAGGCATTGGATCAGGCTTTCCAGGGAAGTGGTGAAGTCACTGTTCCACTGGAGGTGTGTAAGGAAGGTGTAGGCGTACCTAGGGACGTGGTTTAGTGGGCAATACTGGTGGTAGGTGAAAGACTGGACTAGATGTTCTCAGACGTCTTTTCTAATCTTAATTATTCTATTATTCCATGATGCTATGACTTCTAGAGATTTCTTAGTCCAAACTGTTCAGCTCAGAGGAGGATCAAGTAAAGCAGGTTACCCAGGGCTGTATAATTGTATTTTGATTACCTTCAAGAATGGAGACTCCACAGCTTCTCTGGACAACTACTGAATTATAATTACCAACCAGTAATATTATCATATTTTTCAAACATTAGCAGTATGATTGTAGTTAACTGAATGGGCTGGGGCAGTCACCAGGGTCGACAGGGGCCCCTTGGCCCCTGGGAAACCATGGCAACAAATGTCTTGAAGATAAGAGAGAAGAACAGGATAGACCAAATAAGGAAGAAACAAGACATGCCACACGTCCATTGGTCAGAGACAATGGTAGTAGCCCTAAGGCATGGGGAACGTTTTAAGAAGGGTGTGCTCCTTGCAATTAACGCCATTTTGCCGCTCACCATATTGGTGTCATGAGAAGCGTGCGAAACTGACCGGGTCTGTCGGAACACTTTCACAAGGAGACTTCAGTCAGGGTCGCCAAAACAAAGGCGACATATGATTATATAAAGAAATCAAGATTTATCCTCCCTAAATGACAGAAGTGAATTCAAACACATCTGTAATACGCCCACACTTTAACTTAAAGCTTGGAAAAGGCTTAGAAATTTCACTCATTTTTTCTATTTTCTTCATCCATTTCACAGTTTAAGATGGAACAAGGAAAAGGAATATAAAATCCATCAACTGCAAACTTACCAGTCAGAGTATTAAAAGGTAAACAATATTTTCAATTTAATGACAATTTAATCAATTCATTTGAGAATTCCAATTTGATTTGCTATGATCGATAATTCAGATTTCATACGTATTTGCACTCAAGAACATATCAATGCCATGAGATACATTTCTGTGTGGAAATTTCATTTTTTTCAAATTGCATTCACAATTTTTTTTGGCCAATTAATCATTTTTTGGTTTTGCATGTAGCTATTGATCAACACAAGTTTTCTTGTTTACTGGTCATTTTAATATCAGAGTCAGGCCAGTGTGAAACACAAGGAGCCAATTAATGTAAAGTGTTGCCATGCCAACACTGGTATGCCAACACTAGTATTCAGGCTTTTTTTAATATTTTCACTAAATTTATTTCCCCTGTGGGCAAAATAGCTGCTGCTGTTTCTTCAAACTCAGTGGCCATCATAGAACTACCTGTCAGATTACCTGAGCTCCTCTTGTTAATTTCAGGCTCCAGTGAACAGTACTGTGGTGGCAAGACTATCACACAGCTTTTAGGAACAGCTCCAAAATCCATAGATTTTGCATATGAAAGAAAAATGTTGGAGTTTTTACGGAAGAGTATAATATTACTCCTTTATTTTAAGAAAAAGTGCCTAGCCTCTCTCCATCATATTTGAAAAGTTGTGGCTGTCAGGTGAAGTCCCGGATGACTGGAGGAAGGGTACAGCAATGTACGCTTGCAGCCCAGAAGGCTAACCGTATCCTGGATTGCATCAAGGGAAGAGTAACCAGCAGGTCAAGAAGGCTGATTCTGCCCCTCCTACTCTGCTCCTGTGAGACCCCAATTGGAGTACTGCATCCAGCTCTGGAGCCTCCAAAACAGGAAGGGCATGCAGTTGTTGGGGGAGGGTCCAGAGGAGGGCCATGAAGTTGTTCAGAGCACCTGCCCTACAAGGATAGGCTGAGAGAGCTGAGGTTCTTCAGCTTGGAGAAGAGAAGGCTCCGTAGGACTCTTATAGCATCCTTCTAGTTCCTGAAGGGGGCCTGAAAGATGTGGAGGGACTGTCTACAGAAGGATGGCCGGAACTAGACGATATCCATTTTTGCAAAGAAAAATTATGTAAACAAGAAAACTTTTTAAAAGTAAACTGAAAGAACCAGACAAAGAATAAAGTTCTGGAGATAGCAAGTAGCTCCCTTCAAGATGCCTTCAAGATAAAGAGTAATTATAAAATCAGCCTCATTACAAAATACAGAACAGTAAAGAACAATAGCTAAAGAGCAAAATTTAAAAGGCTTTACAGAAGTACAGTATTTACAAGATAATATAGTATTTATAGTCTAGCAATTACAATAAAAAGATAAATGCTGTCTGAATAAGCTGAATGGAAAAGAAGTTCTATCAAGTAAAATATGAAACTTTAGAAAGCCAAAAATGACTTTGAAGAAAAATTTCCCAAAGCCGTGATGCTCCTAATAAGATATTTTCAAACCTACAAGAAGAAAAGTACTTAACACCAACTTTGTAGATCAACAGATATGATGATTCTGTGATTCTACAATTCAGTGACTTTGATAAGGACAATCAATACAGGAAACAAGTAAGACCACAATAGGAAACTTTATGCTATTACTTACATCCCTTTTCACTACAGTAAAGATTTCTTCATGGGATGTGACTCAAAGGAATCATCTCAAATTACAGTGTCAGCTGGTAAATAAATAACACAATGAACAAATAAGGAAAATAAATAATACCTATTGGTTAGGGCTAAGTAGTATTCTAAGCATTAAAGGAATTCAGAAATCGTTTAAGTAGTAACTGTGTCATATAGACAAGTATTTAAATTAGCTGAAGAAGTGGGAAGTTAGAAAAGAAAAAAATTATACTTTGGGAAAGTCCTTCAAGAACAGTCAAACTATTAAAGACCAACATTTGATTCAGAAATAGGCTACTTGTTCAAAATTCTAATATTTACAGAGTAAATATTTGGTTAAATAAAGTAATATGGAGAAAGAATCAAGACAGCTTTCATAGAAGAATACTATGCTTCACAAAGATATTAGAGTTTTCTGAGTTAGTCTTCGACATTGCAGGGTGATGATCAGTTTGACAAATGCACTGGACTTAAAAAAAAAGCTAAGTGAGTGTCAGCAGCAGAACAGTTTGCTGATTATGCCTAATTATACTTCATCGTAAAAAAAACAAAAATGATTGCAGTATTAATAAAGATTTTTCAGTACAGAGAGTACGGGTAATACAAAGACAAATTACTATATGTTAAAGCCCAAGGGTAAAACAATATTAGCTACTGATACCCAGTCATGGACTGTAAGCTTCAAGTACATAGGCTTCAAGCACACAGGATAACAAAGATAAAAAAAGTGTACCTCTCCTGCTGAGAGAAACTGGAGATCTGGGTCCAATATACATGAAGAAAGTACACAACAACTTTTTTGCCTCTATTTACCCCAAGAATCTGAATCTAAAGGCAAGGACTGGGAGAATGTAGAAAACCACCACTGTAGAAGATCGGCTTTGCAGACATCTAAGTAACACGAAGGTGAACGAATTCCTGGGATCTGATAAGACACATTCAAGGGTACTGAAGAAACTGGTAGATGAAATTTATAAGCAACTGTCTATTATATTTGAAAAGTCATGGCAGTCTGGTGAAGTTCCTACTGACTGTAAAAGAGGAAATATAACTCATTTATAAAGGGGGATAAATGGGAAGACTTGGGAATCTACAGGCCAGTAGGTAGCTTTCCTCTGTACACTGCAAGATTATACAGCACATAAAATCATAGAATCATAGAATCATAGAATTGCTCAGGTTGGAAAAGACCTTCAAGATCATCAAGTCCAACCTCAACCTAACCATACTACCCTAACTCTAACAACCCACTGCCAAATCACATCCTTGAGCACCACATCCAGTTTTTGAACACATTCAGGGAGGGTGATTCAACCACCTCCTTGGGGAGCCTATTCCAGTGCTTAACAACCTTTTCTGTAAAGAAGTTTTTCCTTTTATCCAACCTAAACCACCTCTGTACACTACGCAAAGGTGCACAGAAAACAAGGAGCTGACTGGTGACAGCCCATGTGGTTTCACTAAGGACATATTATGCACAAATTTCTACAGCATATCACAACACTGGTAGATAAGGGAAGAACAACTGATGTAATCTCAACAGACTTGTGCAAAGCATCTGACACTGTAGATTTAGATTAGATATTAGGAAGAATTTTTTTACTATGAGGGTGACGAGAAATAGGTTGTTCAGAGAAGTTGTGAATGCCTCATACCTAGATGTTCAAGGCCAGGCTGAATGGAACTTTAAGCAATGTGGTCTAGCGGGAGATGCCCCTGCCCATGGCATATGGTTTAGAACTAAATGAATTTGAGGTCCTTTCCAACATAAATCATCCTATGATTCCTATTCTCATCTGTCGTTGACATTAGGAAAAGAATTAGAATAGTTCCACCGAAGGAACCTACAAAGATCATCTAGTCCAACTGCCTGACCACTTCAATGTTAACCAAATGCTTCTTAAATACTTGAGACATAGTACATCAACCATCTCTCTAGGAGAGCTCAGAGTCACTATAGATAACCATACAGAAACGTCAGCTCACTGCTTAATAACTAATTACATTAAGTACATAATGCAATGCACACACACTGGACGACTGCAATAACAATGACTACAAACTAGAACACAAGAGATTCCCTGTGAACATAAGGAAGTGCTCCTTTAATGTGTAGATGATAGCACTAGCACAGGTTGCCCAGAGAGGCTGTGCAGTTTCCCACATGGAGATCTTCAAAAGCCACCTGGAATGATTCTGTATAACCTGCTCTAGGTTTCCCTGCTTGAGCAGGGGTTAGACACATGGCCTCCAGAGGTCCCTTCCCTCCTCAGTCATCCCATGACTCTGCAAAGACATTCTGCATTTTGGAATTTATCAGAAAGGGTTAAGGGAACAAAATAGAAAACATTATTGTTCAGCCGTGTAAACCCCTATGGATGTTTGAAGGCAAAAAAAAAAAAAAAAAGGTAGAAAAGATCATCAACAGTAGGTTTTATGTTTTATGTCCAAAGAACATTGCATATAAAAGCAAATGTAGCTTTCTTTTGAAAAAGCTATAAAGCACCGAAAGTTACCTTTTGAGGCTCCTGATCTCAGACTTTTCTACAAAGAAAGAAACAAAACCAGGCAATCAAACAGAACTTTTTCACCTGGACCAGAGCTAGCACTTGCCTAAGGCTAAGATTAAAATATTTCTAACACATCTAGGCAGCAGATGTATGATTTGCCCTTAGTAAAAATGTAGTTTTTCTATCACTAGAGTTTATGCAGTCCAGTTTTTATGCTATCGTTAACATGGAAAGAACAGAAATTTAGGAAGACAATTTCTCAGAACAAAAAAAAAAAGAATTGAAATTAAAGATTTTGGAAAAGACCAGAACATTCAGTCTGATGTACAGAAACAGACAGGAGACGATTTATATCCTAAAGAAATAGCAATTAAAAGAAGAGTAAACAGTTTCGAAAGTAATTAGTACAATGTTTTCGGTATTATGATCCATTTGACAGAAAAGGACATACTCTCTGATTGCTCAAAGATCACTGACTGCTCTGTTGCCTGGAATTTTCTACTGCCTGGATCTTTATATTTGTTATTATCGAATGTTAATAGTATCTGACAAGTACTATTAGATTATCATTACATGATTTTAGTAGAAGGGCTGAAATGGAATGATTGACATTTTTCTATGAGTAAAGCATTTCTATGAAGAACTATAGTGTGTACAGCCAGTGTCTGTCTTCTATTGCTTCAGAGATTCTATCCATTAATATGCAGTTTCTAAACCACTGGAAAACAAATTTATGGAGCAGAAAAGCCTTGTTTAGAATTAGCTATATGCAAAAGGAGAAGTCTTTATGATCAACTGCGTTTGAGTTACATTTGCAAAGATCAGAATTCATCTACCCCAGTTTAGCCATTTAGAAGTTAGTCATTTGAATTTTAGGTAATCTCACAAAGTTCCCTTTATAATTAAAGTACAGAAACAGATGTCTCTGGAGGATAATTCATCTTCCCACTATTCCTCATTTTAAAACTCTGTCTTGGAAGGAAATGAATAGTCCTCTGGAGGTGTATGTGACTGAGAGGGACCCTCAAGTTATTATACATATGTGGATAATTTTTAGACGCCTAAATTAGGAAAGATTAATCCCATTTTTTAAAAAACTTTTCCCTTTGGAAAAAAAAAAAAAAAATTGTTAACATTTTGTTATTCAAAATAAGCAGATTATTATTATTATTTAAAGATAAAGTGTATTTCTCATAAAATTCAGCCAGGAAATATTTAGTTTGAAGTCAGGCTTTCTCCAGACAGTAATGTCCAAGTGAAAATAGGAGTGTATTACTAAAAGAATTTTTGCAACTCCAACATATAGGATTTGACTAATAAATGCACATGTAACAGTAAATTATGTTTTGTTGCCAGGATGACAGAAGTGAAAAGCATAAAAACTAACATAAACAATTTACAACTCACTGGGACAGAAAAAATTACAATAATGTATTGTCTTTCTAAAAAACAAAAAACAAAAAAAAAAAAAAACAAAAAAATATGATTAATGAAAGTTCTTACTTTATTGCCAGAAAAAAAGCAGCACATGATAATAAGACAAAAACCCAAAAATAGGTTTATTTAATAGCCCATCAAGTGAATATGAGGTAGCACACATATTTCAACCAAAGAAATTTTATCTCACTCATTTCTGCCTATTCCATCTCATACAAGGAAGGACAGAAATACTTTGTTATAATTGTTTTTGCTATTGCAGTGGAATCTGTGTTCTTTTATTCTTTTTCTTTCAGACAGTTTAAAAGAATTCATGTCTCTGAGAAAAGATAAAACACATTCTTAAAAACCTATGATCAAATTATGGCCTCTGATTTTGTAACAATTTTGCTACTGAATCTAGATTGAACTAATCTCATACCGATGGCAGAAGTTATCTTCCAATACATTTTGTAACATCAAAATTGATAAATTTTTTCCTTAAAATTTTTCCAAAGAATGCTGCTGCAGCATCTAAAACTCAACCTTGAATAAGGCACTACTCAGTCAGTGCAATAGACTTTATCATTGAAAATTACATTTTATCTGTCATTAGCTTCTATTAGTTTCCTAATCATATTAAAGCAGCAAAAATATTTAGAGCACTGAGACCACATATTTCTCTAAGCTGAACATGATTGCTTTATCATGTAAAAGTGGAGCACATGATGAAAGCAAATTTAAAGATACCGTATGACTGTAATGGCACCAATTTGGGACTCAGATATTTGGATTTTCTGAGCAACTGCAATTAATTTTTTTTTTTTTTCGCATGTCCAGTGGCTTCAGGTGTCACTGACATTTTTGTGACTGAAAACTAGCTCGTAACTAAGAACATATGAGGTGACATCTATATCATTTTGAAATTTGTTTGCTTATACAAAGTCTGAACATCAGGTCACCTAAACTAAATCTGTTTAAATCGCAGAAGTAACAAAATAGGAAAGATGAGATTGTAGAAAATTCAAATGCTATTTTCATTCCATGGAGTTCAGAATTACATTATATATAGAATAATTAACTCTACTGTATTCTATTCTAAATAGCAGGTGAAGAGAGTAGAATTCATCTATTAGCATAAACAGAACTAGAGCAATGACATGTACTCTGCTAACTAAAATATCAGCAGAAAATAACTTACAAGGGAAAATGAGAATGTAGACAAAATGTCTTATATTCAGAGAGTGATGTGAACTATAATTAAAATCACACACTATAAATTAATACAGGATTCTGGAAGATGATGGAGATTTTCAAATAATGGATTAACACATGAAGCAGCAGGAAAATCAGAGAATGAGAAACTCTCTCCTATAAAGAATTATGTCACCGAAGCTATGCAATTCCCAGACCTTTAAAAGCAAGAGATCAAAAGACAGAATGAGAATGTGTCATCCTAATGATAGGATTCATCTCAGTTACCTTGTAGTCATCTAAAATCTAGGCTGCTCAACTAGGCTGTTCATCTGAGCTGCTGCTACTCTTCACTGAGAAGACAGGCAACTCAGAGGGCAGATCACCCTTTGTTTATTAGAATGGGCTGAATTACCCAGATGAAGTCAATTTTTCTTTCCAGTCGTGAATGAAGGTAGCTTGGACAACCCTGTGAAATTACACTTCTATTTTTTAAATAGCTAATATTAATTTCAATTAATCCCCAAGTCAAAACACTTACGTGCGAGGAATATATTTTTTCAAATATTAGGTTTTGGTCTATTCAGAAAAAAGCACTCCGCAGACTGAGTATCTGAGACTCTTCTAGTAAAACAAATGCTGTGAATCCATACAAAACCTTTAAATGGTCTTCACAATGTAACTGAAAGGATAATATTTGCCAAGAACATTTAAAAATCTTTCCCCTCTGAAAACGGTGAAGTTATTTTTAATTAAAATGGACTCTATAATAAAGAAGGTAGCAAGAAAACAACATATCATAGGCTTGCTATTGAAACTTCTTATCCCATTACAGCTGAAAAAGAGATTGATGAAAAGATTATGTTTATATGATCTAAAATAATCATGTTACTGAGAGGAAAGTGCAAATGTTTCCAGGAAACATTCTGACTCATTCATACAAATTCGGAATCCCAGATTTGTACCTGTTGTTCAAGCTCTGTAAAATCCATAGAAGAAGGAAACATTCTGGCTAAATATGTCTACTGATAGGATTACAAAAGTTCTTTGGACACAGGTTGTTCTGAAAGTAAATAATAATATAATATTATAATAATATTATATAGTAATATTATTATATTATTTCCACAAAAACTACAACAGGTACAAAGAACAAAATAACACCATTTAATAGAGCAAATTTTCAGAGACAGAACTGTCAGCGGTTTAAGGGCTGGTTCAGCTTGTTTCTATGACTGTTGGGCTGGAGGCACCCATGGATCCGCGCCCCAGAAAAAGATAAAGGAAAAGGATAGAGATGGGCCTAAAAGAAAACACTGGCAATGATCTGAGGAGAAACAAACTAATTTACTAAATAAGATGTCAGAATGCAAGATAACACAATATAATACAATATAATACAATATATTCAGAATTGAAGATAAAGATAATAAATTAAATGAGGGCGTTCCAAAAACTGAAGGCCTTACTCTAATGCTGAGGCAAGATGTGCAATTGGGATGAGCAGAAGGGAGAAGACTTTGCCAGGGATTTTATCTGTTTTCTGAGAGCTAAGTCCTCTGGGGTATGTAGTTCCTCTATTCTGGGACAGGTATCTGGAACAGGAGCATTAACTCTTTAACTTCCAGTATGCTACATGATGTGATGATGTGGAATAGAGATAACCAAATATCATAAAACCGTGACAATAACACAATTTGTCAACAGTCACCACCGTTAGATAATTCACCTAGATGAACTGATCGAGATACTCTTTGTTTTGTAGTGTGCATAGCTGTTTGGAACATACTTTGTCTTTCACGTTGCTGTTGGCACTGCTGAATCACACCACCCATCACCTCACTGTGCTTACAGCCACTGCGTGGGCTCCATAAACATTCAGCAAGCATTGATGAGTGCTGACAGGTGCAGGTGACTTTTTCTGCATGGAGGAATTCAGTGACACACCTTTGCTTCGTACACACTTCCATGTCAAATACCATCAGAGTGCTCCTCTGCTTCTATCTTTTGCACAGCAACAAAATGTAACAGAATGTGGGCAGGAAAGCTCAACATCTAGTGCAATACAACAAACATCTTTCTCTGACATTGTGGGCTAATAAAATAAAATAGAAGGCATTACTTTTGGAGCAATCTTCATATCATCTATGGTATATTTGCTTGATTGTTGCATGAGGGCAATATTTTGAAAGTGATCTTTTTTCTTTGTTTTTCTTTTTTGTTTTTCTTTTTTTTTTTTTTTTTTTTTTTTTTTGTAGTTCAGGCACTTTCTGTAATGTAGGTTAAATCCTAGTCCAGTGTGTTCCACATTGTCAGTAATGAAATGTGGGATTTAACACCTCCAGATGTACGCCTGCTGTTTCATTCTCAACACTGTATGACTATCCTATTTTCAATTGAAAAGTTTCACAGAAATATATGAAGAATTAAGAATATATCATTTGGCCTCAGCAAGCTATGAATCAATTTTGTATAAGTAAGTAAGTTGCTTTTTGATGCTGCTTTCTTGCTTTTACAGTAGCCAAGTGGAGCTTACTTAAATTTATCATTCCATGAGATCTAATCATGCGCTATTTACTCAAAATCCCATTGAAAACAGTACAGATATTTTTCTGTATCTCAAAAGTATGATTACATGTCAACAGACAAACCAAGAAAATTCAGCAGCCCTCTAGTACGCTTATTAAAAAGTAGTATCTCCTAATTAAGAATGGAATAGGTCCCTGTGTGAAATCTACTGCCAGCAGTGAAAAGGACAATAATACAATACTGCCTTTTTCACAGTTAGTCTCAATTTGTGGCATACAGTAAATGAATAAAGATCTAGTTTCTTTTAAAGGTATGGACCAGATACTCAGGTAGGCAGAGTGATATACATCCTTTTCTTCAAAAAAACCTAAATCAACTCACATCAAATAGAATCTGACCCACTTTTTTAGGGATTTCTCCATTGTTCACATGCTCCTAATTTGTCTGCTTTCCTCAGTCAGTAAAACATGAAATCCCACTGCTGTTTTGCCATTTCTTCTCTAAACAATGACAGCAAGAAAATAAGCATCAGCAAGGAAAAGTATGCTGAGACTGGTTTTTGTTTGTTTGTATTTATCCTTTTAATGAATGAGCAGTAAAAGAAATAATAGATACAAAAGAAGCATATGCTCTAAGAAATGCACCTCATCAAAATACTAGAAATAATATTAAATGCTGACTAAAGAGAATTCTGAAGCTATGAGCTTCAGTAGAGATGAGGGTTTGGTTTCTATGTTTTATTTTCTGGTGTTGTATTTATCTTCTTTGTTTTACCTTAGTAGAAACATAGAATAGAAAATGCATAAAAGAAGATGACTCTAAACAGAGCAAGGCAATACACATGAGCAATGAACAGCTCACTAAGTACATCTCTATGAACGAATAACTTTGAAACTCTTCATTCCCTAAACACGTTCATTAAATTCACTTAGACCATGTAATTGCATGGCAAATTGAATCACACTAGTAAGCTGAAGGCAACTTAGGAAAGATCATTATTGTTTATTATTCTCATTACAGAATTTAACTTAATTTGAAATCTAAATTATTACCTTGACAATGAAAAGCACTGGAATCTTATTCTGGGTAAATTATATATATATTTGATAAACATGTCTAAGTGTGTGTGTTTATATATCGTACATTCCATAACAATCACTTTATTTATCCAACTAAATGCATCTCAACAATGCTTTGTTTTCGGGGATAACATACCTTTGCATTTAATATTTCATTGTATTTTCTCTGTCTTCTTTAAGCTTGCTTTCTGAAATATTCCAGCTAATATAAGGAATTTCATGCACACAAAAAAGAACATTTCTGCATTCCTGCATGTGTTAGTCAGATGTTCAAACTATCTCACTACCACTGAAATGATTATATATATAATTTAGAACTTTTGTCTTAAAAAGGACTGTTTTTCTGATTTCCCTACACACTCAATGGAATACAACCAATCATTATGATACTGAATTTGATTTACACATATATATCAGTAAACCTAATCAAATGTGCAGCCCTGTATTGTTTAAAATCTGTGTGCAAATAAAGCATATAAATTTTATAATATCACATTAAATTATGCATCAAATCTAGCATCCAGTCTCTGGAACTGTCAAACATTTAGTGCAACAGAGAAAGGCAGATCTGCTCTGGTATCTAAATGTAAAACCCAAAAGCCAGGCTAAGCACTCTGACTCCTGTTTCTTATGTTACTAAGGAAGATGAAAAAGAAAAATAGATCTGTCCTGCAACAGAACTATGTCTTTTAACAGCTTGATAATCCTCTGCAATTATCATCATTTCTGTGCAATGCTGTGGCCTCTAAAACTTTCAGTTATAAAACAAGAAGTTGAGAAAAGATTATATAATGAGAATATACCACCAACATGTATTCTATGTCTATTGTTGCTTTGCATACACCAAAATGAACAAAAAAGATTTTCAAGACTCTACTCTCAGACACTTGGTTGAAAATGGCAATTTGCTGGCAAAATTAATTAATTGTTGTCACTATATGAAAAAGAAAAGGACAGTAATTACAGGTTTAAGGATATTTGTGCAATACTTTGCTTGTTTTTTACCAGTCAACTCTGCTAAGCACTTTCTAAACATTAGTGCCTTGTGAAGGACAGTGTCCTTTTATTTTCATTGAGAGACTTGATTATTTATTTTCTCTGATAGTAGAGGACATAAAAGCTAAAATATAAATATTTTAACATTGTTTAAAAGCTGTTGTTTAAGAAACAGCTATGGAATTCTTTCCTTTCATGGTTTTTAAATGGTCCTGTTTTCCAAAAGTTGTGCAGACGGATACCCTCTGGTGTAGCAGACTCATTATGATAAGAGTAGGTGAGCATTAAACAAGGCATTAGGAAAAAAAAGTATAGTTTTTAAATGAAGATGTGTCTTGAAGGATTTAAAAGTCTGAGAATAAGGGATTTTTCTCTTTCTGTAATTAAAAGAGGATCTCATCAGTTTCCTGTGATAATTTACTGAAACAGATTGAATATATGGCAGAGCATCTGTCACTGCTCTTTAATATCAGCAGAAAGATGCAGTTAGTCACTTATTGCTAAGCTGCTTTTAACTTCAGTAATGTGCATACTTTTTCACAAAAGTGTTTGTTTGTTTTTGTTTTGCTGCAAAAATATTGTGAGTTGTTTTCTAAATTAAAATCCAACATTTCAATTCAATATTTAATTGATAGATAATCATGGATTCCTCCCAGATGGTGGATAAAGTAGGATTTACCCTATTTTCTGTCAGTCCAAGCAAGTTGCAGAGGCTTCCTCTATCTTTGATAAAAGGAGAAGAACAAATACTTCCAGGAAATGGGTCGGGAACTTACATTGAATATTTATTGTAACATGGAATTTGATTGCAGAGGTATATTAGGTAGCACACCTGGACGAGATGCTTAATTTAAACAAAGTCTGGAAGTTTCATTCCACCAAGAGAAGTCAAGTGAAAGTATGGACTTATCTTTGACTATTGATTGCAATGCTCTGCAAGTTCAGCGTAAGGCCATCTCACACTGGGAACAGCTTCCCAAGTCATTTTGTCAAAGGCAGTTCTATAACCATGCAAGATTTTACTATAGAAAGTGAATAGAAGGATGAGGACAAATGCCCTTTGTTAGATCAGGGATTGCTAATCTACAGTTGGTTGATATGGTATGACATTCAAAAATATGAATTATATTGTAAAGCATTTCTTAAAAGAAATACAGATTTCTTTTAAGCAAAATAGAGAATGAAAGTCTGCAAAACTGTGAAGCATTTGGCCAGAGTAGTCATCCAAATTTCTTAACTTTGTTTAGTAACAAAAATATGTAGATTAGTATCTACATTGGACAACTCAGGAATTCAAATGACATTATAATACTGACAATTAGGCTTTGCAATTCTTTTACACATATTTAATGCAGTTACAAATTTGTACTATTAAGTGAACTTGTTTCCTAAAATCTGATATGCATGGATAAACAGTTTTAACGTGTTGGCCACTATCAAGTCATTCATTTTCATTTTAAATCTCACAGTACTTATTACATCTAGCAGGTAACAAGCAAAGTAACATCGAAATCTGAAGTTTACAAAATTATTTGAGTTAATCCAAACCAGATGGTAAATAAAATGCTAGAGAGAATTAATAAGTAAAGCGAGGAGGGAAATTACATGCAGAACAAGTAAGTCCAAAGCAATCTATACATGAAGAAAACCTTACGTTGCTTGTTTACACCTGTCTCAAGAAAGGAACCATTAGTCATTTTATTAATTGAGAGATATTTGCTTAATCTACAACTGCAGGCTGAAGGCAAACAAAGCATTAGCTTGCATAAATATCAAAATGATAAATAGCACAGATTTTCAAAGTTCTTTTGTATAAATCAATATTATGGCATCATCTGGAACACTGTAAGCACTACTGCGTTGCACTGGGAAATCGATTATGCACAAGATCCAAACTTTTATGTATTATTTGAACTCCTAACCAGGCTTTGCAAGATCAAGAAAGAGTCTATGTAGAGCTGAAGTGAATAATAATACCAAAATAAAGCAATTAAGAATGAAGGTGATGGCTACCTGCATCTTTTATTTCCCATATTTTTTATTGGTTACTTATTTCAGAAATACTATACGGAAAAGAGAGAGAGAGAAAGAATTACCAAAGTCAAAGAAGACACACACTTGGAAAGACTCATTGAAAAGACTGAGAATATTTTTACAAAGAACATAGAGAGAGGCATGATGAATGCATACCAAATAAGAAATGGTCACAAAAGAGAAATAAATATCTATTCTTATAGTCTTATACCAAAATTAGAAAGACAGCACAATGACAAAAAGAAATCAAGATTAAAACAGTAGGAGAAAAGACTTCTTTACATGATGTGTTATTAGACTGTGGGAATCATTTCCAGCAGCTAGAGAATACTAACAGGAAAACTGAGAAAGCCTGCTAAACTTTACACCTCAAGACATAAAATGAAAACTTAGGGAGATCACTTTAGTGGAATGAAATTTGATTTCTTAGGGTATTTGGTTAATGGCTATTTAGCATAAGAATCTTGGAGACAAAGAAGAAAGAACAAATTTAACAGCCACACACATAACCTCTGAGATAGAAGAGACAATACCAGATATCGGGAATCTTAAATCCCTGATGGATGGACTACTGAAAAAATCACCCAAAACCTTGAAGAAGTTCAGTATGTCAAATTTATTATGGGATAATTAAGGTGTTTCTTAAGATTGTTTGGAGTTTACAATAGGATGTTTAAAATAAGAACCAAATGCCTAAAAATAGGCATTTTGTGACTGTGGGAAAAGGAGCTGCCCACATGTAAGTAAACTGTCAATATGCTTATAAAACAGCCCATGCCATTTACATTTACTCTCAGCAGTTTATTTCTGACTGTTTTCTCTGTGTGTTCTCCAGTACATATGTTTGTATGTGTATGGTACATGCATGCAGTCTGCTCTTTTTCTATAGTAAATCTTCAGGCCAGACCATGTGGCAAACATGAAAGTCTTGGTGACACCAATTGGAGGAGAGGCTATGTCAGCTGGGGACCAGCAAGTGCATGAAGTCCAGCCTTGCATAAACCAACTGACCAGAACCAGCTGTTAGCAAATCTTTGTGTGATGTTAGCAAATCTTCATCCTGATCATCAGGCCTGGGGCTGTCTGCATTGTATTTTATAGTTGTGAGATCTTCTTGTGTTATTGTGGCTGCCAATCAAGGCACCGCTCATGTGGCTGTGTTGATCTTTGTGCTGGCTGTGTTAATGTTGTTCATGCATCTGCATGTTTGGAGATGCTTGCTACGGGCTAGACCTGCAAATGGGAGCAACAACACCCACATCAATCACATCGGGACAGGAGGAACACAAAAGATGAGAAGACCCCAAAGTTTGGAATCCTTTAAAGGTCCTTCAAAGACAATTTTAGACAACTGCATCTGATCTATTTTTGTCTAGTCCAAATTTATCCAATTCTCCTTATGATGACAAACTTGCACTTCTTTTGGGTGGTGCTGGTAACTGCAAAAAAACGTACTTGACCACATGACCTTTGGGTATAAAAATACATGTTAATTTAATTCTGAAAACTTCCAAGGTAAAAACTCACTTCTTAACTGCTGAATGTTATACAAGCAAAGTACATCAAAATATTCACAAGAAACTGCATTAACTCAGTTTTGATTTTTGTTCTAAATAGAAGAACTGTTTGTGCTCAGTATTTGAACCATCCTTACCCGTAAACTTCCCAATTCCAATTAACTGTGACAAGCAGCCTGTAACAAAAAGATTAATATTTACTGTAGTACCGTGCATATGGATCATATTTTATGCAAGATATATTCAAATTTAATATTATGTAGGTAGCAATTTTCCTGGTTGTAAAATTGAGTTAACTTAAGAGAGACCTATAAAAATTAAGCTGCGTATATCAAATAGAGAGGTAAAATGTCACTATGAAATCCATTACAGTAGCCATTATAACTGTGCATATGCAGAACATTGTTTCAATTTGTTTTGGAATAAATCCTGCACTGCATAAAGAACTACAGCTCCTATTGAATTCAGTGTTGATTTGACCTGAACTTTTTTTTCTTTTAAAGGAAAGAAAAATTTAAGAATTGACTTTTTAGCAGTGAATTATGCAGCACCGCAATACCATGTTTCACTTCAGCCAAACGCTTAGGAAAATCACCATTTATTTCTGAGTTTTTTTAAGGACATTCTCAAATGATGTGCTGATGAACCCACAAAGAGAAGACCATTGCCAGGACTTTATAAGCTTTTTATTTTTAAACAAGCAAAAGTAGGTTTTCAGAGAAAGGCTTCCATCTGCACATAATAACAGATGCAAAATTCTACATTTTTTAGTAGCATCAGAGAAGTCCAGAAGTAGCATCCAGAAGTCTATACTGGTACCTTCCATGAAATTACAAATGTTCCCAATATGCTTTAATTGCCCAATCTACCAGTTAGCAAAGAAAAACTTATTTCTATAATTTATGAGCAGCTATTGAAGCTATTGTAATAAAAATCTATATGACAATCATGAAAAGAGCAGTCTAAAAATAAT
This sequence comes from Tetrao urogallus, assembly GCF_951394365.1. Lineage (NCBI taxonomy): Eukaryota > Metazoa > Chordata > Aves > Galliformes > Phasianidae > Tetrao > Tetrao urogallus. The sequence goes on along the minus strand of NC_136814.1, from coordinate 72,200,782 downwards.
AGTTTTGTTTTTTTCTATTTCTAACAAATATTTTAGAGCATATTAAAAGTTAAATATTAACGATTCTGTGTATTTGAAGGTACAATTTCATGTAAGTGCTGAATGGCCTCTTTAAGCTTCAGTTCAGCCATCCAGTGACCACAGAAAGAAATATAGAATTTATTTTCTTAAGGAAATCTTTGATTTCTTCGTTACAATTGCTGAAATGATAATATTTGTGATGACATAAAATCGATTTTCATCCTTTTTGTTAATATGAAACAAAGTACACATGTTACATATGTAGGTCACTCTAAAAGTAATGCCTCCTATTTATTCCCATGACAACTACAAAGACAGTAGAAAACTATCGACAGATACAAAGGTTGACAATGGCTGTGTCTGGCACAGGGCAGCTCCAGTCTGTCCACACAGAGGCTGCTCCTGCTCTTCCCATTGCCCATACCTGGACATGGACACACAGTGCACTCTGTCTTGAGAAACAGACTGTAGTCTGGTCACAAAACTGAAAGAATATCCCTAAAACTCCTGATGAGTACAGCATAGAAATATGTGCTGTACACTGTGGCTGACTGCTATTCTGGGATTCACACCCAAGAAACTCAGTAAACGTTTTCTACCACCTGATCCTTCTACTGCCTGAGTCTCCTGAAAACCACTCTTCTACAAGCTGTCTGTGCTCTCATTTCAGCTATAGAAGATGTAAAAAACAAAACAAAACAACAAAAAAAAGCATTACTACATGGTGCTGTTTTTCAGTATCTTCAAGGCATTTTCATGTTATGTAATATACAGACATAGCACTTTCACCCATAAAGGATAGTTTCATAATTCTTGTTTCTAGAAATAATATAGTGGCTCTGTAACACAAACTAGAGAAATAACATTGTGAAGTTGTGTATGTTCAATAAAGGAATTAACAAGATGAAAAATATTCTGAATTCTGGCAATCTCCTAGCAGGATCAGCAATAATTATGCACAGTTTGATTGAAGTTCCTTGTATATGTTCAGCAATTTTTTTTTCCGTGTTCATTTCAGATGAAATGAATACTCTTTGGTACCAAATAAGATAATAAATGTAAGTTAGGAATAACAGAAGAGTTTTGCAGAAAAAGTGAAAATATTGATATTTGTCTCTTGGACTGCATTTAAAGATTTTCAATTAGTAGTTTCCTTAAATCTGGGTACTCAGGATTCAAAATACTTTTGTTTAGGACTGTTGTGTTTCCTCATTTTCTACCCCACTGTCCCAAAGCGCAGACATTTCCTTTGCATCACTTTTAGCATATTTAGTTATTTATGTTTTAAAGGAATGAAGAAGTATTTCTAGCATTTAAATGCATGGTAAAAAATGCAGCTATGTTTCTAAAATCATCAGGAAACAAGGTCATGGGATATGTAAATATATTGAACATTCTGTGTGTTAAAAACGCAACAAGCACTTGGAATTGTAAATGTTAATATTCAAAAATAAGTTATTACAATTAGTCATCATTTATTACTTTTTGCATATAAAAATGGAAACAACCATTCTTTAGCATTAAATATATATTCACAACAATCATTGTTCTGACAGTAAAGAAAGGGTATATGCAAATTATTCTGCCAAAAAGAAATACATAAAACAGAAATAGCTTTTAGATTAAAAAGAAATCTGAAGATGCTCCCATCTTCTTCTTCTTCCTTCACTCTTTTCCTTTGTATCTTCACAACATTTGGAATATGTCCAAAAGACCTCCTTTGTTCATTCACATTTCAAAATGAGTCTAACTTTTATAAAACTAAACAAAGATGTTATTTCAGGGCACAAAATAGTCTCTATAGATTCCTGATTGTTTTAAGCCCAAATCTGGGATATTCATCAAAACCAGAAATAACAATATTTGGAGGGAGGGGGGTAATAATGAAAGTGATTAGTCAAATAAAGTAAAACAGATGCTTTCTTTTGATCCATTTCTTTTTTTTTTTTTTGGAGCAGATAAGAATTTTTCCAATTCAAAACATTTCAAATTAAAGCACAAGACAAGAGGAAAAAATTTCAGATGTCTCTACCATGTTTTCATAAATCTTCCTTCTGATCCAGTTCTTTTTCTGCCATCTTGCAGCTGTCTTTCAAACGTCACTAATATTGTTTCCCACTTTCAAATTTTCAGTGCTAATTAACTAATTACAACTCTGAAGTAAACTAAATCCTCAAATGTTTCAAAATGCATATACTCTGTTTTCACCTGGAAACTTCCAATTTACACTGGTAGCCTGTGAAAGACAGAAACTATTCATGGAAAACATTTTATTGAGGGTTATCATCAAAGAGAACACATAAAGGACATGTAGCCCAACAATTTCATACAGCACAAATCTGTGCCATTCAACCTTCTCAGCCTAAACAAACAGGGAATTCAGATTAAATATTGCAGAAACGATGTCACTGAATGAAAGTCAAATATGCCAGGCATTAATGCACTACTTGGGGGTATCCAGCCAGCTTGGATATCTATCAGTAAATGCAAATCAGTAAATGTAATAGAATACCTCAACGTCTATAAAGTGCTCAATGTTTATAGTCCAGCAGTTTTTTTCAGTGCAGCAAGGAGGACACTGCAATCACATGTGGAAGCAAACTGTCTGGTAATAACTTTGCTATTAACCTACCATTCACCTACTGGATGCTCAAAAAATCCTGGATTCATAATACGACAGGTTTGTGAAATGATATTTTTCTTTATAAAAGACAGTAGGTGACATAAAGCTTTCTTGTTGGCCTAACTACTGTATCTAACAATTTTGCAAAGACATTTTAATGGAGTAATAAAAAGATTATATGACATGAAAACAACAATAAGTGGAACATTATGCTTTTATTTTTATCTCAAATCAACTTATTCTTTGCAAACCAGACCACTGACCTACCAGTGGAAGGTAAACATCATCTTCCATCATCAAACAATGTTGCTTCCTCTCACTGTCATTAGATTTCCCTATTCCATATGGAAGATCATTTAGTATTCTACTCCCATTTGGAAGGATAATCTTGATTGCTTTATAAACTAAAGATTTGATCTAATTTCTAACCTGAATTTACTCACAGACAGAGAAATTGGCTGTTTTGTAGCCTACTTTTAAAAACATCTGATGTTTTGTGCCCAGGGATACTCATTCCCTTCTGTAGGGCCATACATCATGAATATCTATTAAACTTAGGTTTGCATCAATTGCAGCTCAGATGTCTTATGAATAATCAGAATTATAGATCTTTTTCTTCTTCAGTTATTTTCATCCTCTTTGCCCAAGTTACAACAGGTTTTCTAGTTAATTCCTGAGGAAGTGACCTTGAACTACAGTTTCTGTTTCTTAAATCTTGGAATTAGTCCACTCTTTCTATACAATATTTTCATGATTTGTTGTGTTGAAATGTCTTCATATCAGGAACTTCTTCTGTCAAGGTCAGTTAGCAACATTTTTCAAAGATTAAAACTCAGATATTCAAGAAGTCTTACAAATGCTTGTTTCTGAGTAGCTTTTAGACCTCAAAACTCCCCATCTAAATTGTATCAGAGTTAAAATATTCCTAAGATTCATCATGTCTGTTTGTTTTTTATTAAGAAGCATGGTTTCTTCAGAATAAAAAGACCGTAACATTTTCCAAAAACATGAAACTTTCACATTTGAAATCCAATCCTGCTATTCAGCATGACTTTACCATATAACTTGTCAGAAACGTGAAACCAGTAGTTTATGCTCTCAATCACATTTGACTAATACACAATCTGAGAGGAACATGGCTATTGATAACTGTAATTTCTAACAATTTGGTCTCCTTTTCACTAAGATATTTAAAAATATGTTGCATGTAAATATGAATATAGCTATCAAGATCTTCCCTAGGAATGGTATATTAGTAGAGAGACTCTGAGTTCTCATTATTTTTCCAAAGATTTGAGTTTGACTTTCTCTCAGGAACAATGCTGACAGCTGCCCCCCTTTAATGCAGCTCCAAATGCATTTCAGCCATTTTGTCTGGAGAGTCAAAGCTACTAGATATATTATCAATTATCTTGGTTCATTGAACACATAGACTAGTGAACATAGATTCCTTCACCATGATTCCTGACCTCAGATACTATTTTTGACCTACATATACTGTTGAATTAGAAATGTTGTCTCAGCATGTCTGTTAGGATATCTTTCATTCTGGTGTTCAAAAAAAAAAAAAAAAAAAAACAGTGCTGAAATTCTCCAGTCAGCACGAGTGGTTTGAACAAGTACCAAAACATGTTTAATATTGTGGAAACATATTATACAGTATATATTACAGACTGACTCCAAACCTTTTTTTTTTCATTCAGCAAATAGACCCTATAAAGAAAGCTGCAGGGCCCTGAAGCAAATCAATTTTTGTGGCCATAAAATTGTTTTCGTAGTTTATTTTCTTACTAGAAGCGAGGATGAATTTCTGATTGATGGTGTTTTCTGATGTTCAATTAATTATATACAACGATAAACAGACAAGGTTGTTATCAAAACAATAATGTCAAAAATTAGCAACAAAGAAGTACAAGCAACAGAAAACCTGCAATTCACAGTTTACAGTGATCTTGTGTATATAGAGACAGCAAAATTCGAGCAGCAAATAACTAGCTCATCTAGTGTAGCAAGGATGAATCTCAGTAAGTTTCTGCACAAATTCTGCATTATTGTAACACTAAATTATGGGGTGAAAGTTGTTTTGATGTACTGAGCATTTTGATCCATTCCTGGATATGGAGGATGGACCAACAGGACCAGAAAAAGCAAGAATTCAATTTTTCAATTCAATTTAATTCAAATTCAATTGAATTCAACAAAAATTCAATTGCTACAGAATGCAAAAAGGAGACTACTTCAAGAATTATAATCCCTCCCTGAAAAAAGACACCAAAATATATAATCAAATAATCAATTTATAGAGAAGTAAAATATACAAGAAGCTAGCATAGATCTGTCAGAACAAATCACGTTAAGAAAAAACACTTCATTCTATTACCAACTAACAGATTTTTTGGGTTGTGTTATACATCTTGAATTAAGGGAGGCTTTTGACACTACTTCACATGATGGTATTGCAAGCCAGTTAAAGAATTAAGATTGTAACAAGTGAAATCTCCCATAGGCATGTTGCAATAATGTTGGAGGAAGGAAAACATTGTCTTTAATTTACATAAAATATGTGGTGTTGTTCAGCCTAAGAAAAGGGAAGAAGGATAATATTGCTCAAGCACAAAATAAGCTGTTACAGATGAAGAAATTTTCTTTTTTTAATTTATTTATGGTGGATGTAAGAGGTTGTAAACTGCAATAGGAAAAATCAGGAAAACCTTAGGAAAAAAAACTTGAGTGCTTTGGACTAGGGATTCAGACTTTTGGGAAGCAAGAGAGAAAAACGGAGGAGTCAGGGCATTTACTCACACTGGAGAAATTTACAAACGGAGAAATTCTGTTTGGAATGGAATAGGTTGATACTGCCTTGACTGAGGAGACAAGATTAAATTTAGCACAATACGATTCAATGTTTAGATGCTAACTCCCTTGCCACTGAGGTCTCTGCTGTTCACTCAGTACCAGCTTTCAAGTTCATTGGTGGCTATGTAGTTTCAGTTTTAAACATCTCTAGAAAAAGAAAGATATAACAACCTCAAAATATGATAAATTGATTTGGAAGCTGATACAAATGTGCTGCCTCACTTACCTTTAGTGCTGCCTGACATGAAATAGCAAATTTGAGGTGTGTATGTTTTTGCAGGGAGGTTACAATATTCCACAGCAAAGGTAATAAATAATAAAAAACAAGTGAGAAACTGAGAAACGAGAAGCCTTATTTCAGATTATGGAACTACCTTGTGTCTTGCTCCAATTTATAGGATGGAGTGGAGGTTCTTTTAATATATGTATACCTGATGGCAAGATTAAGACACAAGAGATTAGATGTTAGCTTGACCAGTTTATTACAAATCCTAGTCATCTAGGGAGATGGGAAAGGGAAGATGGGCCATAGAAAAGATAGGAAATAAAACAAAGGAGTCTTTGTAGAAAGTAAGAGGGAGATAGTCACCACCATGTGTCCAGCTTGGTTTGTAGTTCAGCCATTGATCTTCAGCAGTGGTGGGTTGTCAGGCAGTATTGTTTGGCTGACAACAACTGTAACTAGTTTTCCAATGGCAGTACTTATTTACAAGTCCAAAGTGGTCAAGTCAGCTCTCTTTGGAGTGACAGCTCAAATCCAAAGTGGTTGAGTCAGCTCTCTTTGGAGTGGCAGCTTATGGCTTTTGGATCTCAGCAGAAACTCCTTTGTTCCCATCTTCCGGGCCTTTCCAGCAGATAAGAGGGAGCAGAGAGGTACCCACCTGCATCCTGTTTTTCACAGGACACTATGGTATCATTCCACAATTTTCTCATGCCGAGCTGAAGTTATCTGGCCACAGGCCAGAACTTCCACCAGTAAACATTCCTGAGCACTCTCTTCTAGAGGCAAACAGCTGCAAAGAAAAATGCTTTCAAATGTAAAATTGTTCACACAATGACGTTGACTGCCACATGGCAACACCCACCTCTCATCTAGAGAAGTCAAACTCTTATCACAAAAAATGCATCAGAAAACAAGCTTTGAGCCAAAAACGAAGGGTTCAGACACCTTGCTTACTTTACTTTGTTTGCAAAATGAAGGTGACTATATTTTATTATTTTGTTGGGCATTTTCCATGGGCATAATGTCCTTATTCCAGCAAAATTTCCTGGAAAAAAAAAAAAATTGAAAACAGTTTAAGAAAAACCATAAAGTAGGCTCTTCTTTTACCCAGTAGATGTCCCTTCAACTACCATATCAACATCAACCCTTCAACTACCCATCAACATCAACCTCTGAAATTGTGGACCAATATAATAAAATAGCAGGCATTATTTTCAGAACAAACCCCAAAGACCAACCCCTTCCCCCCTTCCCCCCTTCTCCTATCCCCCCCCCCCCCCCCCCCCGCTGTGGGTAGTGTTGCCAACCACTAAATTTGGCACTAGATGACATTGCCCAGGGGCCCATCCAACCTGGACTTGAACAACTTCAAGGACGGGGCATCCAGAACCTCAGAACCTCTCTGGGCAGCCTGTGCCAGCCATCTTCACCACCATCACCACCATCTCTGAGAAAAAATTTCTCCCCAGCATCTAATCCCTTCTTTCAGTTTAAAACCATTCCCCTTTGTCCTATCACTATGATTATGTAAAAAGTCTGTCTCCCTTCTGATTAAAAGTTCCTTTTAAGTACAGGAGACCTGCAATGAATGCTGTTCAGAGTGCTCTCTTCTTTGAATAGAACAAAACCAGTTCCCTCAGCCTTTCTACATAGGAGGTGCTACAGCCTGATCATTTTTTGTTGCCCTCTTCTGGATCAATTCCAGCAACTCCACATCCTTCCTGTACTAGAGGCCTCAGGCCTGGACACAGTACTCCAGATGGGACCTCACAAGGGCAGAGTAGAGAGGGATAATCACCTCCTTCGTCCTGCTGGCTACCCCTCTTTTGATGCAGCCCAGGATACTACCAGGGCTGCAAGTGCACAGTGTTAACTCATGTCAAGTTAACTCATGTTTAATACAGCAAAATTCGAAGCTCTCCTCAGCATGGCTGCTCTTCCCTCAGATTGTACATATATCTGGGATTGCTCTTGTTGCACTTCATTATATTCTCATGGACCCACTTCTAAACTGCCTTTCTTGATCTCTTCTGTGTCAAGCCTAGGAGAAGACAAGGTAAGTTATTAATCTAATTATTCCTATCATCATCGTTTCTGTGTTCTTCCTTTAGGTGTGCAGATGAACTTCTTATCACATAAGAAGTACTACATTATACTGAGTATTCAGTAATTTAAAATTATGTAGTGATTGGAATACAATTTTTAGTGAAGAAAGACTTATGAATATGCTTTAACATAGTTCTATCTTCTTCTCTGAAAATAATGAAACTGTTCCTAAACTACTTTGGTAGATTTTCATCTAACAGGATGGCTTGTCCCATAAAAACAGCAGTATGTACAGTTGTAACAAATTCTTTCTGTACAATAAAATAGATGTTTTGCTTTAGAGATAAGAATTGGGGAAGACATGATGAAATTAAATAGACACTTTAAAATTATTTTAACTTTCCTAATTTCCATTGCACTTAAAGAGTTCTCAGAAGTTTCAGAAATAATCTGAAGATCACTGAAAATATAGATCAGTTTTCTTCCCTATATTCTACCAGTAGAATTCCCAAGAAAATATGATGAGTTCCTTGCTCCTACTGGTAATACTGGTAATTCTCCCAAGAGCTCCTAGAGTGCAAAACACGAGTTAATGTTAATCTTATATCTTTTATTTATCACAGCAGAAAATTCTCCCTGGTTCATCTGAGGAAAGCATGCCTTGTTGAGCATCTGTTCCTTATCATCTACACTTCTAAATCAAGATTTTCCCTGTGATATCTAAGAGAATCACAAATGTATTAAACTAACAGAGGGAGATCTCTTTATCTTGCCTTCCCCTCCTTCTGCATTTCTTTTGTAAAGGTTATTTAAAAAGAAAAAATGAAATGTTCTGCTTTGACTTATTACTTGGTACATTAACTCAATGTTACTGTTGTTGCTGGGAAACCATTGGGAATGAAGGGGGGATTTCACATTGCACAAGAAGTTTTAGATATGCTATCTCTCATTCTGCTTACTTTTCCATGTCACCTGATCCAAATGCCAAGCCCAAATCCTCAGGCATACAAAAAGCACATCCCATTTACTTTGTCTCTTTTTCCATGCACAAAGGTATATCTAATGTTTTGTTGCAGTTGTTTTGCCTTCCACTAAAGAGAAAGGAACATCATTACCAAATTCACTGTGAAATAAACTAATTGAAACCGCTGCCATTAGAGTAATCATAAGCCAGGTCATTTATGTATGGATAAATTGAAATGTCTGCAGATGTTCATCTACAAAATAAATGCTCTGTACAATATTAAAGATGTTATTCATAATTCCAATAGTATGTTTTCTTCAATACCTGTAATTGATGTTCTCCTCGAGATTTAGTCGCTACACAATTATTTATCTCTTCTATATGAATGGAAATACGTAGCAAAGGGATATAATATGGGGATAAATAAAATAAGGGATATAAATTTATTGCATGAAGAAATTCTTCGTAATACGTATAAGTGCCTCTGTTCTACACTTCCTGGAAAAACATATTACATGGTTTTAGCAAAGGTGGTTTTGATCTTAACATAATTTCAGCAGCTCCATTCCCCTAATTGGATTTGATATGCATTGTAAACCAAGCAGTACCCTTCAATCAGCTACAAAAATAAGCCAAGCTTTAAAAATCACGCAGCTGCAGACATTTACAACACGCATTCAGAGTCACTAGCAGGTCTGTGCATTGTTTTTTTACTTACACAAATGCTTAACAAACCATTCATACTTGTAGAGACTGAGGTTAGATGCTGCAGAGCACCAAATGTCCAGAGATGTACTTAAACAAAAATGTGGTTCTAAATATAATCTTACTCTCAGATGGATTTCAATTATGTATTTAAACCAAGGTGCACATTTCAGAACTTTGATTGATGAATATGAATTTTTTGACTCTTTCAGCGATTATGTCGTAGGAAAGAAGAACTTTTGATAACTTTTTCAAGCAAAAACCAAAGTGTATAAAACAGACTGGAACATCATATAAGATGTAATTACATGCTATGATGTATTTCTTATTCAAAGAATTTTGCAAAAACATCTATACATGTCTACTGTTTAAAAAGTACCTTTTTAAGTGGCTACTCTGGCACACTGTGAAAGTACTGGTGAACCTTAAAAAAAAAACAGCAAAACACAATTGTATGGGTAGCATGGGCACATCTGTCATCACTGTGAGCAAAATGTTTACTTTAGCAAACAGTACTCTACTCAATTTCAAAGCAAATTATTTGAATTTAAATTCCACAGGAGAATTTCCCCACTTTCTTGTAAGCCTTATTGGTTTAAAAATATAAAGCTAATGATGGCTTCCAGAAGTAGATGCATGAAGTTTTGCACTTTTCCTAGTTTTAGGCAACACAGAGGAGATATTTACTACTTATTCCTTATTCAGCTGAAAGTCAGATACCTTTCACTTTTGACTGTTAATGTTTCAGCTGTTGTTTTAGCTAGACTAAAAGTCATTATTTTCCCTTTCTGAAGACCACAGTGCTTCATATATAAACACTGAGAGTTTTCTTATTGTTTACATTTGCATCCAAATATTCTCAACATCATATTGTAACATAATTTTTTATTTTCAAATTGTATTTAGGCTACAAGACGACTCTTGTTTTTTCTCAAGATCTTTCATTCTTATACTTTTCGTAATAGCAAGAGTAAGGTAAATTCCTATTTGTGACATAGGTATTTCTTTTAATGAGTATTTACTTGGGTAAATGATCGTAAGCATAATTGAGCAAAATATAGGAAGAGTTAATTAAGCACAGCAATTATTTATGTCACGTGTTTCCAGAGAGAAATCATTAGTTGAGTATCTGGATTCTTGAAGTTATAGAGAGTGGGATTTGAAGAGAAGTCAAATTATCTGTGAAGTCAAAATGAAATTTCTATTCATGAGTAGTCCTACTTCCCACAAAACTCAATCTTATACCATAAATAAATAAATGAATAAATGAATAAATGGGCCAATGACAATCTACTGATAGAAGAAAAGCAGTAGGCGGAGTTAGTGCGTACAGGATTCAGTACTTCATGATTAAGCCACAAGATCCAGCGAAGAAATTACACTCACAAGAACAATCTGTGTTTTAGAAAGTCAGTAAAATGAATTTATGTCAGCCAAAGTTTCTTATATTTGGACTGAAGTTATGTTTTTGTGGAGGGAAAAAAAAAAAAAAAAAAAAAAACTAACAGCATTCAGTAGTCAGTGGAGTAGAGAACTTATTTCTATCTTCTTCCTGTCTCTAGCTTTAAAAAAATAATTATTATTCATGGCTTAGGAACCTAACTAGAACTCCAGAGCCAGATGGTTGCAGTATTGTTTACGGCATTTGCATGGAGAATGAAAGCTGGAGACATGGAACCTCTTCTACCAGTTCTAAACTTGAATTCCCTCCTCTCTCTTCCCTGGCATGTTCTAATGGATAATTAGAACAAAATTGGATAATAATAACAAAATTTCACTGCCACTTCCACAATTCTGGTGACTTTCAGCAGAAAACAACTAACTTCAGTCTATAGCAATATTTATGAACTAACATGTTGGAACTAAGAAGAAATTTCCGAACAATTATTACTTTCCTGTGGTCAGTTATGTCAGTATTGAATATCTGTACCTAATTTCACACACACTTCCATGTTTTTTGGATGTTTCTTGCTGGCTATGTATGAGCTTAACAGGTATGAACACGGCACGAATGATACTTCTCATCAGCAGTTGCTTCTGAATTTCACATCCAGAGTGGAATGCATAGCCATGAACATATACTTAAATCTTTGCAAAATGGCTTACTTTCATGAAGATGACCCAAATTTATTGACATTGTGCAATTTTCTCCTGGATATCAGCATAAATTACAATGTCTTCAAGTTAATTATTAATTATTGGTGAGACTTTAAAACTAATTTATTAAGGAAATTTCCTAAAATTAAAATATGTTTAACCTTCTCTAATTATCAGGAAAAAAGCAACAGCATAAGAATACCCAGCTTCACTCTCATATTTGAATGAATGTTCCATTTAACATTTAAGATGTTATAATGATTACTGTATTTATTGTAAAATTACATAAGGCTCCAAACAGACCTAATTTAAAGCCCACTGAAATCCTTGAATAAATTTCATTGTCTTCATTGGTAATTGGATCAGACTACTAGACACAAGGAATAATGATAAGTAATCAGTAAGAGAACAAAAATAAATCTGGTCTCTTAGGAAAACAAGGTAAAAGCTACCATGTATTACGTAAAAATGCAAGTGGGGAAAGTAACAAAAAGGCAAACAAAAAACACAAATGGGATATCCTGAACTCAATTAGATCATTTCAACGAAATGTTTGCTGGTGACCTTCCACTAGGTGATAAGCATAATTGGAAATTCATAGAATCATAGAATCATAGAATCATAGAATCACCAAGGTTGGAAAAGACCTAAGAGATCACCCAGTCCAATCGTTCACCTATTCCCAATAGCTCCCACTAAACCATGTTCCTCAACACAACATCCAGCCTTTAATTATAAAGTATTATGAATTCCAGTGAACAGTTCAAAAGCTCAAATTCTCTTTTGTCCACCAGTCATTAATTCATACAAGGAAGGAATGTTTCGCAGTTAGTGTGCTAGTATGTAATTCAACATGTGCTAAATATCAATGAGTCCTATCTTAAAATATATAGCTATGCTCCAGATAATGACTTCTGGAATTTGCAAAACTATTATATCTCATTTTCACTTTGAATGTGTACAATACTCAGTGAAAATTTCAGTTGTGTTTGTGTCCTGATAAAGGCAAAACCATTTCCATAACCTAAAACTCTTCCCTCAAGACTCAGAAGCTGTCAAATTCTTTTTTTGTATTGTTTTTTTTTTGTTGTTGTTGTTTTGTTTTGTTTTGTTTTGTCCAGACTTCATATTGTCATCTAGAGATAACTTCATCCCTACAGTATGACAATTTTTTCCCATCACCAGTGTTATATTTACTGCTGCATTTTTATGTAAGATACAATAATATCAGGTTATATATTTCTCATTTGTTCATTACTTCTTTTTCCCCTTAGATTTCTAAACTTTTCATTGAATAGAGATTTATTAGTGCTCGCTAGCCCGACTTAGTTAGTTATCTAGCTAGTTATATAATCTTAAATTCATTGACATTTATCTGGTAGGGAATTATACCTTTCATCAAAATATAGTAAACATAATTTTGGCCATTCTGTACTACTCTTTAAATAGATATTTCCATTTAGATAACCTGCATAAAAAAGAATGAAAAGTCAGTCTAAAAGCGAAGACTGGAAAATAGAGGTGAATCACAAAAGGCAAATTCTGTCATGTTTGTATTACCTTTGTTGAAATAAGTGCTGGGTCATAAAAGCCTCACTGTTTGCTAATTTGTAGCTGAACTGAGATGCTAGTATACATAAAGCCCTATTAAAACCCAAAAGGAGCTATTCATGCTTTAGAGGCTGTCAGTTTATGGTTTCAGATGGATTCCAGGTCTATGTACCAAAAATCCTTGCAGAGAACTAAGTATGCTGCTATTCCAGTATATTTTTACTGATCTAAATGACGTCAGTTTCCAAAATTGTTCAGTGAGTTGATGATTAAATTATAAACTTTAAATATTGCAAAATATCAGTTATGTTTTCACAACGAGAAGGATATATATCACGCTGGAAGTTTTTAATAGAATATGTTCTGGGAGTCTTAAAAATATTTTTCCCTCATTGTTTTGTAAGATGAAAATTATTGACCTTCTATGTAGATATATATTTTTAAAAAAAGGTGATGAGGATTCATGATTTAAATTATCACCCATTACACAGCTTAGACCAAAGTCTGAGATTCCCTGAGTTCTTCCAAAATGTGAGCTTTCAGAAGGCCTATGGACATTCCATGTACCTTGTGTAGACAGTTACTGACCTTGCAATGTGCATATATGTTTCTTTATGTTTACTCATAAATGGAATTGATTTAGTTACCTACATAGGTATATATGTAAAGAAGATGCTGAAGGTAAGTGCTAAGAATCAAATTAAACAAAGCATGTACATATATCATTAATCCTTGGCTATGGTCAACATAAAAGAATTATGGTAGCATTCAAATGAACAATTAGGTGATATATCCACTATAAAGTTCAGTTCTCATCCACTTTTAGCTGTGTGTATGCCTAAGTGGTGACAAAATCAATAAACTTCCATTTAAATTATCTCTAGAGTATTTTTCATTTACCGGTACAGAGAGATGTTGCTGTATGTTGCTTTGAGTATGACTAATTTTGTGGCTTTCATTCTGAGGTTTCTCTCTCTCCTTATTTACTATAAACACAGCTGATTAACATCAAAGATCCAGCACTTAGAGAAGTGATTGTGCAATTGAGCCCCAGAAAATACCACATTTTGTTTTTTGCAACCTTAGGGACAATGTACATAAGCATTTAGAACTTATTTTTTTTCTATAAAGGCATTAAAATGAAGTATAACAAAATTCAGATGTATGCTTTAAACTCACTAAAAGGTAGAGGAGGGTTTTTTTTCCAAATTTAGAGAACTGTTCTCATGCTGTCACACAAGACAGCCAAAGTTGTAGTAAACTAGTGCTATTGTTAAGAAATATGGATTTTATTATATTTCTTATTATATTTTAACAGTTTACTCATTGCAAAATATTTTAGTCTAAGAAGAGACCAGCCAGAGTTCCCAGGTTGTAATAACTTGGGCATGTTGTGGAGGAAATGACAACTTTTTTTTTTTTTCACAATTACAGAAGAAAAATCTTTTAGCAAGATGAGCAATCTATGAGTGCTGCTCTGAAAGTAATACCTCTTATTATGTTGGCCCGTGACATCAGGGGTGGATATTGGTGATATAATAGTAGAGATTAAACATCACACCTGTATTTCATTACATTTTTTTTTGCTGTTTGACAGATGGTGACGGAGGGGCAGTCTGACAAAATGGCATCTGATGTGGAAGTGCAGATGAAGAAAAGATGTGCAAATAAATTCCTCGAAGAGAAAAAAAAAAGTGCCACCCACTGACATTCATCAATGCCTGCTCAATGTTTATGGAGACCAAACAGTGGGTGTTAGAATAGTGACGTGGTGGGTAGTGTGTTTCAGCAGTGACATCAGCAGTGTGTCTCCTCTACTTTTCAGGAGCATGGCATGAAGGCTCTTGTTTATTGCTGGCAAAAAAGCATATGTAATGGTGGTGACTGTGTTGAAAAAGAGTGTTTTGTAGCTGAGAATTTGCTCCATCAAATCATGTTATTGTGCTCTTTATATTGGTTGTTATTTTAATGGATAAAAGCAGGAAGCATTACTTTTGGAGTAGCCTACATATTTTACTATTATTTACAGAAATTAAGGTCTCCAGTTAAGTGAAACAGGACAAGCGGAAATGGTTTTAAGTTGAGGGAGGGAAGATTTAGGTTGGATGTCAGGGGAAAGTTATTTACTACAAGAGTGGTGAGGTGCTGGAACAGGCTGCCCTGAGAGGTTGTGGATGCCCATCCCTAGAGGTGTTCCAGGCCAGACTGGTTGGTGGCCCTGGGCAATCTGGTCTAGTATTAAGTGGGGATGTTTGTGGCCCTGCATATGGCAGGAGGGTTGGAGATTCATGATCCTTGAGGCCCCTTCCAATCCTGGCCATTCTGTGAATGTCTGTGAATTCTGTGAAAAAAATATCTGTGCATGTCTATCATTTTAATCTCATCAGTTTCACTGTAACTACATGTACATGTAGTTTGACTACAACTTAAGTCATTCTCAGCATTATGAATCTTAAGAGTAGACAGATATTTTGAAAAATCTATGCTAGGTAGCAATACTGTGACACTATTTTAACAGATACTTGTTATTCATTCTTTCACAAAATGTGAGCTTTCAGAAAGGCCACGATCATTTCACAGAATAACTGAATTGTAGGTGTTGGAATGGACCAGTGAAGATCATCCAATCTGCTGCTAAAGCAGGTTTTTTTTCAGGAAGTTACACAGGAAAGTTTCCAGGTGGGTTTTTTGTATCTCCGGAAAAGGAGATACACAACCTCTTTTGGCAGCTTGTTCCAGTGCTCTGTCATTCATTTCACAGAATCACAGAATCACGGAAACACCAAGGTTGGAAAAGACTTACAAGATCATCCAGTCCAACCATCTGCTTATCACCAATAGTTCTCACTAAACCATATCCCTCAATACAAAATCCAAACTTTCCTTGAACACCTCTAGGATCGGTGACTTCACCACCTCCCTGGGCAGCCCATTCCAGTGCCTGACCAATCTTTCAGAAAAGTAGTATTTCCTAATATCCAGCCTAAATCTCCCCTGGCACAGCTTGAAGCCATTCCTTCTAGGTCTACCACCGCTCACTACAACCTCCCTTCAGGTAGTTGTAGAGAGCAATAAGGTCTCCCCTGAGCCTCCTCTTCTCCAGACTGAACAATCCCAGCTCCTTCCATCACTCCCCATAAGGCCTGTGCTCCAGACCCCTCACCAGCTTTGTCGCCCTTCTTTGAACCCACTCCAGGGCCTCAATGTCTTTCTTGCAGAGAGGTGCTCAAAACTGGACACAGTACTCGAGGTGCGGCCTCACCAGAGCTGAGTACAGGGGGACAATCACTGCCCTGTTCCTGCTGGCAACACTGTTTCTGATGCAAGCCAGGATGCCATTGGCCTTGGCCACCTGGGCACACTGCTGGCTCATGTTCAGCCGAGCATCAATCAATACCCCCAGGTCCATTTCCTCTATGCAGTCTTCCAGCCACTCTGCTCCAAGCCTGTAGAGTTGCCTGGGGTTTTTGTGGCCAAAGCACAGGACTCGGCATTTGTCCTGTTGAACCTCATCCAATTGGCTTCAGCCCATCCATCCAGCCTGTCAAGATCCCTCTGCAGGGACTCGCTACGCCCAGGCAGATCAACACTTCCAGCCAACTTGGTGTCATCTGCAAACGCACTGAGGGCGCACTCAATGTCCTCATCCAGGTTGTCAATAAAGAAATTGAAGAGGACAGGCCCAAGCACCAACTCCTGGGGAACACAACTTGTGACCACTCACCATCTGGATTTAGGTCCATTCACTACCACTTTCTGGGCCCAGTCTTCCAGCCAGTTCCTTATCCAGTCAAGAGTGCACCTGTCCAAGCCATGGGCTGCCAGCTTCTGCAGGAAAATACTGTGGGAGACAGTGTCAAAATGATAGACATGCACAGATAATTTTTTCACAGAATTCACAGATATTCACAGAATGGCCGGGATTGGAAGGAACCTCAAGGATCATGAATCTCCAACCCTCCTGCCATATGCAGGGCCACCAACATCCCCATTTAATACTAGACCAGGCTGCCCAGGTCCCCATCCAGGTAGTCAAATTTCTTCTACACAGAAAGAGTATCAGCACTTGGCTGCATGGTAAACATTGCAAAAAGAATGATCTGAAAGAAGGCAGTGGCAGTCAGCACAGGACTCAGAAAATGACTCTTCCAATCCATGGTATAACTTTTAGATTGATAACAGGGAGAAATGGGCAGAAGAGAAGGGTCTGGGAAGAGTATAGCTCAGCAAGGCTACAAATCAATTATCAGTACTTGCAGTTTGCTTATTTGCTATTCTATTTGTCATGTTTCTCATTTTTAATTAAAATGTAAGCTGTCATTATTTTAGAGTGATATAAAGGGAAAAGCATTAACAGTCAGATCACAAAACGTTGGTACGTTTTAAACTACAGGATTTTCAAGTGCTCCAATAATCTTCATTCATGGACAACCCCCAGGAAAGAATCACTCTTCAAGAAGTTGCTACTAAATCTAATCTACAATAAAATGCAGGTTAATTCATTTATTATCTTGATGTAAAAGATTAACCCTGCATGCAAGTACTAAAACTGAGCATTTTATATAAGGCTAGCAGGTTATTGTTTTAATACTGTCTACTGAGATTTTTATATATACACACACAGACAAATATCCATGTATACATCCATATATACATTTGTTTGTCTACATTTATGCAAATCAGTTACACAGAATTGGAGATAGAGAACTCAATTTTGTAGCATTAAAATCTATGAAATAGTGTCCCTACAGCTGCTTTCTGCAGGATCACATCAACATTATTTTCATGTCATTTTCTTTTAAAAAGAAACAGCACCACCTTGTATTCTGAAATAAAGCTACAGCTATTTGGTATCTTAGTGGCTATACAATATGTGCACATGCACAGAAACAGTTATTCACCAAAAAAAGAAAAAATAGAAATGTCAAATAGAACACTAAAACTTGAAACTTCAGTTCAATTGTATTTTTAGAAGATATTATTACAAGAAGCTGGAGAGGTATTTGAAATTGAACTTTCTTTTTGTTACTGAAAACCGTTGAGTTGTGTTCTGGTTTTGAAAAAGATTAGGTTCAATTTACATTATCCACAGAATCATACTACTTGTTTTCTGATCTAAACAATGATAGATGTTTGTGAAAATGCTTTAGAAACAAAGTTCCAAAAAGGTCTGTATAAATTATTCATCAACTATACTCATTAGATGATACTTGCTCTGCTGCACTTTAAATGTTTGTCATTGAAAGCAGAAATAATGCAATATGATGGAGGTAACTAGCCATCCTCCACTGAGAAGAAAAGTGAATTTTTATGCAAAGTACAGCTGAAAAAATTATTTGTCCAAATTTTATACTGAAAGTTTATGAATACATTAAAAGTAAATTATTATCTGTCCATAAATCATCCTTAATAAAAATGAATGATATTTGTAACCAGTCTTTAACTGTTCTTAGAGACAAAACCATTTCCTCTCTTGTTGCATCATGCTTGTTAAGACAAAGATGACTGGAAAGCTGACCTTCAATCAGCTGCACTTTTTTAACTATTGCATTAGTGTACCAAACTAGCATACCTTCCAGAAGTGGAACTCATTAAAACTGCAGTCAAGTACAGTGTCATGTCTCATTTTTTTACCTCTTCATTGCTTACAACGCCCTTCAGAGGGCAGGAGACAAGTGTTCTTTCACTACCAATTTTGATTTTTCTATTTCTAGACACCGATTTCTCCCACGTCACTCGTTTTCCAAGATCTAAGGGCAAGATTCAACATTCAGTCAGTAAACCTGACTGAATTGCAGTCTAATCCTTATGTAAAACCAAAATGTAATCACTGTTAATGTTCAGAAAAGAATGTGGATTTGACCTCAACTGCTGCTAAGAATTTTTAAATGTCAGTATACGCATAAAAACACAGTTAAACTTATGCCTATAAATGGTGTTGGACAAACTGCTAGATAAAGGATTTTCTGAAATTTCATGGGAACTTTTAGAATATGAAGGTCTGAACTTTAAGGAAGGGCAGAGCAGCTGGAACCATGATATCAGCACAGCTGCAAGTGCTGGCTCCTTTTTCATAAGCAGTAATCGGGATTAGTTGGGTACAAATATTGCTGAGTTAGGCACCTTTAGAACTCACTAGCAAAAAAAAGTATTTTGATTTTCTGGTTTGCAGAAATTAAAAAAAAAAAACCCAATGTGGCATGTATACAATCAGTTCAAAGGCACACAGAAGACTCCTGGAGAGCTTGGCATCACTTGCAGGTCATTCAATTCTAAGAGATTAGTGAGAAAGAAGAAGACAACATGAAAAGAAAGACTAAAGCAAAGAGGAAGACTAAACATAAAATGGTGACTGCAGAAGAAAAGGAGAAGATAGACAGAATTGGCATTGTTATTAAAAACCACAAAAATGACAGCATTATCTGAACCAGAGAATTATTTAAGATCTTCAAACATTGGACTCATCCTATTGGATTCATAGCTACATAGACTCTTCCTGCCTAATGTTTTCTATATCTTTCACTAGCAACTTTCTTTTGGTATATTGCAAGTAATTTTATCATTTTGGAACAGATTTTTTAAAAACTTGTAAGGATTTTAAGAAAATTTAAGCTGGCTTTATGGCAGCTCTTGCCCAACTGTGAAAGTGCTAGAACTCATTCATTCATGAGATCTCTCATGTAGAACCTCCTTTTATGAGCTTCTCTGCTTTTTGCAATTGAAACTGAATTCCAAAAATAACTTTCTTCAGTCTCCATAGAATCCATAGCTGCTATTGGAGCAATCCTAAAATCTACAACAGGAGAGAAACATTCACAAAATACAGTAACAATGACTTAAAAAATAACATGAACAAAAAACATCTTATTGCTTTTGCTCTCCCTTTTTGTTTGCAAAAGCTAGGTAACTAATACATTCATCTAAGAGAAAAGAGTGATGTTCCTGATGATCCTGAGATTTTGTGTGAACCAGAACTTTTCACATAGTTGACACAATAGACTGTGATCAATGTTTAGGAGAGTTAATGAGCAGATGGAAGATTTATTTCCTTAAAAAAAAATTGAGGTCTTTAATAAGGCAGAAACCCACTGTCATGAATAGAAATTTGCATTTCCTATCACGCTTTTCATAATCTTTTTATCTACACTTTCTCTTTGACATCGTTATAGAAACAATGTTGTTCTGTTTCTTGAAATCCCCTGCCTGTGGGACAAAACTATATATATATAAATACATTCCCAGGAGCAACTATTGAAGATAATGAAGTGTAATTGACTTACTATTTCATAACATTTTCATAAAGTAAAGAATAAAATGCTGATTGACATGAACAACCACATTTTGATTTAAATGTATTTTGATATTTCTACAATTCCCACGCAACCACAGCAGGAGCAGCAGATCTCCTAGCTTCTATGAAGACTCTATCTGCCCCTTTCACTTAAAAATAATAGTTGCAGTGGATATATTAAAGCCCTTTCCTGTGCATTTTTGTAGAATTCTTAATAATGACTTATTCCATGTATGCAAAGCATACATACACATAATGTTGTTTACATCATCTTTAATATTTAGCAATTTCTAGAACATTCTACATATAAATAATATAATATTTTTGTTTAGTTTTGTTTCATCAACAAATGGTTTTTTAAATATATATATATATTTAATTTCTTCATTTAGTATTCGTGATAGCCTTTTTGAATTATTCATAAATATTACTCTTTATTAATTATCTTCTTTAGCTAACCATAAATAATTTTGGACTAGTAAGCCATTACATTAAAATAAATGTAACCATTCTGTTTCTAGCCTGAAATGTAATGGAAAGATCCTTTTATCCTTTGCCTTTTTTTTTTTTTTTTCCACAGAAAATTCATATATAAGAATAAATCAATTATATCTTGAATATGGAAAATTACGTAAGAATTTTCTAAGGCTAAATCAATGTTTCTATGTGATATTATATCAGTCTTTAACATTCCTATATAGAAAATAGTTTAAAGTTAATTTGCATTTGCACTAATTAATAGTCCACATACTATATTTGATTTTAGTCTATGAAATGTTCTCTAGAAATACAAAAGTGCACTGAAGTTAATATGTTGAAATACAGTGTTATGCTCTAATTTATGTACTTATAGCATTGCAGCTGAGGGGGTTGCTTGGTGGAATATTCTGCCTCTTCTACTGAATCTGAGAGCATGAATCTTCAATTAGAGGATGAGAAATAAAATATATGTATTACATGTAGTCCTTGACTAGCATCAGTTCTTTTCCTGATTATACTAAATAAGTGAAGGGAAAAATGATTTTTTCAGATACCCACTGTGACATGAGAGAGTCACCGACTAAGAAATACATATGAAAGTAGTGGTCCAAGAGAGTTTCATGCAAGAAAACATTTTGCGTTCCTTCCTGATATCTCCTCCTTGGCCAACAGGACATGGTTTCACAGCTGTTAATGTGTGCAGCTTCAGTCATTCATTCCAACATGAGCACTTGTCAAAAGTGGTAAGCTGCTTTTCTGTATTTTTTCTTTACTGTACCATAAGCAAAAACTAAAAGTAATAGAAGTAGAGTTATTAGAAATTGATGCAACACTTGTCCTTGGTAGAGATATTTCTTTTTCCTACTTTTTATAAAGTGATAATATAATTAGTGTGATTACTGTATGAAATCCAATCACAGTGTGTGAGAAGAAAAATAATACAAATTTGAAATTAGAACAAGCAGCTTAACATCTTTCAGAGTTGCTCCTGGTATTTCTCTCTCATCAGGCTCTGGCAAGAAGCCCAAGGCCTGAATGGTTTTGTACATTTTATTTATTAATATTCACTGGAAACAGATTAACTTCCTTTGTGCATTATTTGTTATTGTTTCACCTGCCATAGGAAGAAATAGCAAGCACACTGATGAATATAATGAAGGTGGCCTATTTTCAGTGTGATGAAACTATATACATATAGTTTCATTCTATAGTGAAACTATAAGTGCCTATAGTTCAACTTTTGGAATGCTACTGTACTTTTTCTAGTTCCTACAGGAAAAAAAAAAAAAAAAAGGATAAGAGAAAAACAAAACACAGACTACAGTAAGGAGATGTTTGCATGAGGAATTGAGAATCTAATCTTCCATCCTTAAACAAAGCCACCTTCTTCTGCCACGCTCCTGGTTTGTACGTTTTAGATTCAAGTTCTCTTTTACTCAGTTTGAGTGAGGTCTAAAATGCGAATATAAAACTACAAGATTTTCAGTTGAATCTTTAAATGAACACAGAGATTATAGATACATGGCTATTCTTACTAACTGAAAAGTTTTCTGTGCATTTCACTTTTCAGCCTTGTTTGTTAATGATACAGGTCTCCTTTCCAAACATTAATATTGTGCCACTTGGTTTTATGCATATGAGGTAGATGAGCATAGGTTACAAGTTGGTGTAAAATCTTCACTGACCACAGTGTATCATTCACTCCACAGCCATCATCCAGAGATTGCCAATACATCTTTATAGTACAGATTTGAAAAGATGTAATTAAAACTGCTGTATTTGGAGTTATTCCAAGAACTGAGTCACAGTCAGCATTTTTCCCCAGAGTAGATCTACTTTCAACAAAGTGAATATGGAACGTAACCCTTAAAAGTGATGAAGATGTAACTCAAAAATAACAAATTTGCTCCTAAAAACCTAGTGTCGAAGTTTCAGATAACTACCTCAAAATGCATGTTGTGCTTGATTTTCATAGTTGCAGATTAACAGCTTTCTCATTTAATATACAGTTGCTTGCATGCTATTTTTTTCAAGTATATCAGTCAGCCTTTGTCTCTCTGTTCCTGAATCTTGAACATCAGTGTCATCAAAATATTTGACACTGTGTCCTTTTTTAAAATTTACTTATTGGATAAGTGTTGTTTGTTCATTTA
Source organism: Tetrao urogallus (assembly GCF_951394365.1). Lineage (NCBI taxonomy): Eukaryota > Metazoa > Chordata > Aves > Galliformes > Phasianidae > Tetrao > Tetrao urogallus. The sequence goes on along the minus strand of NC_136814.1, from coordinate 72,177,772 downwards.
TTTTTCCCCATGGTGTTAACATTCTTTAAATACTACAGGAAGTCACTTTTAGCTGCCTTATGTATGCAGTTCTCAGAAATCAATCCCGTCTCCCTTGCAGACATTTTAGTACTTCTCCCTCAGCACTACATACCTAAAAAAACCTCTCAGAGTTCTTCATATATTTCAAGTGTTGAGATGCCTGGAATTGAGCATAGAATTCCTGACACAACCTCATAAGAGCTATTCAGAGATTAACACTTCATTTCTGCATGACTTCACACTTCAGTACAAGCAGACAAAAAATCTCACTTGCCTTTTTCCCTAGAGAAACACTGAATGACTGCATTTACAATTTAATGTCCACAACTATCCCAATGTCTCTCTTGCTATCCCTAAACAATTTCAAGTCCATTTCAAGTTTATAATATGTATAGAATACTTTGATTCAGATTAATTATTTTCCAGCATGCCAATGGAGCTTGACAAACTCAAAAGGTAGGCCCATGTAAAGTTAATGAAGTTTAACAAAGCCAAGTACAGGATGTTGCTCTTGGGTAGAGGCAAGCCCAGATATATGTACAGACTGGGAGAAGAACTTGAGAAGAACTGGTGGGTGAAAAACTTTACATGAGCCAGCAGTGTGCACTTGCAGGTCAGAATACCAACAGTGTGCGGGAAGATGTAACTGTGAGCAAGTCAGCAAAGAGTTTATCAGACTTCTTGATAGATCCTTGATAGACCCTATCACTGTGAAGCCTTGGGAGTCTGAACTGTACAGAGAGCAGATGGTATCTCTTTGCATCTAAGGGTAAGCAAGAGGTTCTGTTTGTATGCACTGTTAATCTTACCATACTTCATCCTTTCATCCTTTCATCCTTTATCACTGTGTTCTGGGAGAAGCTAGGCCAATTAATGATTAGAGGGACAGGAATTCCTGGCTTGTAAGTGAATGGTGTATAAGATGTATGTTGAACACAGTAAAGCAGAACTATTCTAAGAACTATTCTGATGCTACAAGAAACTGTGAGAGCTCTCTAACTCGACTGAGCGCCGACAGCCAACAGTATACTCCACGCTGCATTGAACGAGTTGTGGCTTGCAGGGAGAGGGATGTGATTGTCCCCCTTCGCTCTGCCCTTGTGAGGACCCATGAAGTACTTTGTCCAGACCTGGGCCCTCAAAACAGGAAAGATGTGGAGCTTTTGGAGGAAGTACAGAGAAGGGCCACAAGAATAATCAGAGAGCTGGAGAACTTCTACAAAGACATGCTGAGGGACCTTGGCTTGTTCAGTCTGGAGAAGAGGAGGCTCCAGGGAGACCTCATTGTGGCCTTCCAGTATTTAAAAAGAGATTATAAAGAGAAGTGAAATCAATTTTTACAATGGGTAGATAGAGGTAGGACAAGGAGGAATTGTTTTAAACTAAAGTAGAAGAGATTTAGATTAGATGTTGAGGAGGGTAGCAAGGCACAGGAACAGGCTGCCCAGAGAGGTTACAGATGCCCTGTCCCTGGAGGGCATAGAATAGAAGCAGGAAGAGGAATAATAGAACAAGGACAAGAGAAAAATAAAAGAATTAAAAAGAAGATAATGAAATTGAGCACTTGAAAAGTCTGAGTTGACAGGATATGGACCAGTATGTTAGTTGGTAAGGAAAAGAGATTGATATGTGTGCCTTTTTTTCAGAGAAGAATATAGAAGGATTTGTTTGTAGGTGTGTTACAGAAAGCAGGAGGTAGCAAAAAAACCCCCACTAGTCTGCATTCTTAAATAAAACAGCCATAAGCAAGTGCTTGCTATAATAAATAGAATAAATAACCTCCATTACAGAAATGTGTGTTTTTCCTGTTACACTTCATCACAGTTGATGGCTTTTACCCTAAGATTTGCAAGTCTTTTTAGCTTACACATAAAAATAGTTACCTAATTAAACTTCATCTATTTATTCCCTTTTAAAGATAAAAGTTTGCAAGTATTTGCCATATCATTCATATTAGCATGCCTACATGCTCATGAACTACTCAGGTATTCCTTACAAATAAGACAAATGCATCTCTTGGGGGAGTTCTTAAGAAAACTAACACAAAAACTGTATAGAAAAGTATATTGCAACATCTTTGCAAGATATTCTACTCTCCACAAGCACTTGCAATAGTTCTTTGTTTTATTCTTCTTTCCCTAGTCCTTCATTTAACTTTGCTCTGCTTACTACACTTTATGTAAGGATTTTCTTTTTCACAGAATCACACAGTATCACAGAATTGCATGGATTGGACAGGACCTCAATAGATAATTGAGTCCAACCCCACTGCTAACGCAAGTTCCCTTCAATAAGTTGCACGGGTAGGCATCAGAAAGGTTTTGAATATCTCCATAAAAGGAGACTACAATACCACCCTAGGCAACTTGTTCCAGTGCTCCATAACCCTTACCATAAAGAACGTTTTCCGCATGTTTTTATGGAACTTCCTGTTATTTAGGCTGTTGGTCCCTGTCTTATCACTACACAACACCAAGAGCCTGGCCTTATCCATTTCCCTCCCATCTCCCTTTAGATATTTATAAACATTGTCAGATACTCACCCCTCTTTTCCCCTGGCTGAACAGACCCAGGTTACTCAGCCTTTCTTCATATGGGAGATGCTCCACGCCCTTTATCATCTTTGTGGTCCTCTGCCGGACTCCTTCTATGATATCCCTGTCTTGTTGAACTGTGGAGCCCAGAACAGTACACAGTATTTCAGATGAGGCTTCACAAGGGCAGAGTAGAGGTGAAGGATTACTTCCCCTGACCTGCTGGTCGTGCTTTTTTAATGCACCCCAAGATACCATTGGTCTTTTTGGCCACAAAGGCACAGTACCCTTGCACCCTTCTCTCTTTGACAGCTGGTTGATTCTTTCTGCAGGCAGGCTGAAATAGGATTAGCAGATGCTACAGACTTAGAAGATATTTTTCATGACTGGTTGATTTTTCCACCTACTCAGAGGTAGGTTTCTTGGATAGATCATATCTGAATATGAAGACAGTGAGAACAATATTATATAGCAGATTTATGTGAGAGTACACATACAAACCCAGAATGTAGAAGATGAAATACATTTCAAATCTGATCTCAGATTTGCAAAAGGCATTTCGAACTGTTTGATAGTAAAGGCAGTAGTACCATATCTAGCTTTATATTATTCTAATTGTTTGAAAGGAAATTGTGTTTTAAATAAACTCTGTTATTTTACTTCTGATTTTTTATGGAGCAGAGATCATCCATGACTTTATCATCCATATTTGATCCTTTCTATCAGCTAATATAATACATAATTAAAGAATTTGTGTATACAATAGGAAAACAATGCATCTGAAGATATACAATAAAAGAGTATCTAATTGAAGCAGGAATATTCTCAAAAATAATTATAAAAATAATAGAAGCCTAGTAATTTCTCACTGACACCTGCTAAAACTAAAAAACACTGCTGCTATTTCATGTTATACTTTAAGGTTTATTCACTTCCTCCATATTTTAAAAAACTGACATCACATCATTAAGCCACATCTTTCTGGAGGAGTAAAAAACTCAGCCCAAGAATTTGTAATACATACCATAATGTTGCAGGCTATGTACATAGCTCTCAACGTTATAGAATTAATGGTGTTATTAATATTATTTATATTCACTGTAATAGCAACTGTACATCAATACAATGGTATATAAGTAGCCATTGCTTTCTTCATCTTAAGCATTATGAATGTTGTTTACCATTCCTCATTTTCACACATTGTGTTGTTCTGTAAAAAAAAAAAACAACCAACAATGTAGGCAAAAAAAAGCACACTGAAATATATACGTGTATTTTCAAAGTACAGCAGGGAGAGGGAAGGTCACTGAACAATGTAATTGATGGCAGCAGCAAAATGTTTCCTATCCTGCAACACTGCTAGACTATGTTGATCAGAAATGCCAAATCAGATCGAAGTTTAGAAATGCAAGGTAACACCCTCTATTATTCACATTGATTGCATCAAAGGAAATAGAATGCAAATTAGGAAAGCTCTGATGAATGGTTGGGCAGCCAAAAGAAGTACAATAAAGTGTTGGGTTTCTCTCTCCCAGCAGAAGCATACACTGTGTTATCCAGCTAATCAAAATGCAGAGTGCATATTTCAGCAGATTGAAATCAATTGTAACATGAGATAGCCTCTTATTTTATTCATCTTGACTCTACTGAGTGATAGCTTTACCTTCTGCTGTTCAGCAACTTTCAGAATAATGCACAAGTCAGTGGACTTACTTAATGCTTGTATGCTGAATCTTTATTTAATGCATTTACCAGAGACTGGTGGTGCAGGAGGCTACAGTCTCATATGCTTTCTTGAAGAATATGTGGGTTACAGCTTCAACAGAGGAACTTCAATTTCTGTGCATGATATAAAGTTTGTACATCGATGGACTCACATTCTTTAATTTTAAAGTGGAGAACAATGGTTATACCATTTTAACATTGCTGCCAGCCAATTAATAGAGCGCCATTGATCACGTAGGTTTACAAAAGACCAACAGGCTTCCCACATTGTAAGACAAGAATAAATTCTGTAAAATTTATAGCCAAATTACTGGCAGCTGAGGTGCACAGTGAAACCAGGTCAATTAAAGTGATCACTGTAAATCACAGTTACAGCTTGCTGTGTAAATAACAGTTTATAACAAACATAAATAACAGCAAAGTGGCTCAGTTTAGCAGTGAGACAAACTGTTGGTGATGTTCACATACTGAAGTGTGGAAATGAAAACAAGTATACAGCAGGGAAAAAAGGTGTTTAACCACAAAGGCAATGCTTTAAGTGGCATTTTAACAAAAAAACAAGGCAAAAAACAGCAGGCTGACAGAACATAACCAACCCATCAAACTGAATTACAGAGAAACAGAAGAAGTCAAAAGATATATAAGAACTAATGTACTGAGATACACATCTAAACAAATTTGTAAGCAAATGTCTATCATCAGACTCTAGTGTGCCTTCTGGATCTCATATGCTCTTAAACTTACTGGTTTCTTTTTCGCAGTAACATTTTATGTCTTTTTTTATTATTATTAATTTACTACTGCAAATGTTGATTTTTCTCTTTCATTGAGGAAAATGTAATCATGTCTTTCTAATTTACAAAAAGAAAAGTTATTCCAAGTTTGATAAAAATGATGAACATTAAAAACCTTCATGGTAAGTAGTTTATGAACATTCTCAGTGCTATTCATCTGCAAGTTTGCTTATTCATTTTATTCATTTTATTATTTTATTTCATTTACACCTAAACTCAGTATTTGTATTGTATACCTATTGTAGTATTTGTAACACTGGTGTAGAGAGTAGAGTTTCAAAATAATGGATTTATATTTTAGAATGCAGAGAATGTCTGATTTCTGTTTATTTGAGTTTCCAGGTGCTTAAACTTTTCTACATAAAAATTCTTTAATTCTGAGGAAAATAAAGACAGCTTTCTCCATCATCACCAAAAAGAAAAGTAAATGAAGAACTGTAACAGAAATGCAGAAATTTTAGGTTCTTGTATCTCATCAAAATACTGCACAGGCATCTCAACAGTCCTCTCCTTAGTGGCACTTCAGTGTAGGGGGTAATTCAGTACTTCAAAACAATCATTTAGTCAACTACATCAAGTCTGTAAGTTAAAAACTCCAAGCAGGATAATTTAAAATTATCTTTTGCTGTGCCTAAGTCTTTTTGCAGATCTGAACCTCAATGACTACCAACACTCTAAAACAAAGAAAAACTAGTAGCATTTCCTAAGAATTAGGAAAAAAGGACTAGGAAATCCATAGTTGAATGCAGGCATCAACCTCTGTTAGTACATTTTATAGTATTTTCCATAAGTGTATCAAATTTCAGTTTAAAATTGCTATGTTGTTTCACCCTAGCGCTCTCAACTGATGGATAGAGCCATCTGAATGCTCTGTTGGTCAGCAACATTACTCTAATTTTCAGCCTGAATTTATTCATAGCTAGTTTACACTAATCTCTTCTTGTGCCAAAGTGATTCTCTTGTTTAAATAGCTTTTTGCCTTTTGGGGGTATTTGTAAACAAATTCATACCCCTTCTTAACTTCCCTTTGCTTGGTTGATCAAGCTAAGCTCATATTTTAAAAGGATGTCTCTCTATTCTCCTAACCGTCTTACTAATGCTTCTCCTGGCCTGTTCTAATTTATCTTTCTGGAGTTTGTCTGATCAGGATTTTGCACAGGAGAGATTTTACCAAGGTCTTACACATCAGTGCTACCATTGCTCCTCTTTGCTATCTCTTTTGATTCAATTCAGAGACAAATTTCTTATTTTCATAACTAAATCCCCTTGACAGCTCTAACAACCTATGGTTGTTGAACATGCAGTTGAACGTAGGTTCAGGTAGAACAGTTTTCTGCCTGATCTGCAATTTTGCTATTGAATTTTATCCCATTCTTACTGTAAATTTTGCTGCTGTTTTTACATTATTTACTTTGTTTTATGAGAGACAGTGAATGTTGCTTGGTTTAGTTTGGTATGTTTATTTATTTTACAAGCTCTGCAGACTTTTGCCTTGATAATTTAGGTCCGTATTTCATCAGCACAATATTGTATTCAATTAAGAGAGTTGAAAACTATTCTCCTTGTTGCTATCTCAAAATGTGCTACATATCAAAGTTTTCCTGATCTCAGGAAGACTATTTCAACACTCCTAGTTTTATTACTAGTGAACAAGTTTAACCAAGAGTCCTGGTTTTACCAGTATTCCATATCACAACTTGTTCAAGGAATACTTAGATGTAGTGTTGAGTGATATGGTTTAATGAAACAACTGGTGATAGGTGGATGGTTAGACAGGATGATCTCGTAGGTCTTTTCCAACCTTGGGATTCTATGATTCTATGACATCATCCAACAGGCTATTAGGTGCTGAAGCATAGTGCATTCTGGAGCTGTGCTTCCTAGGTCCTGTGAGTGTAGAAACCTCAGCTATTGCCACTTGAATTCTGGCTGTTCAAGGGGAAGATACACCAAGGAACAGACTACAGTTCCCAGGAGTTTCCAGTACTCCCTGTGTGATTTCTGATCCTGGGTGACAAGGGTAAACTGGCTCTCTCCAAGTTTCCAGTAGTGCAGCAAGTAGCACAATCAGAACTTCTCTCTCTCCCATTTGTTTGATTTATTGCCTGTAACTTCTTTTCATATCACATTCTTACGTTCTTTTATCATTTGTAGTAAATTAGTTATCTCTCCTTATCTTGGTCACATTCTTTGTACTTTCCCGCCTCCCAGAAGAGGGGAGGATGGGGATCGGGAAACCCTGTCACTGGTGACAGAATCAACTAAGCTGCAACACTAAGTTACGTATGATTTATCTTGACATGTTGATTTAAATTCAGTAATGCATATGTTTCTCCCTTCCTTTACCATCAGGCCACTAATTACATTTTCATTTTCATTTCCGTTTGTGCTATTTATTTTCATATCTTTCAGGGAATCCATTTCAGTTTCAAGTTTAGCAATTGTCATTCTATTCTCTCACTTCTGTTCCAAGAAAGATTCTTGCTGATTGGCCTTTCCAAATAAGCACTTTCTTTTCACACAAAGTTCTGCCAAATTCAACAAATATTACTGCATTTTAATTGCGAAAAATAGAAGTCTGTTTTGAGTAACAGTACTACCCATTTCTGAATCATGACTATAGGCATAAATCATCTATTTATATTTGTAAATGTTAAATGAAAGGAGGAACAAAGATCATGTTTTCTCAAGAAAATCTAAAAATAGGCCTTCTGTATTAACAGTATGCTTATCATTACATAGCTTGTCTGATGTCAGAAGAAATCTAAACAAATCCATCATCATTATGTGCAGACGTTTTCAGCTCAAGTTATCTGTCACAGTATGTAGCTATTATACATCAAAGGTTGGATCTATATCAAGAAAATGGAAAGCTTACTTTCTTTTCATAGTATTTTTCAGTAGTTAATTTCAAAAGCATTTAATGTGGATGTTGCAATTTAACTCTTCATCAGAGCGAACATACTTTTAAAAAAATCTGCTGAAGGAAACATACAAAGGATGATGAAAAGCAAATTGAAGAGTGTAGTTGATACAAGATTACTAACTTTATGTTTTCAAAGGGCAGTGATATTGCCCTCTAATATTTAAACATAAAACTAGGTTTTCTCAATATCTAGAAATAGAAAATCCAATGGAAAAAAATATGGTGCCAATGAACAGTGGCTGTCAAGTTATTCTGAGTTAAGAAGTGCTCAATTCTGCTATATGACAAGGGACAGTTAACAGTTGAGTATATAAATACTAGCAAACAATAGAATGCATTGCAAATTGAGACACATGCATACACTGTCGGATTAGTCAGCTGGTTGTGACATTGGTTGTGCCACTGCTTGTGGCCTATGGCACTCCAGAGGATTAATTACACTGTGACAGCAGGCCTTTTTGTTGCTTAGTTTTGTATGTGCAAATAATTGAGTGTGCAGTTATGTACAGGACATGCTGCTGTGACCATAATAAAGACAGACAGCAAGAGACATTCCATGACAGCACAGCCTACAGATCACAGTGCTCTCACAAGGAAAGGGAACTGTGGACCAAATTGTAAGTTTTCCTTGAGTCTAAGGTTCACATCTGTTGCTCCAAGACAAGTTGCTCTGGTTAATTGGAAGTAATTTACATAAATGCAATAATAAAGAATCCTAGATGTTGCCAGAATTGTTATTGTTTCCATTCAAAGTAAAGCACCCTAGGCCAAATCATCAGCTGCAGTAAATTAACACACCACAGTTACATCAACAGCTACATGAACTACATCAAATGAGAATCTAAAGAGCTGAGTTTAGAAGCTATAACTGTATGAATCACAACAAGTGTGCTGTTAATTTTAGTTCAGTAATTCTTTGAAAGAAAACAGATTACACTGGCTATCCCACCAGAAGGCAGTTGAGCTCATGGTGAGAATTAGGTTCATAGTACTATATTCTGAGAGTGGACTTCAACAGATTGCCTATTCTTGATTCTTCATAATTCAATAATACCTTCTACAAAAGTTGAAAATACGGCAGTGTCAAAGCCATTGAAATTATGTGCGACAAAACCAGCATTTGGCATTGCGGCAGATACTTTTTTTACTTTGTATCTTAGTTATTTACTATGTCCACTGTGAGAATCCTTCTTTGTTTTTTGGCTCAAAGCTTGCTTCCTGAGGTATTTCTTGTGATAAGACTCTGAATGATTTGTTGAGGAGGCAACTAATGGGTGCTAACCGTGTGACAATCGATATCACTTTGGGAACATTTGAAAGCCCCTTCCTCCAGAGCTCCTTGCTCTATAGAAGAGTGGATGAGAGTGCTCAGGAGTGTTCACTGGCGGAAGATCTGGCCTGTGACAAAACAGCTCCAGCTAGGTGTGGGAAAATTGGGGAACGATACCATCGTGTTCTGTGAGAAACAGGATGCAGATGGGCATCCCTGCTCCCTCTTATCTGCTGGCAAGGCCCGGAAGATGGGAACAAAGGAGTTTCTGCTGAGATCCCAGAACCAGAAGCTGCCACTCAACGGAGAGCTGATTCGACCACTTTGGATTTGAGCTGTCACTCCAAAAACAGCTGACTCAACCACTTTGAAGCATTGAAAAGGGGCCATCATCACCATGGTCGTTGTCGTCGTTGGCAACAGGACAACTATGCCCGACGACCCACCACTACTGAGGATCAAAGACGGAACTACGAACCTCGCTGGATCCATGGTGGTAACTATGTCCCTCTTGCTGCCTATAAAGACTCCTTGCCTCTCCTTTTCTATCTTTTCTATCGCCCTCCTTCCCTTCCCCCATTACCCTAATTCATAATAGTGTCCGTTCTCCCCTTCCCCATTTCCCTGATTAAGATTTGTAATAAACTGGTCGGACCAACATTTGAACCGTTGCTTCTTAATCTCACACCGGGTATATAGATAATAAAAGAACCTCCTCTCCCTCCTATAAATTGGAGCGAGACAGTCCACCAATTATATACAAGAAGCCATCTCCATGTTCACATCTGATAGGATAAATCTAAATAACTTCATGTTGTTGTTTAACACAGCAGGCAGCTAAGTACAATGCAGCCTGTTTGATCCTTTAGTTTAAAGCCCTTATTCCTTGTCGTATCAATACAAGTCCTTGTTGAAAAGCATGCTGGTCAGAAAATCTTGTTCCAATTCCATAATTTCCCCTTTCTAATAACTCAGACGTTTGTATTTTCACATGACTGTTCTTTTTTAAAAGCATTTAAAATCCAATATGAACTTCAATTTGACACAGTGATCATGATTCAAAAGATCAGATTTCCATGTTGACCTTGGGCAAGCCATAAATTTTCTTAATCTCAATGTCTCATCTGTAAAGCATGTACAAAGTTGTTCCCTACTTCAGTAGAAAGTGAGAAAACAGCCTATTATACTTTGTAAGTCAAGCATCACAGAAAAGTCTGTATTTACAAGTAGACTAGTTATGTACAGAAATTGTTCTATATGCATTCTCAGTTCCTTAAGGTATTTCTTCAACTTTATGCCAGTGTTATAGTTTTTCTATAGTCAAGTTCACTAGTGGAAAAGAATTGCCTCATGAGGAATTCTGGCAGCAAATAAACAAAAAGTGTTCTATTGCAACAAGAAATTTCATCTATATTATAGGCTATGTATAAGGAGATATTATAAAGAGTATTCAATGCACTGTGGAAAAATAATGTCGGAAAGGACAAAATAGACAAAACATTCAGATCTCTTTTCTTCACATTTATAGAGACATTTTCTGTTTTAAAGACTTTTTTTTTTTTTTTAAGTTATTTATTTGGAAGCCCTATGTCCTGGTTTATATTAGTGTTCCATATCACAACATCATGCAACAGACTGTTTGGTGCAGAGGCAATGTGCACTGTAGAGCTGTACTTCTTGATTTTTTAGCAGTCTCATATGAGTTCTTACTGTCCAAGAGGATGATACATTAGAAGTACTACATTTCCCAAGAGTCTCCACATCATCTCTAATTCTGGGTAATAGGCTTCTGAGTTCTGTCAGTACAGGGAGCAGCATGGTCGTAGCCTTCCTCTCTCTCCCATTTGAGTTATTAATTTTAACTATTTTTCTTATTACTATCTTACATTCTTTTAATCTGTAGTAAATTTGTTATATTTCCTTATCTTATATGGGTCATTTTTCTTTCCTCCTCCCAGAAAGGGGATAAAGGGGACTCGTTGCCCTATTACACTTGAAACCAGGGCACCCTAACATTAGAATGTAAAAAAATTTACAAATCATGGAATCTCACAGTTTCAGATATTTTTTTCTACTTTTCTTGTAATCTATTTGATTATAATTATTTTTATATGAAAACCTTTTTTCTTTTTTTCTTTTTTTTCTTTTTTTTTTTCAAAATTAGTGGAATATGAACCATTTCTGGGCTGCACAGTTCTAATAAAAATTGCAGGGATGGTATTGTGTTCTAGTACAGTAACAATTACCAACCAGCCATTCCAACTGGAAAAGATACCTTTTCATTTCATCTTTCCGTTTTACAACTACTAAAATGTAATTACCAAAAAATGACTTCATTTCAATAGCTTCAAAAGCTACTGCTTGAGTATTGATTGTTCTAGAAGTATTCCAGATGTCTAATTCTCTCAGCTGACAAAATTACTGTATCAGCTGCAAACTGCAAAATCTGGAAGCACCAGTAAACCTACTACCCTTCTTCAATTTTTGATTACTGCAGCTGTTATCAAAGCTACAACAAAGTGACTCATCAAGGCTGCAAAACTACACAGAGAATATGAGAAATATTGTAGTAAATAAATATATATTAAATAAGTAAGGAGAGAACTTTCACTAGTTTTATAGGTTTTAGACTGTATCATGTGGCAACAAGCGTAGGGGCCCACAGTGAGAAGACGTGGTATTAATGAGAAGAGAACTTGGAAAAGTAATTGAATAAAAAGGATAATGAATACAGAAGTGTTTCCTTGTTTTAACTGTGTTTAAACTGATAAACATTTCATTTTGTGTTCCATCTTGCTAACATCAGTACTAGCATCCAGTATACTTAGCTATTACTGGAAAGGATTCAGCTCTACAGATACTTCTACACTGCAATATGAAGATGATCAAAATTCTTATTAAGATATGTCAGTGTAGGGGATCTGTTACGGATCTGTTGAACTGGTGATTGTACAACTGGTGAAGGAGTGTGGCTGGCCTAGGGAGCACAGGCAAATTGTTTGCATCTGTCCTCCCCATGTGACCAGAAGGCATGGACCGAGAGTGGAGCCATACTGGGCTCATATAAGGGCCAGCCACTGAAAGGAAAGCGTCTCTTAGATTGAGGCTGCTTTCTGAGGAGGAGTGCTGTGTAGTCAGAAGGCCCCTTCATCAGTTGGGTGAATTCAGTTCTTCTTCCTGTGTATGATTATCAGCCTATCTGTGAATACTTTCCCTGGTACTGCCGAGAACCTGTCAGAAGTAATTTTGCTTATTTATGAGCAGAAAAGTCAATAATAAAATAAATCCCTCATGGTTTCTTATTTCAGCTTCCTATCTTCCTTATGAAAGTCCCAGAAGACTCAGTCCTAAAGCTATTCAAATTACCATTAATTGTAAATTCTGAGTGTGTAGATCACAACAGAAAGTTCATCCTCAAGTACAAAATATCGTGATTTGTCCCTCCATTGAAAAGTCCCTGTTTTACCCAAAACTTAAATTGGAGTATCTGGAAATAATATTTCCTTTCTGTCTCTGTCCCATGCAAAGAATGAAAGGAAACTGGCAGAAGAACTGAATGCAGGTAGTTGATCTTATTTTCCCCTTTAATTTGTTTTCTATGATGATCTTTTTGGAGTGTTGAGATGTAAAAGAACTTGCAAACTATACAATTTCACAGTTTCAGATTTTCTTCTTGCAAGCCTGTGCATATGCACAGTGGTATGTGGTGTCTTCTAGATTTTCTCTCTTAAATATGTTTTATGTTAATAAAGATGTTCAGATAGGCCCTTGGAAATTGTGATAGAAACAATCTCCAAAGTCTGGACAGGTGCTCCATTTGTGATCTTGAAAAATCTGCTTTTGTGAAGCTCTATGAATAAATATTTCAATAATCCACAAAGTAAACTTCATGAAAGTCCACCCTGGAGTATCTTTTAGCAGAGTTTGTAGTCCTAGAGTATTTTGAAACTGATTCTCTCATACCATGAATAAATGCTTCACTGCCTAGGGTATGGAATAAGACAGAAAGTATTTACTTCTTTATATATGTAGCATTTTCTTTTTCCCCATGGTTATGGTTGTCTTACCCTTACCAATTTTCTTCAGTATATCATAATTCTTAAACTATGTTGTTTCCTTTAAGTTCTGAGGAAAGAAAAAATGTAGTTTTTATTTCTAATAATACTTTCTCAGTGAGTTCAATGAAGAGATGAAATTTCCCAGCTAGTGCTAGAGGAAATTCAGTTTTGTTATGATAAATGAAAGTGGATGAATTCACGTATTTAATGTAGGTAAACCCCAGAGTATATGATTTCTGCTTACCTCAGCTATTTTACTGAATGTCTCCATTTAGCATTAAACAAAATCATTGGGACAGGGAAATAATGAGTCACATTTTTCTATGTATTTCCTCATTCCATTTCATACACATCTGGGTATACACCAACATCAGCTGAAGGATTGTACTGTACTTTGCTTTTATTATTGACAAATATCTTGAAAATACTGAGCATTGAAATCCCTGAGAGTAGGAGAACACTAATAGCCAAAGAACAACTTACATGTTTGCAATACAAAAGAGGGATATATTGATTTTTGAGAGTTGACCCAAATTAATAGTGCCAGCAAATAAGGAGACACCATCAATTTTTTGTTCAGCTTTAGAAATACTGGTGTTATGAAAAACAGAGTTGCCTAAATAGGGTGAAAGAAAATGCACACGCAGAAAACTGCACAATCAAGCATTAGCAACTATGAAGTGCTGCAGCTGTATAATTGTTTAAAATAATCCTATTTTAGTAAAACAGGATAAAATAGGAGGAAGAAATAAAATCAACTAATTAACTGGGAATCTTTTTGTAAGGAAAAAAAATGTGTATGTATTATTTTTGGCATAGTACACAGCAAGATGAAAAAAAAATTAATCTGCAAATCTGACATTAGTTTTGACATCAGTATAAATGCCAGCTTAGAAGTACCAACCTTTCAATGGTACTTAAAGGGATATGTGAACTCCTTCCAGTCATGTTTTTAAAAATCCAATGTTTAGCTGGATGAGTCAAAAAAGGGTTTTCAGATCTGCTAGATACCTGCATGTTCTGCATGTTATTACCACTACAAGCCTTTACTTTCTATACATTTCCTATTTCTAAATATCCCGTCTCATTCATACACCAAAACAGTCCTTTTTTTCTTGTGCACAAGGTGAAAGTAGATGATCGTACATAGGATGCAGCCCAGAAAATCAGAGGATCTATTCTTAGTTCCTCAATTAGATTAGCTTCATATATGAAGCTTGGTCATACATGAAGTTTGAAATTCTATGTTCATAGCAAAACATCCCAGTACATAAGCCCACTCAGTGCCATACCTCAGCATAAACTTTGGATTTCATGTGCCATCTAAAAGATGAGGTTAAGGAATTTGGTCTTTGAAAATCTCAGTAATAGCCCTTCCACCAGAAGTGAAGTTTCTCACCAGTCATGCTTTTTAGGAGCTATCCCCGGAAGTGGGAAGTTCTCCATTTCTATCTTTACATTTTAATTTGTTGATGTTATGGATGGCTCTGCAAAAGAAAATGCAATACAGTTTAACATTCTGTGATATAAAGTCTGCACTTAAATAGGAGTAGAAAAAAAAACAGAAGTTATCGCCTTCTATTATAGTGTAACCAATGTCCAAGGCAAGAAGATATAAAATCAAAATGGAAATTTTAAAAAATTATTATTTTCATCATAAAACTTTGATTCAGCAGGCAGCAAGATGATTTTAACTGATGTATGCTTTCTCCTTCTTTGCATTAGATCTGAATTATATTGATGAGATGTTTTGGAATATCTGTTTCAGAAAAATAAGAAGGATTTTAATTTCTTGAAATATCTCTGGTAAGTAAAAGTGTATATTAACCTTCTACTGACAATTAAAATGCTTCATAACACATTTGCATTTTGGAAAAAGGTACTTTTGTATTTTGGTCACTCGAATCAGGTATAGATCTGACTGTAAAGCTGTGAAATATAAGTGTAACTTCAACATCCACAGGTAACTACAATAAATTTGAAAACATTCTACTGTTTGCATTAATAAAAAGACTAATAATGGCAGTAAACAAAAGTGCTTTCTTTTAATACATAAAAAATTTATCATGTGAACTTACAGTTTGAGACAAGCCATATGCCTTAACAAGTATTTCTATTCTATAATACAGTGTGTGTAAGGCAGTGTAATGCCTTCCTACCCCTCTGTGACTTGCTATATGGTTCTTCAGACATCCATTCTGCAAAATATATAGATTAGGAGAGTATGAGAAACACTTAAATATGTCTGGAAAACAAAACAAAACAAACAAACATGCTTTATTAAGAAAAAAATGATGGAATTGAAAAGATCAAAGAAAATGGGAATAAATACTAAAATTACTACATTGTCTAAATATTAGTGGGGAAATATGTAGAAAATTTTTTCCAATATATTTTTTAGGTAAGAATAACTGTAGTTATCCAAAGCTTAAACAATGAATGTGATTGGAAAACTAACCTTTACAAAAAGTAACCTAGCTTCTTGCTTCCACAATACTACTCTTCCAAGGGTGAGAGTTCCCAAACACTTTTCTGGAATGACATGAAAGAAACACCTTATCTGAAATTTGTCATCATTGAAAAATTATATCCTACTCCAAAAATTAGTCAGACAAATCTGTCAAGATCATTTGAAAATCTTTAGTCTTTATTTGTTTTATTTTTTTTTCAGCCCAAATAAGAACTATATTTGAAACAAAAACATAGTGAATCCATAATAAGTCATGATGGAAGTGCAGCTATTGGTTCCTAGTTCTGATGTCTGGAAATCTTTGAGTTTACATTAGAAAAAAAAAATCTTTCTTGTCAAAGCTGCTCTCTAACCACTCATATTCACACATGACCACATACACAACTATAATCACGGTTTTGTTCTTATATCCTTTATTATCAGGATATTTTAATAAACATAAAATGAGCTAGCGAAATGGAAGTTAAGCATAATTTCATGTGAAGAATCACATTTGAGGGAGCAGTTAGTGTGTCAGTGATTCATTTTTCTTTATAAATGAACATTTTATGTCATTTCTTGTGACAGAAAATGGGTATAAGTCATACATCAACAGACAAAAATACGTTATGAGTAGCTACTTAAAAGTGAATAAAAGGCTTATGCTCAGAAAGATGAACAAATGTCTAGGGGTTGTTAAAGCACAGGAACCAATATGCCTTTTTCCTTATTCAACCACGAAACTGACAAACCTGCATGTTTTGAAATTCAGATTTAACTTACTTTCTTCACATAAAAGATGCATATCATTTAGTTAAACACGTTTGAACTTGCTAATTGTTTTTTCTGCACAACTTCTTACTTTCCTACTTACTTCTTACTGCATAGTAACTATCTCATAAGCATTTATTTTAGCCCTTATTCTTGTGCATAAATTTTTCTTTTCCTGATTTTTCTAAATTAATATTCTCCACACTTTCTACATAACTGAAACATCTTAGAGATTTCTAAGACAGTGAATTATGTTTTTTCAGTTCTCTTAAGAAAGACAGCCCTACAGCTACAACCTAGACTTTAATGATATTTTCACAGAATCATAGAATAGTGGCAAAGGACTTCTCTAGTCCAGCTCCCCTGCTCAAAGCAGGGCCAGCTCAGGATTGTGTCCAGTTGGGTTTTAACCATCTCTAAGGATGGATACCCCTCAACAACTCCTTGAAACCTGTTCCATCATGCAATTACTCTCACAGTTGGTCAAAACAAAACATTAATTTATTATTATTTTTTTAAAGGTGTTGGTGTGTTATATTCATGCAAAATTTTCGGTGTTTCAATTTGTGCCCTTTAATTCATTTGTCACTGGGCACCATTACAACCTAATCTCCAATTCATGACACAATTAGGTCCGACAGAGCAAGAGGAAAATAAGGATGAAAGGTCTGTTAGCATGTTCTGCCAGGAAAAAATAGAAAGACTCAGATTACTTAACCTAAAGTAGAAAAGACTACAGATGAGAGACAACTGCAAGATTGTCTTTGTGATGCAAAAACTCAATTGTTCTTTGTGAGGGTGGCAGGCAGAATTGGAGAAAACACACTGCTGTAGGGAAGATAAAGATTCAAAGTAAGGAAAAATGTGCCCTTTGAAAAAGTAGGGGAGCATGTGAATTTCAATCTCCAAAACTAGAAAAAGACAGATATATATTAGGGATGACATAAATATGGATTTTCTGTTGATCAGACAATAAATGACCTCTCAAGATCCACGCAGTTCTATGAGTCTATAATATTAGAACTGCATAAATAAGCATTTACAAATTATACATGGTTTTATATTGTTGATATTTCTGAAATTATTTTTAAATCAGTAAATGTTAACTTCCCTCTTGACAAGAATGCAATACATATTTTAAGCAATGAAAAGGCAAAAATTAATGTTGATTAGAGTGAGAAGTAAAACTGCATAAAATTCTAGATAGTAATTTATATTATGTTTTTATTCTTAAAAGGTGAACTAGAATTAAATTACTCCTGAGGAAGATATTAATAACTGGAATCAGTTGTTTCTTACAGAATTAAAACACCGCTTCTGTGCTGCTTATGTTGAGTCAGTATTTTGGGCTTCCTTAATCTATTTCTTCCTAGATCTATGATTTATGACATCTGAGCACTGACCTTTAAATTTCTTCCCTAACAAGCAAGCTTATTTGTACTTCTTGGTAATAAAAAAAATATGGCCTCCAGGCCAGTAAGTATTAGCCTCTTTAAGCATGCTTTGTAGTCTCACACAAAATCTTCCAGAATTTGTGACAAGCAAACCTGTTTTAGGAGACCAGAAACTAGTTAGAACTCAAAGCTGACTGATACTGCAAAATGTCCCTTATTTTGCTCCTGTAAAGGCAGCAGAAAACTGCCCTTCTATATTAAACTGGATTCTGAAATGTGAAACAGCAAAGAAAAACAGATTTTTTTTCCTAACACGAATATCAAATGAGGATTTCTATTGATCCTAAGTTAAACACCACACATGTAAATTGTCTTCTACTCGCAAACAGTAAATGTCAAATTTTCACTTCTTTTGTTTTGAGAAATGTGGCATTAAAGTTAAAGAAGGCCTTAATTTAGATTAAATTTGATATAGAGTTTGGACTTAAAATTGGACATTGGACCACGAGGTTTTTTAAAAACTCTATGTAGATACAAATGAAAAGTGTATATACATGTACATTTTACTAGAAAAGAATATGAATATTTCCCCTTTAGAGGAAACTGGTTTGTACTAACTTTAGAGAACTGGTTGTACTAACATCAGATGACAGTCATTCGATTAAAAGTATATCTCTAAAGTATTATAAGATTCTATTCTGATTTCAGTTACTGGAATAGTTCTGAGAGAAATCTGACTTGTATCATCATGTTATTACCAAATGTTCACTTCTGCTCTTGATTTAGAGAGGGAAAGGCTTAGTCCAGTGAGGTACAATTCAAATAAATGGGCAGTTCAGAATCATAGACATGAAATCGCAAAGAGCACTGTAGCATGTAGAAAGAACTTTGGTATTAAGAAGATTTGTAACTTTAGAAAGTGAATATTTCTTCAGATATTTCCAAATCCAAAGACATAACAAAATCAGTTATAATGATGCCATGAGCAGATGTTTTCTACAACACTTGATAAAAGAAAGATTGCTGTAGGAGTTTTCAGGTATGTAAATCTGTACTACACCATCAGGGACAGGTAAGAAGCTTGTAAATATGTGCATTCCAGAAAAGTCAGTGAAACACTGCTCAGACTCACAATGAATTAGCAAGCTCATATGACTCTGATTTCAGTTTCCCACAAGTTCAGTCAAACATGCAATATGTGTACAGTGCAGCAAAATCTTTAGAAAACAAATTATCTATCTCAACATTCAAAAATCACTTTCCTGAAAGGAAAAAAATAGATAAAAGTACTTAAAAATATAAAATAGAGGGTTTAAGGAAAAAAAAAATAGATTCAGCCAATGGCTAATTAAAATGATAGAGGCATTCGTCTGACTCACTAGTTAGTCACAGTACTCTAAGTAGTAAAAATAGTGTCTCATTAGTCTTCTAAACATTTATTCCTTATTCTACATAAAATTGATACTTAATCAAAAATCAGCAAGCACGTATTACACAGGGAAAAGTTGGAGAACGGAAAGCTTATAAAATCTGTCAGTCTCTCCTACAAGTTAGGAATGATTCATTATAATGGGCCATACGCGGCAGGGTGACTCTGATTGGAAGCTTGTAATTAACTTTGCTTCATGTTTTATTGATAGCATTTGCTGTTTTCTGAGATCTGATCATACATCCTGACTAATTTGCAAACCTATGGATCACGCTGTGCTTGGATAGCCTGGCATTGGGGGGTGTATATGAAGCTAAATAGATTGTGAAGAAAGTGTATCACATCCCCTATGATTTCTATACAAATTTAGATTCTGCCTTTTTCATCATCTGTTTGATGCTGTTCTGATCTCAAAGCGCACTTTAGATTTAATATGAAACACAAAAGTTCATTTCTTCTGTATCCAACCAAGATCAGTCATAGTCACCTGATTGAGAATAGGAAAAAAGTACTTAGTTTCCCTTAGTTTCAAATAAATATATATGTCCTTTGAAATACTATAGATCTTACACTTCAAATCTGGAGTTGTGGAAGCTTTGCAATTATAAACTTGAGCAGAGATGAATGGATGTGGATGAGCCTTCTGTTACTCTGGATGCAAATCACCCACAAATTAGGTAAAATATGTAGGCTTTTTGTAATATGGGTAATTTGGCAAAGTTAAAAACAAATTTGCAAAATCCCTAAAAGACCATGGATTATTTAGGAACAGATGGTGTGAAAGGCATTTGAAATCCCTCCTGTAGACTATGTTCTACTTCACATGAAAAGAAGCTCATGGAGCAGAGTCTACCTCCAAATGGCTTTGACCCTGATCTTCACATCTGCTATCACTTTCCTGATCAACTAATTTTTCAGTTTCATTTTCAGTATGAAACAACGGCAGTGGGATTTATTCTCAAAACTTAGAAAATGGGATGTTCTAAAAATGTAGCTTAATTCTCTTCAAATAAACTGGATTTGATTTTACTATCAGCAAGGAAGTGTGCTTATGATACTTTTAAACTCTAGTTCTGACCATGACTATTTTTTTCACAAGTGAAGGAATTTTAGTATGATTTTAACAGCATTTCAAAATGATTGTAACATTTTCTGCTGTGAAATTATACTTCCAAACTCTAATCAGTATTTCTACATCATATCTTTATGTGGCTTTTGATGAGATCCATCAAGATTCAGTGAGAATCACAGGCTTCACTGGAAAATCACATTTTTTTTTCCCTTTGTCTTTCTTTTTCTGATTCCTGTGGTACATCCTCTTCATGTTTCTAAAGCTCAATAAAACCTTTTAAGCCTCAGCTACAAAACCTCAGCTTGAGGAGAATCCTCAGAGTCATGTGATGAATTAAGTAAATATTAATCGAATGTCACAATTCAATTACATAATTAAAGGCTGCATTGAAGACAAACAGGAAAGAAATTAGAAATTCAGAATCACAAATACTCCTGAATTCTGTAACTATAGAGTGCTCAAGCTTGCAAAAAATCTGTTCCTTGAACACTATTTTTCTGCCTGTGCACTTATTCAATCTTGACTTATAACAGAAGTAAAGGCTGTGTCATGGCCAAATCTAAAATTCTTGTGGTGATTTCTAATTAAAACCTAACTGAGAAAACAAGTAGTGAGGAATGGGAAGTCTTTTGTAAGAAACACACCTTACCTTTTGTTTTTTCTTTTGTTTTAGTGACAAACGAAATATGAAAATGTGGGCTGAAACACAATTCCGTATACTGGCAAGCAGAGGCATTTAAAAATGTGTGACTGGTTTAAAAACTCAGGGAATGGTTTAATGATCATGAAGGTTATAGAAAGAATTATGTTTTTGTCCTTTGTCTACTAGTTCCAATTTTAATGGTATATTTAATTTGCATTTCCAAGCAGTATATTGCCAAAATGACAGGTAGATTTTGATGTAAACTTCTGATTGCAGGATGTGTTTGCCACAAAACAATGAAAATGTGATTCTTGCAATGAAATCCCCAGATGGGAAGCATTTCTGCAGTTTCATACCGGTTCCAAATCATTTTTCTTGAGGTAGTACAATCATTAGGGAATTTCTCCTCTACTCTTTTCAATAAACAGTTTCTTAGTTTGACAATCTAAACCGTCTACAGTGACTTTTAATAGCTATCTATCAATAGCTTGTCTTTTCAAGCAACTTAAAAGTCACATAGGCATATATGTCACTCAGTTTGTATTGCAAATGAGTCTACAATGAGCTATAAAGCACTGAAATTTTTCTATGACACAAAATATCTAGCACAGTAAGGTCCCAATCTAGCTTGACTAAACTATAAACTTCATGAAAGAATGATGCATTGAGTCATGGTAAGATGGTGGTCCTTTTGTAATCTTACTTACCTGAAAAAAGAGCAACCAAAACCAACAAAGACAATGCAAGTTTGTTTCCACAAAGAAAAAAATAAAAATCAAAGTGAGTTCCAATTTGGGCAGTGAAAGGTTTTGTTTGTTTTTATTTGCCTGCTTCTTGATTTTTTTGCTGAAAAAATGTTTCAAACCAGTCTAGCTCCTGAACTCTTCAAAAGCCAGCTATGAATATATACACATCTTTTGAGTTTAGCTTCATTTTAAGAAGTGAGAACACGTCAGGGAGAGCAGTTACTAGCGTTGATCTCTCCTATGCATCCCTTAAAATGCAAGTAACCTTTCAAAACACATCTGTACACAGCTTTTTCAGCCTTCTGATAACTCCTGCATCCCACGTAGAATTACTTTGATATCAGTCAGTTTTATAGCTTTTTCTATCCCTTCTCCAATCCCACAGCTGTTTCTGTTATACACAGAAGAAATGAGGGAAATGTTACAATCCATTCTAGTGCTACTCAATTGATGCACTGGATAATTAGCGCATGAATCATTCTCTGAGGGCAATATAAAATTACTGCAGATGTTCAGATGATATCTTGAGATCCCATCCAAACCTCAAATGGTTTTAAAATTGCCTAGGTAACATCTTTTTTTTTTCATAGTTATTAGTCCCCTCCTTGAGAAAACTGAGGTCTCTAAATTAAAGAAATGTGGTGGATAACATGCTATTTTTGCTACCATCAGCGAAAAGGTTTTCTTCTATGAGGTTTTGTCAAATAAAAAGCTTAGTAGGCCACTAATGGCCATGACCTGTGGCAACCTTGTTTTACTGTTTAACTGAATTATTTCCTTTCCTAAAACGCCAAGTGAGCCACTGAGAATGCTAGGTCAGCATATATAGTAAACAAATCACCAATCACCCAACAACTACGGTACCATCTGCCTTCAGAATGAAAGATCTCTTCCCGAGCTTGAACTTTTGGACCTTGGATTTGACCCTGTCTGAGTTCTTGTTATGTTAACAAATGATTTTGATGATAAAACTGTGAATCTACATATGGGACTACTGAGGGAAACACATCAGTAACGAATTACTTAAATAAGTCAGGTTGTTTGACCCAACCCTATCAACTCTCTTAATGCATTTCCTTCTCACCCTTCTGTATTGTCACTGCAGTTTAATTTCTCCCCAGTCTCCCATGAATTCATTTATACAGATTGCATCAGTGCTTTTGGCAATTAATCCCACATTTTTTGCCTTCTTTGCATGAAATAGCTCTGCTGGAATTCCTGTTTACTTCCAATTTCAGTTTGTTTCCACTGGTTTTTCAAACAGCAGGTTACAGTTAATTAAAATTAATCTGAAAATAGAAATAAAATGGTATAGGAAATGTCTGTAACTTGATACATTATTTTTTTCTTTACCAATGTTCTCAAACTGCATATTATTAATACAGTTGAACAAATAATTACCCTAAATCTCATATTCAGGTAATTACAAAAATAAAATGAACATCTGTTATTACAAGTGCATGATGCCAAGCCATAATATGAAGTCTAGGGGTTAACAGAGGCAAATTGGACACAGTACATAAACTCAAAATAAATTATTGTATGGTAGTGTAATTACATTCCAACCATTATGTTAATTATAATATATATCAATTCAATAATTAAAGAAAACAAGCTCTTCCTCTAGTTTTCTATTCATATTCTTCTGAGTACTGATTTATTCTATGTCAGCTGGGATGGCACTGAACCATAAATCTGACAGCAGTGCATGGTGATATCATTTTTAATATGTAAAAGAAAGCTTAGTCTACACTCTAGATTTGAAAGAACTATTTTGTTAATTAATCTAGGTCAAAAGTAAACAAGATAGAGCTAAACAGGGCATAGAAATTCCACTTGCTGATTGTCCAAATAATTATATTAAACATGTATTACTTTAGAGATACTGATCTAAATTATTTCTTTAAAATGTCTTCATGGCAAAATTAAATTAGAATGAGAATATTCTCTAAGTACAGGCTATATTAGCAGAGAACAGAGAACCTAATCACAAAAGTATGTGGTTGAAGATACTTTATGATACTTTATCTTCCTTCAGTAAAAACGTGATATTTCCAATATCTCCCGGACACAGGTTTTTAAGAAAACTTTAGATACTGACACGCAGGCAACATAATCTGACACATCTATACAGTGAGTTTGAAGATGTTTACACACACTTAGGAGAGAAAATCAAACAAAACATTAAAAAAAAAAAACAACAACTCTTGGCTGCAAGGTGGGTTTCTGAGTTTTTTGTTGGTTTGTTTGTTTGTTTCTCCTGTTACATGATGATAATGGTGTTTAGTAACCTATAAAGTGTTTTACTGTATATCAAAGGTCTACAAAGCAAAAAGTTATTCTGATTGCAGCCACTGGTGGCCAGTGTGGAATTCATGTACTAGATGTGTTCTCACAAAGCTCTTCTGAGAGCCCTTTCCCGTTGATTTCTCTGCTAAGGGACACGGACATGTACCAAACCCTGGCCTGAGGTTAAGCTGACTGAAGAGAATAGAAGAAACAACTGTGAATAAAAGCTGAATATAACAAATAACAAAGCAAGAATTTGACAGAAGTTGCAGACAGAGCCATGAAGAATCAAGCATTACAGATGATTAAGGGACAGGAGGTATTTCACAGATAACTAACAGGCAGCACTGGAGATTTCAGGCAGTGGAGTCTTGTAGTACTGGAATTACTGTTGAGAAAACTCACAGTATATACTATGGCATACAGCTGCAAATAAACCCAAACTACAGTTTCTGCTAACAGAAAGAAAAGGACTTGTACCTCAGCAATGCCATTGGTTTTGATAATGCGTAACACATTAATCAGTGGAGGTGCAGGGGGTGGTATGAACAATATTCAGCTTGCCATAGATAAATGGATATTTGTAGCAGGACTGGGATTGCATGGGTCAAGCTGTGGCAAAGCTGAATAGAGCATCAAAATCAAACTAAACTGCTTTGAAATTGTCCATGCCCAAAATCTAAAAAAGTTTACCTCTGATGGCTCCAGGAGTACTCTCTCTGTATTGCTTGAATGGCTTATGCATGCTAAGACAGATGTGTTTCACAAGGTAAGTACTATTCATAATGGTAATGAATTCAGTTATTTTGGGCAAGAGGAAATGAATAAAGTGTAGTGTGGAGAAGTGACATTCCAGTTCTCCTGCTCCCTTGGACAGTGCTAACAGAACTGTAGCACAGATAGGCCAAATACCTGACTTCGTTTTACATGCATGGTGTGTTTCACCTTGATTGTCTTCCAGTACTAAACATAAGAGATTTTTCGGTTTTACTGCAAAACTCTCTGTATGTGTAGAATGTTATGCTACTTAACCTACCTGCTACATCAAGCAGGTAGTAAAGGAATCTTCTTGAATTTAATCTCATTTTATTTATTTGTAAGCTAGATGACCTAATCATTAATATAGCAAGAAGCAGAAGAACATTAGATTTTATACATACTGTGTATGCATTTTGTAATATGTAACTAAATTGTAGACTGCATTTGTTTTATGTCAGCCACAGGAAAAGTCTTTAGCAGTGAAGATGCACCCGGGGTGAGAGAGAATCAAATCAAAGAATATTTAAGCAAAACATAGGCCCTGGTGGTATGCACCCACAAATGCTGAGTATCAATCATGATAGCTAGAAGCATTCAGAGACTGCAGGGAAGCAAATGTCTCTCCTAGTCAGGAGTCAGGAGAAGATGACCTTGCGGTGGGAATTTCATCAATGTCTACAACTACCTGAAGGGAGAGAGCAAGAAGGATAGAGCCTTTTTCAGAGGTGCCAAGTTGCAGAACAAGGGGCAATGAACAAAAACTGAAGGTTTCTTCTGAACATAAAGAAGCACTTTTTAAACTGTGTGTGTAATTGGGCAATGGTACAGATTGCCCAGAGAGGTTGTGAACTCTCTTTCTTGGAGATCTTCAAAAGCCACCTGGACATGGTCCTCAGCAGCCTAGTCCAGGTGTTACCTGCTTACGCAGAGAGTTGGATGAGATGGACCCAGATGTCTTCCTGCCAATTGTCTTTCAAGAGTAGAAGAAACATGAGCTGAAGACCATATGCATTATTCTGGTAACTTGCAGCCTGCTTCTTGCAGTCCTTCCCCTTATATGAATTCATAACATGGCCCAGTCACTGTGGGACAAAACGTTAATCCAGAAAAATTTTATATATGTCTCTATAGGTTATCTTGCCAGAAAGGTTAGAAACACTGATTCACTTCTTAACTTAAGAGAGAATTTCATGTGCAATAGCATTGAAAGTTTCACTAAAGCTATAACATTATTTGCTTATTCCTTTTGTCCTATAACATGCTAGGTTAGTCAAAGACACAATCGTATTTGATTGACAGGATTTGTTTTGACATAAGTTCTTTCTCAGTACATTATTAATATTTATATGAACTGTACTGAAAAAAAAATCTAACTCATTCATTAGTGACTCAGATTCATCTCCTACAGGCAGTAAAATACTGAAAATATATTTGCAACATTTGACGTTATTTTAAGAACCTTCACAAATAATTTCCTCAAACCTTTCTAATAAAAATGACATTCTGCTTGCCTAAATGACTGAAATATTTCTTAATTTACATCAGCAACTTTTTTACATAATGAAGGATATAACTGAGCAGTCAACAAAACACTCTAATTAGAATCTGTTTCAAATGATAAAGAATGTGAAAACATTCAAAATTCTTAATGATACTCAGATATTGAATGCTGCACACTATAAAAAAAAAATATGAAAAAGGAAATGTCTTTAAGTTACTCCTTTTCTGAATCTGGGTCACTGAATGTCCAAGATTACTGCATTTTCTAAGAAACTTTTTTTTTTTTTTTCCTCAGAAGCTCAAGTGTTCTGACAGCCACTATATTTTCACTAATCTGAATTAGCTGCACAAAAACTAAGAACTTCATCCATTTGCCTATCAGAAGTGTCTGCATCACTATTTTTCTTCTACTACCCTAGTATACTGCTTGGCCTCTGCTGATAGTCCAGGACTCTGAACTTCCATACACCTCCTATTATATGCCAGTCCTATATTTGACTAAGATATCTTAGTGCATGTCAAATAATACAAGTTGCTTATGTTTAGACTACCAAATGAAGTCTGAAGCATAACTTATTTTGCTGAATTACTTTATTCTTACTAAAATATAGATGGATTTAAATCTATATTTAAGATTATATGGGGGAAAAAAATAATATTTTCTATTTGAGGAGGTTTCAATTCCAATTTCATTTTTAACTTGAAGATATTTCCCTAACAGTGCAAGGTGGTTTCCAGGAAATTAAGCCTCTTTATCAATAACTGTGCGTCACAATTCAGGATCACAATTCAACAAAAGCAATTGAATAAAGTGGCATTCAATTTCTTCACTTAAGGATGTATTTTTTGAATTTGCTCAGCTGAATGCAATTGTAGTGCCAGTCTTTGTTTGACAAGATAACACATATTACTTTGTAGTTCTATTACAACCTTACTATTTTCTTCTTGTCTGGTAGTACTGAAGACTTAGGACAAATATCATCATCAATCTTGTTCACGATCACGATCTCTTGAAAAGCATTAAACGCTTAGTGGTGACATAAAGAATACTGTTATTATTTGGACTTTAAAAAAATATTTTTTCAATTAAGCAATCTAAAATATATGAAAACACTTCTTAACCCTCTCATATTTCAAAAACGAAACCCTCTCATATTACAAAAATACTGCAAAAAGGTGAATCAAAACATGTTGTCGGTGTGTCATTGTCAATAATGAAGATATTATAGAAATAAAATCAAGTGGAACAAAAGAACAGCTTGTTTCCAAGAATATGGTACAGAATATGGCACATATTAGGAGTGAGATTTCATTCCTAAGATGCTTGATAACAGTTAATAACGAAGAAAGTCATATTTCAGTTTCTGTTGTAGAAAATGAAACAGAATATTCAATAATATAACAAGGAAAGATCATTCAGCACTTGCTATAATAAATTTCCTTTCTGAATCAATCATTCTTTATTTCTTTTTAACACTCTGAAATACATCATATTAATGTTTTATTTATTTGATCACTGATTTCTTCAGAAAAAAAGTATAAGATCAACCAACTAATGATCATTCCCCCAGTTGAAGAGATTAGGCTGCTTTATTTACACTGTCACTAGAGTTAGTTTTCAGTAAGGATCTAGACTTACATTCTTCAACAGAGTATTTCAGATGCCAGCTGAAAAATCTCTCCTAAATTAAATGTATAAGTACCTTTGAAGGTCTGCAGAGGAGTAATCATTCCACTTATAGTTAGGTTGCAGTTAGCCCAAGAGCCTTTGGTGTTCTCTGAAGTTTAAACTGGCTCCTTAGGAAACTAAAGTACTTATTTTTAGGGGTCCAGCTTACCCAGACTCAGTCCCAGACCAGGTTTTTCTTAGATGTGGCAGGAAAACTAGTTTCAGACATTTTGATTATCTTGGAAAATAGTTGCTTTTTCAATTCACTCATACAACTTTCTTGAGCTTTTCCTTCTTTCTCTGAAAAGAGAAGGACATAAATTAGATAGCAGAAATTTATTACGTTGGTTTTCCACTCTTTGCATCATAACTACACAGATGTACCAATTATTACTACTAATAACTTCACTACCAAATAGACAAATAATCTCTGCAGTTACTAAACAGAGTCAAAGTACATTATCTGACAAATCTTTAACCCTCACATTTACTGTTAGGTCCTGGGTATCAAGTTGGCTCTGATGTTGAAGAACTCTAAGCACTGACACTGGAAAACTGTATTCCTCCTGGACTGGTAGGAGATGGCAAAGGATTCCATTTGCTCTCAGTAAGTTTGTCCTTGCTTCAGCTGGGATAGAGTTGATTTTCTTTCTTCTGTCTTTCATAGTCAGACCAGTCACCCTTGGGGTACTCAGTGCCCTGACCTGGAAGATAGAGATAGGGAGCAGAAAATACCCCTCACAGTTCAGGGAAATAGTTAGTGACCTGCTGCTGCTACATGGCTTGTGAAAAGGCCAGATGAGATACACCTGTGGGTATCGTGGGAGCTGAAGAACGTGCCAAGCTCCCTTCTGTCTTTTTTCAGCAGTCCTGGTCAAATGGGGAGGTCCTAGATGACTGGAGACTTGCTAACATGGCACCCATCTACAGGAAGGATCAGAAAAAGGATCTGGGGAACTACAGGACTTCCAGTCTGATCTTGGCATTAGGGAAGACCATGGAACAGATCATCTTGAGTGAGATCGCACTGCATGTGTGGGAGAAGCAGAGGATCAGGCCCAGCCAGTATATGTTCATTAAATGCATGACTGGTCATGCTTGACCAACCTCGCCTCCTTCTGTGATAAAGTGACCATCCTGGAGGATGAGAGAAAGGCTGTTGATGTAGTTTGCTTTTAATAAAGCCGTTATCTTTATTAAAAGCTTTATTAGTCTCCTACAGCATTCTTCTGGAGAAGCTGGCAGTCCATGTCTTAGACAAGTGTAAAATTTTAAAACTATTCAGAGCAATGGCCTGTATAAAAGTGCTCAACATTTCTCCCTGCAGCAATCTCCTTCCACACAAACCACAGGAAATCAGAAGGTAATTAGTCTAGCAGATAAAGGTTAACATTTGTACATAATGAGACCCATCATTTTGTTACTGATATTTGATTGGAGTTTGAATGGTCCACACTGTCCTGCACTAGACACACCAGATAACTTTGTCAAGGATTCAAGGTTGGAGGTAGGGGGGGAATGTTTTCTAAAAAGAACAGTGTCAGATAGAAATGTATTGGCTTATTATTTTCTGCAAATATAATTCTGAGATTCTGATCTTTTGAAGTTATGCCTATTCTTGGAAGACTCGGACTATTAGGTCTTCATGATGCAATCAAAAGTGACTGTATGAAAACACAATGTACATGTTCTTTATGGGAGATTGCACTGTCTTTTCATGTCGTGTTTTGTTTTGTGTTGTTGTTTCGGTTAGTTTCGCTGATTTTTTTTCCCTTTGGATATTTTATCTAGTGTTAAATAAAAACAACTATGAAACGCTCATTTTGCCTCAGGATCTCTATCACACATATATGTCCACTCTATTTCGGTTGGTTGGTTTTGTGTTGGTTTTTTTGTTGTTGTTGTTGTTTGGCTGGTTGGTTGTTTTGGTTTGTGTTTTTTTTTTGGGGGGGGGGGGGAGGAGGGAGAGGAGGAGGATGTGAGGGAAAAGATTGGGCTTTTTTTTGTTAATGTGCTCTATTCAAGCATTACCACTACTTTGCTTTTACAAATGATTTGTGTTATGAGAGATGTCATTAGAAAAGAGAGAAATATTTGATGTTAGCTGTGTCATTAAGTTCTATAGTGGAACATTAATTACTGATTTTTGCCTGAAAAGCATCAGAATGTTGTATTAGAGCTGCAATGAACTGTTCACCTTACATGCATTCAACAGACCTGTGACATTCAAAGGTGACAAGGTTTAGTTTTGCTACTACATTCAGTGCACTCTAAAGGCTGCAACAGAATTGTAAACAGAGCCAAAGTTGCCCAATGGTAGGATGTTTAACTCCAACATTTTTGTTGGACAGTATATTACTGAACTCATTCTCAGATACTTAGCCCCTATTCTTCCATTTTCTGCATTCCCTCCCTTTCTGCAAACCATGCTTTAAGTCATAAGGTTCTCATATACGGTATATTAGTCTTTTTAATTGAGTAGTTCTTCTGGTATCTTGCAAGCATGAAAGAGCCTTGAAGGTAAACACATGGATTTGCAGGCAAGTATCTCTCTCCCTGGTAGGTGTTCTGTCACAAGCATATAGTGGTTTTATTTCTGTGATAGAAGACAGAAGACTACTTAAAATTTCACACTGGGAGAAAGTACGGCCTCCTCCTGCTGCAGAGCCAAAAGCAAAGGCCCTCTCCTTGGTTTTGCAGGAATTTTGGCGTTGCCTTCGTTAATCTGAGCTACTGAAGAGTTACGGCCCTGCTGGTAAACTCTCCTGTGCGTTGTCATATCACATGATGCTACACAGCACAGTTATCAGTCCTTAGATACTATTATTCGTAATGCCTTATTTTTAGAATAGTGACTGACATGGTAGAACTAGAAAAATACTTTAGGTGGATATCTTTAATCACCTGTGACCAGAGCCAGTTTTGTTAAACTCCCCTTCCTTCACCCCATTCAGTCTAACAAAATGCTGACCAACTTTTCTCTTACAAAAAGTGCAGAATATTCAATTCTGTCTTACTGTGTTTGTGCTGACTTTGAGAGAGCACCTTTCCACTTCTGGCCATTCTTATACCTAGCACACTACTGACTGTACTCTTCACATTCACAAAATAGTGTAGAAAGCTAATTTTTCAAACAACACTTTTCTTACTGTAATTGCTTTTTGTCTGTCTTTTTTCCTCTTGTTGATGACCATTAAAGGTGGACTGATTGACTGTTGCAGAGATATTGGTCAAAACTTGCTCTAGAGATGACAGCTTGATCACTCTGTGGGGGCCTGAGCATGTGAGGAATCAGTCCGTGGGGCTAGTGGATCAGCTCTCTTTATGCTATCTTTCTCAAATTACAACTGATCTGATTGAGAAATCACTGCTATTGCAAATGATGTCAGATCTTCAGACTGTAACAGCAGACAGTACTAGTGAATCTAGTTCTGATAATGTTCCAGGATGTAAACATCTGTATTAGATTGAGATTCTTTCAGAATCATCATGACTGCTGGGTAAGGATTAGGTACATTCTTGCTCCATAGGTTCGCCAAGAGAGCAAGAATTAAAAACAGGAAGTGATTTGAAGATCCTCGGATCCTAAAATATATGGATAATTATATGAGGTTTCAGCAATATGAGATTTTGAATAATCCGAACCAACTGCATCACAACAGAAAAACAGAACAGATGAATTCCTTAGGTGAAACTGTGTTCTGCCACTGTAATTATGTTGGTATAGATATAAAATCAGACTGCCTGACAGATAATGCATTGACAAAATCTCTAGAATGGCTACAGCTAGGATAGCAAACAAGAGCATTTTCTCAGATTAGCCTAGGACGTGAAAAATCTAGCATGGTCTTATGAACAAAGGTCTCATTTTGCCACATATAAATGATCTCAGAGGGGGTGTTCTGTCAACATGGGTAAACATGGTATATGGGAGTAAAGTCTGAGATATAGATACAGATGGGTTAAACAACTTGCTCATAACCATAGAGAGAGCATGAAAGGGGAAGGGACTGGTAAAAATCTAGAATTCATCAGACTGGAAGCAAAACATAGAAGATTTAAAGGGACCTTCCTGGTACTGTATACCATGTCCCATATTTAATTTCATGATCTCGAATATCATCCACAGCTCACATATTTGTACCATTAAGTACAGCAAGATAAGCTTGTTATTACTTTCTGTCTACTTTCTTCTATTTTAACTTTGTAAAATATCAAAACTACCTGAATACCGAGAATTTCACAGAAGTTATTTCAAAATTAGAGGTATCCAATAGCTACTGCACAGAAAGCAGAATTTATTTGCAAGAATTTAAATCTCCCATCTGTAAATGGACAGTTAAATTAGCTCAACCTGCAAGAAGCCAACAGTCTTCTGATGACTGTTCACTGCATTGTGTAAAACTGCTCTAATTCAGTGTTGGACAATACCCAAATAAAAATATACATCTTCGACTTCTCAGTGAGTGACACATGTACTGATGGTATCACCATCGGATCTCATGGTCCCTTAGACAGCTCCTCCAGCATTTGGTCTTTTGCCTAGTGAGACTGATAGGCATCAAAGTTGGAACAATTCAGCTATGTCCCCATTACTCTCTGCAATTTTGGCCACGCTAAGCCTTACTGCCTTCATTGGAGCTCTGTTTAAAATTGAGGCTTACCCATATGAGACATATTAAGTGGAGAGGCATTGTTTTGTAATTCAGATCTAGTCTATCATACCCAGTTCATAGTTGTACTCCGAAGGAAACAACTATTCAAGTAAGGATGGTGCATCTAAAAAAATAAATTGTAGAGAAGTGTATGTAATTACTGGGCAGTCTGCTGTAAGTTGGACAAATTTCTACTCCTGTGCTTGTTGACCTTGGTTGTGCTCAGAAACTGGGATTTGTACTACCGAACCACTGTAACGTGCAAAAAAAAAATTAAGAAAATTCTGTGTTTCTACAAGCCTAGAAAAATCCCTGATCTTTTCTTAATTTGACCATTATTCAGTTGTTAGAATAAATCACAGCTAACATTTCAGATTTTCCATGTAAGCATCAAAAAACAAGGGATAAAGAAAACCTCAGTATAAAATTGAATATACACACTATCTGCGCTTAGTAGCCTAATATTTAATAATGATGCCTGGCTCTTTTCCTTTACTTAATAATACTGGTAGAATATTGGAAAATAAATATAAATTTTTAAAAATCTTCACTACTTCATATCTATTTGTGGAACCAGAACAAGTGTTAAATATGATGAATTTTAGAAATACATTTGTCAATGCAGCATGCAGGTAGAAATAATGCTGCCAACTTTTCTTCCATTGTAGCAAATGCCATGTATTTTCTCAAAAAATACAAAGAGTGTCATAGGACCATTCCCCATAAAAGAAAAAATAAAAATAATTCATAATTTAAAAATCTCTAAAAAAGTATTGTTCATAGTCCCTCTAAGATGAGAAGGCTTACACTTATACTAATATTTGAACCTTTTATTTTTACATAATATGTCCCAAACTTCTAATCTAGTTTATAAACAATCTTATTCCCACTGTATTTAATCTGCTTTCAAGCAAGAGGTATTCATTATAATCAAAACATATTTATTTTACTAGAATTTTTTTGTTTACTAGAATTTAAAATGTAAACAGCACCTGAACGACACTACTGCTGCTTTTGTTCTCTAGCAAATAGTAACTTAGAGATGTCTTTAGATTTTTGAATTCTAGAGTCATAGTGGCCTCTATTGTTGTCATATTAGAATAGCATGTATGTAGGTTGCTCCAAAAGTAATGCCCTCAGATTATTTCCATGTAAATTACAACAGATATATAGAGCACAATAAGACTATTTGATAGAGTAAATTCTCAGCTACAAAGCACCATTTTTCAACATAGTCACCAACAGGTGACACATACAGGGCTTTGCATTTAGCATAGCTTCATCGAGACCGGATTGTGCCTCATCAATCTGGTGGCCTTTTATGATGGAATGACAGTATTGCTGGACTAAGAAATAGTAACTGATGTCATCTGTCTGCATTTGTGCAAGGCTTTTGACATGGTCTCCCATCATATACTTATCTTTAAATTGGAGAGAGATGAACTTACAGGGTTGACTGTTCAGGGATTAAAGAATTGGCTGGATGATGGTAACCAGAGGGTTGTTGTCAAAGGCTCTAAATCCAGGTGGAAGCCAGTCCTAAGCAGTGACCCCCAGGGGTCCGTCTCGGGACCTATGCACATCTTTATCAACAACTTAAGACTATAGGATTGAGTGTATCCTCAGCAAGTTTGCTAATGACATTATGCTGCATGGTGCAGTCAATCATCCAGAAGAATTTGGAAGGCTTGAAAACTGAGCCTATGAGAACTTAATGAGGTCCAACAATGCCAAGTGCAAAGGTTGGGTTGGGGCAATCTATGATATGAGTACAAGCTACATGAAGAACTCATTGAGAGAAGCTATGTGGAAAAGGACTTAGGAGTCCTGGTGGACAAAAAGCTGGAAATGAGACAGAAATGTGCACTTGCAGCCTAAAAGGCCAGTGGTACCCTGGGCTGCATCAAAAGAGGGGTGGCCAGAAGGGAAAAGGAGATGACTGTATTCCTCTACTTAGCTGCTGTGGGCTTTATCTGAAGTATTTTGTCCAGGCCTGATGCCCTCAGTACAAGAAGATGTGGAGCTGATGGAGCAGGTTCAAAGGAGGGCCATGAAGATGATTACAGGGCTGAAACATCTCTCCTACAATGAAATGTTTGAACTTTTTAGCCTGGAGAAGGCTCTGGGGAGACCTCATTGTGGTCTTCCAATACTTGAAAAGAGATTAGAAGTAGGAGGGGGACTGATCTTTTATGCATGAAGATAGTGATAGGACATGGGGGAATGGATTTAAACTGCAAGAGGGAAAGCTTAGGTATGATATTAGAAAGAAATTCTCCACTCAAAGAGTGGTGAGGCACTGGCACAGGTTGCCCAGAGAAGTGGATGTCTCACCCCTGGAGATGCTCAAGGCCAGGACTGATGGGTTCCTGGGCAGTCTGATCTAGTAGTTGGCAACCCTGCTGACAGCAGGAGGATTGGAACTGGATGATCTTTGAGTTCCCTTCCAATCCAAGCCATTCTATGATTCTGTGATTTTTGCCAGCAATGAACAAGAGTCTGCATGCATCACTTTTAAAATCTGTACTAGTGAAGGTGACACACTGTTGCTGACACCACTGCTGAAATGCCTTACTATACTAACATGCGCTGTTCAGTCTGCACAAACATTCAGCAAGCATTAATCAATACCAGTGGATGCCATTTTATTTTTTTTTTCACGTGGAGTTCAATGACACACCTTTTCTTCAAACACAATTCCATGTGTCATGGTTTTATGATTTTTGGTTATCAGTATTCCACATCATAACATCATATAGTGCACTGGGAGTTAAAGTGTTAATGCTCCAGTTCCAGGTACCTGTCCCAGAAGAGAAGAACTACATACCCCAGAGGTCTTTGCTTTCAAAGAGGAATCCCTGGCAAGATCACCTGACATCTCTTTTCCCTTTTTCGGTCTCCTCCCTTCTGCTCATCCCGACCGCACACAAGGCCTTAGCATTAGTGTAAGACCTTCCATTTTTTTAGACACTCTCTCATTCTACTTGATTTATTAGCTCCAATTCTAATTATATTGTATTATATTGTTTTGTAGTGTGTCATCTTGTATTCCGATATCTTACTTAGCAAACTTGTTTCTCCCCAGATAGTTGCTGCTGTTTTGTCTTGGGCCCATCTTTCTACACTTTTTTCTCTTACCCCTTTCCAGGGCACAGATCTGTGGGTCCCTCCACTCCACTAGTCACAGAACCAGGCCAAATCAGTGCATAAATGATTGACACCATGTCAGAAACCATGTCAGTTTTGTCAAATTGCCCCTTTGCTGCCATTTGTCACATGGCAACAAAATGTAATGGAATATTGATGGGAAAGTTCAACATCTACTGCCATGTCACCAACGTTCTCCTCTGATGTCATGAGCCCACAGAATAAGATAGGAGACATTAGTTCTGGAGCAGCACTTGTACCTCCGGTGTAGTAAATATTCTACCTTTAGATGTTTTTCATTCTTTGAACATATGTAACAATTGTTCTTGCAAATTAAACCACCATCAACCATCTCCAACTGACAGACAAATCTTCTAAGAAATAATGTGATCCATCGAACAGTAAGTGAAACCAAACACTGTTTGGAAAATAAGAGTAGTATGGAAGGCCCACACGATTTTCTCAGCATGTTGAGAATATTAGGAAAGTCACAGAAACTATTTTTCTCTCCTATAATGAGATCATCTATTGCGTGAAGATAAAAGATGGAACTGCATACAACTTTGGTCATCAACAAATATAGATTAGACCTGTTTTCACTCTAGCTTTTCCAATGCAATGAAGGCATTAATGCGGGAAAAAAAGAAAGATCCTTTTTTCCAAGTACCGTTGAACTCAGTTTAAAATACACAGCATGAGACTAGTTTTGAGACTACCTCTCTCTTCGTCTTCGTTACTATTCAAAAGTCCTCAATAGTTCATTTAGATGATATTGCTAATTTTTAGATGAAGTCAGGATGAATGTCACCATAACCTATTAAATCTGAAGCCAGTTAACAGAAAACAACATAGTAATTACTTCGTAATAGTTATAGATGCTATTTATATCAACTTTTCTTGTATCAGAATGAGCTTTTAATCACAAAAAACTTGAGTATTAAAATTATCTATTTTTAACCTTTTTTTTTCCCCCAACACTATCAGGAAAGAATTCAGTGAGGCACTACATTTCAATTTTATGAATTACTGAAGTCTGCTATTAGATATGCTGTTGAGAATAGGCTAAAACTCAATTCCCTTGTTCCCTGTCCACTCAGGAAACATGACTGATTTTCCTAATTCTCACTATTATAAAGTGATTTATATTCCTTTATATTCCAACAACATATGGCAAAATTATTTCCTTTAACAATTTTCGAGCCAAAAACAATCTCTTTTACTATACTGTTGAACATGTGAAAAAAAAAGGAGTCTTTTGCACAGAAGAACGAGACTTGTCCAGATACATGTTTAAGATTTCATATTGTACAGATAAATATCATTAATATTCTGAGGAAAAATAAGTATGAAATAATAGAATAAATGAAGATCTTAGTAATCACATCTAAAGTAAATAATGCATATATTTGCTTTTTAAAATGTAATTTTTTAAAAAATTAAGTATTTGTTGATAATGCACGTTTTAAAAGAGAATACAGTAGACTTTGCTGTCAATGTGCAAGAACCTGATGAATGAAACTTGGATAACATAAACATACAACTTAGAAAGGAATCAGGTCTAGTACAAAGAAATCAGAGTTGTTCACAGACTTCTGTACTCATATTTCAGTGTCTTTGCAGCAAATAGATACAATATAAGAGCTACTCTGAAAGTAATGCCTCCTATTTTATTAGACATGGACATTGGTGGTATGGCAGTAGAGGTTGAACCTCCCCACCAATACTACATTACATTTTGTTGCAATAGAGGGGCAGTCTGACACAATGGCATGGAAGTGTGTATGTAGCAACGGTGTGCAACTGAATTCCCCTATGTAAAAAAGTTTTACCCACTGACATTCAATGACATTTGCTGAACATTTATGGAGATCAAACAGTGGGTGAGAGCACAATGAGGTGGCACCATGATAGCAGCTGTGAAACAGTGGGTGACCTCCACTGGTGCAGATATTTGTAAGTGTGGCATGAAGGCTCTTACTCACCACTGGTGAAAATGGATAGTTAATGGTAGTGTTAAAAAAGAGTAATCTGTAGCTGAGAATTGCTCTATTAAATGTTTTTGTTGTGCTCTTTGTATCTGTTTCCACAGAAATACATAGAAGGCATTAGTTTCAGAGCAATCTACATACATTCTTATGGGCAACTTGATTCATGATATGAGCAGATCACTCTGTCAATCTCATAATTTATGTGGTTGTAAAGTCACCCATTTTATGTTAAATTCAGATAGTGAACATTTCAAGCTGCTATTCCGTTGCTGTCTTTTCATCAGTAAAAGAAAGGTATAATCATCAAGGTGGCAAAAAGGAAACAAAATAGACATTCATATATGAGATACTTCACTTTGACAAATGCTTGCTCCTTTTCAGATGTCAGTAAAGAAAAAAATTAAAGTAGCTTCTAATAGTACAACTAACTGGGAGTGCAAGTTAGTAGAAATAGTACTCTGTATGTGTCAAGGTACATGTTTGCCTTCTTTCAGTGCCTTATTACTTACCCTGAAGAATAATTGCATTAGGTAGTTAGCTAACTCAGTACAAATTGTTCAGTTGTTAAACAATTAGCATTACTGAAATAAGCACCAGGATTGCAGGTTAGATAGCACATTACAAGAAAGGTTAATTTACAAGACCCTTCTTCTATAAAATGTCTGCAGGGCACGCTGAGCAAATGACAGTTTATTCTAGAGATACAGTATTTTTTCCTCTAAGATGTGCTACGGTAAAAATGGGGTGGTGACCCGATTTCAGACATGTCCAGACATTTCCTTATTATTATTAGTTAATAATAATTATTTTTTTGATTAAAATAGAAGCATTGAAGACGGAATTTCATAGAGTGGCTTTTTTCTGGTCAGATTCAGAAACTTGGTGGTGAAATGTGCATTTAGAAGAGTTATTAAACCTCTTTTTGCTTTTTAATCCATTTCCAGATCTCTGTTATGTCTGTGTTATT
Source organism: Tetrao urogallus (assembly GCF_951394365.1). Classification (NCBI taxonomy): domain Eukaryota; kingdom Metazoa; phylum Chordata; class Aves; order Galliformes; family Phasianidae; genus Tetrao; species Tetrao urogallus. The sequence goes on along the minus strand of NC_136814.1, from coordinate 72,138,966 downwards.
CCACGCATAGTATCTGGACAGGTTTCATTTCTCACAGGTCATTTGAGCAAGAAGGAGGTGCTTAAATGCATCTATGTGCTATTGATGTTCAGAGGCTACTAAAGATTGCCCATCTTTCTCAGAAACTCATGGCATCCTTGAGTTTCCATTTACCATTCCAATAGCAGAATTAGGACAGATAGTAAAAGAAAGAATTACAGCTGGCAGCAGATGTTACGAAATCTGCTTCTAGAGTACAATTGCTTATATAGACATTTTTGGACAAAGCTAAAAAAGGAAAACATATTTTTCACCCTGGCACACCAGCTGGTGTCACTGTTACAGAACTATATTACTTAGAAAAACACATATTAGAAATTTCATCAATGTTGACAACATGAAAAATGACAGAACAACAAATTAATATAAAAGTCTCTCATTCTACCATCACTCATGAAGCAAATGTGCTTATGTAAATAAAACAATGTAACTATACTTTTTCCTTTTAAAATGGTTAATCCTTGAGTGTTCTTATAGCTATTTTATCTGATAGTGTTGGATAGTGATAAGTGATGAAGTCATTGATTAAATCAATGTGAGAATAGTGATTGAGAAAATAAATAAACAGTAAAGATTTATCAGAGGTTGCTAAACTTCCAGGGCTGCTGTCCCACAGTATTCAACTTCTTTTCTGTTTTACTTCACATCAGGTGAGCAGGGGACCATAGTGGTATTTGGGAGGATTTGCAAGTGTGGAGTGCCTGTGGGATGGGTGCATACGTTGACCATCTGGTGAGAAGAAGACTCATGGGGTCTAGGCAGAGGTTTCAGATGGAGAGAAAGGCCATGCTGGTACTCATGAAAGGACATATGCTTGTGAATCTGGTATGTGCTGCGTGAATGCCTGTACCTGTAAGCTACAGGACCAGTGAACCCTACATGAGTTCTTTGCAAGGCAGCACTTTGTGGCAGTTGGTACAGCCACCCTGATCCATGTTTGTATCTGCTTTCTCTTGGATACGTGCTGAACTTTCCCATTGGCTGAACATGTCTATTGTGCCTTTGTTATGGGGATGGAGACTTTGGGTCTCTCAGCCCCTGTGGAGGAGAAAGCCCCTGGCCCAGAGCTGCTGGACACAGTAGTCATTTATAAGATCCCTTAGTACACAGAGCCTCAAAAGCCTCTTTTGTGATCTGAAAGAGCTGGAAGTATCTAACTTGAAGATGTTGGCCCTCATACCATAAAATGGCGTGTAAGCTGCATAAACTGCTACTGAGCTGCAAAATCTTTTGGAAACAAACAGCAGAGGAAGTGAGGCAAATTTAGTAGATTGCTTTCTCAATAACACTCATTAGAAAATGACAGTTCTTTACAATTTAAAAGTTTCAGACTTTTTTTGCCTTGGACTGTATTAGTGGAATAGTGGTTGAAGCCAGAACTTGACAACTCATCCAGGACACAACCTATTCCACTGCCTGAGATGGCTGTTATTGTCCAGCCCTCAAGGAGCAGCGGATTCAAGCCTAACTTGTGTATAATTTATACATTTGTTTTCTTGCAAATATTGCCTTGAACAATTTTTCCTCTGACATTCTGTTATAGTATTCTAAGTTTCTTAAAGATAACAAGTATATCCCACCTCAGCCTGCACTGTGCTGGTCAAAATAAATGAAGTTATACTATTCTTCTCTGGTAGGTTGCCTAATCCAGTAGGAAACTTGGAAGCTGTTTTGATCTCAGAGGTAACATCTATGTTGAACATAACTGAGTAGAAAAAAAAACACACCTCTATAGTAGCTTTTCCCAACCGTACTGTAAATATCTCTCCTGACACAATTTAGGTTTTCCTTGGCCCTTTTTATGGTGAAATCACAGCAGTAACTCTGTTACTAATCTCTGAATTTGGTCCAGTCTTCATACTTTTCTTTCATTTTCCCTTGAGGAGCTTACAGCACAAACGCTTCTATTAATGCTGAAGTGTATTACTACACACTCTGTAGTATGACATTTCATTTCAAATCCCTCAAACAAGTTTTAAAGGTTAAATTTTAAATAGTGTGCAGCACAGGGTCTGAGTCCTTTGTGGGTGAGAAGGACATTAGATGGGATTTTTCACCCCCTGAGGCAACCCTCCAGTTATCCTCTAATCATTACAGAGAGAATCCACTGTTTCCAAGGCCCCAGACCTCACCATCAGGGCTTCATTCACTGGTAGATTAAGGCACATGTATGCAGATCTGGATCAGGTAGTTAAGTTCCAGCAAGGGAAATTATACCAGCAATATCCAGCCTTGGCACTCCTTCTTCACAGTCACACCTCACTGTAGAAAGCTGGGATGAAAGCTCTCTCTAGAGGTCAGATAGCATAAGGTAAGCCTTCAGAGTATCATTTGCAGGTAATCTTTATTGAATCTAAAGTTCCCAAGACTGATTAAAGCAAGAACTATAATGCCATAAGTAGACATTAAGCCTCAGAGGGGAAAGATGGGTGAAAAAACATAGAAGTATAAAAGCACTGCATAATCCTGACAACGAGGCTTACAAAATGCCTTACAAACCAACTTTTACTTTATTCTGCTATTTATAACTTATGAAGACACTGCTGTTGTGGTCAGCCTTGGACTAAGTGAAATGAAGGGAAAAAACTTCCTTCAGAAATAACTACACTGAAGTTAAAAAAACAAACAACAACAATTTATAATAGCTGAAATTGCTACCACAATATAAGACTGTCTCTAGGGCATTCCATTTTCCCTAACTACTGACACCATAGCAAAAATGCTAGCATAATAAAATGAAGGAAAAATCTCCCTAAAAAGGATGGCTATTTTCAGGTTGCTTATCAGAAACTCTTTTCCTAAAGCTAGATATTTATGTGACATAGATTAAAAGTTTGAAATATAATTTTAGTCTTTATTAGCCTACATTAAATGTTCTCCCAAGAGATATTTTAATGCTCTAGTATAATTTATTACAGAAAGATAAACTAAAATAAAATCAAGTTTAATCTGTTTACAACACTTGTTTTGGCTGTGATAATTTCATTATTTATAATTGCAGTTTAAATGACCATAATGACATAACTTTCAATATTTGATACATTATTTAGATTAACCATATTGCAATGGAATTTTAAACATTAACAGCAGCTGATTAATCTATTTAACAGTCACCAACTGATGAATATATTACAGCATACAACAATTCAGAACATTAGATTTATGGTGCTCCTCATGAAAAATAAAACAGATGTACAATTTACATTTTTTACTCATTTTGATTCAGTGTTCTTCTGAATATAAATTACAAAAAAAAAAAAAAAAAAAAAAACTGACAACATTTTAAGTTTTTGAAATATGAACAAGAAAAGCAACAAATTACAGTTTAAGAATCACAAATAAGGACTAGAGATAAAGCAATTAATTTGGTGGGAAAAATCCTCACCACAGTTCAACTCACATTAAGTTCAGAAAGTTTGCTTTTATTCAGATAAGAATGATGGTATTTTCTAGCTGTAAGCCACTCTGTCCAAAATAAACTTCTATGTATATAACCTCTGACTCCAATGCAGCATTCACAGGGACTGTACCAATCCTGTTATCTCTGGATCACTGGAGTTTTTTCAGGTCCAGCTTTGGAGGCTGGGACTCTGTACTGCAGTGGTACTGAAGTGATACATGCCAAAATGTCCTGGGAGTGCTTTCGAAACTATGAAAGTACTTGTATCCACCTCAAAGACACCACAATTTAACAACCTCTCATACTAGCACATATTTTAAGTGGTAATTCTTAAAAAGGAATACAGAAGACAATGACTTAAGGTGCTCTTTCATTCCTGATACAGGAGGAGAAGCCTTTCATGAAAAGTCAGAGTACACAGTTCTGGGCAATGACAGTTACACCAACAGGCTAAGACTGCTTTCAGTTGTACTCAAAGACCTTTTTCTTGCAAGGCAAGTGGTGTTTTGAAACAGTAAAGTCCACCTGACTACAAGAAGAAATGCTTGAAGATCTTCCAGGAATAATCAGAATTTGTAGATCTGATCCCTGGGAACAGAATTGGCCATGAAGTCCTTTAGAAATCAATCCCTTTACCCCAGCTGCCCAAAAACAGGACAGTGGGAAATCAGAGAACCAAATGCAGATAGAGAAGAAAACTAGCAACTAGTTGAGACAATACAATGTTTCTTCCTTAATCTTAACACAAACCATTTCTAGCTGTATTCTTGTATTATTCCTTATTTTAAAATTTATGCTAATTTTTGTAACAATTTGGTACTAAAACTATTCACTTGTTAAAATAAGATGTGGGGGGATCATTTATCTGTTTATTTACTTACTTATTTTCTGCATAATGCATTTTTACTGGTGCACTGTCCTGAGCAGGCATTCTTGATTCAGCCTATTCCCAATTCATGCCACAGCTATTCCTGTTATGTGGGTAGACCCTTAGCCCTTATACTGCAGGTCCATAGAAGCTGAAATTGTCAAGAACAGTTTTATTTAGCTGATGTCTCTCCCATCACATCTCTGCAGATGAGTGCTTACAGTTTGGAAAGGCCTTCCTACTACTCTTCTAGAAGCATTTCATTACTCCCCTGTAATTGGGATTGCCTAAGAAAAACCCAGTGTTCCATGAAGTGTCTTGGATGATATGGCTTTCTACACTTTGGTGTGGAGGCGGAGGTCACGAAATACAGATTTATCAACACAAACCATTTGCAGTAAAAACAGACCACTGGAAGGTGCATATAGATAACACATGATATTTTATAACACATATTCCAGGATATTTTCATCAATGGAAATTTGCTGAGTTCTGATATAAAGAAGAGTGTGTTTGTATATATTTACAGTTGTATGTCTTAAGCATTGCCATACCTATGTTTATTCAAAACCAGCCATTAAAAATCATTGGGCATCACCAATACATCTTGCTAGTCTGTGGTTCTTCCCGAGGATTAGTTAAAAAAAAAAAAAAAAAAAAAAAAAAAAAAAGTAGGGGGAAAGGGGGAAGGGAATTGCATAGCAGAGAATTGGAAAAGCATTTATCTATTAACCTCTGTTATTCTAATCAGACAGTATTTGACATAGGTGCAGTGAAACTTTGTACTGAACTTGATCTTTTGTAGTAACTCCAAAACACTTATTTTTAGCTTGAATAGAGCATTCCTGAATAGCATATATATATATTAAATCTCACGTGGTGCTGCACCAAGCATGTTAATTATGCTTTCAGCAGAATATTACATATTTTATGCAACAGTATTCCTCCTCTGCACAGCTCCACATAAATTGACAGTGCCAACATGTCATTCACTTCAGCATAACTTCATACAATAAAAGTGCACAGAAATATTGCAACCAAAATCCAGAATGTCCAAAGAATTAAAATATAAATAGTACCACTTCATTCACTTGCTCCCAAACTGCTAAAGCAGACAATGTGGCTGTTGGAATAAACCTAAATCCATTACCACAATTCATAACCCAAATTCAGCGTTCAGTGCCACAGATAATAATATTTGGATCACGAGTATCAAATCAAAGGAACATTTCACAGCAGACATATGCTATCAATAACAATCAATAAATAATATTAGAATTTCAGTTATTAGTCTTCATTACTGTTTTGTTAAATAAAACAAGAAACATTATGCATAATGTATCGCTGTTTTGAAGAAAAGATGCATTTAAAAGCAAACCTTTTGCAAAAAAATTTCCCTGCTAATGCTTTCAGACTACAATGCAGTGACTTTTTAACTTCTTACAAACGACTTACATGAGCGAAATATATTCCAGGGCAGACTAGTATTAAAAGTGCCTCAGCAGAAATAGAAATAAAAGAAGAAAAAAAAAATATTTTCAAAATAATCTCAGAACTGATTTCTTCGCAGCTCTACACCAGAATCTGAGCACAGACTGATGAATTTGGATGAATGATTAAAAAATAGCAGGATTGCAAGGTAAAGAAACGGGTTCTCTCAGAACTTGTTGTAACCGCGAAAAACCACTAGAGGGCAAAGTTTCCATAACAAAAAGAGTACCCAAGCCCGGCAGTCTTATAAAGAGAAAAGTAACGGTGGAAAATAAACCAAAATAGCTTTGGTTCTTTTTTAAAACAAGAAGAACTAAGAAAAAGTGTGTAGTCACAATAGAAATTGTGATTTATATTTTCATTTTCAATTGCTGTTGTCAATTACTCTGTACTGCATGTTCTTTCTTGTTCTTCAAATAACACTGTTTTTTTCCCGCAAACAGTTACATGAGAGAAAAACCTTTCTTGAATCTTCAGAATGAAAAAATAAAATTAATTATTTAATTAATTAATTAAGCAGTACATGCTTAGGCTTGCAAATTTGTCACAGCAGAAGATAACTAGAAAGACCCAGAAGTGTCTTTTACATAGTACTAGCTTTCATTTCATCAGCAGTAAGAGTAAACATACATTGCACTTTTTAAAAACCCAGAGGAATCTACAACCTTTATTGCTTTAGAAAGTGCTCTTCACAGTCATCAGTGTCTTTTTGCAAAAAATCATTATAGGAATACTATTGTTAACAACTTCCATATGAAATATTAAAATCTGAGACTAATGTTACAAAGGGAAATAGCTATTTCAAGATTCAACCATTACACATCTTTCACTCCTGCTAAATTGCTAGATCTGAGGGCCCAACCATCACGCAGAGTACACAAAGTCGGATGCCTCAGTGTGCTGAGAACTGACAGGATTGAAAGCATCTGTGCAGAAAAGAGCTCATGGATGCTGATGGGCACCAAGTTGAACATGAGACACAAAGAAGGCTAATAGTATCCTGGGCTTTAGGCAAAGTACCACTAGCAGGTTGAGGAAGACAGTCAACCTTGCGATGTCAGCATTGGTGATGGCACACCTGTCCAGTTCCGGGCTCCCAGTACAAGAAAGACATGAGCATACTGGAAAGAGTCTAACGTAGGGCCGCAAAGATGATTAAGCCTACAGAGGTCCTATCCAACCTCAGTTATTCTGTCAACTACACTGACATCCATAGTGACTGTATTCTCAGCTGTCCAGATATGCAAAGATGCATAGCCTTGTTTGTAGGAGATCTGGAAGACACTGTGAAATGCAAATAACTGGTTAGGCACAAAATATAAATAATGGCTTCATCTTCTTTAGTTTTCATTATAGCATGACAGTGGCCTTGTAGATGGTAGTAAATGAAATGTGAGTAAGAGGTGTATAAAGATGCTATATTAGATTAGAAGCAGATCTCAAGGAAACTACACCTTTTCAAATCATGAGCAACACATGGTTTTGGATATAGTTTTCCATCTACGACTTAATTTTTTTCCATTAAAAAAGTAAAGTTGTATCCTAACATTTGGAAAATGAAATAAGCTCCTTCAGTAAGATAATGAAATAAGAGCTCATCCATCCAGACACTAAAGCACTGACAGTGAAATCTGTAGTTTAGCTAGAGAAAATAAAGATTACTAGAAGTTTAATCTGAGCAAGGAATGGGGATAATAGGAGGCAACACCAGACCATTAAATAGGAAAGTTCTGGGGCTAGAGTGATTACATGGGGAAGCAAAGACTGGCTTTGCTTCTCATCTCTTTACAAATTTCCATTGATGGAAAAGGAGCTTTCATCACAAAGATTGAAGGAAAAGGGGAAAAATAAACCACACGATTAAATCTCATGAAAGACCATGTTAGTGGATATTCACCAATACAAAATACAAGGTTGTGCACTGATATCTAAAAATATTTAAAAGAAAACTAATTTTTAATTTTGAATTTATTTCCGTAACATGAAAACAGAAGGATCTGATTGTGCCTGTAGATCTAATATGATATTAACATGATATAGCTACCTAAAGGGCAGTATTGGCACATTGTCTTTATGATATAGATAGATTAATCAAAATGGAAGAGAATTAGGAAGGACTGTTAAGATGATGAGGACAATGGAATGCTTGTCATGAAAGAGAGGAGTCAGCTTTTTTAATCCACGAAAATTAAGGATGAGATGCAACTTAATTCTTCTTTCTAAAACCCTTCAGGATGAAGAAGAGTGACTTAATCTAAGAAAAAATGTCAGCTAACTACAACTGTGAATAAACTGACAAAAAAAGAATTAGTAGAAGTCCTCGAGCAGCCTTCAAAGGGGAACTGAAACAGAAAAGGAGGACAAGGAATGTATGTACAAACAAAAGAAAACAAAACAAAAAAACTACTTTTGAGATGGGCTTTGATATTCTAACAGAGTTTAGATTTTTGCTCTTGCGCTCACTACAGAAAAGGCACAAAGTCTCTTTTAGCCCTGTTCCTTTTTTGTGAGCATAGCTTGAGAACAATGTTAGATCTTGTAAATCGAAAAATAAGAAAATTCTACTAAAAGAAGCCAGCTACTGCCTAAGTATATATTTCTCTGAACAGATCAGTACTCTTGTGAGGATTTGAGCAGTTAGGCAACACATGTTGCAGTACACTGAGGAAATTTAGACATTTTATTACACTAGGCAGCAACTGAGAGGTCTGAAAATCTTAAGTGATGCATAAATTTTACTCATTGGCCCATCAGGGGCTCTAGCCCACAGTGAACTATGCATATGCACAATAAATTATATGGCACTGTGCAGCCCCACGACAATAAATCATTTAAACAGCTTTTCCATTCCACTAGCCAACATAGTTCGAGTTCACTATATTGAAATTTGGAAAACATACATACCAAAAATGTGTATCCTATAATCAGAAAAAGATCTGCAGCAGTAGACATCTAGACTAATTTCTGAATAAAGCAGTGTACACAGAAAATCACATCTTTCCTTGTCAGAATGAACTTTCTAGAAAGCTAATTCCTTGCTAAGGAATTAAACAACAACACACACAAAAACAAACAAACATACAAAAACAAGCAACAAAATACACACAAAAAACCAGTAATTAGGTTGAGTTAGATGCAAGTTTCAAAACCCCGAGGTATTAGTAGATTAGTAGGAAAAAAAGAAAGAAAAAAGAAAGAAAGGACACCTACTTGGACTAAGAAAATTATTATCCCAATCCCAGTTTTATTGTAATCACTTTGGTGCTCGGTCTCAGGAGAGAAAAGGAACTATCCCTTGGAGAAGGATAGAGGAGAAGTGACTACAGATTAAAACAACTCTGTGAACACTATCCAAATATTCCACATTAACAAAAAAAACTGAATAATTTCTTTGTAGGAATTCTTAGCTGTAGGAATTCTTAGCAGAAATTGAATGAAAATCAAGAATAAAAAAAAAAAAAAGCAGTAAGCAGATATACATGAGCCTTAGCAAATGGAACAGATAAGCAAAATATTTAAGAAATCATTTTAAAGGAAACTCCTGTATTGCCATTACCTGCCCAATAGAAGTGTTAAAAAAAAAAAAAAAAAAAAAAAATAAAGACGCAAAAGAAAAAACAGGAGATGATACCATAATACTTCCTCAGTAACAGGACACATCAGCACATACTAAAGGACAAAGTGCTGGAGCTGCTGTAAAAAATGAAAAGATTAAATTCAATAACTTGCAGATAAATAAAAGCAAAAAAAAAATATCTTGCACTTTCTGCATTTATTATGAAAGCTGGATACATGAAACTTCATGCACTAATCTAATAAATAAAATTTAATACAAAAGCACTTAAATTCACTCACTGATCTACTTAGTAATACGCTGTAAATAAGATCTTTTCTAATTTATCTACATTTTGAAGAGGTACTGTTTTACTTGTTGATTATTTGAAGTAAGATATTTTATGATGAATGTTAAGTAAAAAGTGTTCAATGACTTGTCACTTTATATTGAATATGAAATTGAATACTGACACGTTGAAAAGGTAAAAAAAGTAAGAAAATGCTTTATAGGACCTGTTCTCAGTAATAGAGCGGGAGGAGGAAGGAAATGTTTCCCTGTACAAAAGATATCAATGAATCTAGCGGATGGCCTTGCTGCCCTTTGCTGGAAATAGGTGGTCTTTAGGGTCCCTTCCAACCCAAGCCATTCTGACTCTACAAATGGATTTACTCTGAAATATAAGATTTGTGGTCTGGGGTATAGTTGGATCCATAAGACTGTTCTGAGCAGCAAAAAGTCTTGTTTTACTTTCACACTTCAGAAACTATTTAGTCTTGATGACTGTTTCCTATTGCTTCTTTCTCCTCAGCCTAACTTCAGTCTTCAAATGAAAATTATATTCTCTGGAAGGAAATGGATGAGCAGTTCTGGACTCCCAGATTAATTCTTCCTGGAGGAGAAGGTGAGAAAATAGGCTTATGCTGAACTGCTGTCCCCACAAAGCAGAAAAAAATGATGATGTATGTGAATACAAACAGTTGTGTTACAAGATTTAACAGATTGTGCCTCATTAACACAGCTATTATAACAAATCTCCTAGTCTAGCGAGTAAAATGTTTCAGCAAGATACCATGAAAGCACATTAAGATAAAACTTACAGGAAATATTTTTTACATTGTATGCCCCTGTAAAACAGTATTTGCTATAAAAAAAAAAAAAAAAAAAAAAAAAAAAAAAGGATTTTTATTTGCTGTGTATAATTTATCCAGTAGAGATCTTAGGATGATAACCACTGAAAATGATTCTGTATTTATCTTTCTAACAGTGCCCTCTCTGATTGTGCTCCTTGTTTTAGGGAGCTGTTTCACACAATGGAAATGTCCCCAGGCTCACTGAAAACAAATTAAGAATTACTCTTAACATAGGTCTTACTGCTTTCTAGAACCTTAATACTGAAAAGTCAAACAGTGAGTGGTGAGTGACTCATAAAACCTGGATGGGAGACTGGAAGTTGCTCCTTTAAAAACATAATCACTGTAAAGTGAAATATTTTTTAAATACTCCAGTAGCAATACTGAATTTCATCATTGCAAAAATCGCAACATTACTCTATGTGTTACTGAGAAAAAAATACAGACTCTTTCTCTCTCTCCCTCTCTCTCTCTGTATATATATTTATACATATATGTGTATATATATTTGACTCTCTTTCCCTCTCTACATTTTAATTTTTTTAATTCCTTGTTATTTTCAACTGATCCAGCTTCTTCCTTTTCCCCACACCTTGTCTATTTCCCCACCCACTCACATCCACTGCTAATAAATAGAAATATTTTCCACCTCTTACATTGACTTTGTTTGCTTTATCTCATTTCCAGGATTTCATTATTTGCCTAGGTTTCACTAGCTATTACAATAGCCAACCTCAGCACAGTACTAGTTACTCAACACAAAGCTGGCCCAGGCAGGCTGCCTTTCCGTTAAGGAAAGGTTACAATACATCCCATCCCTGGCAGCGTTCAAAAGGCGTCTGGATGCCGTGCTGTGTGATATGGCTTAGTGCTAGTGGTGGCAATGGTGATGAGGAGACGGTTGGACTGGATGATCTTATAGGTTGTTTCCAACCTTGTGATTCTATGATTCTACGATTCTATGATTCATTACTTTAAATCAGGGTGGTTTTAAAAGGCTACACTGATAGATTCAAGGTTATTATTAATATAATTCTGGAAATAATTGGACAGTTTTCTTTTTGGGCTGTGGTGAGCTATTAGAGAAGTGGAGGGAAAAAGTCCAGTAAGGTCTTCAGGAGCAGTGGTTAGGAAATTAAAATTTTATTATCCAGCATAAACATTGTATCAGCTAAACTTTTAGTCTCCAAATCCAGATGTCTCCACTTCTATCAGAACTTATATGCAATTCCAGAAGGATAAGGCAAAAATACTATTTCTCTTTTCTTTCTTTAACCACGTTGTTTTTTTGTGTTTTTTTTGGTTTTTTTTTTTTTTTGTTGTTGTTTTGTTTTGTTTTTTAATAATATCCACTAATAACATAGAGCTGTACTTGGAACAGGTGTTGGAACAAATAGCATACAGTGGTCAGCCTGAATTATTGTATGGTTCTATAATAGTCCTTGTTTCTTTCTTTCTTTTTTCTTTTCCCTTCATTGTTGTTGTTGTTGTTGGTTTTGGTAAAATCACCAAAAACTACTAAACTTGCTTATTTTATCTTTTGAAGAAGTGTCTAATCATTATCTACAGTCCCCTGAAGACGAATATGCTTGAAATCTCTTCAATGTTGCAACAAACTTCCAGACCCTCCCAGGACAATAAAAATAGGTTGCAAGAACAGAAAAAGAGGTTGTTAAAGTTCATTTTGAAAGTACAAGTTCAATTATAGATGAGCTCTTAGTCTGAGGGCATTTAATTTCACAATAAACAAGTAGCAATTTTTTTGACATCTAAATGCCAAGCATCAAATTTCCAGCAGTTTGAGGCACTTACATGCATTGTTTTCATTCCCCCTGTTCCAGCTGCAGTCCCACATGGCTTTCTAGTGCAAAATTAACTGTGACTCACACAAAGTAGATGCCTGCAGGCAAGAAGACAGGAAGAGATATACGCCTTTACCTTGACTGAAGCTTATATTGGCTAATAACTGCTGTCACCTTCCAAGCTAGCCTTTCTCAGGATGCATTGTTTTATATTAGAAATCAGACTCTCAGGTTTTGAATGAATTACAGTGTAAGTTTTTAATTATCCTCCTTCCTCTTCTAGCTATTTTGTCAGCATTATACTTTGTAATCAAATTCATAGTTCAGATAATTGTATATACTTTACAGGAGTTTTTATTGTTGGTATCATTATAAATTAAATCAACAGTTTTGTTTTACATATAGAGTAGAAAGTTTATGGTCTTATTAAAACTCCAGTAACAGTCTGCTCAATTTATTTTGAGCATAATGTAACGAATATCTTAAAGAGAAAAGGGCTTTTTTTCCCTGTGTTTTTGAGGGGTTTTTTTGTTTTTTGTTTTCTATGTTTTTGTTTTTTCTGTTTTATTTTCTTCCTGATATTCAGCCCACTGCTCTCCATTCTTATGTCTACAGAAATAATAACAGCAAAGTCTAGAGGACATAAGCATAAGTAACAACTGAACTATTTTGAATGCTGCCACAGTTCTTCACTTGCTGAATTTCTGGGTATATTAAAGAATACTTTCATCCTTGAATCCAGATATATATAGATACCTCTTCTCTCTAAGATACAAGACTTCACAAACATTTCATATTAATTCACTTCACGCCTTATTTCTCATTTATTTCCTTTTCCTTCCTTTTGAATCAACAGCCCAAGAAATATGTCGATTCTAATCCAAGAGTTTGAGGAATATTTCTCATAACCTGAATTGGCACAGGTCCTCTTTCTGTTAGAGGGTTGTGGAACAATGAATTCCTGTGTCAGAAAAAAAAAGAAACTGAATTATAAATTCTGCTATCTACGATGGATGTTTGTCACTGCTTCTGCCCTTCTGCCGTACTTCTATCACACTGAGCTCGGGTGCTCCTTATTATCATAGAATCCTAGAATGGTTTGGGTTGGAAGGGGCATTTAAGATCATGTATTTCCAACTCCCCTGCTATAGGCAGGGACACCTAGACTAAGCAACTAGACTTGAGCAACTAGACAAAGTTGCTCAAAGTCCCATCCAGCCTGGCCTTGAATGCTTCCAAGGAATGGATATCCACAACCTCTCTGGGCAACCTGTTCCAGTGTCTCACCACCCTCACGGTAAAGAACTTCTTCCTAATATCTAGTTTAAATCTACCCTCTTCCAGTTAAAACCATTTCCCCTCGTCCTGTGGCTAACCGCCTTTATAAAAAGACCCTTTCAGATTTCCTGTAGGCCCCTTCAGGTACTGAAATTCCACTCTAAGTTCCCTCCAGAGCCTTCTCAAGGCTGAAGAGCCCCAGCTCTCTCAGTCTGTCCTCATAGGGGAGGTGCTCCAGCCCTCTAATCATCTTTGTGGCCCTCTCTGGATCTGCTCCAGTAACTCCATGCTCTTCTTGTGATGGGAGCCCAAGAGCTGAACGCAGTACTCCAGGTGGGGTCTCACAAGAACAGAGGGGCAGATTCATCTCCCTTGACCTGCTGGTCCTCCCTGATGTAACCTAGGATATGACTGGTCTTCTGGATTGCAAGTGCACATTGCCTGCTCATGTTGAGTAAACCAACACCCCCAAATCCTTCTCCTCAAGGCTGCTCTCAAGCCATTCTCTGCTCTGCATCTGTTCTTGGGATTGCCCTGACCCAGGTGTGGGACTTTGAACTTGGCTTGTTGAACTTCATGAGGTTGGCATGGGCCATCTCTTCCTTTGGATAGCATCCCTTCCCTCTAGTGTGTCAACTGCACCACTTAGCTTGGTGTCATCTGCAAACTTGCTGAGAGTGCTCTCGAGCCCACTGTCCACGTCACCTACAAAGTGGTTAAATAACACTGGTCCTAGTTTTGATCCCCGAGGAACATCACTCATCACTGGTCTCCATTCTGACTTTGGGCTGTTGACTGCAAGTCTGAGTGCAACCATTCAGCCAATTCCTTATCCAGAGAGTAGTTCATCCATCAAATCATCTTTTCTTAAATTTGGCAACCAAGATTTCATGCGGGACAGTGTCAAAGAGTTTGTACAAGTCCAGGTAGATGACGTCTGTTCCCTCAAAACTCATGGATGGATTTCACTGGGTCTCATGGACTTGCACACCTTCTACTTCTTTAGATGGTCTTGAACCTGATCTTCACTTACAGCAGGCATATCTTCTTTCTCCCAGTTCTTACCTTTGCTTTCTGCTTTGGCAGTATGTCTAAAATCCTTGCCAGTGAAGACTGAGGCAAAGAAGTCAAGCTTTCTTCCTCAACTTTCTTCATATCCCTCATGCTCCAGTTTACTTCTGGAGGAGCTCGTATCTTCCCTGGCCTTCGTTTCATAATTGATATACGTATAGAATTTCTTCTTGTTCCCCATTATGTTCCTGGCTAGATTATAATTCTCTTAGGTCAGCTTTCCTAACCTGATCCCTGGCTTGTGATCCAACTCCAAGCCCATCATCAGCCTCAAAGTGGGATGGTTTGAGGATTCCCCTCCCCCGTAACTCTAGTTTAAACCTTGTTGGCCAAAATGGTCTTCCCCTTATCCGACAGATTAACCCCATCCTCCCCTAGATGACCATATTTCTCTAAACTAGTTCCATTAGATGAATAGCCAAAGCCCTGTTCATTACACCACTCCCTTAACCATTTATTAATTTTCTTAATTCTGTCAGCCCTTTCCCTCCCCATTCCCCTAACCAGGAGGATTGATGAGAAAACTAGCTGTACTCCCAAGTTCTTCACTGCTGCTCTCAGCTCCTTATAGTTCCTCTTTATATTCTTCAAGTTGCTAACACTGTATTACTGGTGCCTATGTCAAACAGCAGCAGTGGGTAGTAGTCTGAAGGACGTACAAGATCTGGCAGCACATCTGTTACATCCTTGATATGGGCCCCTGGCAAGCAGCAAACCTCTTTAGACAGTAGTTCAGAACAACAAATGGGTGCCTCTGTACCCCTCAGAAGACAAGCATCCACCACTATAACCCACTGGTTTTCTTAGTTGCAGTAGTAGTTATGCAGTGGGGAGCAGGTCTGGCTGCCTTATTCAGTTATTGCCTGAAATAGTCCATGTAACCAAAATACAAATACACATGGAGAATTATTACAAACACAGAAGCCTAGAGATGATGAAATCTGCCACAGACTTTGTGATGAGGGTCTTATCAGAAAGCTAAGAACAGGATCAGCAGCAGCAACATTTAAAACTCATCAAGCAAATGCTTGCTAGCATTATCTGAGAATTAAAGATAATTCTCATCTCTAAAGTCTGACTGTTAGATTTCACAATTTAATGTGAAAAGTGTTCCCTCCACTTCAAAAATGAAATTGCAAGATGGATTCTCTGTTCACAGTGCTAAGGAGAAGCACAGCTTATGAGCAACCTTGCCAATGGACTGCATGCCCCTTGGCCTCACTCACCCTGTCCTCACTGTCATAGGGAGAGAGCCACAACTTTGCCTCCTGTACTCAAACCACAGGATAATACCCATCTGATCTCGCAACATAAAGCTATATTACTGAGAACTTATAGGAAAGACCCAGCTATGACATCTCAGGGCACATAATGGCAGACAGCCAATGCAAGAATGAACTTTTTATGCCCCAAACTTGCAAATAAACTTGCCTATCTACATCTGAATTGGAATCTGTATCTGCATACTACAAACAGAAGAATCCACTCAGTTAAGGGTGGTTTCAAGAAGCCTAGCTGGATCTTAAAATGTAGAGTTAGCTAATGACAACGAGGTATGCAACTTATAAAAAAATTATATTGCCTCTGACTTTGATATGAATATAAACATATATGTATAAAACAGCATGTCCTGTTGGTGACTGTGTTTTAAGACACATGTCGGTCAGATGGAAAGGACTAAGTTAACCAAAGAAAGGTGTAACTCCTTAAGAAGAGTGCTCTATTCAGAGCTTTGAAACTGACAATTCAGCTTATTAATGATGATACCAAAGAATTTTTGAATTTGCCTGTAATTCAGATGTTACTTTTTGATTACCGAATTACTGAAATTCTACTTCCTGCACTCAGGTTATCTTCTAATGTGTACTCCTTTGTACATCACTATCTTGCATTAAGTATACATATGTTATTAAGTATTTTGTGTATAATTTTACAACCTCTAAAAATAGTAAAAGCTACTTCGCATAAAATCATTACTAAATAATTGCCACATAAAATAACTGCAGAATGGATGACTACTGTAAAGCACTAACAGACAGCAGTGTTATGTATGGGTACAGGGTATAATTGGGTTTCTCTTTATTTACTACCAGTTACTGTAAACAAGCCAAAACAAATATTTAAAACAGAATTGCCACCCTGACAGCTCCCGTATTGTTATATCTTTGTGTTCAGACACCCAACCAGTAAGTATATGTCTGAAATAGTTTCTCAAGTAAATTGAAATGCTTGAAAAAAGAATGAAAACTGGAACATGAGTTGTATATCAACCAAATTATTGCCCTTACTGACAACTGAAATTTTCCTTTCTCATATTATCCACTCCTGTACAGTTGGGGGGGGAGGGGGAATAAGAATCACAGCTACTCTCTGGAGTGTGTTCTCTAGATTCTATGAACATCCCCATATTTTTTCCTGTGCAGAGCATTTTATGAAGGATAAGCAGCTTTGTCAACCCTGCTTACATCCGCTCAACCTGAACAAAAACCACTCTGACAACCAAACAAAAGATTGGCATATTCACAAAAATGGAGAAATCAGGAAGTTTTTACAGGATTTGAGGATTTCTCAGGAACAGCCTCAATATCTCACAGCACCAAGGACAAAATTACTGACACCCATTTGTCATTCTCCCACCAACACTTCCAGCCCAAAACCACCCCAGCTGTAACAATTGTTATCCCAGCTTCTAAGGAGGCACATCTCAGATATCCAGAGTTTCCAGAGCAGCAGTTTCAATCTGCTCTATTCTGTTTGACTCCTACTGCAAAGGCTAAGTAATATTCAGAAAATTGACATTTAGACTAAAACTGCTGACAGCCTCTTACCTACAGCATTTGGCGTGACTATGCTATTACACAGTATAAGAGATTAACTTTTCAATATTACAGATGTGCTGATGAGTCCATAAATGTCTGAATTAAGCCTGAAATTTTTTTGCCTGCATTTTAAATTGAATTTTTACTGACTGCATTCCTTTTAGGATGAACAGGTAAGCTATACTAATACCTGGACACAAAGCCTTTATAAGACACAGCTGTACTATTGGTGTCACTATATTCTCAACAGAGCTCAACAGAGATACAGGAAAAATGCAGTACCTCTTATTGAACCAGCTGGTACAGATATATTAAGATAAAGAGACAGTGTTAAACCAAAGATACCTAAAAATCAGTGCTGTAAAAAATTGTTATTTGATGTATAAATAAATTCTCTCTACATTCTTTTATTATTATTTTTTATGCCACAGAAAACATAAATTGCCCTTTTCATTTCTCCCTCCCACCAGTCTCATATGGGGGCAAAAAAAAAAAAAAGATTTCATGAATTTTATCATTCAAACTCCAATATTGCATTTCACTTCTTTACCTAACAAAGATCAAAATGAGTGTGGGATGACAGATTCTTAGCACTATGTACCATGAAGTTATGAGGTCTTTAGACAAAGTATTACAAGTTCTTATCAGTACCACCATATGCTGTAATTCCAAATGCACATAAACCTGTCAACACATACTACTTGTTTTCCAGTTAAAGAGAAACCTCACAGAGAAACCACAGATATTTGTTTCCTTCAGGATGATGACCCTGTTTAAGGGTATGAGACTGCAATTTATCTGCCAGAGAAAATAACAAACCGAACAGCAACGCATAGAGCGGACTTGATTTGCTCATGAGCTCAAGCCAATTTTCTGTATATAACTACAGTATCAAAAACTTGTGAAAGTAGTTCTGTCTCAGTATACGTAAATAGCTTCAGTAATAAGATACTAAACAAATCTAAATCTTTAGATTTGCAAATTTCCTCTGATATTTTGTATGCGATTATGGATTTCCAGTAATAAATTTGCCATCAGTCCAATGAAGAATCTTCCAACAGAAAAAGATGATCTTGTTCCCAATGTGTGACAAACTGATACTTTCCCCAAAAAACATGTCCCGAAGAGGCAAAAAAAAAAAAAAAAAAAAAAAAAATTTTGTGTACATCATTAAAAGAAGTACAAACTCTGTTTTCTTTCTTTTGGATAGATGCATGTATGCTGACTGGGAAATCACGCCAATACTTACAATCAGCAAAGTTGTGCAATTGTAGCTTTATGCCCAAGAATATTAGGAAGAGCTCATATCTGCTATTATGTGTACAAAGATGAGTTAAATAAAAGTTAGCTAAAGAAAATCCTTTTGGTTGTATAAACTATGTGGAAAAGTAGGTATCTGTTGCATTTAGAGCATAATGGTAACATACATTTCAGTCCTTTAATTCAATACTGCCATTACCACTACCAGCCTTACATTATCTTTGCAAGCCCTCAGTGCTGAGACTTGCTGGTTTGCTTTATCTGAAATTATCGCAGCCTGACTGGGGCCTGCTTTCAGCTGGCTAAGCTGAACAAGCAATTTTACAAATGACATGTTGGTTATTGCCTAATCCATTTTCTTTTTGTTTACTGCTGTGTAATTGTTTGCTACAAACATAATTTTTACATAGAGAGACATAACAAGATGTTGTTATGTGTACAATGGAATTTTTATGACTCCAGAGCAATGACACAGTGCAGAGGAACACAGGCACAAAATGATAGCACAGGTCTGCAAAGTGAAGATACAAGACAGAGCACAGACAACAGGATCTTAGAAATGAAGTTGCAGAGTCATGCTGTTGACCCCAGGGCTGTACACAGCTCATCTCTCATCAGTCAAGGAAAGGAGAACTTTGGAGGCGGGTAAAAACATCGTTTAGGAGTAACAACAAAACCTTAAAACAAAGAACAAATATCTCACATGCATAAAACATATAATGCAAATTTGGATGTAATGCAGAACTGCAGATCAGAGAAGAAGAAAAAAAAAAAAAGGAAAAAGAGAAAGAAAATAAAAGGAAAAGGAAAACAAAAAGAAAAGAAGGAATTACAAACATCCAGGCATGCAGACAGCACAGTGATTTTCAATCATCAATTATTCAATAGTCATGTGCAACAGTACTTCATAGCTTCACTTTCTAAATTAGCTTGGATAGTTTTTGTAATAAGTTGTTAGAGCCAATGTATGTTGAGGAATAAATATGCCTGTATTTTGCCTGGCAGAACATTCACATATTCAGTAAGTACTAAGTCCTAGCTGGGTAGGTACATGACTCTGGGAACAAGTGACATGAGGATTAATTAGGCATCGGTGAAGGATTTTTATTTATTCTTTTCTATTTTTTTTTAAGTGTATTAATTGAACAAGACAATGTAGTCATAGTGAGACAGATTTTTTGAAGAGACAAGATACTTTTTTTGTTTAACAATACCTTAAATTATTATGAGAATAATGTTTCTGTGTATGGCACTTGTCAAAAGCTCACTTGGACTATTTTCCCCATTAAGCTTAATAAAAGACAGTTACAGCACCTACAGGCAAAGAAACATATCCAGTTTCTGCTACTGCTCTCTTTGAATTTCATACATTTGCCACATTTTCTGCTTTTATATGTAGCAACTTCAAGTATACTTGATCCTTACAGACTTGATATCTTTTCTAAGCTATCATTTGTAAAGCTGGGAGTTGCAGTTGCTGGTTATACTGCACAGCAAGTTCCAGACCTTCATTTACTCTCAGATTTCACATGGTTGTCCCAGGAATTTAAGAGGTTAAACCTAAAGGCATTTGTACCACAGTTGACCCTTGAAGAGCAACAAATGATGTTGCCTGCAGCGTGTTATCACTAGTCTAAGTAGTTTAATGGCAATTTGCCTGCACCATCTCAATACCAGATTTACGACAGTAAGTTCATTTCAAGGTCTTCTACTCTTAATTGCCCATTGATTAGTCACCACTCTTTACAAGGGGAACCTCAGATTTTAATTGGAATCAATGCTAACAAATGGTATATGGTCCCAAACCCTTACCACTGACTTAACTGGACAGATACACACTTTCAGTTTTAACTCTAAGTATGGAATGTTACCTCACCTGATTTGTTATTCTGTTTTACAGCTACATGTAGATCTTTATTGTTTTTTCTGATGTTCTGTATTTCAGAACACTCTGGAGTGCACCAGTTTAAAACGCTGTGTTTATTTGCTTTTTTCTATAGAAGTGTTCTCTAATTCAAAATTCATTTTCACCCTTTTGCTACCTGAGGAGGGCCTTATCAATGTTTCATACGCACTTCTTAATATTGAAGAAAACAGTTATTTTCGATGTTCAGCACATGTAATGGACCTCATCTGACCAGTAGATATAGGCTTCTGTCATGCATGTTCATATTACCTTCCAGTTTAGAAAATGTTAATATAAAATGCCCAGGCTCCACTGTACTTAAAGCTGTGGGATAGCTAATTACAAGGAAAAAGGAAATTATTAGGCAAGATAAGTCCATGCACATCACTAAAGGCAAGTACATTTTTAGGCAGGTGTGCACTGAAGCAATTATATTCCAATTATGCATTCTGCAACAATTTTTCATGCTTAATTTAACACATGACGTAATGTATTACAAAGGAATAGGGCCATGAGAATTTTAGTGCTGTGTTGCTTTCATGCTGTAAGAAGAGAATTTTAGTGCTATGTTGCTTTTATGCTGTAAGAAGTACTGCTGCAGTAGACTTAGACATGATTTTAAGGTCAGTATGCACTCATCTAGGAAAAGTAAAGGATAACTCTTGGAAAGGTCACTAAGGTGAATATGAGCTTACAGCTGGAAGCAAAATAATTCCAGTTAAAATCACAAGGTTCTCTATTAGTTCAGAAATTGAAAGCCTAACCTCTTTCTCATAATAAATAATACAGTTTATGGTTTAAGTTATATCTGGCAAGTGACTCTTTGGAAAGTAACACCAAACAAAGCAAATAAAATTGATAACAAAACAGAGAGCAGTGCTTTTGCTTAGTAAACACAATGAATTTGGAAGGCCCTTCTCAGCTTAATAGCTCACTTATATTGATTATACTGAGATTTTCTTTTTGGCCACTCTAATTCAAACAATAAGCCTACCGTTTTCGCTGTTCTACTTTGCTGGTTTGAATTATTCAGGAAAGGGCATACAAAGTGTGTATATTTGTTCATGCTATAAGTAACCAAGCATATTCTCTTGCCTCTTCCCCTTGCCTTTTCATTCTTCCACTCAAATTTTCATTTTGTTGCTTTTTAAATGAGTATAGTTTCAACATTTTGTCTACTTACTTGTTTGTTAATGCATTTATTTTAAGTCCAACACATAAATAACTCAAGATGAGTGACAAAAGGGACAAAGAAATGCAGGACACACTAAGAGGTCTTCGAATTTCTAAACTAGCTCTGGTTACAAGCTTTAATTAAAACAAGAGTTGGATATTTACTAGGTTGTATCTTACTCTATGAAAGCTGCAGTTTTGTAACATGATTAAACAGAGAAAAAAGAAAAATTCTTCAGTTATTGCAACTGTGCAGTGATGAATAAGGTTGTAATTTTTTTTTTTTACTTAACACTGAAAATTATTTTCAAAATTTTAAATTTATTATAGGCATCCACGTTATTCTACAGGTGGCCATAAGCAAGCTATGCAACAAGCATAGACATCAAAGCATTATGTAAGTTTTTATTTTCACCTTCTATGTCTTGTCACATTCATAACTGTTTTGATATTCGTTGCTTCTCTTGCTGGCAAACACAAAACTACCATCAATCAGTACCATAATTTCAGTATTACCTATTTGTTAACCTCACATAATTCTGGAAATCTCCTTCTCAGGCTTTTCTAAGGTCCTTCTGAAGTTGATTCTACTTTTGTATCACAGAGTTAAAACGCTTTTCCACTCTGCATTAATGAAGGGTTGGAGTTAATAAATTTGTTAACCTTGGTATCTGCAACAGCCACAGGAGTAAGACACATTCACTTGCAGCCAGTGGCATTATTCAACAGCATATGCAGGACATCTATCAAAATACATTATATATTATTACATTAAGCAGCTGAGATTTTTTTAATATGAATTATTGAAATATTCCATTCCCAGATTTTCTTCTGGAGAACAACTTTGGAGAATATTAAATCATTTTTTTGGTTGACTTCTTCAGAAAACATAGTTAATGACAATCCTGTTCTGGGACTAAAATGTTGAGAATAACTTAACTGAAAAAAAATTACATTAGGATCAAAGAGAACACTTGGGACCTATAAATAAAATGTAATACTTTAATGAGTAATAGTGTTATTACTGAAACTTGATCATGAACTTTGTAGACATACTAGGCACAACAGCCCTCCTATAATATAAATCTTAAGAAGACAGCATGAATATGACCAGAAATATCCATGAGGTTAGATAGCTGGGTTCTAGTCCACTCAAGTACATAGATTGCTCTGAAAGTAATGCCTCCTTTTTATTTCTGTGGAAACTACAATGGATACAAAGAATGTAATAAGACGGTTTGACAGAGCAATTCTCAGCTACAAAACTATGTTTTTCAACATCATCACATCATTAGCAAATTCATGCTGATGAACTGATCAAGATACTCATCATTTGGTGGTATGACACCTGTGCTTGTTGATCCAGAATGTAGCTCATCTTTCACGTTGCTGTCATCACTGCTGAAATGCATCATCCACCACTTCACTGTACTCACATCCATCATTTGGGTTGCATGAACTCTCAGCAACTGTAAATCTATGTCAATCGATGCAATTGTTTCTGCATGGAGGAATTCAGCTACATACCATTGCTTCATATGTACTTCCATACGAGATGCCATACACTCAGACTGCTCCATCTGTCACATAGCAACAAAATGGTAATGGTGTAAAGATTTCACATATACTGCCACACCACTGTATCATCAACATCCACCTCTGATGTTGTGGACCAACATAATGAATTGGGAGGTATTATTTTCACAGTAATCCTTGAACGCATTCTACATAATATTCTTTTTTTTTCTTTTTTTTTTTTTTTTCTTTTTTTTCTTTTTTCTTTTTTTAATAACAGTCTGCAGTTTGCAAAGAAACCTACCATTTCCTATTTAACCAAGTTTCTAGGATGTGTAATAAACTCAGTACGGCAAAACTGTTTTCTTTTATATTCTTTTTTTCTTTTAATAACTTACCCACTGAACACTGATAATAAGATAATATGCATTTTTTCCTGTTCAATGAATTCAATTTTCAACTACTCATCCCTGTGCTTCTTTGCTGATAACGACAGTTCAGCAATTATGGAGATTTTCACTATTTTTATTTATTGAAAATCAGTGGTTATTAAAGTTCTTTTATTTCAATCATCATGTTCATAAAGATAAAAAGAAAACACAAGTTTGGATAGAGAGAAAAATCATATAGCCAGAAGAATGAAAAGGAGGGTAAAATACATAAATTTATGCATCAGATGTTCTTTAACAAAAGAACAGTTTCTTAAATGTTAAGTTATCCAGACTGTCAGCAAGAACAAAACTAAATTTCTACAGATTCTGTTCATGCAAATCAATGCTGTTCACTATGACTTCTCTCAATTTCTGAAGATGGAAATCCATATAAAATTTGAACTCTGAAGTCATGAAATGTGAATGTAAGGAAACACTAGATGGAGAAAGATGAGTAACAGGAAGGTTAAATTCACCCTTGAAAAACAGATACTGGGATTGTACAGTTGAGATAGTCACAACTGCAAGGGAAAAGTGTAATGTCTAAGAGGGAGTGAAGCTAAATTATGAGGCAAATAAAGACAACTTGCTAAAAAGATGTAGCAACAAAAAGCAGTGAGACAGGAGAGAGAACAGGAATGGAATAAAGGATTATAGGATAACAAATCTGGACTGCCTGTTTATACTCTGGTTTATATTACATACATTTATTGTAACAACAGAGCAGATCTTTCAGCAAGGATAAACAAGACTTCAAAAGAATAGCTGAGCAATGCACAGTTAAACGTGAATTTAATGAATTTAAACAGACTTACTTTCTTAGCAAATACCACAGCAGGTAGAAAACCTGAGGCTGCTCAGTCAGGTTGCCATGCTGAAAAGAAATGAATCTGTAGAACCATAGACCCTTTAAAACTGTCATTCCTATTTCACTTTTTACATCATTGATTACACTTGGCAAAAGGGACATAAAATATTGTTTATTAATATATTGTTCTGTATCTCTTTTGGACTGCTGTTGCTAACTACATAAACAAGGCAACACTGCAAGCTCAAGCTTCTTCCCATGTAATTCAGGACCCAGTGAAGTCTTTGAGGCAAATCCTACACCTGGCTGAGAAATCCAGACTTTCAATTCTCCAAGGAGCATTCTGCTTGAAGTTTTAGATTCTCTTATCTGCAATGTAGTTTACCTCCAAAACACATGGAGACCACAAAAGCTTCCAGATGCTGAAGACACGACACCTCTGTGATGTCTCAAGGGACCTGAAAAACTGTGCTTCTCCATACTGGCTTCAAAATTCTTTATGGCTCTTCCTCCCAAAAGCATAATTCTCCATAATGTTCTGAAAGGGGACAACAATGCAGAAAATGTTGGCTCTAAGTCAAAATCACCTACATCGCCTGTTTGGCTTCAGGCTATAGACAAACCTCTTTTTCCTATAGTAAAAAAGATGTATTTATTTATTTATTAAGCACAGAAATGTCAATACCAGGTGGTTAATTATTTAGAAATACATCCAAATTAAAAACTTCTTTTTTTTTTCATAAAAGAAATGGAAAGAATCAGAAATGAGGTTTCAAGAGTAGTGTTTATAACTATGGAAAGTCATAGAAAGTCATTTTGACAAACAACACGGTCATCAATAATAATTTGTGTTTTAAGAAGATTTTATGGTTTAAAAGCTAGTAAAACGTAGGTATTCAGTGATAGCATAAATTTCAGTTTCCCTTTTGGAATCTCTATATTCAATTATTGGCAATCAAAATAGTGATTAAACCACTTTCAAAACTAATTATTCTTTAATTATCAGCTGGCTGTTCCAACTGTGTTAATTAAAGTAAACAGTAAGCAGCTTTTTTCCACTATCACTACCTGCTTCTTGTAACTGAAGCCCTTTACTTTTCTTGATGGAAATTAAAGCACATCTGCTGATTCCATCCAATTATTCTTTTTATCCTGTAATCTAGAGAATTTAATTGCATTTCAAATGGCTTTAAAGTCACATGAAGGTGTACACAGATGCAGAAAATTGACACCACTGCAAAAGAAAATACATACATATATATTTGCTACAGTTAATGAGCTAAGCATATTTGATTTCCAAGTAGTTTTCTGGAGAATGTGCATTTCTTTAAAAATATCCTCATATGTAGATGTTCTTTCATTTCTGTGACCAATTAGAAAAAAAAGTTCTTAAAATCTACCGAAGTTGAGAAATCACATGGACAGAATCGGAGTATTTATTAAGGAACTATCATAAATGATATTTAATATGTCACTGTTTTCATGCTGCTAAAGAGGAAAAATAAAAAAGAGACAACCTTTCAAAATAACCTTATCTGCCACCTAGCTTTATAAAGTAAGTTTTCATGCATATTTCCTCAGGGAATTCACTGTGGTAATAGAATGAGGAACTAGAAAGAAATTTTTTTGACCCTTGGAGACTTTGAGAAACTCCCTTAAGGAAAGGCATGATGTATTTTTAATAAACTTTGTGAAACCTTGTGTGAGGAGCTGAAGTAATTTAAGTAATATTACACTGAAGTAAGTACAAGTGGTTCCAACATCTATCCCACCCTAAACAATAGATGAGAATTTTTTCAATCTTAAAAGCATCTCCTGAGATTTGATTTCTTTTATATTTATGCTGCTCAAAGTACATTTGCTTTTTTCTCTCATTTCAGAAATTATCCTTGCTCTTTAAGACTAGTTGTTGTTTTTTTTTCCTAGTGTTGCAAACATCACACTGTCCAGATTTTGCTGATTTACTTTATTTTTTGAGCTGAGCAGGTCAGAGACATAGAAAGGAGATTGTCAAAGCAGACAAAATAGTTACACAGTCTGAATAAGTAGAGAAAGTCCAAAAGAATTCACCAGATACTTCGGATGTGTCTATCAATTTCTGGATTCTTAAGAAAATATATGCTGTTAGATATCATGCTGTGTGAATTCATTTAAAATACCACAGACACGATTTCTACTGTAGTGACATTTTTTACTAAAAAAATTCAGGGAATATGGAAAAAAAAAAAGCCCTGTTGCCTGAAAGTAACTTCTGCTGGTGATATTAAAATGAATCTTTATGCGTGCAGAATTTACTAATCAAAAAGAAAGTCTCCATATCAAAAATTATTGAAGAAAAAATAAAGTATATAGCTAATGCGTACACAACATTGAATTTGTTTTTCCTCTCTTCTGTGGCCACAAATGTCTCATACTGTATTTTATCCCTAGCATACATACATGTTTACTGTAAAACAGTGAGCATTACCATTGCTATCTGTGTTAACCAGGACAGTATATTGGACAAGGAGGAATTCTCCACTCTAAATTATGAATGCAGGACTATTTTATGCATCTGAGTCTGAATTATTTCCTTTTCCACTTTTTCTCCCCATCACATTTCATTCTCCAGGCTCCCTTTGGATGCATCCTTTGGAAATACATCAGCAAACACCTTTGGCTCAAATTCACTCCCTGTTCACTGCTGGGGAGTTAGACTAGATGACATTCAAAGATCCCTCCAGTTCAAATGATTCTATGATTCTAAGTGATACAACCTGGGTTGTACCTACACTGCTGAAGGCTCCATACTATTACATTGACTGTCATATCTAAATGATAAGCAAATTGCTAGCATAGTGGGTTACATCTATCCTATATATTTAAACTTGCTTTTGTCCTACATGTGCCCAACTTGTTTAGTCTTTACCATATTAACTAATATAAATCTGATAACTCTGGAATCTCATTTATAGCACATCAGCCTACCATGCCAACCTAATAAACGAGCTAGGAGTTACATAAAAGCAAGTTTAGAAAGCTGCCTTGAAGCAAACATTCTTGCTTACCACTTCTTCCTAAAATCTGAAGAATCACTTCTGTCAGCTGGGATTGCTTCTATTATGATAACTAACAGCATTGCTTCTGAGTTGAGATTGCTATCCCAGCTACAGAGCTGACTCTCATCTCTTCTCCACCCAAGGGGAGACAAGCACAAGGTTTGGTGCAGGAATGTTGTTGTTTCCCACTTCACCACAAAGGCCAAGTGTGCTGCAGTGGTTCTACTCTCCCCTCTGCCTGGCAGAACCAGTGGGTTCCACTGAAAGCACGTGGGATGGCTCTCACTGCCTGCCTTCCAAAGGAGACCAGCTCCCTTGGGACTTCGCTTCAGCCACAAAAACAGAACTATAATACTTCCACACATACAGCTTGTGGAAGGAAGCACATGTGATGGTAGCTCAGCTCAGACCTCTGCCCCACGCAGGTCCTTGGGCATACTGCTGCTGCTCAACGCATCACACAGCTGCTATTTAATTTCTGATAAGGCTGCAGCCACCTTAGGGAACAAACAGGAATTGCTGATTTTACCTACTGTTTGGCACATCAGGACTTTCAAATTTTAGTATTTTGCATAAGACTGGAAAGTACTTTGGTTGTGGCATATAAAGAATATGAGAACTTGTCAGTCTCACAGATCTGAGGTTCCAGGTGTGTTTCTGTTCTCTTCTTCATCGGAAGGCAGGCAGACATATAAAGCAACATGGCAGTACAATACACAGCCACCACAGTGTAATCTTAGAGTAAGAAAACACAGCCTTGAAGTCTGCTGGTATCAAGATTTTCAGATATTCTTTAAAGAATTGGTTTTGATACAGTATCCTCAACTTCAGCACGAACAGGGGCCTGGTGTTATAAACATCTCTGCTCTTGCAAGCCTCATCAACATTTTCAGCATCTGATTTTTCTCTTTCCTTTCCCTGTGTAAAATAGTATGACAGGGCTTCTTCTTTTGTACATGATGTTTCTGTCAGAAGCCTGAGAGGCAAGTCACAATTTATAAGCCAGACTCCTCCTAAAACAATGCCTTTGAAGAGTCTGAATACACACCAGCAGTCAAGATTTCCAGTTACAACTTAACAATTCAAATACCTTAATGCAAATGAGTTTTCCTAAGTTGACTTTTCCTGACAGGTAAAATGTGAAGGGGTTACAAATCTGGTTATGACTCACATTGTTGTTCCAGTATGTATGTGGTATGCTTCTCCTGTTGGCAAAGGAGAAAAAAAATGTTTTCAGTACTGTCATACCAAACAAAATAAATGTACTTTGGGAAGTGCCAACAAATTCCACCCTCACAGAGGCTGAGGGAGTAATAAGAAGAGTACAATACAAGAAAGTCTTAATGCATCTAAATGATTTCTTATGAAATATGATCCACTGAACAGTACACAAGTCCAGGAACAGGAGACTTTTGATTCCATTTATAGTTTCACTGCAAATTCCACCTGTAGTCATACTCAAGTCACCTTGGACTGCTAATAGGGACAAGAAATGCAACAGCACTTTAGTAACAGCTGTTATATTCGTGGTTCAGCAAACTGCTACATGTGACTTGAAATCCAAAATTTTTAGGGCTGTTTGTTGTGGTTTATCTTCAGATTAGAAATAAAAAGAATGAATAAGAAACAAATCTTTTTCCACTTTCACTAGGTTTCACTAGGGTTAGATGCCATTTAGTTACCAAAATGCCAATCTAAGAAGAAATCATTACCTACCCAGATATGGATATTTGATTCCATGTATAGTATTTTGAGTAATTTTTATCTTAAATTGATAGAAGCCCTTTGCTTTTTTTCCCCCCATTTTACTTTGTGCTTGTTAAACCACTGTACTGTTGTCCTGTTATTTTCAGTACCCTTTATGATGATAAATAATCCTCCTGCAATTTTTCACCGAAATTACAACTTCACTAGAAATGGAACATTTATGTTTGTATGTCCTTGAATTGTTTGATTCAGGCTTCTCTGTACTGAAGCCATCAGTTTAGTTAAATAAAATAATGTGAACAGAAGAGTTTAACTGACAAAATCAAATCTTTGTGGGTGTTGTTTGTTTGTTGGTTGGTTTTTCTTCAAATCTTTAGGAATTCCTTCCTTGTGATCAGAACTACTGGTTGTTGGGTTGTTGGTTTTGGTTTTGGGGGGGATTTTGTTTTTGCTTTTTTTTTGTCCTCTATGAGAATTTAGAGAAATTAAAGTAAGTGCATTAGCAATTGATGAGTTATGATTAAAAAGATGTAAAGAGTGCCATTGCTTTTAACAAATACTTAACCACATTTGTTTACAAAGCATAATTTGCATTAAGTGCATGTCTACTGCAAAACATGACAGAAATCAATTTCTGAGGATATGTGGATTATTGCATTTGCATTTTCTGTTAAAATGTACATACTTAATCATCTGCAGTGCTTGAAAAAGGGGTACAAGAGACTTCTACTTTGATACAAAAATGTAGTGTGTAAACCCTAGTTGTTCTGATGTTGGCTGCTATTTTGCAGGCATCCATTTCTTAATAATAATCACAGCAATAATAAAATATTCTATGCACATAAAAAAAAAATATTGGCATATTGGCAAAAAACAAAAAGTAAATCACTGTCATGAATGGTTCCAAATTGATTCCACATAACAGTTTCAGAACATTTACAATATTGTAATTTTTCTATAAAACTGCAGATGCAAGCAAATGTTATAGTGAATTTGCTGATGCCTAAATCTGTACTGATATTGGTGAATATGGGCATTAGATGGATGAATGAATATAATTTACATTATATACATAGCAGCTGTGTGAAATGTAGGAATAGATTAATGGCTTTGTATATGAAAGCTTTGATTTAATGGACAAGAAACAAAAAATATATTTCTTAATGATTTTTCAGCCAATCTAGTTTCTCACAGTGAATGCATCATTATTAAAACAAATTTCTCTGGATGATGAAACTGATGATTTTAGCCCAGATTAAGTTACTTCAGAGAGGTCTCAGACCATTGTTAGTGTTCTGCACCCATGAGTATTAAGGCTTACTTAATTACTTAATATAATACTTATACTTATTAAGTATAAGTATTAATCAAGAAACTCCATTACCTGAGCCAGCAAAAAATGATGTCTCATACAAGTGAAATATCTAACATGCCGCCAGGGAAGATTAATAAATACCGTTACACAATGAAGCTATAGCTTCCACCCTAAAGGATTTTGTTTTACGTATAGATCAGATGTATAGACAGAGCTGCCAGCAACTATTATTGAAAGGAAAGCACTGTAGAAGCAATATCAATCCTTAATGCTCATTTACTACAATACAAATTAGAAAAAGCTATCTTTTAGAGCGAGAAATCACAACTCTCCTAGTTGAAACAAATGAAAGAAAATCTTGACTAACCATAGAATTATTTTCATTATGACTGAGTTTTACTTTGTCTAAACTATTCTGTTAAACTATTCTGTTAGTCTGTCAAAATTGTTCAGTTAAAATAAGCAAGAAATGAAAAAGTGTAGGCTTCAGTGATCAAATCCAGTCTTCAAAGATTTTAGAATTGTTTATTCAGACGAAAGCCTATGTACCTTATTGATTTATCATTTAAGGATTTTATATAACAATTGTTAAAATTCATCTTTTTATGCATCTCAGAAATATAACAGACAGTGGTAATCAAGTGGATGACAGGGTATAAATCATAGAGGCGATAAACAGCTTAAACTAGAAGAAAGGAGGTACACAAATCATATTAACCACAAATCATCTGCAACAAGGGCCACGAAAACTAAATGTATAAAACTCATAACATTACAGATAAAGGAAAATACTGGGGGTTGCAGTATTATCAGGTTGGTGACAATGGTGCTAACATGCTATGAATTCAGAGACAATACTAATGAAAAATTCAGTTGGTGTATGCAGATTGAATAACTGTTACTTCAATTTGTGACGTGAAATTTATGTCTAGCGTCCCTGAAAGTGATGTGAGATTAGTCTTCAATCTTCTGTATGATCTGCTACAGAATGCTGCATTTGAAGATCTTAATAAAATTCAGTATCATCTGAGAAATTGAAAAGTTAAGGAAATCCACTATATTCATATTATATTATAAAAAGACGAACTACAAAAATGAGCTTTTACACAAAAAGATTTTAAAAGATTAGATAAAAATGCGAGTGATGTAGAGATTCATCAACTCTTATTTAGAAGCTGAAAGTAAATGAATATTATCAATTCAATCTTGAAAAGTGCACCAGCCTTACTTGAGTGATTTGGTTAAATGAATAAATCTGTATTAGAAGTCAAGAAGCATCATTCAGAAAGTAGACGTTTATCACACAATTATGATTATGAGAGATAGAGCATAAGATGTAAGAAGTTAGAAGAATACTAATATAGATGTGTCAGGAAAGATGTTGGTATAACAATTTGGTAAGGGGACAAAATTTTCTAATGCATCAGACACTGAATTTCTATAGGATGTTTAAGACAAGAAAAAAAAAACAGAAAATTGATTATGAGTGAACAGCACAATATATCTGGACTTCTACAAAGTTTTTCTCAAGTGACATACAGAAAAACTATGCCATGCATATGCAATCATGCTTCTCATTGATTACCAACAAATTACAAATCTAGTAGCAAAAGGTAATGGCAATTCTATGGATTCCACAATGGAAGTGGTGCAGACCATTAAAAGAGAAGCTGACCAAAAAGAATTGCCTGTGATCTCGTGATAATAGCTGACTGGGAGGAAATATAATGCAAAATTTTATGTCAGTAAATGTATAATGAAACAAAGGGAAAAATAATAAAAAATGAATTAATATTTTTTAAAAACTAATAGACACAATGAAAACACGTACCTGGTATGTATAGTAGATATTTAACAGCAAAGAAAGAGGCAGCAGAGAGAGTCTTATGAAATATTTTACTTGTTCAACAGAGATCAGTCACTCAGATCAAATGTTTAAAAGAAAATATAGAACAAAACACACAACCATGATCATGCCATGACATAAACTCATAAGTGCCTATGAGAAATACTGTTGGGTCCTGATCTCCCCATCTCAGAAAAGGTATATAGAAATATAAATAAGTATACAAGTGACAGAGAAAAGCGAAGAAATGAAATAGCTTATTTACGAGAAGAATTGAATTCATAATAATTCTGCTACTCAGAAGACAGAGAGATCCAGATAAGGAATAGGATACACTATTATGAAATCATGACAAGTGTATGATAAAAATGGCTACACTCAATTACTCACAAGAACTGAATCTACCAAAAAAAAAAAAAAAAAAAAAGAATTAAACATGTTGCCTCTTCCTTTGAGGAAAATATGGACCTCCAGCCATTCAGTTCAGTTGTTAGTTGGTGCCATGGTTTCAGCTGTGATAATTATTTTTCTTCCTAGTAGCTGGTATGGTGCTTTGTTTTGGATTTAGGATGAAAATAATGTTAATAACACACTGATGTGTTAATTGTTGCTGAGTAGTGCTTACACTAGTCTCCTGACTTTATTATTTTCTTCCACATTAGTACAAGAGACAATGTACTGTTTGGTAATACAGCTACAATACCAACAGCAGTTCCAAATACACAGTTTTTTCTTGTGGGAAAATAAAGAAAGAAGAAAAAGGAAAGGAAGGAAGGGAGGAAGGAGGAAGGGAGGAAGGGAGGACAGAAGGAAAGAAGGAAAGAAGGAAGGAAGATGAATAAGGGAACAAGCAGCATATTAAAAATGTTGTCCACTGTCTAAGTTTATTGAATCACTGGAGGATAGTTGGTCAGCTGTTAAGACTGATAAATAGAATATCGCATCCTATCTAAAATACATAAAATCAGCTTTTTATCTTACACAATAATCACTGTGTGATTCAAAAAGTAAAAAAAAAAAAAAAAAAAAAAAAGTAATCAAGTTATAGAATGTCTCTTTTCCACTTTATATTGAAATTCAATATATTATACTAAAGGAAAATATAAGGCCTGTCTTTACTCAAGTCCGTGGCCAAGTAAATCATTACCAAACTCTGTTATAAAAATAGATTTTCTGCCATTGGGTCGATATGCAACTTCTCAGAGGACCATGACTTCATTAAACTATTTGACTTTACTTATGTCTTATGAAATAGTTTATGAAATAACGGTAATTGTAGAGTTGTAGGATGCCTTTCTTGGCAAATAACAGTTACAATGTTTTCAACACAGATGTTCTGATTCATTTTGTAGGAAATTACAGACAACTCAATACTGTATTATTTTTCACCTTTCAAGCTGTCAGAATAAATACCATGTTAGAGAAATACAAATATTGTACACAACAAACCTGCAAATTCCTTGCCTAAATGATGTCACAGTTTGGCCCAAATAGGCCCAGTTCTGTGACAAGGGAGCAAAGGAACCACAGTCCCACACCTCAGGAAACAGGGAACGGGGAACAGAAAAGGTAGGGAGATGGGCCTAGACAAGGAAAAAACAGCAGCAATAAGCTAAGGGAAAAGAATAACTTATTAAATATAATAGTAGAACATGAGATAATACAATATAATACAATATGATTGAAATTGAAGCTAATGAATCAAATAAAATGAGAGCGTGTTTTTGAAACTGAAGTCTTTAATGCTGTAGGCAAGACAGCCATGAAGTGGAGAGAACAGAAAATGAGCCTCATGATTCCCAGTCAGTTTTATCTTTCCCTCCTAGTGGACAATGGAAACAGAATAATGAAGTCTTCTGGGAGTTTTAGTTCACTTTTCTCTTCTGAGACCAGGTAACCAGAACTATTGACAATCTACGGAACTGAGCATTGGCTCTTTAACTCCCAGTGCACTACATGATGTTATGGTGTGGGATACTGATAAAAAATCATAAAAACATGACTGATGAACTGTTTATTCTTCCTTTTACTATATACATCATTTCATGCCAAATCATGAATTTACATACATTTGGATAGGTTTGTACTGGACCTATTTATTAGTACTGCGAGTTATAAAATGATAAAGTAATATAAAAAATGTTTGATTTACAATTGTTCATTATTTAAAGAGGTTTCTTTGAAGGTAATAAGTACAGAAAAGCTCAGTTCCCATTTTCCTCTTCTCAAGGTATAATACTCATTCCCTTTCCATAATATCTTGCATCAAAAATCTTAACTAATAGTCTGTCCCTGAATGCATTATTTAGCTCTTCATCCATTTTAGTCTCAATTCATATTTCTTATTCTTCTGTTGCTTCTCAAACACCAATCCTCCTAAATCTTTCCAAGTTTTCTCCCATTTTTTGTTTGGTCTTGTGTGTTGTATGTTTTCAATAAGCCCATTTGTCTGGTAACACTTAAGCTAACTTTCTGCCTCAGATCATGATTGTAGCTGACAATTCATATATCCCACTTCCTTACTGTTTTCCAAATCCTCTGCTTCAGTCTGCTTCAGCCAGGCTTCAAAATAGCCATCGCTATCCACCAACCTTAGCAGCTGTCTCTCAACTAGCAGAAGTAAGAAACCTAGACAGACTATTTTCCAAAATTGTGACAAGAAAGGAATAATGAAAAGAAATGAGAGCTTCCCCCAAAAAATAATGATGCTTAACTTATTTATTTGTTGGCAGTTTGCAGCGCATGGTACAAATTATATTTAATTTTAACAAGCTAAATTTAATTTTAAATTGCTAAATTTCTTTTGCTGTATGTAATTGTGTCCATTTGGGATCACCATCTGGAGTTCAAAGAGAAGTAATAAAGATATATACAAATATCCAAGAGTATCCAAAATACAAACAAAGTCACATAAGCAATAGAAAGAGATTTATCAATGAGATTAAAACAAAATTGCCAAAAGTTTGCTGAAATAAAGAGAACTGATAAAAGTCATTCTACCAGTAGTAAGTGGGAAAGAAAGGACTTGTCCTACAATGTAATAAAGGGCAAATAAAGATTTCCTTGTAAACTTGCTTTCTTTTCTAAGTCTAACAGTCACTTTGCTTTTTCAGCTTATTTTTGTCCAGTTCATATTTTAAGCAAAACTTAGTTTAGACGTCTAACCTTTTATTCCTTTTTTGTGTAAATAATCTATATGCCATCTCTAAGCAATTGGAAGAGAGAATAGTCAGCATAGATTCACCAAAGGAAAATCATTCTCAACCAACATCGTAGTTTTCTATGACGGCATAGCTGGGAAGATGGGATAGAGCACTGGATGTCATCTATCTTGACTTGACTTCAGCAAGGTTTTTGATACTGACATCCTGATACTGAAGCTGAGAAAATATGGGATAGATGAGTGGACAGTGAGGTGGGTTGAGAACTGGCTGACTGGCAGAGCTCAGAGGGTTGTGATCAGTGGTGCAGAGTCTGATTAAAGATCTGTGACTAGCAGTGTTCCCCAGGGCTTGGTGCTGGGTCTGG
The DNA here is from genome assembly GCF_951394365.1 of Tetrao urogallus. NCBI lineage: Eukaryota > Metazoa > Chordata > Aves > Galliformes > Phasianidae > Tetrao > Tetrao urogallus. The sequence goes on along the minus strand of NC_136814.1, from coordinate 72,102,985 downwards.
TCTTGTTCAGTATCTTTATCGACGACCTTGATGATGTCCACCTTCAGTAAGTACACCAATGATACAAATCTGGGAGGAGTGGCTGAAACACCTGAAGGTTGTGCTGCCATTCCGCAAGGCCTGGACAGACTGGAGAGCTGGGCAGCAATAAACCAGACGAGGTTTAACAAAACCAAATGCAGACACTTGCACCTAGGAAGGAATAACTGCAAGTAACAGTACAGTTTGGGACATGACCTGCTGGGGAACAGCTCTGCAGAAAAGGACCTGGAGGTCCTGGTGGATGACAAGTTGGCCATGAGCCAGCAGTGTGCCCTGGTGGCCAAGAAGGCCAATGGCATCCTGGGGTGCATTAAAAGGAGCATGACCAGCAGGTCGAGGGAGGTGATCCTTCCTCTCTACTCTGCCTTGGTCAGGCCTCTCCTGGAGTACTGTATCCAGTTCTGGGCTCGCCAGTGCAAAATAGACAGGGATCTCCTAGAAAGAGTCCAGTGGAGCACCACAATGATAAAGGGCCTGGAGCATCTCCGCTATGAGGAAGGGCTGAAAACTGGGTCTGTTCAGCCTTGAGAAAAGAAGACTAAGAGGGGATCTGATTAATGTTTATAAGTATCTTAAGCATGGGAGACAAAAGGACATGGCCAACCTCTTTTCAGCAGTTTGTGGGGACACAACAAGGAGAAACAGCCACTGGAGCATAGGAAGTTCCGTATCAATAGGCGAAGGAACTTCTTCACAGTAAGGGTGATGGAGCACTGGAACAGACTGCCCAGAGAGGTTGTGAAAGACCTGCCTGGACGTCTACCTGTGCAGCCTGCTGTAGGGGGCCTGCTTTGCAGGGGGATGGACTCGATGATCTCTGGAAGTCCCTTTTAGTCCCTACAATTCTGTGATTCTGTGATTCTATAATCTCAGGAAAAATAGGCAGTCCCTCCAGAGTTTTAGCCTGTGATTCCTCAAAGTCTATATTGCTAAAGCAAATTTCCAATTTACATGAAAAAAAACCAACACGTATTGATGATCTTTTGACAGGAAGAGATGTATAAAAGAAATACAAAAAAATATAATCTCATTCTCTTTCTTAGTCATTTGTGCAAAAGAGGTACAGAATCTACGGAAGTGGGAAGTTACCTATAATTGGCATTCTGTTTTACAACTGAGGAAAATAAAACATTAACTTACTGCATTCTTATTTATTATCATGGTAAAAAAGGGCATCATGACACATTTTCTTATAAATTGTTCAATTAGTTTTATTATACAATAAAAGCGATTTAAGGTCCTGCTGGATATACCTAACAGTTGAAAAATTGTTTAAAAAGACCAGAAAAGTTGCATTTCCCTACTTTGGGAGAAAATATTTGTTGGTTTGGAAAACATATTATTTGAAGTAATTTTATAATTTTTGTATGTATTTCTTAAGAATGGGGAGTGTAATGTATTATTACTGTATTGTTATTGCCACTCTTATGCTTGATGGATAATTTTGGATATTCCTCCTTGCAACTGTACACACTGCATACTGGTACTCCAAGAGCAACTCAATGGGACTGCTTGATTAATGAGGTTTACTGATCTTGGAGCAACAGGTGGAAAGGGGCAAACGGGTGCTAAATGAGGCAAGGGAATTGCTTTATTTCCCCTTATTGAAGTGGGAAATAAATTTCTAACTATGTCATAGTCTTCAACGTTACAGTCAGAAATTATGTAAAGCGTAGTCTAAAAGCAGATTATAAAATTGAACAGGGGCTACGAAAGCTTGATTTGTCATTCACATGGAAGGCTGAAAGTTGACTGAAAAAGACTGCAGTGTTCTGGTGCAACAGGGACTGCTGGGGAGCATCTTCAGAAGAGCTATTTCTAGGAGAGCTGAATCAAATGGAATGAAAATAGATTGCCTTATTCTGAACAAAAACATTATGATTCTCCCATAAGAAGACTGATTAGCAACCTGGTTCAACTGTGCCTTTTCCATTAAATTGAGTCTGACTCTAAACATGACATGGTAATTTGCTTATTTTTGTTGTGATTCCATTTTTTTCCCCACAGCTTCATGGGAAAGATATTAAAATGAGATGCAGGGTGGTGTTTCAAGGCTTTCTTGTACAAGAATCTGCTTCTACGTCACAGGTCAACAACAGGCCCTGAAAGAAGAAAAAAAAAAAGCACACTCAAGTCTCTTCTGACATGCTAGTGAATGGCAAAAAGTATGCTGTATTGAACATATGGGAGAAGGACTTCTTAAAAATAAAAACATTCCTTGTATTTCTCAGTCGTGTGAGTTAGCAAGTTGCATACTTAAGGAATTACAGCACTTTGCATTGAAAAGAAAACAATCTCACCTGTGTTATTTGATAGCTTTCACAGATTTTCAAGATTGAGAAAGAAGGTGCTGAAGACCTTGTTAAAAAAAGCTCTTGTCTTCAAAGACTATCAAAGCAGAATAGTAGCTTGTTTTTGTTTGAAAACAAAATGAAATGGAATGTGCTGGCTCTTGCAGAACTCTTGGGGGAATAGAAACAAGTGGAATATAATGAAAATATTTAGAAAATACAAGCACCTGAAGTGGCTCATGCATTTTTTAGATAGCATTTCCAAAGGAAGAAGTCATAACGTGAAATATTAACCTGAGTCAAATCAGGGAAAATTATTATCGTTAAAGATGAGATCAAACAACTATGTTCCATCTAGTTTAGACAACACAGCATCTGCAAACCTGTACAGAAATAAATGTGCTTACAAAAAATGAATTTTTATTATTGTTGCAGTAACAATTTCTGATGAAGAAAACCACTTCAGACACTCTTCCTTAAAAGAAAAGCGAGGGGTCGGATTTATCTCATCCATAAAGAAAATTCTTGTGTATTTTTAAAGTCTAAGAAGTCAAATTTATACATTTTATAATACTTTAAATATTTACGATAATCTAATGATGTGTAAATATAAACACATCTGATAAAGGTTACTAATTATGGGTGATTTTTTGATATTGTGAGAGTCTACTATAAATACAAAAGTAAGCATGTCGTTTTATCAGTTCTCTATTACAGGATCACTGAACTACAGAATTACAAGATGAAGCAAGACACCATCACCTCTCCTGGTAACCTGTTCCAGCATTTGATCACCTTAACAGTAAAAATGTGTTCTCTTGTATTCAGGTGAAAATTAACGTGTGCCCACTGACTTCTGTCCTGTCACCAAGCCCTACAGAAGACTGACTGCCTTGTTTTAATTCCTTTATATCAAGTATTAATGTTTATTGATCAGACTCCCTCAGGCCTTTTCTTCTTCATGCTCAAAAATCCCAGCCTTCTCAGCCTCTGCACATATAAAGGATGCTCCAGTCCCTTAATCTTCATGACCTTTCTCTGGATTCACCACAGCATGTCCATGTCTTTCTGGTACTGAGGGACCCAGAACTGAACTCAGCACTCCAAGCAACTTCTCATCAATGCTGAGTGGAAAGATCAACTCCCTTGACCTACTGACAATGCTTGCTAATGCAGCCCCTGCTGGTGTTGATCTTCTTATGCATCTCCTGGCTCATGGTCGTCTTGTCCACCAGTGCCTCCAAGGCCTTCTTTGCCAAGCTGCCAATGTTGTTATGGAAGACAGTGTTTCACCTGTAATAAAACCTTCCTGACACTCAAAGTAAGCAATATTTCCTGCTCTCTCCTCATCCACCAAGACTGCGATAAGTGATGGCTCCTACTACTATTAACACCTCATCCTATATCACTGAAAAAACTCATCTCACCTCCTACACAGAATTCACCTCCTAACCTAATTGGTGGTTTTTGATAAAATCTTATTGCAGTGATATTATGAAGCTATAAAAGTAAGAGCAAAATAGAAGTGTTAAAAATAATAATGAAAAGTGAGAATGCACCTTTCATTAATAAAGAAAGGTGATAAAGAATTAAATAAAGAAAGAACTAAAATAATGAAGCCATCAAACAGGACTGTGAGAAAATATCTTCTAACTACTTATATACTAGTGCTATGATTTCAGGCAATATAGGGACCAGACAAATAGTTTTCCAGCCAATGTCTTCTTTCATTGGAAAGTACAGTTTTGATAAAACACTGTTCTGTTGAAACTTTGTCATTTCTTTCCACAATTCATTTTAAGAAACAAAAATGCACATTTCTTTACGAGGTTATCAGAACAATTTGGCCAATTCGAAAAGAAAAAGAAGATACTTTATTTAAAAAGAAATATATCTATATATGATGTAGATTTTTAAATTCAGTTTGAAAGACAGTATTTCAATTTTTGAATTTTAATTGACAGGAAAAACAAAATGATTTGAAAATACTGAATAATAATTAAAGAAGGATATATAATTACTGCACTCTTGTTCTGTCACAGAAGTTTTACAGTTTTCTAATTATATTACTTATTTTGATGCTATGCCATATGTCATTTGTCTTGCAATCTTGCTATTTTGATCCTGGAATCAAAATTATTACCACATAATACAATGCACAAAGCAATTGCATAAAATATGTTCACAATAGATAGAACCAAAGAAGTTTTCAGGCAGTTCTAGAAATTATTCATTTTTAAGCTAACAGCTTAAAAAGAAATAGATAAGGATCTAAAACAAAGTTTCACTGCAGTTAGTCTACTTGTGGCCAAAAATTTTCTAGTCTCCTTACCAGCAAAATAGTAGTAATGATGTTCTCATGTTAAATAACAAAAAGAAAAGCAGCTGTAATAGTTCGGTAAACAGGGATGTAATCCTAGGTATGTGAGCTATCAGTACTGCAAAAACTATTGTAATAATACATTGAATTACAGTCTCTGAACAGATTTAACAATATCCTTTTTTGTTAACAGTTTTACCTTTGCATTAATATTTCATAGAACACCTGATCCTCTGATGACTCCTTCAGATATAAATGTGCTTTTTTGAAATGGTTTCTTCCTTTACAAAATGAAAAACTTCACACTGTGGTGATTTCCGCTTGATGGACAGCTAAACTTCACCATTTGGCTCTCTCAATCCCCCTCAGAGGAAGAGGAGAAAAATATAATGGAAAAGATCTCAAAGGCTGTGATAATGACAGGGAGATAGCTTACCAATTACTGCCATGGGCAAAACAGATTCAAAATAGGGAGATTTATTATAATTTATTGCCTACTAGTAACAGCCTAGAACAGTGAGAACTAAAAACAAAATAAATCTAAAGCACTGCTTTACAATATCGATCTACAACAGTACACAAAACAAAAGAAACAAACAAAAATAAATAAACCTGATTTTAGCATTTGCTTTAGTTTAAAAAAAAAAAAAAAAAAGTGTCCAAAATTTATGCTCCCAATTGCCATTGATACCAGCTGTCACACTCCTCCATGCAACTGTGCACAGATTTTCTCCTGAGCTGATCGGCAGTGCCACGAAGGCCCTTTTCTGCAGATCCTACAAGGACCTAACCAATCAAATTCTAGCTTTTATTCCATTTTTGGTAATACCAAGATTATAATGAAAGACAAGACAGTCATTAATAGTGTACCTATCCCTTCCAACTCCACACTGAATCATGCTTGAAAAGTTTGCAAGCCCTCACGATAGGCAGTACCTCTTCCCACCTATTTCAAGAAGCACTTTCATCCAGTTCAATGTCAGAATTATTATTATTATTATTATTATTATTATTATTAAAAAGACACTGACCGCTGGAGAGTTTTGTCCTGTCAATAATCTAATGTCAAAAATTTTGATTATAATAATGAAAAGTGTAGTGTTTGATCACTTACCATTTCCATGAGAATTCCTTTATACTTTGTGATAGATCAGCTGCTAAGTTTACCTACAGTCTCAAGTGCAACAATAACTGCATGGAGTTCATCCCTCTTCCACCATGTACAATAAGATCTTTGAATTAATTAGATGTCTTCATGATGCAGATGATTTTAACTGCATAATTACAGAAATTATTGCAGTCACTTGGCAACCTTCCACGGACTAATGCTCGAATATGTAATGCAAATTGATACCTTATAGCATATTCTCGTTCCCATGATCTTGCTTTGCTTCTCCCAGCTCTAAGAACCTCCCAAGACTGCTGTACAAGAAAAGTATTCTGTCAGTAGAAGAGCTCTTCGGGTGCAATCTGTGTACATAATAGCTGAAAGAACAATAGGAATTCTATTTTGATATCTGCACCAAACATTTTTTGCATCTCAATTACATCCACACTTCTATACAGATGGAAACAATACTGTTTTATAGAACAACACTGTAATAAAAATGCTAGTATGCTTCCCATTCTGGGTTTATGATCTCAAGCTAACAGAGATGTAATTGCGTTCAAAGTATTTCTGCCTTCCATCTTTTTTAATTTCTTTTTTTTTAATGAAGAAAATCTGTGTTATCACTTTTAATTGGAAGTGCTCTTTTTGTAGTCTAATTCAATATACTCCTTGCATTATCTTGTGACTCCTTCAACAGCAGCACCTTTCAAAGTGCAGACTGATTTGGCAGGATATAAATTTCTCTTTAACCTTGTATTGTTACAGCTGCACTGCTGTTGTAAGGCATGTAAGTGCTTTAAGATACTGCATATTTTCAACTTATCTTGAGCCAACATTTTTGTTTAATATATGACTACAAATTGAAGCTTGTAATAATTTTTTTCCTGGGTAATACAACAATTTAACTCAGCCAGTAATCCTTAAAAAACAAATAAACCAACATTTTTTTACAGTTTATTTAACTACAGATTAATCATGTACCTAGAAGCAAAAATGAAGAAGTAGTAGCCTTTAAATTACAGTTACATTTCAGCACGAAATTTATGGATGTGCAGCAGAAATGCCAGGTCACAGCCCAAACCAATGGTTGAACACCAGGTGAGGAGGAGTGACTAACCCAGGATGCTCGGGGACAAGCAATGAATCTGAATGACTAGAAGGAGTAGAGCTTGGATCCACCCCTCCTCACCCTCTTTTAAGGGTTAGCAACCAAGAGGGTGTATTTCTCTGCACTTCTCTTGAGCTGCTCTTGGTTGTTGGAAGCAGTAAACCAATTTTCCCTGTTTGTTACCTGCTATTGCTCTTACCTGCATCCCACTGGAAGACACTATCGTCATCTTCCTTTGCCATACGTGGATAATTCATTTATTCCTAAATTAAAAGCAACTAAAAAGCTAGAATTGCAAACAGCACATTGATATTAGTACGTTTTCATCACTGATGTTCCGCTCCTCCAAAAAAATTAGTAGTACTACTAATACTCAGGAGCGTACACAGCAATTAAGCATCTGATCCCTTTGAGCCTCACTTAGAACACTGGTGGTAGTTTAACTCTGCAGTAGTCATGTGATCTTTGCTGATTTCTTTACAAGATCAGAGGAAATTATCTTACCCTGCAGAGATATCCTGGCCACAAATCAAAATCGCTAAGCCAATTTAAAAGTAAAGTTAATGGGCACTCTAAAATAGGGCCTCTTAAAATGTAAGAGTATAGCCTTGTCTAGAGGTACAATAAAGGAAATAAATGCATTTGCATTCTATATATACATTACTTTGTATATCAATGAGAACACTACTTCTTTCTTCTGAAAGTTTGTATGCATTAATGCACAGCTAGCAAATGAAATGCTTGATTACTCTTAGTAATTGAAATATTCTTCTCTATTGGCATTAAATCAATTAAGAATGCTTAGGTTGTACTGAAACAATCTGAGTTCAGATTGATGTTTTCATGGAATAGGCACAGACCTAAAAATGTGCCATTTTTAACACACTCCCCTTGTCTTGGGTTCTTTGCTTCACAACATCACCTACCTCAGGTATTTTTAAAGCATGTATCACCCTATAAATGAAACATCATAATCTTTGTATCATCTTCCCTTGAAGAACTATCTCTTTTGCTGCAGTTGCTTTATCAGAATAAATTATTATAACTATTAAAGAAATAAATTAGTAATCAGTGCATAATATTATCAAGGTTCAATTAAATTTTCTACCCGAAGAAGAAAACTTCATTGTTTCATCAGTTTGTTTAATTGCACAAATGAGACTTCTAATTTTTGAAGGAGATGAGACTCTGGATCAAATACATCCACACATTGATAACTACAACAAAGAAAATTTTGGAAACAAAATGTATATTCTTCCTGTATCTCTTCCTATATCACTTCCTTCATCAGCAGAGAAAAAAATATGTACGTTTTTTCTCCTAAAATACTATTTAACTTTACTTCTAACAAAAGAGTTAAAAGCAGCTTGCTAAATGACTCTGTCTTTCCAGAAAAGGCCTTAGAACCTAATGAGGAATGAATGAAAGAAAAAAAAATAAAATACATCCAAATACGTGCTAGCCTAACCAACATGCAACATACTTTCTGTAATCTTTGCTCAGTTTATAGTCTCCATGCAATTCCAATATATGCAATAGCACTGTGTACTAAGCTCAGTAGGCATTTCTGTATCAGCAAGGTATACAACATTTTGACACTGCATAATTTTTAGCTATATTAGTACTATTTCTCTATGTCAGTACAGGAAATTTCTACTTATAAACATTGCGTAGACATAAAAATATGCATGAAACTGCTGAGGAGAATACAGTATCTTTACAGTGGCTGTAGATCATTAGTTTTTTTCTAGCTTATCCCAGTAGTTATTAATTTTACAACACAAATTTAAAAATATGCATAGTTTTCTAAGGAGAAACATGGATTTTCTACATTTGAAAATTACTTTTGAGTTTGACATAACTTCTATATGTAAAGAATAGTTTAAGTTCTGAAAGGCCGGAACAAATCTCTAATAAATAAAACTGTGTAGTCAACCATTCTGTAAATCCCAGGATTAGTCTCATGAGAGAGAAAGACTATGATTTTTAATAGGACTTGCTTATATCTGCAGCTTAAGGATTTATAGTCATCCATGGTCGTTTCAAAATTACCTCTTCAAACTTGTAACAAGCATGAATAAAGCTATCCAAATCCAAAATCTGTACAAAATATTATAGCATTTCTGCTGCTGTTGAAAGGTTGAGAAAAAAAAAAGGACCCACACTATGCTACCTTTTTGGCACAAAAGCAAGGTTGTCCTTAGCTTCTGCTAGAGACTGATGAAACCAAACAAGGAGCTCTGGAGTATGAACAATGACCACAATAAATTTTTTTTGCTCACTATGTCCCTAAGGATCCAGTGTTATCAGATGCAAAGACCAGCATTAGGAGTGAAGCAGCAGGAACAGAACACTGACTCCACATTTCCAGTATCAAGAAAAAAAGAATGAAAAGGAATACATGTTCCACACGTATACGTAGTAACCTCTGTACTCGGTACACTGTTCTCTCCTATCTGGGAATATAACTCAGAATTAAATTTCAGTAATACATTAGGTTTCACTGGATTTTAGAAATTAAAAACCTCGTTTGTGGTGTCACTAAATGAACTGTGATACAACAATAAGGTTTCCAGATACCGGCTTCTTGCTGTTCCCAAGGGTATTTTTTCATACTTATAGCTGACAATTCAGTGTCTTCTAGGATAAAAGGTGGCTATTCCGAGGGCCTGATGAGTACTGAATTGTGAGAGTTTCATGATTTTATAACAGATAGAACTATTAAGAATAGATGAAAAGGCTACAAGCACAGGCTATTCCTCCTTTTGTTTGCTCCAAAGCCAGAACATGCTATTACAGCATAAAGAATAAGTGAGAAGACAGAGGATATAATGGAAGAAAAAATTATGAAAGCTACAGGAAAGATAAGTACATACATTGTGGGTAGAGGGAAAGGTACACCTTGATCCAACAAGAAAAACAAGCAAGCGCAAACTTAAGAATGTAAAAGATAGATAACATTGAAAAATAATCAACTGAATAACCACGGGCACATTAATCTCCCTTGTCCCACATCAGCTAGCATGATTATTTAACTTCATTACTATGCAGAAAGGCTTCGAGGAAATTGTATGATATAATGGGTTTGTTTCTTTAAAAATCTGAACCAGTAGATTTAGCAAAAACGTTCAGACGTAACAGAACAATATCAGAAGAAACACATTTATGATCTTTTTATCTGATGAAAAGAATAGATTTATTCCTTTGCAGGTGAAATAATCAAACAAGGATTCATATTTACTTCTCAATTCTTAAGCTAACTATTTAATTTTCAAATAAATATCATTAGTTCTGTAGTAGTTCTTCCACACTGTAAAGTACAAGTGAAAGTTAGTTATGCCCTCTATAAAATAGTAATGAATGGCATCCTAGCAGTATCTTATCTTTTGAAGAAAGGAGAAAAGAAAGAATAGGGGAGAAAAAAAAAGGAAAAAGAAAAGAAAAAAAAAAAAAAAGAAAGAAAGAAAGAAAGAGAAAGGAAAAAAGAAGGAAGAAGCAAGCAAGAAATTTCAGGTAAAAAAAAAAATCTGTGAGCCAGTCAGTCAATTATACGGATATCAAATATTCAAGTTTCAATCTCCAGTCTACTGATACACAAACTCATTTATCATTAAAGCACAGCATTCTTGATGTATTACAAGGTATTGCCTGTTAATGAAATTCTTCAGATGCTTGCAGGAAGTAGTACTAGAAATACACATTACTGCAAATGCATTTCCTATTGGAGCACTCAGCATAGAGAAAATACCATGCAACAATTCTGCTTGCCCATTTTCTCAGACCGCAAGGAGGACTGCAAGAGCACTTGAATTGGTTCATCTTATTTCTTGTTGGCACAGTGAAACGCTCATTCCAACTCTCTCCAGGTGAAATCAATGAAGATTCTGCTATTGATTCCAATGCAGCTGCAATCCTAGTCACCGTTTCTGCTCCATTTCTCAAAGGGTTTAGAGAGGTTATTAAAAAATAAAATCAAACTGCACCACGGGGATCAAACTCATTACAGTCACTTTTCAGGAGGCAAAGAGCTTTTATTGTTTGGGGATACTGCACTCTTCACTGAAGAGAAAATTTGTGTTGAGACAGTCTGAGTGCTATCAGCAACAGCTCTGCTCGACAAGCCTCTGATGCTTACGGGGGAAAACGAGCATCTTTTTTTTCATTGATTTGTTTTATCTCACTATGAGAGCTTTTGCAGTTTACGTTCACAGTTCTGGGGAAGGAAAAAAACAAGAAAAAAAAAAAAGGTGGCAGCCCAGCCCACGGCAGGAAGTTAGAACTAGATAGTCGTTGAGACCCCTCCCAACCACAGCGCTCGGCACTGACACCGCCCAGCTCCCAGCGACAACCGACGGGCGGCACACCAGTCCCAACCTCCGCCCCGTCCTGCCGCCGCGCACGCGCGTCCGCTTGGGCATGCGTATCCCTGCGGAGAGGCGCTGGCCCGGCTCCCGGCGATATGAGCCCGCCCTCCGCGGCGGGTTCTCCAGCGTCGGGCCGGTGAGTAGCGGCCGCTTGTCCGCGGCACCTGGGCTGGGTGGGGAGCAGCGCGGCGAGGGCGCTGCCGGCCCCCGGAGCGGGGAAAAGGATGTGAGGAGCTGGTACGGGCCGGGGCTCTCCCCGGGGCTGGAGGGAACGAGGAGAGCCGAGGGGCTGCTCTCACCCTGCAGCTGCTGATGGGCGGCCTGGCGGTGTTGGGGGGCCGGTACATCATCACCCGGTGTATCCCCGTAGGCTGTAAGCGCAGTTATGAAATGCTTGCTATGTGTGATGTCGTCTCTTATCCTCAATGGTTTTCCAGTGCTTGCTTTTTTTTTTTCTTTTCTTTTCTTTTTTTTTTTTTTTCTTTTTTTCTTTGAGAAAACCTCTAAACACTGTCGCGCTGACATTTTTTTGGAGAAATACCCTGTTTGTGTATTACTGGAACGAGTGCTAAGGCTGTTACAAGGAAGGCCTCGCAGGTCAACCTCTGTTGCTTTTTCTTTGTGTTCTCCAGACTGGAAGATGTTATGTAAATACGAGTTGTGCAGACCTTAGCAACCCCTAGGGAAGCATACTGAACCTCACCTGATCAGTCACTTGGCACCTGAAGTGATGCTGCCAGGTGCTTATTTGCACGGTGGTCCCAGAATGCAGCACAAGATCAAGGGTGGCATGTTTGCAAAGCATTGAAGTCTTTGAAGGCCTACGGACTTCAGCTTTGCTTAAGTCTGATCTGTTCTTTCAGAGTTTTCAGGTTCTTGCAGCTGGGAATTTATAGCAAAAGTGAAGTTTGGAGACCTTAGCTGTGAAGCTTTGATATTTGCTGATGTTTACATCTTTGCTGCGGCAGTAGTGCTGCACTATGCTCACTGCTGGTGAGCACTATTTGCCTGTTACTGTTTAGGTCTTGAATGCAATTGTTAAAGTACAAGTGTGTATGTCAGTGCTGAACCTTGACATTGCAACTGGCATGCAGAACACCATCTCTTAGGTTAGGTATCATGTAGACATGTAGTTAGAACTTTTGCTCTTCAGTTTTATGCCTCTCTATAAGTATATTAGAGGTTCATAAAACACTGTGATAGACCAGGGTCTGCCCTGTTGCCAGTCAAATCAAAAACTTCTGATGGAAGTAAAGTTAGCATGTATGCTGCTTGCTTCTTAATATACTTGAATTGTAAATATTTTATTGGAAAAAATATTTATTGGAACAACAGTGTGGAGAACTAACATCAGTTCCTGACACTTCAGAAGTAACACTTCATGATAGTGAAATCTTGGTACAGTGGGGCAGGAGTTTTGTAGCTGCTATGTCGAGCAAAGAAAGAAAGGACCGGTTTCTTCAGTAAAGGAGAAAGAGCTTGCAAATGTTCTAGTTACAGACTGTAATCTCTAGTGACGTGAAATCTCTTTACTGAGGAGGGGAGATAAAATAATAATTGGAGAAGAAAGTAAATGTGTCTTGTGTCAATATCATCTGGGTTGAAAAACTGAAATGCATTAATACATTTAAGCACTTAAATGATATTGTTTCTGTTGTGGAAAAAGTAATTAAAAAGAAAAAAACTGATCCTTTAGAAAACTGTTAAATTTCTGAGGTGCAGCATGGTAAGTTAGATTGAAATGGTAACATTTCATGTACGTTGTAAGTAAGATTGAAAATATCTCAGAAACAGTACAGAAGTAGTGTGCAAGTCTTTCTGAAGTTAATTTAGTAGGAGAAAATTCCAAATAAAATCTGCTAAAATTTTAAGGTCTAGGGATGGATTGCATGCTGTATAAAAAGAAGTCTGTAATTTGATGTAAAGTGACATGAAGTCTGTTAAATCAAAAATTTCAAGTGAAGTGAAGTACTATAAGCATATATGCTGGAAAATCACTTTCACTGATGGTAACAAAGGATATGTTTTCACAGTGCAGTTGCGCTGCTTCATTTTCTTTTTTTCCTTCTTCTGTCTATGCTGTTTACTCACCTGTTGGCATTACTGCTGTTGTACTTGTTCAGCTGAGTCAAATCTCTAACAAAATAAAAGGGTATCTCTTTTTTGTTGTCTGTTTTTGAAATGTTAATGTGATTTTGCTCCTTGAGCATGTGTGTGACCATACGTTGAAACCAGCGTACCGGAGATAACAGGACACGGAGAGGAGGATCAGTGGAAAAAACATTGGAAGCAAAAGCAAGACTTTTTGGCAGTGTCATAGTGGTAATCCTACTCAAACTGTGTTGTTAAAGAAACATTCTAAAATTCTTTATCTAAATTTGTGACTCTAGAAGTGGGTGACAAGCATGGTTACTATTGAAGCTATATGTTAATATATTTTAATAATATTAAGTAACGGTAGGAAAATAAGATGAGATAGTTTGCATGTAAAAATGACCTGTGTATACCTTGATACTTTAAAGTCATATTCTACTATTTGGATGTCAGTTACAGAAATACAAAATCACTTCTGTGCTATATCTAATGACAGCTGAATCAGGTTGTGTTTTTTTTTTTTCTAAGTTCTTCCAGTTTTGTGCTTAATCATGTTCCACACCATTATGTGGTGACCTGAGCTTTTTTCATCACGTTCTCTCTTCTGTTTAATGTTGAATGGGAATTATTTACAAGGTAATCAGGAATTTTATTATAATGCATTTTGTTCCCTTCCCTCCAGTGCTGAAATGTTGTGCACTATTGGTTTTACTTTGAACTTAATCCAGAAATTGTGCATGAAGTGCCATGCAGCTGTGATACTGTACTAACAGGTTACCAGCAGCTGATTGTAGGCTTTCTGCCTGAAGTACATCTTTAAAGCTATGCTGATTTTTTTTGTAGTTCAACACATTGAATTTTAGGTATGAAAAGCTGGGAAACTCTACAGTATGAAGCTTAATTGGCCAAAAATATTCAGTCAGTGAAGTTCCTTAACTTAACAAGAGGTGGTTGTGCCATTAAGTAGGTAGTGATAACAAACCTGTATTCTGAACATAAACTGTACTTTGTTCACTATCTCAATTTGATTTTTTTCTCTTTTACATTACTCTGTTGTCATGGCTTCTGCTTTTTTCTTACTTTCTTTGCTATTTTGATCAGACTTACCAAAGTAGAAGACGTCTGAAATAATATAACCAAGATTTCATGGGATTTAATTAATTTAAGAAAAGAACAAAGTTCAAAAGTAAGATGTTTATTAAAATCTGGGTTTCTTCAGTGGTAAACTTTAATCTTTGACACACATTCTCAAACACGTAAGTGTTTTTGATTGTTCTCCTTCACTTTAATCCTTTGAGAAAACTTGTCATTAATACAGTGTATAAGCGTCACATAATTGTCTTCTAATATTTCCATTATGTAGTAACCTTATGAAAAAACTGTACTACTAGACAATAAGAAATCTGACTTCAAAATATTTGTGTTTTATCAGTTGCTGCCAAAATTGGATGGATTTTAGTGGATTCTGAAGTATGACATCATGGCAAGATTTCGCAGAAGAACATGCATCATTTTGTTGCTTTTTATTTTGTTTATTTGCTCCATAATGATGGCTTTGAAGACTCTGAGACCTGACAGAGCTGGCTTTGGTGACCCATTTGGACTTGGTTTATTACCTGAGCTTCAGCAACGGACAGAGCTCTTAGAGAGTAAACGAAGTTCACTGAATAGGGTTCAAGGAGATACTGTAACACAGATCAGTAACATGCATGCTGGTGTGGTCAATACTATGAAAGCATCCATGCCTCCTGTGAACAAGTTGGAAGGAGATCTGTCTTCTCCTAATTATAACTTCCATATATTCTATTATAGCTGGTTTGGGAATCCACAGTTTGATGGTAAATACATTCACTGGAACCATCCTTTGTTGCCACATTGGGACCCCAAAATTGCAAACAATTATCCAAAGGGAAGGCATAATCCTCCTGAGGACATTGCAGCCAATTTTTATCCTGAACTTGGATCTTACAGTTCCAAAGATACTTCTGTCATAGAAGCTCACATGAAACAAATGCTTTCAGCTTCAATTGGTAAATGAATGTTAATGTTTCAGCATGTTTTTCATTTATCCAGCCTTAAATATTTGAATGAACACAGCTGATCAGTTTTTCTTTGTAACTCTGGAAATGGGTGAAGTTGCTAAATGTTTCTAAGTTTTAATACCTAACTCAAAACCTTGAACATCAGAGCCACTTCTGATGAGCATAGAAACCAAGAACTGTGTAATCCTTCAGGTGCATATGTTTCATGAATTAAACCGTTAAGCACTGTTAACGTGTAGACAATACAGAAGCTGTTGTTAGAGTTTGTTGTCTGTCTGCATATTTTATTTTTGGAGGTGTATACTTAGGTTTTAATAACACTTCAGTAAGTCATGCTGACAAAGTAGTAGAGCGGTCTGTTCAAACAAGGGAATTGTTTACAAACACTTGTTGTGTTACAACAATGTGATATTAGTCATGTCAAAAAATGTAGGATTATGGCTTTTATTGAATGCAATATATCTATAGGTGGTCTCATTAGCTATAGAAGTGTCTAATCCTAAACTTTTTATATTCAAATAGGATAGTTTAAGTGTAGCTAACAATGGTTTATTTCCTTGTCCAAAAATACCTTTTTTTTTTTTCCCCACCGTAAGTATATATCTTAAAGGGATATATAAAAAGAATATTTATTGTGTTTTTGCTCTCATACTTTATTGTTGTTTTGTGCCTGTTCTACATCTATCATCTTTAAAATAAGGAGTTACATAGTCTAATACTAAGCTCTGAACAGCTTATGTAAGTGTATTGAAACAGTATGATCAGAGCTTATAGAATATTCACAGTACTAATTGTGCTGAATTGAATTGCTTTCATTGACATAGACACTAAGAATTGTATAATTGTTGTATTCCAAGTGGTAGTCTGCTTGCTTCTAGTTTGCTTGGTAGTTTGCTTCTATAATATTTAATTCTAGTTTATTTTGTTTCTTACTTTTTATTCTAACCTGTATTTTCAACTATAATTAATACGAAAGTAGGAGTTCTCTTACTATTTTCAGTAATAGAATAACTTCATTAACAACAGGAACAGCAGCAGCAGAGGGAAAACAGATGCAGAAAAATCTGATATTAGTTGTCACAAAGCACTTTTTTAGTCGTATTTAAATCAGACAATAATGCGTGGTAGTGTGATGAAAGCAGGGAGCAGGTGTGTAATTTTAGAATAATTTGACATTTCTCATCCTCTAAATAAAAATGCTGATGAAGCAGAACTGGTAGTAGAAAAAATGCAAAATACTAAGAAAAATGCTTTACAGAGAAAGTTTTTTTTTTAATGGCCTTAAATTACCTTTCCATTTAACTTTTCCAACATTAACAGGTCATATGTGCTTCTTGTAATGTGCTGTTTGATTATTTTTTTTTAAACTGGTATTTATCAAAAGTTCAATTTTTTTGGTTGTTATTCTGACTCTTGGATTTAATTATATTTGAAATTGGGTGTTTTTTTTTTTTCAGTCTAGATTTGATCACCATAATTTACTTTTTCTCAGGTTATTACTCAAATATTGCATCTTTTTTTTTTGTATGATTAATACTGTATTCATTTTTTGTGTACTCAAGTTACTGTTTATAGTTTCTTCTTTTGCAATTATAGCTAGTTTCTAATCCTAGCCTTAATGTGTTTTACATTTATCAAATAATATTTTTTCTTACCTTTTTTGAGAGTCTTTGTCAAGAATCTTCCAAGAGGGGGGGAAAAAAATGTAAATGGTTCTCTCAGCCAATATTGTGTGATTCTCATAGGCATATAAGAGGTTGAAACTGCAGGAGTCTTATTCAGTGCTTTCATGTGGTGTTCTTAGTTTCAGAATGTGTTGTATTCATCTGTTATTTTTCAGGTTGCTTGATGAAACTTCGTATTTTGCACTGCCCTGTTTTTATTGCAGTATGGTTTGAAGTCCTTCATTTGTCTGGTTTTATAATGTTACGCTGATCTTTGGTTAAATCAGTCCCTTCTCAGTTTCCTGAAGTGATCCTTTTCTCTTATAATATGTAACAGAAAATATGAGGGCTGCTCTGAAAGTGATGCCTCTTATTTTATTCTGCTGGTGCACAACTTCAGAGGCAGATGAGTTGTGTTTCCTGAGGGGTAAAAGGGAGTTGATTTTTAGTGTCTTTCAATAGAATATCTGATAGCAGACTTCAGTAATTCATAGAATTGAAATGTCACTTCTCCTTTGAATAGTGTTGGGGGAAAAAATGTCATAGATTAGATAGTATTAATGCTCATATTTTTCACAATGAAAAGCTCACTCTGGTATATAAAATGTTAATGTAAATTACATCCACAACTATTGTCAAGTAATTACTAGTCTTTTTTCCTGTAAACTGCCCTCAGATTTAATATCTATGGTGACATTCATTTTAACTTATGTCACTCATCTAAAAGTTAGCTATATCATCTAAGTAAACTGTCTAGGATTCTTGAGTAGTCAAGCAGACAAGGAGAGAGGTAATCTCAGAAATAAATTCATGCTGTGTATTTTAATCTAGGTTGAACTGCACTTGGAAAAGAGGATCTTTCTTTCTTTTATTCCTCAATTAGTGGAGGCCTTGATTACATTGGGAAAGCCTAGAGTAAAAGCAGAGGTCTGATCTATATTTGTTGATAGCCAAATTTGCATGCAGTTCCATTTCTTTTGTCTTCATGCAAGTGATGATTTGATCAGTAGTAAGAAAAAAATGCTTTTAGTTTCTGTGAGTTTCCGATGCTCTTAGTTATGCTGAGAAAAGTTTATGGGCCTTCCATACTGTTTTAATTTCTGAAGAAGAGCTTGATTCCAAATGCAGTTTGAAGGATGCATGAGGATGTTGTTATCACAGGAATATCTTTAAAACTTTGTCTGTCACTTGGGGCAGTGATGGTGGGTTAATTTCCAAGAACAATTGCCACGTACGTTCAAAGAATGAAAAGTTTATGTGGTACATATACTGATTGCCTTGAGACAAGGGCTGCCCTAAAAGTTATGCCATCGATTTTATTCTATTGACCAACGATGTCAGAAGTTAATGTCAATGGTATGGTTGAACTTCCACCAGTATTCTGTTACATTGTCTTACTGTGTGACACATGGCAGCAGAGGGACAGACTGAGAAAATGCCTGATATGGAGGAGCAAAGGTGTGGCACTGACTTCTTCCCTGCTTTAAAAAATGACGCCCACTGACATTCACTGATGTTTAATGAGCAGTTATGGAGAGCAAACAGTGGATGTGAGCACAGTGAGGTGGTAGGTGCTGCATTTCAGTAGTGGCAGCCGTGGGTCATCTCCACTCATGCCAATTTTTACGAGTGCTGCACTCAGGCTCTTTTTCATCGCTGGCATAAATACATTGCCAATCATGGTCACTGTGTCAAAAAAAGAGTGTTTAGTAGCTGAGAATTTGTTCTATCAAATAGATACAAAGAGGAAAATAGCTCCATTTTAGTTTCCATGGAAATAAATAGGAGACATTACTTTCAGAGTAACTTACATCTATTTAAAAAAAAAAAAAAAAGGAAAAAAAATCTCAAAGACAAATGCGTTAGCTTCATTGAAAAATTTTGTCTCCTGAACTCCTCCTTGTTTCTTAACGTGGTAGAAGAGGCTCGTGACAGATGTTGTATGCAAGATATTTTGGAAAAATGTATCATGTTTGCATTATTGTTGTGCTTTTTGTTCATAATGTCTTTTGAATTTTGTCCATTCCTCTTGTGTCAAATAAAAGATAGGGTGATAAAATGCAGTAAACTATTGCATTTTTCTTGCCCTTGAACTGACTGTTGCTCTTGATAGTATGTTGTTTATGATTTCTTTTTTTTTATAAAATTTTGAGAGAATATGCTGTGAGTAGTTGGATTAACCTCTCCTTTGTATACTGAGATGAAATTTCTGTTTTTGACATTAGCAGCTGGTAGCATATTCATTCTAATTGATGTTTTCTTATTCATAATTTTGGACTTTATTCTGAAGTTGTTTGTCAGGAAAGTTACAGTATTAGTAAAGTCAAAGGGAAGTATATGCTCTAAATTTTTGTGCCTGTAAACTGACTTAGATACTTCAATCTTTAGATAGTTAAAAAGATCCACACTGACTTACTGTTCCACATGTTTAATGTAGTATCATTAGGAAAATATTTTTAAATCAGTATCATATGTATTTGTCTGTCTTACTGATATATTACGTTATTTCCAGCTGTATATCTAAGCAGTCTTGCTTTGTTTTTTAATCTGACAGCATTTCATTTTAGAGAGAGAGGTTTTGAGTCTTTCTGATGAGGTATGTCATCTTTTGCTTTTGAGGAAAGCATTAAGGAAAATTACAGTCTAGGAGCATTGCCTTTTTTTTGTAATAGGAACTACTTGTGTCTAGAAGGAGGAGCTCAGGATTACAGTCACGGCTTCCAGTATGAAATGATTATTTTGTAATAGAGCCTGAGGTATAATGCAGAAGTGTTGTAGGGGATAAGTCTTCATAAGAGTCTTTTTGACATTGTGTAGCCCTCATCTCTGGAGTATTCTCTACCCCTGTGCATCTTGGTATTCTCTAGTGTACTGTGGCACAGCTATAACACCACAGGAGCCTTTTCCAACATCTCTTAATAAAACTTGGAGACTATGATGCTGTGCTAGAGAGTGGAGGGCAACGTCTATGAATGTTACGCTTGGGGCATTGGGTACAAATGTGTTCCCTTGTTCTCCTGACAGATGCTTTTACCGCTGATTTCTTTCAGCAGTAAAGAAAGAGAGAGTGCTGAGATTTCACAATTGATTAAAAAGTAATTTGAAATTCTCATTTACAGTATATAGATTTTACATCAAACAATAATTATAACTCATGACAAACTGACTGCATGCTACACTTTAAATATACAATTTGAAAGCTGTGCTTTATATTTTCAGGTGTAATAGCACTTTCATGGTACCCACCAGGTATGGCTGATGAAAACGGAGAACCAACTGATGATTTGGTGCCTATTATTTTGGATTATGCAAGCAAATACAATCTAAAGGTAAAACATTTATATGATTGATAAAATAAAACTGCATTGGAAAGTAAATCGTGGTAAAAGTTTCTTACATTTCACCCGTGATGTTGAGCAAAGAAAGTTTGTAAGGTAATTGTAGCTTCTGTCTGTGTGCTCTTTTACTGCAATTTTGGGAGTTCCAAAAGTAGATATATGTGCTCTTGCACTGTACTATGTTTATATTTAGAGTAAAACCTGTATTTTACCTTGGGCAGGCAGAGAGGGGAAAGGTTGGGGGAATAAAGAGAACATGCACTGCTGTTTATTCTTAGTAGGAAAATTAAATGAGATACATAAGTAATTTTCAAAGTTGCAGTGAGAATTTCACTGTGACACGTTGCAGTCTTTCTTTTTTTTTTCCTTTTTCTTTTTAATAATTTACTATTTTTAAAGAAAACTATCTTCCGCTAGAAATTTTCAGATCATTTTATGGAGCTTGATCTCACCTAAGAGAACTCGTTAACACTCACGTCTCAAAAGAGCAAGGCAAAATTCAAATAAGCTACCAAGGAAAATGCTTAAATATTATGGTAATAATAGCATTGTGGATGGAGCTGCTGTTACTGTTTGGATTAGTTATTGGAATACAGATATTAAGTAAAGATACTATCACTAAATTCTACTTCCAGAAATTTTTAAAAATATTCTTGCACAAGTAAGTGGTTATTTAGTTAAGTAATGCCTGTAGACTAAAAACAGCAGAGAAAAAAATGTTGTTTTATAAAAAAATAAAACATACATATCTGCTAAAATTTGTCCTTTTGATTTGCTTATTTTTGATAGATGAAAATAAAATATATTAAAGCACTTTTCAACCCATCTTGTTAGTTCTTGTGGTTTAGTGTAATACTGTATTTTTATATACTCTGGTACTGTAATTAAATTTGCTACTGTTGCAGAGTAGTTGAATGCTTCATTAAATGCTTTGTACTCTGAAGTTGCTTCTGAAAAGCTAGTCACTTTGATTAATGTAATGTACTCCTCCCTTGAATTGCATAGCTGGAAACAAGATTTTTACATTGATGTAACTTCACAAACGCAGGATAAATAATTTCATAAGCCCCAAGCTTGAATTTAGAGCAGCAGCGATTCAGATTAGACTTAGTTACAGGGATAAAAGCATATCAGCAGTTATGGTGTTGATAACTCCATAAAATTTTAAATTAAAATTTTCATATACTGTCTTAAAATCTAGTTTGACAGTGGGAACTGTTCTTATTATCAATAGTAATTTGAACATGTTCTGTTCTTATTATCAATAGTAATTTGAACATGTTATGTGGAAATTCACTGCTTAACCAGTTATTTAACATTCAAATAAATAATCTTTTATTTCAGTTATTACTTTCTGCTGTAGTTGTGAAGTTCTGTGAAGCATGCTTACTGTGCCCTATTGCCAAGGGAAAACAAAAGCAATGTTTAGTACTGATGGAAAAAAATGAAATACTTACTCTTATTGCTAGACTTTCCTGGATCTGAAACTACTAATCTTAAAATTGATTTACATTAGGATTAACAGAAAATGTTAATATGACCACTACTTGCTTCACGTAACATAGAATGCCCAAATATTCAATAAAATATTGTTTGTGCTGCTTCACTATTTTTCATTTTTCAGGTCACTTTTCATATTGAGCCCTACAAAGATAGAGATGATCGCAGTATGTACCACAATGTCAAATACATCATTGACAAGTGAGTGTTTTCAAAATGTTCCTTTTGTGTATTCTTAATGTTTGTTCAGTGAAGTTCTGTATACTGTCTAGAGCCTGGAAGAATATATTCAAAATACGTACTGAGACTGAAGAAAACTTCAGGAAGCATAGTTCATATTTTGGTGGTACTTAAACTCAGAAGTCTGTTTTTTAAATATTGAAGCATGAACTGTGTGTAAACATTCAAATGTATGTTGCTTTCAATATTCATTTGCAGCATGAGTGAGACACAGTGTTTCAGATGAAAGCAGTTGAAGTATTAAGTACACAACTATATGAATTAGACATGCATTTTTAGAGTGACAAATAAGCAGCAAGCCATAACATGTTGACCTCTAATGATTTTAATTCAGCTTGACAAATTTTGTACAGCTACTAATTGTTTTGTTCATCAGTGCTACTTACAGTCTTGTTTAGAGAATTGCCTTTCAGAGAAGACTAATACCTATAGTGCAGTTTAACACAAATACTGATTGGTAGAAATAGTGATCTTTGCAGATTCATTATTCAATCCTTTAACAGATACTGAGATACTGGATTGAAAATGGATATGCATTTCTATGTTTTGAAGCACCTGCACTGTTTTATTTAGTTATTTATTTTTTCGAAAAAGAGATCTTCAGTGCAATTTGTAAGTCAATGTTTTCAAAATGCTAAGTTTGGTTTTAATGATACTTGTTTGCTTTGTAGATATGGAGCCCACCCAGCCTTTTACAGGCATAAGACCAGCACAGGCAGATCTCTTCCCATGTTTTATGTTTATGATTCTTACGTAACAATTCCTGAAATATGGGCGAATCTGTTAACTGTATCTGGATCCCAGACTATTCGAAATACTCCATACGATGCGTTATTCATTGCTCTTCTTGTAGAAGAAAGGCATAAGCATGATATTCACAGAAGTGGCTTTGATGGAATGTACACATACTTTGCTACAAATGGGTTCTCTTATGGCTCATCTCATCATAATTGGGCAAGTTTAAAAGCCTTTTGTGACAGCAACAACTTAATGTTTATTCCAAGTGTGGGACCAGGATATATCGACACGAGTATCCGACCATGGAACAACCACAACACACGTAATCGTGTCAATGGAAAATACTATGAGACTGCCTTTAATGCAGCCCTTTTGGTGAGACCAGAAATTATTTCCATTACATCTTTCAACGAATGGCACGAGGGTACTCAGATTGAAAAAGCTGTCCCCAAAAAGACTGGACAAATAGTTTACCTTGATTATAAGCCCCATAAACCAAATGTTTATCTAGAGCTCACTCAGAAGTGGTCTGAGAAGTACAGAAAAGAAAAGGAGCAGTGGCTTATGTGAGCTATTTCTACTGCAGTTGTTTCTTAGCATATTGAATACAGTAAGAAAGAAATTGAGAGCTGAAGACTCTGTTATGAAATGCCTTTATTACCGGTATGTTGAAATCATTATATCGCATTAATGTAAATGCACTACTACTAAATTTTGAAGAGTAAAAAGTGTGAGAATATTTTCATCTCATTCATTACTGTAGTTCAAGAATGCTTTATTTTAATTAGTAATTTGCATGCTAAGCTTCAAGAACTTCTGCATGGGATAACTACATGACTGAAGTAGTACAAAAATTTGACAGATACTTGTATACTTTATTCGTGTACTTCTGTTTCTAATCTAAGTGATCCTTTAAGCTAAATTTGATCTTGATAGCTTGCTTTTTGCAGGATGCATGTCAGTAGCGTGCGTAAACTACAGCTACTGTTTTTATGCTTTGCACATTGGGAGTTCTTGATTATATGATTATCTTGTGGTAAGAACACTGTATGTGTGTCTCATTGTATGTGTGCAACATTGGTGAGTTTTTGTTTATTTCATTTTTAAATATATATCTCTGAAAGACTGAGTTCCAAAGAACTACTGAAATATTTCTAGTTTACTCGTATTTGTTCTGTTCAGTACATGCTGCATACTTTTGCACGTTACTGGAATGCTGACAAGTTTACATAGTTTTTCTGTGTCTGAATTTTATTAAAAAAAAAAAAAAAATCCAACAACTAGAAAACATAACAACAAAAAATCCTGAAATTTGAGAGCGGGGAAAAAAATTCTAAAAATACAGGGGGGAAAAAAAAAACCAACTATAGTTATACATTGTTGACTGCAGACACAGATTTAGTTTTTAAAAACATCAAAGATTCTAAAGCTAATATTTTGCTAGTCATACAATAAACAATAATCTTAAATTCTGCTTTTTCATTTATACTTTTTGGAGCAATGTAATCTGGTAGCAGTGACATCAACTACTCATCACTTTTACTTGAAATCAGATTTCTATTTTCATGTATTTCCAAGATCCAGAACAATAGATACTAAGGTCATGTTAGTGTTCAAGTAAGCTGCTCAACACTACTTTTAACACTATGGTGTGCCTGGAAATTAGTTATATTTAGATCTGAGAGTCTCACCTTTCCAGTGTAGTGACTACTATTTGTTTTTCTTACTGAAGCTTGAAAATGTCAAATTGCATGGATATGTCTCCTCAAGAATCCATTTCTGGAAGGGGAGTTTTTTGCGGGAAGGGGACATGGACTTTTTCATACGACTTTACAGGAAAACAGTAGACATTGAATTATTGCAGTATATGTCAAGTGTTTAATCTGTAACAAAGTGGTTTTAAAAAACAACTGATCTTGCTTTGTAGTTAATATATTGTAACTGTTGTAACCACTAGAATCCTCTCAATTTCAACAGGGTTTATTGTAATTATTCATACTTCTTCCTTGGTTAATTGTAGTGCTCTGTCCATGAAGTTGTGAGGCGGATGTGGGGATTTGTGGTTAAGAAAGAAGATGACAAACAAAAAAAAGAAAAAAGTATATTTTTCAAAAACTTGAGTCATTCCAAATAAACATAAGTTACTGTGTGGGTTGTTTTGAAAGTAATGTCTCCTATTTGTTTCCATGGACAGTACAACAGATGCAAAGATCGCAGTATTTATCAGGGTAAATTCTCAGCTAAAAAGACCATTTTTCAGCATTGTCACCACTATCAGCTATGCATTTTGGCCAGTGATGAACAGGAACCTGCATGCCACGTCATAAAAATCTGCAGCAGTAGAGGTGACCTGCTGTTGCCACTGCTGAAATGCCTCACTGCACACATCCACTGTTTGGTCTCCAAGGATGTTCAGCAAGCATTTGATGCTTGTCAGTGGTTGCCATTTTTCTGCCTGGAGGAACTCAATGACACACCTTTGCTTCATACATATTTCTGTGTCAGGTGCCATTCTGTTGGACTGCCCCTGTGCTGCCATCTGTCGTGTGGCAACAGAATAGAATGGGATGTTGACAGGAAGGCTCAACCTCTACTGCTGTAATACCAACATCCGCCTCTGACATTGAGAGCCAGTGTAACAGGAGACATTACTTTTGCAGCAGCTCTTGTACAGTATTTTCTAGAGTCCTTCTGGTATGAAAAAAATGTTTGTGTATCTACACTTATTTGCGAATTCTCATCACTTGTCTGCAATTATTAAAAGTTTGAGGTATTGCACAACCATCTCAGCTTTTTTCAAGAAAAACTGTGGAAATTGGGTTACAGATAAATGACTTGACATTTGGAAGTGCACTTCTGGAGTTACTACAGTCTTACTAGTATTAATTCTTTGCATTTTTCTGCTGCATCTCTGCAAACTTCAGAGTCTTTCTAACAGAAACTTTTGCTTGTTTTGTTTCAATTGCACTCAAGTGGATAAGCTAAAGAAGATACAGCTATGACCACTGTTATGAAATAGTGTCTGAGACTTTTAAAGCACTTGTTAAGAGTTTACCACTTTCAAGTGAACTGCTCTCTGTTTATTAAGGAAAATTGTTGATACATCTTTCCTGTAACTCTGAAATAACTATACATAATTTGGTTTTATAATTTGATACCTTTCAGCTTTGCAGTTCAAAGAGCCCATATAGTTGAAGGGCTGACTAACTGCACTGTATATCTCTATTGAATGTATTATTTAAAAATTCTTCTGAATTCAGACCTATAAGGACAGATCTCTTTCTCTGCTTAAACTTTGCCATCCATTGTCACTGTAGTTGCCTGCACTGTTTACTAGTCATAAGAACTGGTCATCTTTTTTTCCCAGTGGCAGTTTTTATTCATGTCTGTAAAAGTTGTTTCTTTTGTTGCAGTTTATGGAAGCATTTGAAATTTTTGTGCAGTGTTTTACAACTGCAATAATCTGTTTTTGTTTAAAACATCATTTATGGTAACAGCATAGTGTATCTTCCTTAGAAAGACTTCTGTGGTTGCTGCAAAGACATCATTTAGCTCTTGATGTGAAGTGATATGGGCCATGATGCACAGGTGTCTAATGTGATCTTTAGAAGAATGTAAGAATTTCTCAAAATATGATATAAAGGAGTACTTAGAAACTTATCACTACTGAGCACTTACTGTATTTTTATGTGCTTAATATGTTTTCAAGTCTAAATGTGCCACCTGGAAAAAATGTATGTCCAAGAGTAGAACTGAATTTGAAGAGATCTCATGGAACAGCAGATACTGGAACTGCCCCACCTGCCTAGCCAATATTTTTTCTGTGCTTGGAGCAAAAATCACTGCAAGTATTGGAACAATAGAAATCTAATTCTGCTGGTAGGTTACTACTGCAGTCGTAGTCATTTTTGGAAAAATGGCTAAAATATTTCTGTGGGAAAAGTTTTATACAGATGCAAAGAAATGAAATTCTTAAATGTAAGAACCCAGTTACTAGGCGCAGGGGAAAAGGTGGGTATATTTAGAAGGTAATTGTTCCGAACTTTAATAAGAAAAAAAATCCAATCAAAATTAGGTGGAAGAGAAAGCTCTATAATGAGTTTCAGATCTGAAAAGGAGTTAAGGAATATCTGTATCACTTCAGCCTCACTCCCCTACTTTTCTTTCTTTCTTTTTTTTTTTTTTTTTTTGCCTAATTCATTAAAAAAAATAGTAAATGATTACTTTTAATGTATTGACTCTGAAGAATTGCAGTTGACTCGTCTTTTTTATGTTATAGTACTTAAAGTAAATCATGTACCAACTTTATGCAAGCTGCAGAATAAACAAAATGGGAAGGTTAAGTTGGTCACTCTTCGATGTTCTTCTGCACCTACAGAGATACCTGAAGTTACTGTTGGAGCATTTCTAGAAGGAAAAGGCTTATGGTCTCTGAGATAAAGATTTTGTGGTGTGAGGGTACCTAATTTCAAGGGAAACTCTGGGTTCATTTCTACTTCTGTTAGTTGTGATCAAGTAAATTGTTTCAGTTCTGTGAGCTGTCTGAGAAGTGAAGCTCAGTACATCTTCTCTGAAAGCAGGGTTTGTATTATCTTGCACAGATCTATAAACTAATACTGTGTTTTAAGGGAAAGAGCATGTGCATATGCTGTTACTATTTCAGTGCAACATGTAAATTATGGTGAATACAGATTCTGTACCAGGGTATATCGTGTTTGCCTAGTGCCTTTCTTTTGACAGTGATTTGTCTCTTAACAGGTTTTTGAAACAGAAGGATGTTTATTTTTATTATGAAACTTTGTATATACAATGTACATAATTTGAATTTCATTTCACTCTTGGCTCTTGAAAAGTGTTTTACAGGACTTTTTAGCACCGTGATGATAGTAGAATATATCTCTGCGCACATGGGCAGGGCTGCTGTTGGTGTATTTTTTTTTTTTTAATTATTTTGTGGTGGTGATTGCTTCTTTTTTTTTTTTTTTTTTTTTTTTTCAGTTGAATTTAGTGTACCTAAAATATAAAGAGGAAGTAAACTATTTGTAACCTAATAGCCATTTTAAGATAAGTTGAAAAATCTCACTGCCAGTCTTAAGGGATTTTATAAGTATTGATCCTCAACCTTCTACTTGCTTAAATTAGTGTCAGTATTTCATTTTTTTCTGTTACTTATGACCACTATGTTAAATGCTGTGTAAACTTCTAAAGTAATTTTATTTCTCAATTTCCTTAAGAGAATTAAGAAAAATATTAGCAGTGCGGAAGAGCCTGATAAAAGTTTCATGTTGTACAGATACGATTTTGTTGTGAATGTATAGTGTATCTTAGTTGTGTATTAAACATTGATTTAAAAATAAAAAAAAAAAAACAACTTGTTACTTCTAATACCCTACCTGGCTGCTGCACAGATGCATTTGCTTACATGCATATATATAAATGTGTCTATTTGTATACATTATATAAACATATATATATGTATCTGTATGCGTGCATATAGCTTAAGTAATTATTTTTTTTAAGTACTATATCATTGATTTAAAATTATATGCTAGATCTGGCTACCTTTTAATCAAGCAATGTTTTTAATTCCCTATGGTGTTTACAAAAACAAAAGTTGGTTATGTATGAATATTATGAAAAATAAACACATGCCCAAAAAGTGTAGCTCAAATAGAGTGTTTGACAGTATTTTTTAATAGTTTGAGTTTGGAAAATAATTGTTTTACTTTTTTATCACAGTATGAGTGTACAGTTGTATTGAACTGAAGCAACAGGCTTACCAGTGCTTTCAAACAGACTGTGCTCCTGAAGATTTTAGGCCTATTTGTATTACATCTTTTGAGGCTAAGTTAAACTACTTGTATGTGTGTGATGTGCAGTATGTGTGTGTGATCTTCTAGTCCTGAGGTACTTCTCTTTTGACAAAGTAAAGCTGAAGTTTCTGGTTTAAACAGAAGGTTAAGATGAGGGACACTCACAGCAGATGGGTTTACAAGAGAATGCTAGAATGGTGTCTAAGAAATTATCGTTGTTCTTATGGTATATTATGCTGTTTGGGCATAAAAACCATCCAGAAGATGGAAACGAAGGGAAATTACCTTCTTAGTGTTTGAAATATATATATTGTTATTCCTAAAATGCTAACTATGCTGAATAAAAAAGAATAAAGCTAATTCACACTTCATTTAGTATGTATGTTTCTGTACATGAATCAAGGTATTTTACGCTGTTGAGTAATTTCATGTTTCCTTTGTCACATTGTAAGTAACTGTTGGCTGTAGTAAAGATGGAAGATTTTGCTCCACAACACAAATTATTTCTTGAAGAATTAGTGTCTCAGGAAAGTCAAGAAGTAAACACAAAGCATACTTAAAATTTGAACTTCTTTATGCACCTGTAATTGATGCTCTTGCAGGGTACTGTGCAGTACTTCTGCATTTTAATAGATGAAGTATCTCCTAAGCTACTTCATGTTAATTTAGTAAGTCTTAAAGTTTACAAATGTTTTAAGTTGCCTTTCTGTTTATATAACGTGATCACTTTCTATACAATATATAGAATGTAGGTTCAATATTTTTTGTGTGGAAGATAAGGAAGAAAGACTACCTTTTTGGTGTGGATAGAGGAGGCAAGTGGTACAGCAAGAAGTTTTCATTTCTTACACTTCAATTTAGTTTTGTTTTAGGAAAATACTGTAAGAATATTGAAATATTCTGAAAATTAGCAGTAAACGCATGAAAAATGAATTTCCTGACCCATATTTCTGGTAGATTTGGAGTAAAAGCAGCTCAAGTCTGTCATAATTGTGTTAATACTTGACAAATAAAAAGGTACATTCTGTTAACATTGAGTCAAGAAAGAAGGTATTTATATTACTGTGCATTATAGCAGAATTGAATGGGTTGGAAGGGACCTGTAGAGATCATCTACTCCAACCTTTCTGCTGAACCAGTTTCCCTGGAGTAGGTTACACAGGAAACTGTCCAGATGGATTTTGAATATCTCTAGAGGAATGCAACCTCTCCAGATAGCTTGTTCCAGTGCTCTGTAACCCTGGAACTTTTTCCTCATGTTTGTGTGAAACTTCTTGTTTACCAGTTTGTGCCCGTTGCCCTTGTACTGTCAGTGGCCACCACCAAAAAGAGCCTGAGGCCATCTACTTTGTTCCCAACTTTTAAATATTTGTAATCATTGATAAGATCCATCCTTCCAAGTTTTCTCAAGGCTGAACAGTCTCGGGTCTCTCTGCCTCCTCACGTAAGGCAGATGCTCCAGGACCCTAATCATCTTTGTGCCTCACCATTGGACTCTCTCTATAAGTTCCCTGTGTTTTTTGAACTGAAGAGCCCAGATGTGGATGCTGTACTCTGGATGTGACCCCACTTGAGCAGAGTAAAAGGGGAGGATCACCTCCCTTGACTATATCACTATCATGCTATTTTTAATGCACCCCCCCAAGGATGCACTGCTGTCTCATGGCCAACCTATTATCCACCAGGTCAGCCCATAACCTGTTCAGTTGTATGTGGTATGTTCTTGTTCTAAATATGTGCATTCCACTGTTCAAAGCATATTCAAAAATGGTGACAAAATTGAAAATGAATTTTGATCTTGGGATATACATATGTAAGTATGTGCACACAGAAATGATTGCCATTTCTACATGAAAAATGTAACTGTCTTTTTATGGCAGAGGAGGTCTGGTGCAATTTTCAACTGTTTGCAGATCATCACCACTCTGTAAGTGTTTGATCCAAAATAGCTCTCTTTGACCTCTCTTCTTGACTACAGTAATTCAAAGATATAGTTTTACTGAATTTTTCACTAGATATTTTTAATAATAAATAATGATTACATGGAAATGTTTTCAACGTAGATCTTTTAATGTAACAGAAGTGTATGATGATTGCCTAAAAATCCACATTAGAGCAAACAAAATTCAGTATATTTTAAAAATGTAATCTCTAATATGGCACTTTGGGAAATGGTTTTGAAAATCTTTCTCATCCCTACTTAGAATATATAAAAGAGATCTTTTTTTATTATTTAAAATAGTTGTATTAAAGAAATTTGAAGTGAACTTTTGCTAGTTCTATGTGGAGATGACACAAATAGATGTGAATATTTTCTTTTTTTAATGCATCAAAATGAGCACTATGGAGGACCTGGCCTTCTGAGTTGCTTTTGTAATTTGAGTTCACTACTATGGAAACAGCATGATGTTTCAAAACTGGTTTCTCAAACTGCAATGCAATTCATCAGAATTCATCAAGATCAGACCAGAACTTCAGTTATCTTTTGAACACAAGTGAAAAATTAGATGTGCAGCCCGTGATTCTTAGTAGAATTTTCTTAGAAACATCTCAAACATTGTGACAGAAAATACTCCTCGTAGAGCAAAGATTCATGATTTTTTAAGATGAGATGCCTAGTTACATAGATATTACAATACGTATATATTTCAAAAATGTAGTATCTGCCCCTATCTGATCAAAATAATATGAAAGACAAAAAAATATTGTTTGCTAGTAAAAGATCTACATGGGTATGAGTAAGGAGCTGACTGAGACCTTACAGATCTGGATTAAAAGGAGTGTAGAGACAGATGGTACAATACAGGGGACAATCACTTTCTTGCTCATTCTGAGTATGCTATTTCTGATGCAAGCCAAGATGCCATTGGCTTTCTTGGCCATCTGGGAACACTGCTAGCTCCTGTTCAGCCAGCTGTCAATTAACATCCCAAGATCCTTTCTCTCTATACAGATTTTCAGCCATTCTGCCCCAAGCCTTTAGTGATGCATGGGATTTTTGTAGCCAAAATGCAGGACCTGGCACTTGGTCTTGTTAAAGCACAGTTAGCCTCAGCCCAGCCAGCCAGCATATCCAGATCCCTCTGAAGGGCCTTCCTACCCCCAGGCAGATCAACAATTCCTCCCAGCTTGGTGTCATTGCAAGCATTAAAGATAAGGTCAAAGTCATCAGTGAGGATACTGAACAGGACAGCCCCAATAAAGACTCCTGGGGAACACCACTTGTGACCAATCGCCAATTGGATTTCACTCCATTCACCACCAACTCTCTGGGCCTGGCCATCCAGCCAGTTTTTTACACAGCAAGAGTACGCCTGTCCAGGCTATGGGCTGCCAGCTTCTCTAGGAGAATACTGTGAGGGACAGCATCAAAGGTTTTGTTGAAGTCTAGGTTGATTACATCCATAGCCTTCCCTCATCCACCAGGAGGATCACTTGGTTGTAGAGGGAAATAATGCTGGTCAAGGAGGACCTGCCTTTCATAAACCCACACTGCCTGGGCCTGATCTCCTGGTTGACCCACACTGCTGCATGATCACAGTCAAGGTGATACGCTCCATAGTCTAGTCTAAATCAGGCACTTATTCCCTGGAATTGCACATATTTGGGGCATAAGCTCTGGGAGCCAACAGAGGCCCATGGGAAGCTTGTCACATGGATAACAGCAGAGATGGGGAAAAGATGCTCCTCCAGAGAGAACTGGGAAAACTCTGTTAGAGAGGAGGACAGAGCAGCCAATTTTGTGTTAATTGATCTGTAGAATAGATGGGAATAGAAACAACCAACAGAACAAAATGCAAGCTTAGTCTCTGCCCTCTGTGTCAGAATTGACAAGGATAGAGTGTAATGTCAATAATGTAGTGAGAATCTAGTGCTACCAAAATGCATTAGAGTAAGATATGCTTAAGTTTCTGAGCTTAGTTCTGAAATATTTTTTCCCCATTATCAATCAGAACTGATGAAATTATAGCAATATTATGCCCTTCACAAATGTTTCCCATAAGACCTTCCCGCTCTCAATATTTTTTATGTTTACATATTTTATAGTATCACAGATGTAGAAAAATAGCTACATAATGTCACTTGGTGAAATTCTTAGAGGAAGGGCATTTTATTTATTTATTTATTCATTCATTTGGTTATTGCAATTATGACTCTAGACACAAGAGTTGTGTCCCAGTTATTTCACAAAAACTTGCTGGCCTTAGGCAGTTGCCTCAGACTCAGCTTTACATGTGTAAAGCTGAAGTCATGCTTCTTATCTGTTACGATTTGGCTGCTTGATTTATTCAGTTGTTAAACGCATTTCTTCAGGAAAAGACTGTTGCTTGTGATGATTTGCCTGCAGAGCAGAGTGGGCACCCTGTCACTCTCACATTCTTATCTACATATTGCTAAAACAAAAATCTTCGTAAGTCAAAAATCTATGACAAAACTTTTGTATGGAAGTGTTTCTACTGGCGTTTCTGCTGTGGTATTTAGAGTAGTTAAAACTCTGTTTTAAATGTTTTAAATGCATCTGGACAAGAACAAAGGCTGTCAGTTTGCTTTTTCCTAAACTAGAAGAAAATGATATATGTGATACGTATTTTATCAGCAGATACTGTTATTATTTTAACTGGGCTGCTGAGAGGGGTAAGAAGTAAATAGTGCACTTCCCTTAAGTCGCAGCCAAAGAAGAGGCCCAGAGGGTCTTGAAAAAGACTCCAAATTGCACATGCTGATCATATGAGAAAAAGGTTGTCCTGCAGCAACAATCACTTCTCACGAAGCTGCAGGCACCTGCGGAAAAGGAGCGCAGCTCTTCTAACTTTCCAGTTTCACGTGCTGCTTCCATGGTCAGCTGGGAGAGAGCTCCCAGTACTTCTTTCTTCAGATCCCCTTCCTATCTCACTATCCAAGGTGCCCTTGGATTGTCTTCCACTCTTGCTGCCACCTGCTCACTTTGCTGTTACTTTGACTACACTGAAGACTAACTACATTTTCTAATGCTAACATTGCTAACATGGAAGGAAACAGAAGGGGCGGACAGATGGGGCAGAAGGGTAGATCTTTCAAAAAAACTCAACATCTTTCCCGTTTTTAGTTGGAAATGGGACATTCAGTAGTAGCATATAAACCAAAGTGTGGCCTATGAGCATGGAAGGTGACCTCAGTGTAGGACTCTTAATGTGTTGCTCACAGGAACCGTGCATAAAGTTGTAGGTTGTACTGCAGCACAAGCATTAGATTAAATGTACTCTGAATTGCCAATCACTTAAAGCCAAACTTTAGTTCTTTCCTTTTTGAAATTTCTGGTTAGATTTCACTTGCCAGTCCGAGCAAAATTCTGAGTGTGGATCCTTCCCACTTCCTCAGGCAGACTTAATGCATGAGGTGGCAAACTGGATAAATGCATTATGAACAAGCAGTGCAGTGAAATTCAAAGCTTGTTCAGAGCATGAGTGGGGAGGATCTAAGGAAGTAGATTAAAAGGAATGGGGTAAGGGTGAGGCAGGAGCTGTCAAGAAAATAAAAGAGCAGCAAGTGCAAAGAGAATCACTGTTGTGCTCTAGCCAGTGTCCACTTCATGAAAAAAGCAGAACTCGGGCAAATTATTGAGTACACACACTCAGGTGCTCAGAGTTCAGCCAAGGCTTGTGTTATGATGAGAGAAGCAGCAATCACAAACCATACTGGTATTAGAAAATAAAAGAGAAATGAATTTTTGGGTAAGATTAAGTGTGAGAAAAATGGGAAAAAGCTCTTCAAAAGTTTGCAGTTGACAGAGTTCAGAAAAAGAGCTCAATTTCATGTGGCTACTTCCATTTCCTTCTGCACTTTCTTTGCTCAGATTGCTAAGTGAATGATTTTACAGTGAACCTCTCACTGCTGTTGGAACTTCCCTGGAACAGGAACAGGGACAATGTGTAACAAACGTTGAACAATTTTATTTTATATTTTCAAGTACATTTCCTCCTTCCTAAGTGTGGGTTAAGATGAACTGAATTATTTGGTCTGGGGGTACTATGCTTTTAAGTGTCTTTATCATGTTATTATTTTAAGTGCCATAAGAAGACAATAATTTGTTCTACGTGTTAACCATAATCAATGTTTCTCAATGAGCTTTAAATGAACTTATAAAATGTAAAAACAAAATAGCTTTATGCACACATAGATATTAATTTGCCTATGCTTTTCACGTAGATACAGAGACTCATTTAACTTTTTTGCATTTTTTACAGCCTTTGTATCTTTAACAGCTTCTAGTTACAGCCAAATGCTTCAGTTTACTTTGTTCGTGTGTTTTAAAGGTGTTTAAATGATTCTTCTGTTTTTACAAGCTCTGTTGATTTGCTACTGAGCCCAGGAAAGCTTAGCCTGGAGTTTTGGTTCATATTGTACCTGAAGTGTTGAAGTTGTTACTGACAACTCATCACATTTTATCGGTATTAGTAATAATGATATTTTAGGACAGGAATGCCTGGGGATAAAGTAAGAGTGAAATCCCTGCAATTTTCTGTTCCAGAAACATTAATAGGACAGCTCCTTCTGCCTTATGTGCTAAGTCTGCTGAGCATGAACAGAGAACCTGCAGCTTTGAAGAAACAATTATGTTAACAGCATATGTGTGAAACATTTTCTTGCACGTGGGCAAAAGACGACCTGTTGAAAGCCAAGAGCACAACTGCAAGACAGTTGTTCAGTGGAGGAACATGAAAATTCATACATAGATTGGAAGCAGAAAATGCAATGCACATGTGCAGAGATGAACTGTTGGACATGCCCAGGATGGTTGGTGTTCAGGACATAGCAGTTCACTTGTCCGTGAATGCCTGAGACTCCTCTGAGAAGGCAGCTGGGTGCTGGCTGTTCTTGCATCTTCTTCCAGGACAGTTCCTGAAACTGTCTTCAGCTAAAATGGGACCAGCACCCAGGTAAGCAATCCTACCTTATACAAAAGAGAATAGATTAATTTATTTCATTTTCCCACTAATGACTATGTAATTGACATAGGCAAAAAATATACAGAAAGTGGAATGGAAACAAGTTGTAATTCATAAGTAAACTAAACTGTAAGGGGAATTGTGATCAAGAACAAAATTTTTAACTGCCTTTGCTAGTGTATAGTAATGTATTTGTTCATGAATTTGTTTCTGCTGACAACCAATTAATGGATCAATCTATAGCCTGTAAAAATCTCAACAATCTATTTAGCAATTAAGAGAGATGTATTGTATTAAGCTGCTTTGATTAAGTGGGATGTCAGCAACATTTACTCCAATATTATGCAGTACCTAGATAGAGGGTTTCACATAATGTTGTGCTAAGATTGCATTAAGTCATTGTATATGTATTTTTTTCTCTCACAACTGCAAACATACGTGGTAAATTATTTCAATTTTTTTTTTCCATTAACTTTTTTTCTTAAGAAAATTAAATACATGATTGTTTTCTAATTTTTCATCCAAATAAGCAAGAGTGCTCATGATATAAATAATATGAGCAGTTTAGCATTTCAGTCAACACTTGGACCATTAAAAACATTTGAACAGCTATGTTAATGCAATTCCACTTGCATTTTTTTTCTCAAAAAATTTTTTGCCAGTGGTCATTTAGTATCTTTTTTCTCTAAGAGAAAGCAGAAAAGAGAAGATATGGAGCTTAGCAGGAGCTTGCAAATGAGTATGTTATTATGCATCATTAAAAGATATAAGTTAGCAAAAAGATAATTAACATCCAATACAGAATTGTAGTCCCTTACAGAACCAAACTACATTTATTTCTGTTAGAGTTCATTGTCAATGATATTGAATTTAGCTGCACAAAACAATCAAATGGAAATGCTGTGATACTGATACATAAGAGACGTACTCTGCTGTGGGGAAGTGGGTTTGACTATAGTACTTCATATAATCCACATTAGCTTGTACCTCTGCAATGAAATTTCTGGTTGCTCAGCTGTATCTCTTGTATCCACAACATTAAAGTGTATCCTGAACATTCATAGAATACTTGGCAAACAGAAGGAAAATGTAATAACAACATATTATATTTGTCCTGCTATGTAAATCTAGTATTACTGAAGATTCCCCTTCATACAGCATTTTGAGATCTACAGATGACCAATGCAATCCAAAGCACTGTTTCTTTGCTGGCAGTATTTTCTCTTATTTGGAAATCCCAGCCTTTGTGTGCCAGCTCAGTTGACAAACAATGAAGGAATATTCACATCTTTCTCACACTGGCTATCTAAAAACAAGGTTTTGAAGACACTAAAAAATCTCTCTGCCTGGTTTCTTTGCACAGCGACTGATGAAAACAGACAGATTCAAGAGATTTTCGATGAAGTAGGTGACATGAATATCCCCTTTCAAATATATTTTCCTGGGCCCTGAAAAAGCTCAACAGAAGTAAAGGAGTTGATAAATGTGAATGGAATAAAGAAAGGAGAGTTAAGGGCTCTTGCAATTCAAGAGAAGAGCTCATGATGCTCAAAATCTTTATAATGATACAGATGAAGGAGTCGAGTGCACTCTCAGCAAGTTTGCAGGTGACACCAAGCTGGCAGCCCCCTGACACAGGCAAAGCACTTTTGCTGGCTGGCTTCAAGAAGCCCCCAGAGGAGCATTTCATCGGCCCTTTTTGCTTCAGATCCCTTCCCCAGCCAGAAAGGCTGCAGCCAGCAAGGCACGCACACCAACACCATTTGCTCACCCTGTGCACTCTGTGGGTGGCAGCCAGCTGCCTCCCAGAGGCTACTTATGGCCAGGTAGCCTGCTCCACGGTGGGCAGTGCCAGCTGCGCCCTTGCGAGCTTGGCAGCCTGACCACAAGCTGGCAGCCTCCTGACACAGGCAAAGCACTTTTGCTGGCTGGCTTCAAGAAGCCCCCAGAGGAGCATTTCATCGGCCCTTTTTGCTTCAGATCCCTTCCCCAGCACAGTCTTACATGCTCTGAAACTGCTCATTGCAGAAAGAGCTTGCTCTTATTGCTAAAAGATATAAGGATAACAATTCTCTGAAGGGTATTGAGACTTTTATTATCTTTTTAAAAATCTGAAAGATCTCAGTCTGAAATGGTATGATGCAAATGGCGATCTTAGGGGTGAGATTCAGTTTTCTATTAATATGTCAACAATAAAACCACGACAATGAAGGCAGAGTCTAGGCACTGGCAGGTTTCAGTTCTGTGGTCTTCTTTTCTCCAGGCCTGAAGCTGGTGGTGGTCCTGCTGCTGCTCCTGCTTTCTTGTGCACTTTGGGAAGTGCTGGGGAGAGCATACACCAAAAACGCCTCTTGGTCTTGTAGTCCCACCAGCGTTTTCTCTCCTCTGTTTGAACGAGGCCCACCTGGAAGACCTTCCCTTTCACTGGTGGCTTTGTGAAGTTGGAGATCTCAGGTGGCAGGTCTTCAACTCCACCGCCTAGCCTAGGACGCTGACGGAGCGTCCTGGGGGTCCCGCGTGCCACCAGAATCTGCGGGCGCTGGTCCTGTCTGGGAAGCCTGCCGGGTTTCCCCGCAGAGCTCGTGGTACCAGTGGCAGAGTCCGTGTGCAGAGAGGGGCAGCGACTGCGCAGCAAGAAAGGCCGGATCCTTCCTGGCTGGATGAGATGGGGCAGGATGGGACTGCCCTGCCGTGGCGATGCTTGCTGCTGGGAGCAATGTGGCCTGCACAGGGGGCTCCTGTGCCTGCCTGCCTGCCTCTCAGCACCTGTAAAACAGGGAGCGGGCATGAGCCACAGTAGGGTAGGGGGGCACCAGGGATCTCCCAGGCCCACCCGGCCTGGCTGCCACGTGACAGAGGCTGGTACGAGGCTTGGCTTCTCCCAGGGGGCTGGCCCTGCCTGGGAATGTGCCAGGCTGACCCTCAGGGGACTCACCTGACTTCGATGCCACCACTTGCAGCCACCATGTCCACCATTGCTGGCGCCGGTCAGAACCCTACGGGCACATGAACGTGGCACAGTGAAAGGACTTGCGGGGCAGCCCTCACCCCCACCCCAAAGCCCTCAGTCACCTAGCCTCAAGTGACTCCCATCCTCAAATATCCCTACCTGTCGGCGCCAGGAAACGATGAGCAGAGACACCCCAGCCACCAGGAACAGGAGGCTGGGGATAAGGAGAATGCTGTCGACAACCATCGCTCAAAGCTGGTCACGACCGCACTGGCAGAAGCCAAGTGCTGGCCGCTGAATCACATGGGCAGAGCCACGAGATCATAATCCAGCGGGTGGGGATAACTCTGTGAGGTCACAGCCCACACGGAAGTAGGCTGGCAGTAGCCCCCAGCATGGGGATGGGGGGAGTTATGGACATAACTTGAGTATAATAAAAAATGCATAAAATTGGAGCTTTGACAACAAGGGAACACGTGTCCCAGTTTGGGGAGCATCCTTGAGATGCGCTGCTGCCATCCTTGCTTCAAACACCTGAGTTAGGCTCAAGTTAGAATGGGAGAGCGGTTTGAGATGGCTTTTAGTTCTCACCATCCCAGTTCTTTTTTAATGGGTAATTACATGAATCCTCTTCAAACTGAAACTGCTTTGTGCAGAGTTGTACCTGGTGTGTGACCTCCCCCTCCTTATCTGAGTTGTTCCATCATATCGTTCACCCCACCACTGTGAGCAGGGTAAGCAAGAGAGCAGATGGGGGGCAGGGGCATGGCAGTCAAGGTCAGTGCCCCCACAACTTCAGGATTCTCATAAGGTAGCATTCCAGGCACTGGTGTAATTGCTTTTGTCTGAGCAATGCAGATCTGGGCTCCTCAGGACAGCCTCCAGCACTATAGACAGAGACAGTGAAGGCATTTAGTAACTCCGCCTTCTCTGTATCTTCTGTTACCAGGGCACCCACCTCATTCATCAGTGGGCCTACCCTGCCCCTGCTGTTAGTTTTGTCTGCAGTGTACTTGAAGAAGCCCTTTCTGTTGTCCTTGCCCGCTCTTGCTGTTAGAGTTGTTAAACTCTAAGGAGGCCTTAGCTTTCCTAGTTGCCTCCCTTCGTCCTCTGACAACAGTCTTATATTCCTCCCAGGTGGCCAGCCCTCCTTCCGTGATCTGTAGACTCTCCTCTTCGACTCGAGTTAGCCCAGCAGTTCCCTCTTTATCCACGCAGGTTTCCTGACTCCCTTGCTTGACCTGCTACCTGTTTGGGATGCTCTGATCATGAGCTTGGAAGCTGCAGCCCTTGAATGCTAACCAACTGTCTCGGGCCCCTTTACCTTCAAGTACCCTGTCCCATGGGATTTCCCCTAGCAATTGCTAGAAAAGGACCAAGTTGGCCCTACTGAAGTCCAGGGTGGTGAATCTGCTTAGTTTTCTATTCCTGCCACATGAGATCCTCAACTCCATCATCTCCTGGTCACTGCAACCAAGGCTGCCCTCAACCTTCACCACTTCAACTGTGCCCTCCTTGTTAGTGAGAACAAGATCCAGCAGCACTCCTTTCCTACTTGGCTCATCCACCGTTTGCATCAGGAAGTTATCATCAGTGCACTGGAGGAACCTCTTGGGTGGCTTGTGGATGGCTGGCTGAGTAGACCTTCTGGCAAAGATCAGGGTAGTTAAAATCCCCCCTGATAACCAGGACTTGTAATTGCAAGGCTGATACCAGCTGCCTGTAGAAGGCCTTGTCAGCTTCCTAGTTCTGATCCAGCGGCCTGTAATAGACACCCACAACAGTGCCACCCATGCCAGTCTGCCCCTTAATTCCCACCCACAGTCTCTCAGCCCGCTCCTCATCCAGCCCTGGACAGTACTCCATGCATTCCAGTTGCTCTCTCACATAACGAGCAACTCCAC
Source organism: Tetrao urogallus (assembly GCF_951394365.1). Lineage (NCBI taxonomy): Eukaryota > Metazoa > Chordata > Aves > Galliformes > Phasianidae > Tetrao > Tetrao urogallus. Next base: position 72,062,540 of record NC_136814.1, on the reverse strand, counting down.
CACCTCGCCTTGCTGGCCTGTCTTTCCTGGGAAGGACACAGCCATCCACGACCACATTCCAACCGTGTGATCTGTCCCACCAGGTCTCTGTAATTGCCACCAGATCTCAGGGTGGAGGCCAGTCACAAGCGGTGTCCCCCAGAGGTCGGTCTTGGGACCGGTCCTCCGCAACATCTTCATCAGTGACACAGACGAAGGCGCCGAGTGCACCTTCAGCAAGTTTGCAGGTGACACCAAGCCGAGCAGTGCAGGCGATACACTGGGAGGAAGGGAAGCCATCGAGAGGGACCTGGACAGGCTGGAGAAGTGGGCCCATGAAAACCTAATGAGGTTCAATCAGGCCAAGTGCAGGGAGTTGCACTTGGGTCGGGGCAATCCCAGGTATTTATACAAACTGGGGGCACATCTCCTTGAGAGCAGCCCTGCGGAGAAGGACTTGGGGATCCGGTAGATGGGAAGCTGGACATGAGCCAGCAGTGTGCGCCCGCAGCTCGGGAGGCCAACTGTGTTCTGGGCTGCATTAAAAAGGGGTGGCCAGCAGGGAGAGGGAGGTGATTGTCCCTCTCTGCTCGGCTCTTGTGAGGCCCCATCTGGAGCACTGCGTCCAGGCCGGGGCCTCCAGTACAGGAAGGACACCCTCCTTTTCATCCCAGGCCTTTCTATGATTCTATGATTCTATTATTGTAAGGGAATTTAAAGGCAGAAATAACGAAGAAAACAGAACGAGAATAATAGACAGAAAATAAAACAAAATACACTTTAAGCTAACACTTTAAGCTAACAATTTAACTGTTTCTTTTAACTCCTGATCTGATGGCTCACTTACTGCAAGTCTTTTCAATCTGTCTTTTGAAATCGAATATATATAAAAAAATCACCCTCGTGAGAGCTTGATGTTGCATCTAGCTAATTTAGCATTAATAATCCAATCTTCCTCTAATAAGCTGTTAAATTCTTTATCTCATTGATTAACCCAGATAGGATTATAATCTAATGTATAAGTTAATTCCTCAAGCTATGGAATAAGAAACAAGAGGTAGAGAAAAAGGGTCTCTTTCTGCTGGATGGTCATGTAAATCTACTAGGTGAGGTTTGTCCAAGTTCAGTTCTACCAGATTGAAATTTTACGGAGGACAAAATAAAAGTAGGTCCCTATGTAGTCCTATTCATGGACTTCAGGAACATCTGAGTGACCATAGAAAATCATTTCAAGGCCTTGAAAGAGTGTATCAGGAAGTAACTTCTTTATCTAAAAGCATTCGTTCTTGATGCTCATTGAAGTATTATTTAATTGTGTTAGAAATTACTGAAATGTCAGTAGATATATTTTGCTACTGAAGCACCAGAATACTTCTCAGAATCTGGGTTTCAGTGCAGGCTTCAGCTAAATCTGTCTCCTTTGGAAGGAGGCCTTGCTAGTCATGGATTTTTACACAAGGAAAACCAAAGCATGCAGAGGCTGCAAAATTATCCAGTTATTGGATAACTACAGAACTGAAATTGAAGGCTAAGTCACATAGGAGCAGATAGACAACCAGTCTTGATCTCCAGCCCTTTTTGTTTGTATAGAAGCTGATCTGTAGCTTTCATCATGAGACTGGTATTATGAAGGAATTTTGACTCAGAACATCAGAGCTGTGTTAAGCCCACTTCACAGAAAGAACAGTGGCATGCAATCATGTGCACTGTTCAATTTTTAGCATGCTGCTTGTCACAGTTTTGATTCATGCCATCCTTCCAGACAGTATATAAACACGGTTCAAGTGACATGAATCAAAAACTGTTTACAATAGTCAGTATGAATGTGACTGTGGTTTTTTTGGGGAGGAGAAGGATGTTGGATGCGATCTGTGTATTGTACTTAAAACACAATAAACAAACAAACAAAAAATATAAATGAATATTAAATATAATTTTTAAGAGGAAAGAAATGAAGGTATACTCTTTCAATCTGGTAACTAGTATAGTGATAACCCCTCTAGATCTGGTTAAGATTTTGCCATGTATTTAGCTATATAGCTCAGTTAGCTGTCTGTATGGGGAGAGAAGTGTCAAACTACCAGCTTTCTCAGAGGAAATTACCTTGAAAGCTAGGCCATGGCTAAATTAGTCTGAGTGATAAAAGTGGAAATACTACTTTTCTGAAACAGTGGTCAGGCACTGGAATGGGCTGCTCAGGGAGGTGGGGGAGTCACCGATCCTGGAGGTGTTCAAGGATTTTGTATTGAGGGATATGGTTTAGTGAGAACTATTGGTGATAGGTGGATGGTTGGACTGGATGCTCTTGAAGGTCTTTTCCAAACTTGGCGTTTCTATAATTCTGTGATTCTGTGATAATAGGAGCAAAGGACTCGCTACCCACTGGTAAGCAAAAATGGATCCATCTTTACAGAAGACATAAAGAAACAATCCACCACAATCCACTAGTGAGGTAAGAATAGAAAGAGGAAAACATTTTCATAATGAATTATCACCATATTAGTTTGCAAACATATTTTTCTAAAATAAAAATAAAATTTAGTTGATTCTCTTTTCCTTAGGCCTCTTTAGCTAGAACAGTTTTATTTAGTTAGAAGTTATTGATTTAAAATACAGAATTAATGTCTATTCTTTAAGTTCTGAATTAGAGCTTTAACTAAATCAAAATGTTACATGAAGCTGTTATTACACTTCTTTCCCAGTAATGATGATGATAACATTATTTAATTCAAAGTTTTCAATATCATTTGTTTTTTGTTGTTGTTGTTTTCTTTGTTTCTTTGTTTTTTAATTACAACTTTGGAATCATTTGTTTTCATGCTAATAAATTAATTTTATCTGCTGATTAACCCAGAGAATTTCTTTACAGATTTGAGTGTATATAAAAACAAATTTTAGCTATAGCTTGTTCTCATGGTTGCTGATGTTTGAAAGTTTAGATCTCCTACGTTTGTTCAAATTTTCTGGTAATCATCGTGTTAATAATATGCACAACCTGTAATAATAATGTGTTTTTCTGTTTTCACTTGTGTTGGATTTGAAGGTCATTCACACAATTATTGACAAAATGCTCATGACTTACTTAACCATCAGCTAAAGATTTGTGGTCCCCACTGATCTTTCTTTCAGATGTGAATGTCAAGACAAGATGCTGAATCCACATTCATCTTGCTTTTCTCAACAGATGTCTGATCTTCTCTCATGTATTGTAATGGATTGCATTTGTTTCTTCAAGACCTTTAAAAGTTATATTTACAGGAGAAATTTCATAGTGACAAAGGCCTTGCTTTGCCTTTTTTTTTTTATAATTCATACTCACAATGACTACAAGGGCTGCTCCAAAAGTAATGCCTTCTATTTTATTATGTTGGCCCACAGGCATATGTTAGTGATATGGCAGTAGAGGTTGAACGTTTCTGCAGCATTCTGTTACATCTTGTTGCCTTGTGACAGATGGCAGCAGAAGGGCAGTCTGACAAAATAGTGTCTGACAGGGAAATACATGTGAAGGAAAGGTATGTCACTGAATTCCTCCATGTGGAAAAAAATTGCATCCACTGACACTCATCTGTGCTTGCTGAACATTTCTGGAGACCAAATAATAGATATGAGCACAGTGAAGAGGTGGGTAGTGTGTTTCAAAAAACCATGTCAACAAAACCATGATAGCAACTGTGAAATAGTGGGTCACCTCTACTGGTACAGATTTTTACAAACATGGCATGCTGGCTCTTGTTCATTGCTTGTGAGAAATGCACAGCTAATGATTGTGCCTATGTTGAAAAAATGGTGTTTTGTAGCTGAGAATTTATCAAATAGTGCTGTTATGCTCTTTGTATCTGCTGTAGTTTCCATGGAAATAAATAGGAGGCATTACTTTCAGAGGGACCTACATATTTAGAAGGTGCTGAGTGAACCTAGCGAGATCCTGAGCAACATCAGTTCTCATAGAAGCTAGTGATGTTAAGGGTAGTTTGCTATCCAAGGAGACCTTTAATATTTCAAAGTTAGTTAATCCATTTGTCTTGCAAAATAAATGGATAAGACTGGTGAGGAAAGCATCTTACCTGCGGCTCCCCTGAGGTAGATCTGTACTGCAGTCACAGAACTGCAGGCTGGCTTTCCTGGCACAGAGCTCTGCATGCGTTTCAAAACCTGTCCCAAAGAGAGAGCAGCAACTGCCAGCAGGGTTGATAAGTTAGGCATGTGACAGAGTTTTCAGAAAACATCTGCCAAGTCCAATCATGGGTAGACGATAGTTTATGAATCTGACAAAGCACAGTCATGAACAGAACACATGTTTGTGTTTTAGCCTGCAGGGACTCGAGCAGCTCTGAGTAGAAGTTAAAACTCCACAGTGTGGGTAAGAAAAAATCCTTAGGTATTTAATCTTAAAATCCCTTATGTACTCTGTAATGTCCCAGCCTGCTGTCATAGTCCCAGGTAGAAAACTAGGCCTGTATTCTTAATTCCTAGTCTTAGGCACAATGCTAAGACCTCAGTTGAATCCCTGAGCATGCAGATAAGACCCGTTTAAAGTGCGTGAGAGAGATCCTCTGGGACTGGAGGAGTGAGACTTTCTGCAGCAAAGCTGGGACTCCTGCACACCACACCCATGCATCTGGCTGTATTTGGGCAGCTAGGAGCTAGAAATTGGAATATGAATGTGTGCCAAATTCATGTAGCTGTATGTCTTTGGCTGTCAGTTGGCTGCCACAAAATCCACAATATGACCCAAATAATGGGTGCCAAACCCAAGCAATAAAGTTCCATTCAATATAGACACACAAATATCCATAGAGTATGGACCATTTTCAGCCATTTAGGACTGTACTCATGTCACAGTTTGTCAGAGTTGTTTGTGGAGGGAAAGTAGATAGGACCCCCAAGCTACCTACATGCTTTTAAAGGCTTTGGCCTTTGGACACCATAGAGCATCTGTGCTTTCGCACCCAGTGTAGTCATGCTTGGTGGTTAAATAGCAGATGTCAGCCTCCAGTTGACAACTGTCATGAATACTAACAGATACCATAAAACATGAAATCCATTCACAGATGGCCTTGTTCTGGGGGAAATAAACATTAATTTTATGTCCATATCAGAGGCAGTGAGCTGAATTTTCTTCACTCCCTTCTTACCGGCTTAAAGGCAGCCAGCTCTGCCAAACAAAACTGAGATCCAGGACCTCAGTGTTTTATGGGCTGGTGTGGCAGAGGAAACAGATTTAACCACTGTTTCCCCTCCCCCTGATTTCCCAGGAGCCGGAGAGCTTGCTCAGGATCCCTATCAGAATTCCATTCAAACCATCTCATCTTTTATATAATCAGCCTGACAAGCTGTTGGTTTCAAAGACAAGATAAGACTTGGCCACAGCTGAGATGGTAGTTTACAAGGAGTACCAACCATTTCAACTATGCCTCATTAAGACACCAGTATTTTGCCAGAGATGTTCCTCTCCTCTTGCTCTGTGCCCCAAACCTTTCCTGGCAGTCTGGCCTCAAGTCAAGTGTGTGTAGCACCAAGTTCTCTAAGACTTCAGACTCGGTCAACAATGAATTGATTTTGTTTTCAGCTTGTATAGAGAGATCACCATCAGTTCTCCTAGACAACATCTAGGACTTGTGCTAACTAATTTTCCTCTGATTTTGTCACTGTAAGGCACTTCAGTTCTTTAATACTGATGTGGCTGCACGATAACAGCAATGAAGATAAAGTACCTTAAAAATAGGCAATAAGCCTTTTAACTCTTATGAGCAAATCAAAGCTACTCTGAGCAGCCCACAGAGGTAAGAATGGCTGTTTATCTTCATTTACAGCTACTGTGGGGAGGCACCAGCATGTAAATTCATCAGCTCAGGGGCAACAGCTGAAATAATTCTGGAGTCATAGTTTGCTATAGGGAAGGGAGAAACTTTCTCCTCACCTCTGCCAACTCATCTCATCATGTACCAGGTGTTGCTTCTGGAGCCACCTAAAGATTTTTAGTTAAGGAGTGCTGGTCACTGTAGGCAATGCCATCCCCTGCTGCTGTGACTAGTGCTAAGCTGAAATAGTAACGATACAGAAAGAAGTATTTAAATGCAACCAAATCTTTAGACTCCTGGAGTGCAAGGTGTCCCTCCTAGCACAGGGCACGTGAGGGAATCATTGGTCTGCATGCAGCATGTCTTAAAGAGAACTTAAATTACTTCCTTTTTTATTTCTCACAAGACTTTTTTTTTTTTTTTTCAATGTGAAGAGCAGAGTTTCCTTATTCAAACTTACCCAGCGGTTAGTGGGCATCTGAGATATGCCCCGAGAGCTAATTCTCATCTTGCCTTGCAAGTGAGGCACTCTTGATTATCAAAAGGGAGTACCACATTTCTGTGCATGCCTACCTGTGTGACCTGGTGTAGGGAACTTGCTTTGGCAGGGGGGTTGGACTCGATGATCTCTGGAGGTCCCTTCCAACCCCTAAAATTCTGTGATTCTGTGATTCACAAACAAAAGGCAAACAGAAAGCACAGAAACCTTAGCAGAAGCTCAAGGGTCCGCTGAATGTGCCATCATTGTCTCTCTGAGGAGACATGATGGAGCAACATGTCTAGAATCATGAACCTAAGCTCTTTATTACATTCACCTTGTTTAATATACCTGCATGGCGGCAAAAGGGAAATCTGACACAGATATGAGAGATGATAATTAGTTATAAACACATTTTTATTATTCGTTCTCAATTTTGCTTCTTTGCTCACAAATCTTGATTGAGCAATCCCTGTGATTTACAAAAAATGATGAGTAGAAATTTTACAGATAAGTTTTGTTACCATTAAGAAAGGTATTCTTTATTGGCAGCACTGGCGTGGTATTGAGATAACTGTCCAAGAATGCTCTACGAGTTGATCATTAGTAAGCAGGCTATATTTTCACGTGCATTACATATTCATTACATTTTCAAATTCATTAACCTGTCCACCCCCAGTGACTGCCTAACAGACATAGCCTTGTTTGGCAATCTTTAATGTCACCTAGTGTCATCTAGCACGGTGATGGTCCATTGTTAATCCTCAGGGGTCGTTTACTTCCTCTCAGCACTCCTTCTGTCCCAGAGATTGCTGTGGAATTCAAGGACAATAGGAGAAATCTCTGCACACACAGATAGGAAGACAAAGGGGAACATCTGTCATAATTTATTTGTTCTGTTTCTTTTGACCTGTTAAAACAGACCAGCCTTACAACATGTAAGGTGGTATCTACAATACCACATCACAGTTATCATCCACAATATCTAAGGACTAGTATAGTGTTGCAAGCAAGCATAAACAGAATATTTTGTGTAAGTACTTATTCAAATCACCTGCTATTATGAGGAGGCACATAACTACTTTACACACAGATAACCAGCTCAGGCATAGTGACTGTATTTTCTTTCTGCTTCCAGACAGCAGGAGGGGAGCAGTTAATGATGCTAAGCTTGGTTACAATTTTCTGTCATTGCTATCAAACCCTGTAATTCCTTATTTCTGTTTTCTGCCGAATCTCCTACTCAGCAGTACTTGCTTAGTAGAAACTCTCTGGATATTTTAGTTTCAGGTTTCATCTGGTTCATTGTCCCTAACAGGACATCACTTCGTGTTGGGTCAAAAGCACCTTATCTGCTACTTCATAAAATTTCTTATTCAGAGCAAAATAGGAGGAGGAGGAAGATATATCAATAAGATAAAAGTAAACACTTAATGCCACTACAGTTCGATTTTTTTTCTTTCCTGTCATCATATTTTTGACAGTGTTTCACACCTCAGGATACCACAAAAGGGTTGTTTTTTCAGACAGGAAGGAATAAACTTCAGAATTTTAACGGCAAAAAGACTCAAAGCATTTGTTGATCAACTCGGAAATTGCTGCAAGCATTCCACATGGTGAGCTTGTCCTCGTGCTGTTCTTCCTACTTTTTTTTTTCTCCCCATAAAATCTAGTTGATAAAATACATATATCTACTATTGATACATCCTATTTTGGAATCCTCCATTGGTGGGAGCAGCAGATGCTCTACCCATTCTTTGTCTCCTCCTTAGCCCCATTTTATATTATTTTTAAAAGAACGTTGCCAGAGAAAGTGAATTAGTGAACATATTCTTCAATGTGTAGCACTGAGATAAGTATTTCCAATATGATGTGTAAACAAAATACAAGCAACTCTATAAAACAGCCTGAGTTTACAAATAAAGTATATTTGAGCATCAGGCATCAGATTTTTTTTCACCTTTTTCTCTCTGTAACAACATTTCTGAGTTTAGAAGGGGTTTTCCCAGTGGAGGCAGAGACCTTAGGAATCATTACTAATATTTCGTTTAAAAATATATCGTGGACATCTACTGCCTTGGAAGGAACACATTCATGAGACTGTCAAAGCAGACAACAGAATCTGAAGAAAAAAGTCCCCCACATTCAGGTCTGCCGGGTGCTCGGTTTGTGAGATGAGATCACCTGTGAGGCAGACCTGCCCTGAGGGGCGGCAACAGCCAGGAATGGGGGTTGAAGTCACTTGATTGCCTGAGGTGGCAAACAACAGTTACAGAGCAATTATCTCTCCCTGCTGAAGATGAAGTTGCACTTCCTAACGATAGTGTGATGGGAACAGGGAAGAAAACAGCATATCCTGAGAAAGGAGCTGAGTATGAGAGGAGTAAATGCTGTAGTAGTGCTCTTGTTGTAGAGTTCATAGAATCATAGAATGGTCTGGGTTGAAAATGACCACAATGATCTAATATGTTCAACCTGCCTGCCCTCTGCAGGGACACCAACCACCAGACCAGGCTGCCCAGAGCCACATCCAGCCTGGCCTTGAATGCCTTCAGGGATGGGGCATCCACAACCTCCTTGGGCAACCAGTTCCAGTGCGTCACCACCGTCTGGGTGAAAAACTTCCTCCTAGTATCTAACCTGAACCTCCCCGTCTCAGTTTAAGACCAGTTCCTCTTGTACTATCATTATCCACCCATGTCAACAGCCTTACCACCTCCTGTGTATATGCTGCCCCTTCAGGTATTGGAAGATGGTAAGGGAGAAAGAAACTCAACAGGAAGGAAGGAGAAGAAGGGTAGAGAGAGGAAAAACTAGGCATTCATGCAAGGTTTCCCTTCATGTTAGATTTTAGGACTTGGGTATCTGAAGTCTAACTTGCTATTGTTACTGCACATTGAACTGGTGGAAGAGAGGAAAAGAAGAATTGCAGTAGTGTGAATGACAAATCAAGGAAGAGTGCTGACTTAGGGTTAGGGTAGGGTTCTATCCCTGGGATAGGGATTCTTCTATCCTTAGGAATAGGGTTCTATCCCTAACTTAGGGATAGAAAGTGAGGCACACCGAGTAAAAGCATCTCCTTCAGAAAATCTGCACTGTTTTGGCTGGATGAGTTTGGTGTGGGGGATGTAAGAACATCTGGAGAGGAAAAAAAAAGGTGGTGACGAAACTTCATCGCTGCCATCCAGTATTTAAAATGAGAGAACAAAAATGAGGGAAATATTTTTATATGGGTGAGCAGAGACAAAACAAGGGGGAACAGCTTTAAGCTCAAGGGGATGTGTAGGTTGGCTTCCAGAGGTAAGAATCCTATGGAGAGAGTGGTGAAGTGTGGGAATATGCTGCCCAGTGAGGGTGTGAATAGTCTGATCTGTGAAGGTGTTCAAGGACAGATTGGATGGGAGCCCTGGGCAGCCTGGTCTAGTACAAGACCTGAAGCTTGATGGCTTTATCTGTGTTGGGGGATTAGAATTCTATGAAGCATAGGGAATCTTCCCAAAGCTGTTAAATGGTTCATGGGAGGGTGGTTCTGTGTGAAGTACCTTTGGGCCATTCTGTTGCAACCCCTCCCTGGCCCGGTAGAGGGTGCAGGTTCAGGTACTGCTTGTGGCTGGGGCAACCTCCCCGCTGTGTGGGTGGAGGTTTCTCTCTGGGCTCCTGAAGATTTGGTGGATTATTGTGCTGTGGCTGGGCAGGCCAGCCTGTACGTTGGGCATTGGTGGGAGCTGCATGCTCCATGGGGCTTTCTGGAGATGCTGAGACATGGGGTACCGTCCTGTAGGCAGGGCTGTGTGTACCCATTGTGCGTGGTGAGATGTGTTCTCAGGGACCCCCAATACTCAGGTGGGTATTTCTGGCCTGGCCTTCTAGAGGTGTGGTGCCAAGAGACATGGGGCTGGGATCCCGAGCTCGGCTTTTGGCCATGCTGCCCCACTGTCTGGCTGCTGAATGCTGTTCCTGCCACTGAGGGGGAAACTGAGCTCTGTGGCTCCTGGGTGTCATTGCCTTGCTGTAATCAGGGTCGAGGGGTGGGAGCCTTTGTGCTCCACTGGCAGCCTGCATGGAGTGACTGCTTTGTTAGAGGGGTGCAGGTCAAGATGCCCCTGACTGGAAGAGAGGGAGCCTCCCTTGGTCTTTGGGACCTGGGCTGCCCTGTAAGGGTGCTGTGATGCCCTGGAGTCCCAGGCCCTTTGCGATGGACATGACGGCTTGGGGCGCCCTGTAAGCAGGGAGCCGGCCCTTTGCTCACTGCTTTGCATGCCCAGCCTTATTTGCCCAGGGTGCCCGCCTCTGTGGCCTGCTGCATTGCTGTTGGGAACCCTGTGGGGTATCAGAGTGGTGAGAAAAGCTGCTTTTCAGCTGTTTCTGCTGGGTCGGCTTGGGGGTGGGGCATGCAAGGTCTTCCTCGGCCGGGTGGTCATGTGCAGAGCTCCCTTGGGCTGTTGTGTAGCCTGTTTTGTTTGGGTGGGGCAGCTGGTGCTCCTTTGGGCCTAATGACTTTTTCCTTCATTTGCAGGAGCTGCTGCAGGAGGGAGAAGGCAAAGTGCTGGGAGGAAGGAGCCAGCAAGAAGAGGGGCCGTGAATTGGCTTTTTTGTTGGCTTACTTGCCCATTACACAAACTAGGACGACAAGAAAAACAAGTAATATTTGTTCTCTTCCTATAGATTTTCATTACTTTTGGTGATAAAGGTTTCTTTGTGTTTTGTTTTTCATATGGTGCCTATTTGTTTTGCTTTTTTAGTCCTTTTTTCATTTCATGAATCCTTAGGTATTCTTTAGCATAGCTTTCATCCCCAGTACATTTGGTTGGCTGCTTTTTTATGGAGTGAAGAAAGGTACTTGTAACCTTTGCATCATCTGAATCTCTTGGTGACTGTTATTTGTGTGGAAGCACTAGCAGCTGCGGTAGCATTTCTTACTTGTCCAACTCCCTTTCCTGTTTAAGGCAGGCCTATGTGCAGGTTCTGTTTGTGCAATATAATGTCCGTGTTCCAGCAGTATTTGTGCTGGGCATGTTTTTTTCTGGGCTGTTGCAGGGATATTATTAGCCTGTTGGTGGATGTTTCTTTGCATCGATGATTTGAATGAGAAGCTCTCATGGAGTTGTGTAGATGTTTAGTCCTGGCTAACTGTTTATGAGGTTATATTTGCTAGCGGTTTGTCCTGTGGATTCCTTTTGTAAAACTGAATCTTTTGTGTATTCCAGGGGAAATTGAGTTCTCATTTGCATGTCTGGTGTTTTTTGTTTCTTAGTGTTATGGTTATAGGTGGCAGTTATCTGGCTCAGCACCATGCTTTTTGTTCTGTTTCCTGTAGGATGGGAGTGAAAACAGTTGACAGGGATAGTGGCAAATGAATTAGATCTATTGAGTTGAGATAAACGTATCAGCTATGTCTGTAGATAGGAGGAAGGTAAAAAAGAATATTTGTTATTATGTCCATGTGTGTATATATGTATAAAACCAGATGCTTTCTAATTGTTTGCCACTAATTGGCTGACTCCCAGCTTGTTCCCCAGAAGCAGAAGGAAGCCCATTGAAATACCATGCCTTTCAAAACTTCCTATGTATTTTCTCCGTAGACAGTGGTGATATAGAGAAGTTTAATTATTTTTAAATTGTCCTCTGATGCTGTGCTGGATAAGGAAAGCCAGTTATATTAGGGAATGTTTTTAGGTGCTGTATCTTGACCATCCGTGCTACTCGTGTCTTGTGTTGGGTCTTACCGACTTTAGGCTTATGGCAGTGACTCCTTCCTGCTCCCTGACTCTTCCACGTACACAACAATTTGATTTATTTTGGGCATTGACAACAATAGATTATTTCCAAAGGTTAGCTGTGATTTGAACTTCTTGTGGCTGAATAACTTAGCTGTGTAGCTGCAAGCTGTTCTTTGTCAGTTGTGAACAGCAGCAGACAATAATGTTGAGTATATTTTATTTACAAAAGAGTGGTGACGATTGGACTTCTTTGTAAATTTCAGTCACAAGTACTTTGTTTCATGTGTTGTTAAGTGTCTCCCTAACTTTGAATCATCAACAGATGGAAGGTAGTGACTGGGTGCATCTGGATCAGATATGTAGTATTTTGCATTTTCCAAGCTCGTTGCAAAATTTTATCATATAAACCTTCATTATTATTATTATTAGTAACACACTTGCAAAAGAATTTATTTTCACAGATTATTAGTGAATTTGTTAATACTTAACACTTCTAATCTCGCTATGATTCTTACTTACATCTGAGAAGGTTAGCTCTTCTGCAAGTGACCTTATTAGTTTTGTCTATTTTTGGCAAGTGCCTGGCCTTGTTCTTGGCTGTGGAACAAGCTGAGGAACACTTGTGGAATATTTAATGTTTTGGTATTTAAGGGCACAACAAATGCAAATATTGTAGCATTGAGGTAACATCTGTATTTTACAGGAGGCAAATCCTGGCATATATTAAATATAGTAGCATGACACTGCAGCTTTCTGTTGAAGTTTACCTGCCCAATGTCTAAAGAAAAACAAATGGAAAAAAGAATTAGGGGACACTCGCTTGCAATATCTGAATAGGTTTATGAATAGTTGAACCAAAATGTGTTACTTGTGTATCTAAACAATAGAAGCTAATCTGGGTAATCATTTAATGCCAGTGGTTTTTAATTTGTAAGATTTTTTTTTTTTACGAACAGCTATGTTGAATGAACACAGGAGCAGATGAATGAGCTCATCTGAATAGTACCTGCAGCCTATACAGTCTCATTACTATGTCGTCAGTACTTTTAATTGCAGCACAACAAAACAGTATGATGGAACAGTGCAACAATGCATCTGCAAGGGAGCTTTGTGTTTTTTTTTTAACTCAGACAGTTAGTAATTGATATTTAACATGGAGCATGAAGGTTTGAATTTCCCAGACATCTTAAGCTGATTCCTTGGCTTTGATTTTTCTTTTTATTCTTACAATAGCATTTGATATCCTATTGTACCTTGAAGTCAGATTAATTCTACTGCATTTAAGTACATGCTTTTCACCACTTCTGAATGTGGGGTCAGGCAATTGTGTTGAGGGCAAGGCTCTGAGGAAGGGTAAGCAGGAATGCTAAGATGACCGTCATACGTTCTCTAAAGCATGTCACTTCCTATTTGTCTCAATCACATTGCTCAGACATGGCATCTTCCAGCCATAGCATGAGAGAATGCAGATGGCAAGGGTATTGGCTTTGATTACTGTTCCAGTTGCGGAAATACACTGTTTACAACTGTGCTTGAGCAGCTGCAGAATATAGGGTGATTTAGCAGTTTTCAGCTCCTTATTGTAAATTATTTTCATGTTCACCATAAAGTGTGTATGTTGATCTGTCCATTGGTATGGGGAAAAGCTAATGAGTGCTCTATCTGGGGATGTCTTTTTAGGCAGACAGAGTTTGCACAGCCATTGTAGCTAAAGGTAACATTTAGTTCTTGTACTGCCTGCGTGTCCCAAGTACATTTTCCAAGTGTCAGTCTCAATCTCTGTTTCTTTGCCCTTCCTTCTCTCTGGTGCATGTAGCTGACACTGTGAAATGGATTTTTCTTCCATTTGAATTTCACTGATTTCTTCAACCCTGTTTGCCTGGGGGCAGAACAACAGAATATTTTCCAGTCTTCTCCATTTTGCTCTGACATTCAGCGCTCAAGACTACACTATATGTGGTCTGTACTTACAGATGATCAGAAGTACTCCCTGTTATGGCTAGCTCTTCTTTTTATATTATTTTCCTTAAGTATTTTTTATTTAAACATTACTGCTGTGTTTCCTGTGCCCATTCAATCCTCTCAGCTTTGTGTCCTGAGCCACTGCTAAGTCATCTTGCTTACTGAGAGTACAGGGGCAGGCTATGCTATCCAGGAGCTTCCCTCAATCCAATTGTATTGAGTGGGGGCATGATGAGCTCATCCTACCAAAATGATATCGTGCTGCTACAAGGGCTCCAGTGAGCAGAGTTACCAAAAAAAATTCTATCTGGTTGTTATCTTAGTTTATGTCAGACATAAAAGGGCAGAAGCATTGCTGCTGGCTTTGGATGAAGCCAGGTGAAGCTGGGTTCTTCATGTGTACTTGTGCTTTTGCAGAGCCTTGACTTCTGAAGCTCTGTAATGTGGACAAAGATTTCAAATAAAATTCAGCAACAGGACAGACACTGTTATGGCAGAGGTGAGTGCTAGATTCAGAACTGCGATCTGAACTTCTCTCTCCTTCCTCCACCCAAATGGCACTGCCCTGTCTCAAAGCAATAAGCATGAGTTTATTTTGTTATTAGTCCATGTTTTTCTAGTCCCTAGAATTCTCCCTTTTTATGTGACTAGATTGTACTAACTGTAGACGAGTAGTTTAGTGCCTAGACTGGACTGGTGCCCGACAAGGATCTATCGGGAGAGATCTTTTCAGATCATCCCTAAGAAACAGCAGAGATCTTGGCCTACTTTAAAAAGCACAGTTACCGACAATTGCTTTCCATTGAGAACATGACTAGAGGGAAAATAGGTCTCCTTTTTAGAAACTAGCCTGCTAGTCAAATGTTTTCTAAGGAAATGGGAGAACCAGCTCCTCTGAGGGTGCATTGTTTTAGAAAAGCATCCATGGTACTGTGCTGCAAGTGTTTTAAAATAAGAAAAGCACTTCCTTGCCTTGTAATTGTGTGTCACAGTGCAAAGAAGGTGTCAAGATTAATTGAGCTGAAGAAAGAGTGTTTACTAAAGAACATGGTAGCCAGAACATGTACTGGTCCTTGTTTTTATATGTGTTTATTCTGCCTAAGACAGGGACCTCATGGAGGGAGAATGTCTATAGACTATTTAATCAAGCAGAGGAGGTGGATGATGGCTGTAAGCAGAGAATTGCACTTCAAAGGTAATGTTAAATAGCAAAGAACCATTGAAAGTAGAGCTGGGAAGTAATTTTGGCTTCTGGTGCCATTCTTACACCTAATTCCGACTAAATTGATATTTTATTTCTTTTGATTCTGTCTCTTGTCCTGAGATATGAGTGAGATGGAAAAGAAGGTGCAGTTGAATTAATTTATTATTATTATTTAAGTACTTTGTTAATAACTTAGAGAATACTTAATCTGTGATAATTTTAGTGCTCTAGGGATCATCAGTGCTATGTTTTTGCTGAGCTGAAGCCTGTTATTTTATGGGCCTTCAAGGTGTCAGGTGCTTCAGGACTTCTGTTTCAGGCGTTAATTTTCAGTGAATCCTTATGCTAATTATAGGACAGCCACAAAACATTTCTCTGTGCTCTGCATTAAATATTGTGTAAAATCCTGGTTCTCTCTGTAGTAGCACAGCTACCAGGGGACTCTGGACATGTCAGACCTGTGAACAAGGAGCCTGCGGAAAATCTTGCCCTGGGTTTCAGCTGATGTTACTGCGTCAGCCTGAATCACTGCAGGAAGGACGGAGCAGCAATGCTTTTCTGTTTCTCAGCACCGTCTCTTACATTAGTCTGGTTTATGTAACATGCTACGTTGCATAGTTTCATTTCAATCTCTGCAGTGTTATACTGTTGGCATGTTACTATTGCTGTTCGCTTAAAAATAGAGAAGGCATAACAGGGAATGTATGCTACAGCGAGGGTGACAGATGGAATTCTTCCACTTATATAAAAAATGCAATGTAATGAATATTTATGCAATTGCTTTTTTACTGTGTAACAATACAATGTATGGGTCTTTTTCCCTGATCGTAGTCCTTGCAATGCTACAGCCTTCTGGAGATTCTCATATAAATCAGATGCTGAGGAAGAATCTGCTTTCTTCTCATTAGGAAGTAGGAAAAAAAAGATGCACCTTCTTTCAGAAAGTAGAAAAAAAAAAAAAATCCCATGGATATTTAATTATAAAAAACTTTTTTATCACAAAAAAGTGATGTCATAAAATCAAATATTCTAGCAAGGAAATATAGCATGCTTTGCATGTTCATATTGTTTGACCCCGAATCAGTTCTTTTTCGGGAGAGACCCTCCAGATAGTTGAAAGTTTTATGTTTAGCCTTTCTGCATGTCTTTGTAGCTATTTTCCATACTAATTTACAAAACCTGTGAAAGAACCTGTAAAATTTCTCTCTTTTAGATTTTTGGGACACTAAAAAAAAAAAAAAAAAAAAAAAAGGTACCCATAAAAAAGTATTTTCAGAAGAAAGCAGTTCCTAAATGATTGATCCTAAACAAATTCAGTAATTGGGAATACAGAAGTTCATACCTTACCTTCCCAAATATCTAACTATGGCT
This sequence comes from Tetrao urogallus, assembly GCF_951394365.1. NCBI lineage: Eukaryota > Metazoa > Chordata > Aves > Galliformes > Phasianidae > Tetrao > Tetrao urogallus. The sequence goes on along the minus strand of NC_136814.1, from coordinate 72,046,022 downwards.
CAGGAGCACTCTCAGGAAAGCAGAACTCCAAATGCTTTGTCAGCTGAATTCTTCTTGCTGCCTTGTACTGTCTGTGAATCCACAACCAAAGGGATTGTTTGTAAGCAGATGTGGCAAGTTCTTAATAAACCCTTGAACCTTGAGCTTCTAACTAAGTGTAATAATAGTGACCTATTATTTTTAAAAGTTGAGCTGCTCAATTTAAAAATCTAAGATTATTTAATCTACCATCATCTCCAGCAATATCAATGGACTTTTCTGGTCATTGCACTAGATTTGCTAAAGAGAGAAGAGCTGAAATGAGCATGTTCAGCTTTGCCATCTATCATACTCTACTGGAGAGCGTTCTGTTTGTTTTGCAGCATAATTAAATGTTGTCTTTAAGGAGTTCACTTATTGCTTATTTGCATTCTACAGTTATAAAAGGAAAATTGCTGTATTTTGTAAGCTTGGGCTCTACAGATCTGTAACAAAAGTGTGTCTATTTACTATATTTTGGAGAAGACTCTGGGGAGGCCTCATTGTGGCCTTCCAGTACTTGAAGGGAGTGTATTCATGGAAGAAAGTACATCTGTTATCTGAGGGTAGATAGTGATAGGACAAGGAAGAATGGTTTTAAACTGAGACGGGGAGGTTTAGGTTAAATATTAGGAGGAAGTTTTTCACCCAGACGGTGGTGACGCACTGGAACTGGTTGCCCAAGGAGGTTGTGGATGCCCCATCCCTGGAGGCATTCAAGGCCAGGCTGGATGTGGCTCTGGGCAGCCTGGTCTGGTGGTTGGTGACCCTGCACGTAGCAGGGGGGTTGAAACTTGATCATTGAGGTCCTTTTCAACCCAGGCCATTCTATGATTTTTAGATAGCAGAAATGCATTTCATGAGGATGGAAAAAGGGTGCTATACTGTGCTGGAGCTCCTCTGTGTTTTGGAATGCCTCAGAGTGACACCCACAGTATTTTCATGGGAAAGCAAGTGCTATACCCCTTGTCCTCTCCTTGGCATTTGGTCTGCATAACAGTGTAAAGCCGATGACAGCATGAATCTCAAAAACAGTGAATATTAGTACATTATAATACTTCAATTGTTGTTTTAAAAGATTATTGACTATGAGAAATCTGTAATAAAATCATACTTGTCATTCACTGCTTTTTAGAAGCACAAAGAATATGGCACTAATGCAAATACCATTTACTTAAAGGCATGATTTTAAAGCATTTTTTATACTCTGTCAGCAATGAGGTCTGTATGTATTTTGTATGCAGGCAGATAATTTGCCCTAGCTTCATACAACATTAATTTGCTAAAAAAAATGAAGTTATTGTTATATGGAATTATGTAGAAACACCAGGAAATCTTCAAATTGACAGAAAATAAAAGCACAAACCTGAAAAGTAGCAAGAAAATGAAGACAGGAATTCTTTTTGCTATAAAACTTCTGATGCTTCAACTGAGAAAAGAAAGAAGATAAAGAGCAGAGTTTATATATAGGATACAGAATTATAGAATCATTAAGGTTGGAAAAGATCTACAATATCATCCAGTCCAGCCATCTGCCTATCACTAGTAGTTCTCCCTTAAACCTGATATGTAAAGATTCTTTGATTCCCTATTCAAAATCTTTGCAATTTCTTCAGAGATAATCTGGCCTTTTCACATAGGCGATGCTTGAGCATCATCCTCATTTCTTGAACAGTTTGTTTGACATACCATTAAATAGCAGTAAGAAAATGAAACTAAGGGAAAATAGCCCTGTATTTTTTTTCCCCACTGATAGATTATTTTTCCTCCTTCGTGAAGAAGATAGAGATTTTTAAGGAGTCTATATCTTTTTAAGTGCTCCCGGAATTTTTGGGCTAATTTTCTTTCTGATTAATTCTCTTTAAGCTTCTGAGCAGCTACCTTGGTCAATAATGTCTGTAAGCTGTGACTGCCAGCTCTTGTCATACCTGTGCCAAGTCAGCATGACAAACAGCATTAATAACTGAGTGCTGAAGCAGTCTGCATGGACATGCTCTAAAGCTGTTAAATCTGCTGGACACTCAGAAAAATTTCACATTGAATATCTCAAAGGAATAAGGGGGAAAAGTAAAATGAGTTTCTGAAGCTAAACAAATTCTTCCCAGTAAAATATTCACATAGCTTTGCCTATTCTTGGGAAAGGGTTAACAAACTCTGAACAAAAATATAAATAAAGTAGTATGAATTACTTCTGCTGTCTGATCCAAACAAGTAGAAAGGCCACGGTTAAAGCTGCGTGCCAACATCCACATATTGAGAGTCAGAAGAGATTTTTCAGGTGCTCAGCAGGGAAGGACGGGTTGTCACCATGCTTTACACAGCATAGGAAAAGAGAAATGTCCCTGTGTCCTTTATTCATTCACTGCTCAGTCTTGCTCAGACATGTTCTCTTAGGCTGGAATATCAGGAGCTATTTGTCAACATCACCTTCTGTGAAAAGGCAGAAAAGGAGGGGCAGGAAGATCCCTGCTCTTCCTGAGAGTGCTGGCAGCACAGTATTATACAGAGTAGAAGAAGCAGTCTAGGAGGTTTCTGGAGTGGAAGATAACATTCTTATGCAGCTGGTAAGAAAGCCTACCATGGCAGGTGCCCCACTAGACCTGCAGTTCAAAAACAGGAGGACTGGTAGGAGATGAAGAGGTCAGCAGTGCTCTTAGGCAGAGTAATTACAAAATGGTTCACAATTCTTGGTGAAGTCAGGAGAGAGGTCGGCAAAACTGTTGCCTTGTACTTGCAGATGGTGGGCTTCAAACTGTACAAGATACTAGTAAGAGGAATCCCTTGGGCGTCTGTCTAGAAGGATAGAGGGGTCCAGGAAGGCTGGACACTCCTCCTGAAGGAAGTCTTTAAGGCACAGGAGCAGGCTGTCCCTGAGTGCTGCAAGATGAGCTGGAGGGAGAGAAAACTGGTGTGGGTTCTGCTTGACCAACCTCATCTCCTGTGATCGTGGGAGATAATCATAGGAGATTCCTTTATCCACCTGGTGGATAAAGGAAAGGCTGTTGACATAGTCTACCTCAACTTTAGCAAAGTCTTTGTTCTTGTATGCCACAGTATTCTTCTGGGTAAGCTGGATACCCTGGACACGTGTACTGTTTCTGGGTAAAGAACTGGCTGAAAGGCCAGGCCCAGAAAGTGGTGGTGAATGGAGTTAAATCCAGCTGGCAACCAGTTACAACTGGTGTTCTCCAGGGGTCAGTAGTGGGGCCTGTCCTGTTTAATATCTTTATTGATGATCTGGATGAGAGGACTGAGTGAACCCTCATTAGGTTTGCAGATGACACCATGTTGGGAAGAACTGTAGATCTGCCTACTTGTAGGAAGGCCCTGTAGAGGGATCTGGACAAGCTGGATAGATGAGCTGAGATCAGTGGGGTGAAGTTCAACAAGACCGACTGTAGGGTCCTGCATTTTGGCCACAACAGCCCCAGGCAGTGCTGCAGGCTTGGGGCAGTGGCTGGAAGACTGTGCAGAGGAAAAGGACCTGGGAGTGCTGACTGACGCTCAACTTGAACATGAGCCAGCAGTGTGCTCAACAGTCAAGAAGTATCCTTGGTATCCTGGTTTGTATCAGAAGTACTGGTCCTGCCATCAGGAGGAGGGAGGTGATAGTCTCCCATTCAGCTCTGGTGAGGCAGCACCTTGAGTACTGTGTTCAGGTGCCTCTCTCAGTGAGAAAGACATTGAAGCCCTGATGTGTGTCCAGAGAAGGTCAACAAAGCTGTCTGGAGGTGTCTGGAGCACAAGCTTTATGAGGAGAAGCTGAGGGAATTGGGATTGTTTAGTCTGGAGAAGGGAAGGCTCAGGGGAGATCTTTTCGTTCTTTTCAAGTACCTGAGAGGAAGTTGAGGCGAGGTGGGAGTTGACAATTTCACCCATGTAACAATGACAGGACAAGAGAAAATGACCTGAAGTTGTGCCAGGGGAAGTTCAAGTTGGATATTAGGACTAATTTCTTAGAAAGAGTTGTCTGGCACTGGAAAGAGCTTCCCAGAGAAATGTGGATTCTCTGTCTCTGGAGACGTTGAAGATAAATGTAGATGTGGCACTGAGAGACATGTTTAGTGAGCAGTATTGTTCGTAGGTGGACTATGTGATCTTAGAGGTCTTTTCTAACGTTAATGATTCTATCATTAAAGCGTTAATGGCAAGCACTTTATGAGCTTCTTTCCATGTGAAAATTTGCTACAAGTGTCTGCTTAACTCACATACCCACATGTAATATACTAGCTCAGACTTTCAAACAAGATAACAGTCATAAAATTTCCTGGTTTTTATACGATAACTCCAGTTTTTAGGCAAAAATTCCGTCAACCCAAATGAAAAATATCACGCGTGACCCACACTTCAGGTCTGTTGGCTGATGACTTTCATCTTGCATTTTCTCTACAAGGTGCTAGCATAGAGCTGTCATCTCTTACAAGGACACACTTCCCTTTAAGCCTCAGATTTTCAGTCTATAGACATGCTAAAGGCAGCTCTTGGCTGTCATCACTCTAGCAGTAGTTCATATTGTATGTCAAATTTCATGCCTCTTAAATGTTATCTTGCTTTTAAATGAAGTGTTCACAAAAGTGGATATTCCTTCAAAATATTAAGAAAATCTGTCATAATGTTAAAGGTTGCAGACCTGCCCTAATCTTAACATACGCTTTTTTAATCATGTTTTCCTGACTGCCCCAATGTCTTCTTGCTAACAATTTTACTAGAAGTTAAATATCCTGGGAGCCTTGGACACTAGCCAAGCTTTCATCATAGATTCCTCACTTTGATCACTTACTCTGGTGAATTTTATTAGGTGCTAATTTTGTGAGAACACAGTAAATAATATTTTCACTTATGTTAAGAGCTTAACGGAGGATTACCATTGACTTAGCTTTAAGTAGCATTAGTCCCTCCGCAACAGGGTTGTTTCATAGAGATTTACTTCGTGGGCTAAGTAGGGCTTCATGTGGCACATAAACAGTTGCAGTGAGGCTTTTTTAAAAAGAGAAAAAAGCTCACAGTCTAAATCTCGCTTTTGTGTACAACAGTAGAACTAGTGAGATTCTTAGCCAAGGGCAGTTAGTTTTCTTGCTCAAGGTCTGTATGTATGTACTATGGAACAGTGCCACAGTTGCTAACTGCACCTTTCTAGTACTGTAGCTCTTTTTCAGATGCATTGGCGTACTGAGAAACAGATGGAAGCATCTGTGTAAGACAGGAAATGTCAGATCATACACTGTGACTCTCACTGATTTAGTGGCAGTTTTTGTATGACTGAGAATATGAAAAGTAGTGATTTTTCACAGGCCACATGAAGTAATTTTTGACTTCTTCTGTGGAGTATAAGTATTGTTAATACAAGGATGTGTCTGTACATCACTTTAAAGAATAACAAGTCTTGTTTAAAGATTAGGCTGTTCTTTTTTTTTTTTTTTTTTTTTAATGGTGTGTCCTATTTTTCATAATTAACTCAAGGAATGCCTAAATTCTTATATATCTTATATTTGACCTCAAACATATAAAAATAATTGGTGACCATAAACTCAAGGGCTCTTACAGAAATGCGTAGATATATTAAGCATTAATGGTCTTTTTTCTGAAATACAAAGAAAATCTGAGTGCAATTCTTAGGCATATGCCATTAAAAAGGTTTATTAATACAATTGTAATCTAATTAACTTCTTTCCAGTTCCATTGAAATCTAATTACTCATCTAGATTTATGTAACTGAGTCCAGAAATTAATGATGGATGTTTCTTTGTCATATGTTTGCTAACCTTAGTCAGAGTGACTTCAGTAAGCTAGGCAGCCAAGATTTACAATTTTTCTTTGGAAAACTCCAGCTGCCTCTGAGTTGATTGGAATTATTGCTGTACTTTCTTACCATTTATGATGTTATTTTCTAGAGATGATCTGCATTTTTCAGTGTGGCTGATGTGATCTCATTAGCTATCAGATCTCCTCTATGCATTAATTTTTCCCTTTTTTCAGAGCTAAAATTCAGTTATTTCCTAATTTCTTATAACACGTACCTTCCCATGAATCCTTCTTACGTTATGAATGGACTTTCAGAAGTGCTTAGGTGGTAGTTGCTCTTGTAAGAATGATTTTAGAGCTGCTGGATACCAAACATTTCCAAGCTGCTTCATCTAGATGCCTAACAAGGGAGAGAAGTCTCCTGAAAGATTCATCAGAGGCTGCAATAACTTTGCCCTCTAACATCCTGGCCAGTGACAGTGACATTCAATTGCCAGAAACACTGGAAGAATACATTTTCCATAAACAGATGTTTATAATTAACACCCCTTGGTTTTTTATGTAAATTTTCTTAGTTTACTTCATTTCAATGGGTGTATAAAAAATTAAAGGTAATCTTTGTGTTGTTTACTTTGTTATTGAGCTTATTTATGTCACAGAAGATGGCAGGTTTCCCAAGATTCCTTACGGCAGTTTTCCATAAAAGTGAAAGGGAATCAGATCAGGTTCTTCTATTATCTATTATGTGACACAAGTGCACTTCATCATTTCAGTAATGAGTATTCTTATTGCTAAAACCAAATAACAATATTCTGGGTCATTCTCCTTAGAGATCTCCTGAGGAGAACCTACCACACAAACACTAAAATAAATTACTGATTTTTTGCAAATGGATCCACAAAAAATGGTCCTTGAATCACATAGATTAGGTAGATTTTGCAGTCTTTAAGACCTCTACCCTCATCTGTAATGTCTTTTTTCATTTCATCAGTCTCTGCTTTTCTGTATGATGTCCTCTTAGTAGTTAGAGACAGAGGAAGGAAGTAAAGCCATGGGAAGAAGTCAAAAAGTTTGTTTCATTGAAGTTTCACCAATGGAAGAAGGAAAAATCTCAGAGCATTGGCACTCCGTCAGCCACAATAACCATTCTGTACAATAGAAAAATTGTATTTGAAGTAAACTTTCTTTTATAGTCCAGCCCATTTGTGAGTTAGCTGTGTTTCAAGTCCCTTTGTGCTACTTAATTTTCAACGTGACTGTAGCACATGTTCTTTAGAGAAATCTAATTTCCAGAAACAACATTCAGGAGGGAGAATACACTGAAATAATTGCCTCAGCTTCAACAAGCTGAAAGAACCTCTGATCAGCTCTTAAAGGTGTATTCTCTATGAGAAAGGACTCAGGAGTGCTGAGGGATATAGCTGGCATTCATTGGCCTTGCTTTAAACATTTCAGAATCAACGCCATAGATAGAGCCTGAACCCTTAATGGAACAGAGCTAACGTTACGGAGGAAGCAAATTTAAAAAAAAATTTACTTGCAATTTCTTGGGGAGTTAATTATAATGAAATATGTAGTTAATAAATTAATTTTGCTGTTATTACTATTGAATGTTGAATTATCTTGGTAGGTAGCATTAAGATGATATTTTTCTTTAACCTCTTTTTCCTACCCATCACTGTAACCAAGCAAGCTGACAAATGGAGAACAGCAACCAATCTCTATATGTGCTGAGCTGACTACTGTCAGAGAGTTTGTGACTCAGGCAAAATTACCAAGTTTCAGGAGTGAGGGTATGTGCTTTCTGTCCCAGTGACAGTGCTGTTTTGAGGAGTGGTGACACTAAATGCCATCTTGTTAGAGAATGATCTCTTCTGGCAGGCAGGCAATAATCAAGAACCCATAGGCAAGAAAGGTGCTTAAATGACTTCTGACTTGGAGAATAAAGCTTCTCATGACTAATCTATTTCCAGAGAAAGAGTTACATGGGGAATCAAATGCAATCACTCCATAAATTCTCTATGTGAGTTTCAGGTATAAACAGAGTTCTGTTATGTCTGTGAAATGACCAAACAGGCAGACTTAAAAGCACAAGGAAAAAAATAAAAAGGAAAGGAAATAGAAAAGATTAGCAGTAAAGAGTTAGCCAGACGAGTCTGTGTTATCCTTGTGTCTTAATATAACATTTTTTGTATTGCACACTTCAGAATGAGTTATGTAACTGTTACCACCATTTTAGAAATGATCAGACAGCTCAGACATATGAGATATTTGGTAGGTAGTCCTCCCATTCTCACAGGCTTCCAGAAAGAACCAGCTTTCTGCATGAAAATGTCCTTGACTAAATGAGTAGTCATAATTGCATATAGATCAAAGTGCTAATCAGCTTGGCTGACAGCACCAGGGATGGAAAGCACTAATATTCTATTCATCTGAAAAATGTTCTTACCTACTGTGAGACACAGACATGCCTTGCATTTACTGGTTTAATATATTTTGAGGTTCATAAGATTTGGCTTCTGTCTTACAAGTTTTTCTTGGCAGATGTCTATCGATCGGCACCTTTTCATTAAGCTGGCAGCCACTGTAAGAAACATTTAATCTCTGAGCAGTTCTGTTCTAGTGAGGATGTGCTGGAGTACAGGTCCTTGTACAGGACCCTGTAACAAAAGATCCTTGTAACAGAACTCACAGCCCAAAGCTCTGATTTTGTAATGATCTGTCTGTCCAAAGATCCCTGAGCCAGTGAAGAATTTATTATGTTTGCCTCTCCTGATATGAAGGTGTCCTGAATATGGGAAATGGTAATAAATCAAGAAATCTGGGATGCAGCGCAACAGTCAGTGAAGGAAAAAATAGAAATGTAATTTTACACTTTTAAAATGAAAAAAAGGAAGACAAAATGCTCTGTGTAAGAGAGCTGATGATAAACTGGCAGGCACGCTGATAGAGTAATTCATTTTCTAGTCTCTACTCAAGGATTGCCTTTAAACACCCTTAAAATGCACAACACTAAATCAGGCATCAGCAGAGCTCTGAGCTTCTGGAAGACACTGCTGTGATCAGGCTTGTGGGCTTTGTTGGCTTGAATTCTTGTTACAGTTATTTCATGACAAAATGTTGAAAGGTGTTACCAGAGACAAGAAGAAGCCAGAAGAAAATAAAGATATGTAAATATTAGAAGAAGCATAGTTTTCAGGTTCTGAATATTACTGTATATTCATTTTTGATCCAGTTATCAGGATAACAAATGCCTGTAATGGGACAAAGGGCTATTTAGAATATATGATCATTGATGTGATTTAATATTAAGTAATAAAGAAACAAGTACTGGCCACAATCTCACTTTTCTAGTTTGTATGAAAGAACTTTTACTAGTCCAGCTGACAGAGTTAGGGAGAAAAAAAAAAAAAAAAAAACACAACCAAAAGCCCACTTCTTTTCTCCTTCTCCACATAGAAGCTGGAGCAGAAAATTCTCAAATTAGATGCAGGGTAAGAACAAGCAGTTTCTGCTGTGCTTCTTATATGCTAATTGATACTGATAAGCACACATGGGAGCAGAAAGTTTTCAAGAGAATGGGGATTACTTCAGGATCAGAACAGAAAAGAATATTATTTATTCGACGGAAAAAAAAAAAACCAAACCAAAAAACCAGTACCTCTGTGGGCTTACGCTGGGTCTTTGACTTCAAATATTTATAAGAGTTATGAGTTTTATTTCCCAGGTTTTTCCTTTGAAGGACTTTATGTCTCCTTTGAATATCAGGACTGAATAATGAAAAATGAAGTAGCTGCTTTGTGGAACTTTTCCCCAGTGGTAGCTGATATTTATGTCTCGCATCAACTGCGTGTGTGAATTCATTTTAATACACAGTCGGGATGTTGCTTTATCCAAATAATTTCAAAGATGTCATTTTGTGCACTAGATAAAATTCTGGAATGTACATATGATGCTAATGATTCTATTGTGAGAAAAACACTGCGATCTGTTTGTATGCTCAGGTTCTTTTTGCACTCAGCTTCTAAGAGCAGAACATTTATAATATTGATTTGCTTTCTTTGTTCCAGTGTCTTTAGGAGTTTAGATTAAGAATGTTATTTGACATTTGATTGCATATGTCCATCAGAAGCCATAAATAACTTCAAATTTATTGATACATCATCATTTCCCAGCATTCTGGTTTTGCAATTCAAGCAATCTAATATATAAAATGGCTGGAATAATGAGGGAGAACATTCAGTTTTTCAACCATCATAGCCTTGTCTGGGAAAACATGATGCTAATTTCTGGGAAACATGTTGTCAAACAGCATTATGTTTCACCTTGATAGAAGACAGACCAGTACTGCAAATGATAAATTAATTCTACTTTTTCTCAAAATAAACATAGATAATTAATTCTATTATTTCTATCGGAAAGCAGCTCCAGAATCTAACTACTTTACTTGCTAGGAATACATATACAATTTTCAGTCCAAGCATATGGTTTATTACCTTCTAGCTTAGATAACCATTTCTCCTTCAGCCATCATGCTATCCCAGCATATACAGAGAAAGCAACAAATTCTGTGCTTTCTTGCAAGTTTATTCTATTCTCAGGCTTTGATTCGAGGTTAAAGAAGCCACGCTCTTTAGCCATGTTTATCTGAGAGTCATTTAATCATAGAATGATTTGTGTTGGAAAGGACCTTAAGGACCATCTAATTCCATCCCCTCTCTGAGATCAGAGTGCTCAAGGTCCCATCCAGCCTAGTCTTGGAAACTTACAGGGATGGGGCATCTGCAGCTTCTCAAGACAACATCTTCCAGTGCCTCACTGTCCTCACAATAAAGAATTTCTTTCAACTGCCTAAACTAAATCTTTCCTCTTTTAGCTTTAAACCACTATCGCTTCTCTTATCTCTACACTTCCTGCTAAATAATCCCTCCCCATCTTTCCTTTTAAGTATTGGAAGGCCACATTAAAATCACCTCAGAGCTTACACTTCTCCAGCATGACCGACTCTGGTAGCCTGTATTCATAGAAGAGGCACTCCAACCCTCTGATCATACTCATGGTTCTCCTCTGGACCTTCTCCAACAGGCTTGTGTCCTTCTTATGTTGGCGGACCCAATGCTAAACGCAGTACTCCAGATGAGTTCTCATGAGAGCGGAGAAGAGGGGAAGAATCATCTTCTCTGAACTTCTAGATGCATTTGTTCTGACACTGCTGAGGATATGGTTGGAGAGTATCTTCATATTTGTCCTCATAGCCTTTGCCACCTCCAGTTCCATCTTTCATTGCATTGATTCCCCTTATGTTGCATTTATTTGTAAGCAAGAAATTAGCAGATAAAAGCAGCCCCTTTAAACTTTGTGACATTAAAGAGCTAAATAGACCATCTCTGAAACTCTCTTTGTGTATTATGGAGTAATTCTTTCAGCAAAATAAACATGTCTGTGGTCTAGAATCTTGTTTGCATCATGCTCTACTACATGCCAGTATCCAGTGTTACGGGCAAATGTGTGCAGAGATGAAGTCATGCTTAAAGTGCTTTCATGAGTTCAGAATTCAGGTCCAAGTTACAGAAGCCTGGCTAGTTCCAAATGCAGCCGTTTCCCCTCTCCTACAGAAAACTTGTGGTTGTATTTGCCTGTTCAAAAAAATTTACTTATCTACAGTTGGAAATGTAAATAAGCAAAGATTGGAAAAGTTCACAGAGAATGAATTTCAGGCTTTAATTGTGTATCCTGAGATTTATTTTTAATAGAAAGAAGAAAAGGAGTATAATCAATGCAATGTAAGGGGAAGCTTAATAGGATAAACCATCACAAACCATTCAAACCATTACAAATTTTTTTAACTTAGTAATCGGGCTTTAATTTTTACAACATTTTAGCTTTCTAAAATTCATCACAAAAAAAAACAACATCAGAACTGGACTAACATAAAATGGAGGCGGAGATGATGCCAAGAAGTATCTATAAGAAATCTGTGTTCGTAAATTTTAAATTTTATTTGTTGTAAATTTAATTGTTGGATTTTGAAATGACAATTATTTCTAATTTTCATATTTTTAATATTTTCTAATGTAAAGCTAACTGAAGAAATTAGTTTTTACTTCCTATTTTTGAAACAGATGTGATAGCATGATAAGATATTATGATACATGGTAAACAGTTTTTGAAACTGCAGCCGATATGCACATTCTTTCCTCCTTCACAATCTGTTCTCCCTTCTGACTTTTATCTGTTAAAAAGGTCAGCTAAGTAATTTAGTCTATGAGCTGAGGCAATAAATGGCACCATTAGAGGTAGCAAAATTTGTATGAGACCAGTTTATCTGTATGCCTACTGTATGTCTTATGCAATGACCTTTCCATACAAGTGGTTTTAATAAGGAGTTCTCCAATGTAAAATTGGATCCCAGTTTCATCTTCATTTGTGCATCTGTTACCATCACTATTATTCACATGATACAGGCAAATTATCTTGGTCTACTTTGCAAAACCTATGTTTTTTTATTTTCTGCTTGAATTTTAAATATCACATTTGTGGGACTAAACAATGAAGATGCAGGTAGTTTATATACAGCCAGGTATGTATGGAAGTTGTGTGTAATTCATATAACTTCAGTAAATCTAGGTGCTAGTGTAGGTGCTAGGATCTGAAAGCTGTCCAGTTACGCAGTATTGTTCCAATTCTGGACATAACTGTAAAAAAGATGAAAGTAAGACACTATAAAACCCATAACACTGGAAATACTACAGAATGTTTATAATAGAAAGAAGCTGTTATATACTTTTATGTCAAAGATGCAAGACAACAATGACAGTGAAACAAGAAAAACTTTTAGAAAGTCACTGAAAGATTCCAAGTACATCGATAACAAATGAGGCATAAAGTGTCATCTGTCAGAAGAAAACAAGTACTTGAAAGGACAGAGGTCTCACAAAGCACTGATTAAATGTAACACGCTACATGAGGATGCACAAATGTGAAATGCCTCAGTGAAGAAGATGAACAACAGGTCCTTCACCATATCAGGAAAATAGATTCTTCTTGCAGAGTTATATTATCATTGAGAATTTGTATAACAAATAAGAAAAACTGTGGAAGTAAAAAAGATGATCCAGATTCCAAAATTTCTAAAAATATAAAAGCTCTGAATTAGTTGCAATCATCAAATACCATCTTTTTGGTAATCCCAGGTATTAACAAATCACATCAAAAGAAGCTCTGTCTGTGGAGTAACACGGAAGCTGGTTCAGCCGTGGACCGCATTCATTACAAACTGAAGGTCAGTTTTGAAAGAGTACTTTGTATTATTCCCACTGACTAAGGGAAATTTATTATATACCCAAGATAAACTTGCCATAGATTGTCTACTGTTAAAAAAAGACAATAAAAGCAGCCAAACAAAAAGCAATAAATAACCATGCAGTTTGGAGAAAAGTTGATTTACAGATAGGAGGTGACTTTAAAGTAAAAAGTACAGATAAGTTTTGGTATTCTCTACCTAAAGAGTTCAATCAGATCTCAGTAAATTTTCACACCAAAGGATTAATTGAATTCATTAACAAGTATTGGAAAAAATGATAATATTATTTTGTCAAGACTTAATAGCTACAGTCACTAGAGACAAAACTCATCCACCAAAGCAAGTGATGTTTGTGGAGAAGTCAATAGCAGTCAGTGTGAAGTTTGTTTGAATACTAAAAGAGATGGGATGCAAGCTGTAGTTTATTCACTGATAAGACTGTACTTCCAGAAGCACGACTAGCATTGGCTCCTATCTGTATCTGACCTTGTCTTAGGACAATATGGACAGACCTGAGGAGAGACTAAGCACAGGGGAAATATTCCATCATGTAAATGAAATCCAGTTGCCAGATTGCATTCATTGGACTGCCTCCTGAAACACCATTACTTAATTGTATGATGATACAGATGACGAACCAGAAAACAATGAGTGTTACGGTGCCATCTTCGCCGAAGTAGGCTCTAGTGGCACAGAAAGGCTTTGGCATATACCAAAGATACAGGAATATATAAAGGGAGATGACACCACAACTATTGTGCATGAATCATAGAATCTGTTACTGATCCTTCCTTGCTTCCATAAGTAGATTGTATTTTATATTCTGATCTCTAATGATGTCTCAGTCAGAAAATATATCATAGGCTATCTGCACTTGATAGCCCTGTATGAAAGATGCCTTCTGTCTATGTCATTATCAACCAAACCCTTGGTAAAGCTATCCAGTACAATTTTTACACTTGACATAGTCAAAAATGAAATGAATAGCATGAGAGCTCTAGAATATGTCTCCACACATCACTGTGAGAATGAGTAACATCTGAATTATGATGTGCAATATCTTCAGTTTTCTGTCTGCTACAGGTAAATAAATCTGACTGTTCCTTTTACGAAACCATGTTAAGAATCTTGCTCAAGGATCTACTAAAACATAGAGAATAAGAGGTATCAACACTGTATTTAGACTTCATGTCATACAGAGGTACAGCTCCAGAGAATTATGGAAGGAATTTTTCTTGGTTACAAAGCTATTTCATTGTTGTTGTTGTGGTCCACATGGAAGAGGCATCGTCAGCCATCATGGCATCTGTTAAACATGTCAGTACTGTCATTTATAATTGTCTTTTTTCATGAATCATGCATGCCTTGATGTGAATTTTTTACCACAAACCATTGATAAGAAAGTATTCTGGTTTTATTGCATTACTACCAGATAGGGATTAAGACAGCATTCAGAGAGCAAGACTGATGGCAGATTTACATCCCACTACTTCCATGGCTATCATGTATGATCAGCTGAAGTAAACATATTACTGATTATCCAGTGATAATCTATAAATTCCTAATGCCTGCTCTTTGATTTCCTAAAGGCATGTCTCATTTTAGCTGAGATATTGAAGCTGTTTGGAAGAATCTCATTGTTTCTACTAGGATACAGGCAATTGAGGATACAATAAATACTGATGCCCAGATTCCAGGAGTAAAAAACTACAGGCTGTTAGACTGTACCATGTTTCAGCATGTTGTCTTAGATATTATTCTCCTATATAAAACAAGAGGGATTTATTTTTCTTTAATTTTTATCTGCAGACTCTTAGTGTTTAAAAATACAGGCAAATGTAGAAGCCTTGTTTGAAATTATTTAGAATCACTGAATAATGTGCACATTCATCACATAGCTAACAGTAATGTTTATACTTGTGCTTTTTGCAAACTATTAACCAGAAATTTGAAAATGGTCCATTCTGTGCTCTTCTGCCTTACAATAGGCCTTCTTTATCTGAGGTGATGATAAGTATTAAAGTTAAATTATAAAGGAATTGGCTACTTGTATCTTTTATGTAGCAACAGAAAAACATTCAAAGGGAGCTTCAAGACTTTCCTAACTTTTTGCACTCTGGTTTGTTTCTAACATTTATGTC
This sequence comes from Tetrao urogallus, assembly GCF_951394365.1. NCBI lineage: Eukaryota > Metazoa > Chordata > Aves > Galliformes > Phasianidae > Tetrao > Tetrao urogallus. The sequence goes on along the minus strand of NC_136814.1, from coordinate 72,030,818 downwards.
CAGTACACTCTGCTGATTATATGCCTATTTGCTGATTATATGCCCATTGACTTTTAGCCTTCAATAATGTGTCTCCAGTCAAGCAAATATTGCCAAGCCTTTTGACATATGTTACCACATTAATAAAGCTGAGAAAATAAAATATCCATTTGTTCTTGTTTGCTTGCAACAGAGAGTTTAGTTTTTAATATCATAATAAAAAGTAAGAAAACAATTGTTAGGTGATAAATTATGGCTTATATGTATTGTTGACACATGAAGTTTACTGTGAAATGGAAAAACAATGCATCACTGGTGGGTTTTATGCAAGATGTGGACATCAGGGATTAAACTACCTGCATTAAACAAAACCACACAGACTGTGGACAGATTCAGTCAGGGAAGAATGATGACACAGAGAGCAGCTGCAACAGAAGCAATAAAAGAAGAGCTGAGCAAGGAAATGTTCTGACTTGGAAACACTCTCTCTTGTAATTAATAAGAGAATCAAATATCAATCCCTTTCCACAGCAATTCTGTGGCACATCAACTTCAGGAGAGTTGTTGGAACTCTAGGGAAAAAAGGTAGCAAGTAATCAATACAAAATACTTATTTTTTTAATACCATGTGAAATGGGAACACCCAGCTCCTCATTCTCATATTGCACATTGATCCAGTGACACAAAGGAAGAAGAACTTAGGCAGCCAGAAGAGTAATATGTCTGTAGTTGCTAAAGGTCCAAATGTACCTGACATCATTGCACTGATAGGTAGGCATGTCTGATGTACAAAGGTACTAATTCCAGCCAGCATTATTGCCAGAGCTACAGGTGACCTGAACAGATTCTTGAGAAAGGGAATATTATCTGAGATGACTGCAAACATAAAAAGCCTGAAAAAATGGTATAGATTACAATAAACCACACATATATGTATTTTCCCTCATTTTTATTAGAGAATCACAGAATTATTGAGACTCGGAAGGAACCTCTGGATCCATCTTATCCACCCCTTTCTCTCAGGCAGGGCAATCTGAAGCCTGTTGTCCATACCCAAATGACTTTTGAACATACCCAAGGAACAAGACTACACAACCTCTCCAGGCTACCTGCTCAACTATCCTCACAGTGGAAAAGTGTTTACTGAAGTTCAGACGTCATCTTTTGTGTTTTCCTTTATGTGCCTTGACTCTTGTCCTGGCAGTGGTCTCCACTGAGAAGAGCCTGCATTTTCCTTTCAGATCTTTATATACATTGACAAGATCACCCCTAAGCCTTTCCTTCTCCAGGCCAAACACTTTCTCTCAGCCACACCTCATAGGAGAGATACTCCAGTTCTTTTATCACATTTCTGGTCTTACACTGAACTCTTTTCAGTGTGACCATGTCTCTTGTGTACTGGAGAGCCCATAACTGCATACAGCGCTCCAGGTCTGGCCCCACCAGAACTGACTAGATAAAAACTATTCTTTTATTAAAGATGTATAATCATCTTACAGTGGCCTTTATAACACTTTTTTTTTTTTTTTTTCCTAAATAACAACATGATGTGCATGATTACATGATTATATTACATGATTATATTATAATCGTGTTTATCCATAACTATGCTTTTTATCCTGATATTCTTTTCTTCTGCCATTTCACTGATGTCCCGTCACTGGGACCTGTCATAGTTGATTAAATCACAGTCATTCTCTTATTATACTTGAATTTAAAGCAGTACACTTCTTTGTTCAGATCACTGGGATGTGATCTTATAGAATCATCACTTCCCATGTGGATGATGTAGCAATAGTGAAAACATCCACAGATTTCATAAAATCTTTGTTTCTCTCCTCTGTGTAAGGACAAAACTATGACTGGAAATGTTTATTTGTTTATAGCTGGGGCAGAGGGGGAGGTTTTAGGTGCTGCTGTTATTATTATTGCTATTGCCAGGAGACTGACTAAACAGGGTATTCATTACAGCAGTAATTCTTGGATTTTTTTCATGCCTTATTAAACCCTGTTGATGTTAATGATGCTACATAGACTGTTTTCTACTCGTTTCAATTTTCAATTGCTGAAATTAAAATTTTTAAGATACATCTATAAGAATGTATGTTTGTTGGACATTAGAGCTTTTCTACTCTCTTCATTATTAATAAAATGCATTCATCAGTAGCTCTATATGCCTCTTCAAAAATAGAATTTTGCTTTAATTTTAATACAGTTATATGTTCTTGCTGAAGTGTATACATATAAAATGCTAACTTTTGATCTGAGTGTACTTGAAAAAATCAGTGCTAGGATTCAGCAAGAGCATGCCTTTAAAGCATTTGTTTTGCTGTCTTGATGATAATGCAATATGCATCAACAGGTTTCCCATCCGTTATATTCAGTGTCTTTAGTGTGTGGTATTCAAATAGTAACAAAGATCTTTGAAATTGTTTATGTATCAGAAGAAAGTACATAGCTTGATAGCTAAATAAATGTTGGGTTTGCAGTTTTCCTTGATGTATAAAGTTCACAGATGTTCATTTCAAACAGAGAACTGGCATCATGATTAAAGCATGGTGTGTGCTATATTATTTGTCTAGGAGTAGAAATGCAGGTGAGTGGTATCACACAGAGATGTAAATATTGAACAAATAAAATAGCTTTGAGTTCTTTGGAAGGCTGAGACTGTGTGAGTGTTAGGGATTTTTGAGAGATATGAACTGGAAAATATATTTGTTGATGTTTTCAGTCAACTCCCATTACTGTCTCAGTAAAACTCTTCCTGGCTGACAAAGAAGTGCAGTAAACCCATACTGCTTATTTTATTTTTTTCCTAAATGAACTTCCATGAAAAACAAAGGATCTTGCTTTCTAAGAGCAAATGAAGAGAAAAACTTTAATTTTTATTTCCAAAGCATGTACGTTATGCGTTATGAATCCCAAAAGTTTCAAAGGACGGACAGTTATCGTTAAATATCAAGTTTAGCATGAAAAACTAGAGTGGAGCACGGAGTACATATTAAGGTGTTCTGAGATATTTTCATTTTGAGCAAGTATATTTTTTACAGAATTTAATTTTTGGCCATGGTACACGTGTTTTCCTCAAACTAAAACACCTTCCTGAGATCAAATAAAGCATCCATTATATACAAAACCATACAAAAAAAATAATCATAATTAGTTAACAAAGGTTTTAAAATATCTCTTATAGACAACAGTATTTTATAGACAACAGTTTATAAGAGATATTTTAAAACTTTGTTAGCTAATTATGATTATTGTTATGGAATCTTATAGACTGTTGTCTATAAGAGGATAATATCTGTCAGAGATTACTGCAAGATAAAACAAAGCTGAGTTGAAGATACATAAATTTCTTATGAGGGACCTACGTTTACCTGAACTTGATCCAATAACAATGAATTTACCATCTGGATGGAGCTGTTTTAATGTGATTGTGGTACTTTAGAGAACCAGAGTATCAGTTTTACTAGTAATCTAATGCCTGCATTACTGACTACCCAACCTGAGTAGTTTAAGTATTGATCAGTTAGATAGAGTATCTTTGCTGAAAAGAAATACATGCATCACCTGCTTGTAAAACTTGATCTTACCCTACCTATCACATCTAAACTGCACCTAAGGCTCAAATATTCACAGATGTTCGTACATGTAACATCAGAGCGAGTCCGCCTGATTCGGGCACTTATCTGGAATTCCACTGTATTTGTGTCTCTTGTAAGAGTATCACTTCTCCTCTTCTGTATCTCCTAGATCTCTCCTCTGAACAGTCTGGAGTACTGCCTAGAGAAGCTAGTAGAGCTGAGCTTTAAATACTTGCCCAACTTAATCACTCAAAAGGAATTTTACTGAACCAATATATTGCAATTTGTATATAAAAACTATTAATGACATTTCAAGTCTGGCTTCATTCCAGCTTTCTTCTTTCTCTTTTTGAATCTTAAAATGCTCATGCTATTTTTTGTCAATACAAAAATCAAATCTCAAAAGGGTTTGGTAATAACTTGTTGTTGGCTATGCTGGCTGCTATTAAGGTAGACAGCCAGGAGCAACTATTTGTCACGCATTCCAGGAGTAAAAGAGTCCTTTTAGAAATCACTTATAGCTTTGGGTTTTTTTTGCTTTTTTTTTTTTTAATTTCAAATTACATGCAGAATTCACCTGTGATATCAGGATGTCAGTGAATTAATGTAGAAATAAAATTGTCATGGTATTTGCATGCTACATATGGTCACTTCTCATTCAAGGAGAAATAGAGACATCACCTGGCAATCTGACTGCTTTGACTGACATTCTCCAAAGTTACTTCAAGTCTTATAGGGCAAGAAAAATGTCAAAGTATTGTTTGTGTTCACTCTTAATCTTGAAGTGATTTAAAGCACAGTTTCATCCTTAAATCCAGCTATCTATTTGGTAACTCAGAAAGTCCTTTGCATTTTGTGTATTAAGGTCAGACCCTTTTGAATGTTACACTTCAGTCATATCCATCAAGAGTGTAACATAGATGGCCAATATTTACTTCACTCTTTGAGAGCTTCAACATTCCATTCATTTTTCATCAAAATACAAAACAGCTCTTGGCATTCTCTCTGATGTAATTTAGCTTCTAGGGATATCTTGCATCCACCTAGCCGATCCTTTCAGAACTCTTCCATCTGAGAGAATGGAAGTAATCTTCTCTATCATTGGCTTTTCTCGGAAAAGAGGAGCCCATTTCTCAGTAATGCTCAGGTATTCCTCAGATAACAAACGATGTTAATCTTGAGATTCTTCCCACAGTACAGAGTCTCATTTTAAGACGAGAGGAAAAAAAAAAATCAGGAAAAATTATTAGAAGTGCAATTTCATCTGAGCATTTGTTTCCATGAAGACCTCTCTCACCCTTAATTTTCTATTGGATGTACCTAATCTAATAATCAGCTGTCATCAAGTAATTGAATACCCTTGAGTTTGAATTGAAATACTGGCTGAAAACAGAGCCAGTAATGCATGTCTGTTCTTGTTATTTTTGGCTTCAGAAAAAGACAGCTTGTATCTAATTGATCTAGGTAATTTGACATTCAAACTTACTTTACTTCCAGCTATATGTATGTGTATGTGTATGTGTATCTATGCTTGTATATATATACACACATGAACACAATAATATCACTTATATCAGACCATACTGCAATATTTTATATTTCATTTGGACATGCATCCATATCCTTTGAATAACTCATTTTAACATACAGACAAAAACTCTAAGATGTGATGATGCCTGAAGGGCAATTTATCATTTCTTTGTTGGTCCTCTTGATATTTCATTGATTATCATCATTCAAAATTTTAATGCCAAAGCCCATATTCAGCTTGCAATGTTGTTGAAGCCCTCAGAACATTTCATTGCTGATTACTACTTGTCTCTGTATTCAAGCTTCTGTTCTCTTATTATGATATCCATAATTTACTTCATCTCTCTTTCTCTTCTCAAAACTTTTTGAATTATCTCAAGCCATTCTAAGGGATTTCCCATACTATAATAAGACCAGTCTCTGCCCCTACAGGTGAAAAGATCAGATGGCCACTGTCTGAGTTTCCCTCATCATTTTCCTTTCTGACATGTATTTCCTTTTTTCTTCATTAATGTTACAGCCTCTTGGTAAAAACAAAACAAAACAAAAACCTATCTGCATCTACAGTGTATTCGGTCTTTTGTCATAAATTTATTCAAAAGAAACAGGTAAAATACATGTACACATAGAAACAACACATACAAGCAGATGGAAACTTATACACACACGAGATAGTGTAAGAAGTACATTGTGTAAGACTCAAAATGCATTATATTGCATTAACAAACAACTGCAGGTTTCTCTTTACATTTCCCCTTCAGCCCGAGTGCAGACACAAAATCTAATAATGATGCTGAAGCTTATAGAAATTATAGATTTCAAGATTGTGGGGAATAAACAGATCCTTGAACATCAAGACTTGCAAGCAAGGCAAACACAAAGTGTCTCTTGGCTTGGAGACCAGCAGTACTTGGTTTTACGCTCCTAATTTTCTCACAATTTCTGCTGCTCTCCCACCCTGCTGCAATTCAAATTTTGTCTTGCTATTGGTAGAATCTCAAGAAGTACTTCTGCATGCTAAACATATGACAGTGAAGAACACTTCTTCAGGCCTTTTAATTTCTGTGGAAGGAAACAAGAAAAACCCACATCTAGAAGATCTGCAGAAGTTTGTGGAGACAAGACTGTTCTCTCAGATTTTTGGAGTTCTGTATTGAGATTGTCTGTCAGAAGTCTCTGATACAGCAGAGCATTTGAAAACTTCAAAAGTGTAAAGTCACATCATGAAATAAATTTCACTAAAATAACTAATGCAGGATTAAATAGCTAAGGGCCAGCAATAAAATAGGACGCTTCTTCAGAGCTGTGGAAGTTAATATTAAGACTTCATTCCTGTAAATGGATATATTTATATATATTACACAATGAACTGTGAAGCCATTTTATTCAACTGCATTATCATGACATGAAGTGCAGAGCATCTGCCCAGAGAGGTCCTGATTCAATTATACTATCAGCACTGATAACTTCCATAGGTTTCAATAAACCTCCAAGAGTTTTCACTGTTTTACAGCCATCCTTGTGGAATAATATAACAGGTTATGATTAAAGAAATGGGACACTAATCCCAATTATCTCCTAGATTAATGTAGCAGGGAATCAGACTTAATCAGAATTTAAGCAGTCGGAATCAATCTCCACATCTTCTCAGTTGCCATATGTCCCGAGAAGAGTCTCTTCTGAGATTTACATTTCCCTGATACATGTCACCATTCCTGGCCCCTAGCCCAGAACGGCAAATAAGAACTGAATTCCTCTTGATGGTGGTGGACGCTTCTCTGACTTACTGGAAGTTGTATCCAGGCTTAATAGACATGCTCTGAAAAAATCTGCTGTGTAGGAGTAAGATTGCTAACACAGTGAAAATTACTTCTTTCTTTTAAAGGCGTAAACCAAACACTTTTATTTTGTGCCTTACTATTTGTGTGTTACTATTGTAACAATAGTGGTAGGAAAAAAAGCAGAGAAAAGGTAAAAGTGAGGGATAAGCATCAATGCAAAAAGAAAAGAACATTTGGACTTGGGATTTTGTTGTCAGTACAGTGTATTAATCTTATTTTAAACACTTTCTCTCTGCCTTTCCCTTCTCTTTCTATATCTAACTTAATCTTGACTTCCTTTCTCCAAAATAGAGAAACTTGAGAAGGAGATTTTAAACGCCTGGGAATGTTTCTCTGCCACTTCAATTACTGAATAAATTACAACTTGGTGGTTAGACCACTCCTTTGGCATGCTTCAGATGTATTGTATAAGAAGTGGGAAGAGCACCTCATTTCCAAACTGCTGGCTTTTTTGCAAAATGGAGATCATTTTGAATAAATAATTGATCTCAATTTATTCTAGATATATCTTTAGCATTGGGCTTGAAGGGTTACATCCTAAGAAGAACTTTCTTTCTGAATGTCAAGTAAAAGCTAAAATCCAGAGTTCTAAGGTTTAAATTGTGACATCCTTCCTGCTGGTTGGGTCTAGGCAGAAATCCACTCAGCAGATTGGTTGTTCTGATGTGGTATTCTCTCTAAACTTTTTACATTTAATCCCAGATGCATAAATCAAGAGTAGTGCATGTCTTGCTTACACATTTAAATGTTATAGGCATGAGAGGACATTCTTTCTGGCATCCATTTTTCATTGTTAAAAGGCACCATGGCATTTACTGACCTAATGACTAGCCACAGAGCTAATGTGCTTCCTGTATGTAAACCTCATGTGCCAAAGTTCACGCTATTACAGCTCCTACATTAAAAGGACAAATATGACCACAGTGATGAATAAATAGTCTACCTTTACAAATAAACACATAAAACAAATGCTGAGAAAAATTTTCTGTTATGTATTCAGTCTGCATTATCTGATCAAGGGAAATAATTGATTAGTCTGACAGCTAGAGAGGTGAGTGAGTGAGTGAGTACACTGATCTCCTCAGAGGAGAGCAAACAACTGTACAGCCTGTGTTTCTATCATTAAAATAAAACCCTTGTAGTTTTGTTTGTCCCAACATCCCAAAATACTTTCGAGTGAGTCTAAATTAAAACTTATTTTCTCAAAATTTCTGTCAGCAAATACATTGTTTATTTACTTTTATGGAAAAACAAAAACAAAAAAACACAAATTATTCAAGAACTTTAGCATTAGCATGACAATATGTGCTCAGAATTTCCTGACAATATACTTTAAAGAAGTGTCTATCTGAATGGTACATATGTCTAGGCAGGATAGTGCAGATACAGTGTTGACAGGGAGTGAAAAACTAGCTAGATGCAGGCATAAAGTTAGCTGTAGAAAAAGATCCCTGTGAGGTAAGAATTCTTCACCTAGTTAGTCTAAGCACTAGTTGCTAATGATTAGGATTTTGGATCTCCTACTCACAAACACTAACTCGATGATCAAATTCTCTGGGCTACTACAAAAAAAATGTTGACACAGACTTGTGCAGATAAACTTTTAAAGAAATCAGATTATTCAAATACAGATCAATAATAAAGAATAGAATTCTTCTGAGTCTGCTGACAGGCACATTCTAGGCACCTAAGTGATAATGTTATCTTCTACTTCTCACATTTTTTATAGCATCAAGGTGGGTTTAAACACTAGTTAAACAGGTCACTACATTTTGCAGTCTTAAACTCTGATGGAACATTTGTGCCTTCATTTTCTGTTCATGAATTTCTCCTTTACTGGATGTTTCCCCAGCATGATTTTATACCTTAGCATCAGTTCTGTTTATTTTGCTTATTTTCATGACATGGTTTTTGACTTTGTAATGTCACTTGAACTGGCCAGTGCTGACAGAGAGGCATTCAGAACTGTTCTTGCAACTTCTGTACAAATAAAAAGACACAACTTCATTTTAAGAAAGAAAATGAACACACTGTCAGTCACAACTTTACAGTAAGTTTTTGTGAATTCAGGATGTTATGATACATAATTTAAATGGAATTTAAATCTTTTGAAGTATAACAGAATTGTTATGGAGTGGAAGACTTAAATATAAAAGCAGGACATTGTCTGTCCTTGAGATTGACAGTTTTGACTGTCCTCATCTGAATCAGAATTTGCCCAGTGAGCTCTAAAAGTTTGATGCATTACTTATGCTCTTCACAGGTATTGATCTATGAAGTTTTGTCTGAATCTTTCAAAAATGCTGTGCGTATTTAGGAGTTAATTAAGGAAGCTTAAGTTTAATAATGCAGAGATTTAAGGACCTGATGAATGAGGTTATCAACTGATATCCCAACTGCCTGAAGTATTCATCTGTCTGAACAGCATGTAAAAGTTCTGTTCATTCCCACGATTGTTCAGCTTTTTCCCAGTTATTTTCTCTTAGCCACAATAATAATTAATTTGGAAGAACTGTGAGACAAGCATTATTCAAATCATGTGATCCATTTACTATGCTGCTGAAAAGTCAACAAGAGTATTGTTTGACTTTTTTAAAATTATTCATGCCAATTTTTTTTTCAGCGTGAATTGAGTTAGAGAATATTTAAATAAACTAAACTAGATAAGGGCATTGAGAAGTTCTACAATAGAAGAAACAAAAAATAAGGTATGTGGTCTATGTGAATAATTAGCTCTCTGGCGAGTTGGCTGAACCTGAAAACAGAGATGAAAAATCCCATCTACTGTTGGGTATTTTAGCTGTAGTTGGGTTTTTGTTTTAATAAGAACTAAAATGGATAAAAATGAAAAACTAGAACACATGTTTGAGTAATTCCAAAACCAAACATTTCAATTTCTCTTCAGGTAGCTTTGGCAAAGGAAAACAATGGAAATGGATAGATATATTAGAAACAAACAAATTTAAAAAAAAAACACAAAAAACTAGCCTTTCTCTTTTTACACAAGCATAGTCAGGTAGAGTGTTCGTACTAAAAGTTTCATTTTCTTCTCTGCTTCATGGGATATAGCTTTACAAGAGGTATGCCTCTGCTGCTAAAGAAATTGCTGAGCTGAGCAGCCTACTCTCTACCTTTTGCTTTCGTGCTGGTCAATTTGATCTGAAATATTTAAAAGTTATTTTGAACAGTGACTGGAAGTTAAGTATTCTCTCTTGCTATCTCTTCACGAGAATCTCCCAAATAGCATTCCACACAGCTCTTCCAATTCTCATTCTCTCTTTAGCTGAATTAATATTTAATCATCCCATGCAAGCTGTAACTGCTCAAGAATAAGGATGAATCAGTCATGGCTTCGTGGTTCTGTCAGTAGGCCATAAGAATTTAAATAAAACATCTCTCAGTTCTAAGCACAGAAGGGCTTAGGCTCAAAGGCAGTCAGTTTTCATAAGAACCTTCCAGCTGCTGGCTTAGATTTTTAAAGGAGTAGGAGAGACTCTCTTAATATCTCCTGTTGGATTCCATGCATCATGAAAGTGGCAGGCTCATATTTCTTCTGGCAGAAGAAATATATTATACAGGATTTCTTACACATTTCCAAAGGATTTGACAACGAGGTAAAGAGTGAGGGACCAACACAATCCACGTTGGTCATAAAAATAACATCTGTAAAAATAAAAGTATATAAGAGTGACTGTGGAAACAGATTGAATAAACCATGTCAAACAACTCAAAATTTTCCGTGTGACAGAGGCTCAAAACAAAATGGAATAATACACATACAGTGTGTACACATACATACACAGTCTATATTTGAAAATGATATCATAATATATATACTGATTTATTTTTGTGCATACTGATCTCCAGATACAGTATTAGAGGATTCTGCTGAAGACACGAAGATGTACACACCTGATTCTGCAGGACTGTGCATAAACATTGCATTGTAAAGCTTTCACCACTGTCATATTTTTGTCTGACAAAAGGTGAGCAATTAAAGACTTTGGTCTTGAATTTATCATGCTCTTTTGTGTGCACTGTTTGAGGTTCCTCCTCAGTTTTCAGGAAATAATGTTGCCAATGCACATGATAGTCTCACACCAGCTTAGAGATTTGGCAGGTAAAAACACATTTGTTCTATTACTGCAGCTGAAGCATATGAGTTACTGAGTTTTTCCTCAATATTTAGCATTCCACACTTGTTCTGAATTTTTCTTTTCAAGGTCAGTATTGTGTATGTATAAACATCTGATATATGACTATTTTGCACAGTGGAATCTCAAATGGGTGTTATGAAAGTGAAACAGCTCATCAAACACATCTTGTGAGAGAGTAGATCCTAGCGAAAGATAATGGAATCAATGAGAAGTTTCCACAACTGTCAGGAGACTCTAGAGTTAATATTAATTTGGGAGTAAGTGAATTCATGAAAATAGCTACATTTTAAAGTGCTTTTGTGATCAATGATTTTTCGTTCTGTATTATGAATAGCTTCACACTTATATATAATGTAAATTTAGACAGATACAGATGCCTAAAGTTCATTTAATTCATTATATACTTGAAGAGACAAAAGGAAATGTCAAAAAAGACATATATGAATGAAGTGATAATGGAAGAAAATAAACACTCAACACAATTAAAGAGACTTCGTTCAGAAAAAGGTGCATGTTTTATATATTTGTATACACTATCCCTAATGCTAGGTAATACTATACTATATGCAAAAGCATTCAATGAAAACTGATATTATTGTATACTATTCTTAACTTGTAAAACAAGGCCTCTGCAGACTTAACCCAGAACAAAAGCAATTGTATTAAATTGCTGAAAAGTTGCTATAGCATCTAGATAGCTATTCCAGTCCCTGTTGTTTCCCTCTGTTCTCACAATGAATCAATATTTAATTTTAAATTTATTAGATTTACAGTTTAGAAATCTATATATTTTTCAATAGAAGACTACAAAAATCCCCAAACCCTCCTCACACACACAAAAATATATAAATAGACAAACAAATAAATAAATAGCTGTCTATATGTAGCAAAATCATTTATTTGGAAATGCTTTACAGAAAATTAAAAGAATAAAAATATGCTTCTGCTTTATGTAACATGATGTGAGCGCATTAAAATGTTTCAAGAGGTAGACTGAAGTTGCAGAATACACAGGATTCCTAATTTTACTTTTTTTTTTTTCCCCCAAAGCATTCATAGTTGTTCTGATCTTTAGAAAACATTGAAAATACATGTTTTATAAAGATATATATAGAATAAAATATCAACAGAATGCAGAAAGATGAATGGTTCTTTTTCTCTGTAGCCAGCTTACTTTCCTAATTATGTAAAAAAAAACCCACAACCACCATGTACCTATATCTCTATTCATACAGTTCTATATTTTTAATTTTATATTCCTTTAACAACTATACCGAGAAACAAGGATATCATATTCAGTGAAAGGGCAATTCAGACTAAAATACTGTTCTATTTAAAGCAGAACCACCTCTTATCATGATTTACATTTACAAAAAACAACCTCATTTTAAGGAAAAGACATTTGTAGCAGCCAGGTCTTGTCTCTCTCATTGTTATACACTCGTTCATACATGTCTCTTAATAACTGCATGAATTTTTCTTTGACTCCTAGTGACATTATATTAATTCCTACTAATAGTGCCTCCATCTCTAAGGCAACGTGTCCTGATTTTCTGAAAATTTAGGACAGGAAGATAGACTGTAAACAGCTGAGTCCAAGTTGAAATGTCATTTTGTTGCAGACAGCTTAAAAGACTGAAGAAATTGTGCTACAGGAAAGCAAGTTTTGTAGACTGGCAATGAAATAGAAAACTGCTGTTTCCACATATATTTAATATCCTACTTTCTTCACAGGATACTATAAGTATATGGAGTTGGGGCTTTTGGGGGGCTAGTTTGTTTGAGAGTGTGGAGCTGAGTTCATCAAATCTCTTAATGCCAATAAAATGGTTTGTCCTATGTTGAGAATTTAAGGTGAAATGACTCAGCTCCCGTAGCAATAAAATGAAAGGATCGTGGTGCTCTTCCTTAGGCTTATAGCAGACAACACTGCAAAACTCCCTGTTGTCAAAATAAGGCCTTGTAGTAAACTTTTGTGGTTTTTTTTCTTTTGTAACTTTAGCTTGCACTTCCAGGAACAGCATCTTTCTCTCTCTCTTCCAAGGCATCCACAAGGGCAGATTAATTATTCTGGCTCCAGTCTTCAAAATTTTAGCATTCAGTAGTGCAGCATAATTAATGCATGTGGTATTTACACATCATTAGATTTTATAAAGGTTTTACCTCTCTCCTCAAGCTACCATCAATCTTATTTGTATGAATGATATGCCTTGCTCCCCTGCTCAAGTTCTGATCTTTCTTTTATTTAGCCTTGTAAAACTACTCTCTGCAGAACACTTACTGTTCTTTATTAATTCTCAATTTTAATTTTTCTGCCCCACATGGAGGTTAAGTTTAAGGTATCATACACAGCCTCTCATTTCCCCCCATGTCTTTCTGTACCGCACTCAAGATTGGAGTCATAGAGAACTCATGAATACCCTTGGTCCATATCCTTCCCACCAGAAGTTCAATAGAAGTTCATCCTACAAAGTATTACCCACATTTTTAGCATTGATGCAACCTCACCTTGAAAATTGTGTGCAAATCTGGGCTCCAGAATTTAAAAATTATGTTTGAATGCATCCAGAGGACAACAAGGCTGATTAAAAGGCTGGATGGAATTTTCTTTGAGGACAGGCTAAGGATACTTGCCAAGCTTGGAAAACAGTAGGTTGAGAGGTGACCGTATTGCTCTCCTCAACTTCCTGAGAGGAACTGGAGAGGGAGGTGCTCAGCTTTTCTCCTGGTATTGAGTGACAGAATGTGTGGGGAAAAAAACTTTAATGTTTGGACTAGACATTCCAAAAAAATCTCTTGTCTAAAAATAGTTACAGATTGGAACATGTCCCTAACATTTGATTAGCCCTGAAGTAGTCAGATAGTTGGACTTGTTTTCTGTAGATCCATTTCAGCTGGAACTATTCTGTTCTAGAGTGGGGCTCCAAGGTGCTGCAACTATCCTCACTTTTTTTGCTAGGATTTTTTTCCTGAATCATGAATGTTGCTGGCAGGTAGCAGTATCTCTTAAGATGCCAGAAAGGCACAGCTCCTTTTCCATGAGGCTTAGCCTTCTAATGGACTGGCAGTTTTCACAGCCCATTATATGAACCCTGTCATCCTTCTTGGCATGCCTTTCTTTATCTCAGGTAAGACATGTACTTCTACCATTAAGGCCCCTTGCAGGTATCTCCATCTTAGCAATGAAGCCTTAATTAACTGCTGAAATGTCAGATCTCACTTTCAGTCAGCCTAAGATGTCAACTGCTCTCTAACACTTGTCTAATTGGAAAACAAAACTTTTATCTTTTTATCCAAACTCATACTTCAGATTAACTTCTCATAACACCTGCAAAGCTGTTTAATATCCTCTTTTGTCAAAGTGACTGTAAGATTGACAGCATTTGTACTGCCAATATCTTGGTATAGATAGTGGCCTTGATGTGGGGAACAAAGCTTGTGTCATTATTTCTGCACTCCTTTTTGCCTGGTTCATCTGCTTCCTTTGTCTTAGAAAAATTTCGAAAGTAAGTACTGTAATTTTTTAGATCGCTGTTTCTACCAGATCTTGCAAAATATAATACTAATTCTAGTTTATCAAGAGCTCATATGGTCTAGCTAGGAAACTAGGTATATATATATTTGTTTAGATCCTGCTTTGCATATATACGTTCTTACATGTCCAACTAGCCTATGTTAATATTTTGAATTATTAGAAAACACAAGCAAAGGCTTTTAAATTCCATGAGAAATCTGAGCTGAGCTCATTTAATTAATAGGATTAATTTTGAAGAAAAAAATAACAGAACTATTTTCTAAAAATCTTAAATACAGTAATGAAAAATAAGTTAAATAATAAAAAAAAAAGATTTATTGATTTGATTTTATTGATAATTTTATCTCTTCATGTCTGCCACAAATATCAGAATGTGGAAATTTCTATGGTAGAAAATTAACTTCTATCTGAAAACCTCTACAATTCATACTTTCCAACATTTCCATCATTTTTACTTGTTGCTTGCAAAGATTACAAAATGACTAGGGGCATTCCTACGGGATTATGTGTCTCAGTAGTGGCTGCAGATGTCAAATGAACCAGATTGTAGAAAACTGAACTGGAAGGATCTTCTTCAAGTGGAAATGAAGATAATAGAAGGAAAACAGTGAAAAGTTCAGCATTAAAATAATGATAAAAATCAATCATGTGATAGAACTTTAATATAAAAATGTAATAATTAAAAAAATATTTTCAAGTTAAAAGTATTCTTAGTGAAGAAGATGAAAAAAGCAGTGATAGAAATTAAGCATTACTCTAACAAAACTATGCAGTTAGCCCTTTATATACCACTTATCATTCTTAGATAAAAACTCATTTTACAAGCAGTGTAGTCAAGGCAAAATATGGCTTTACAATCAAAGCTCTTCTCCTGACCCTTCTTTAGGAAGGCACAGAACTGCACCAAACACAATTCCACTTCTCCATCCGGAGTGTGGCCTCACATCCAGCTCTGGACGCTACTGGCAGGAAAAAAAGAGCAACCTATTCACCCATTTCTCTGGAGCACAGCTAAGCATCAGCACAAATCAATCTTTGCTATTTATCCTAGCAAGTCAGGCATTGGAATAGCTAAAGTATTGGCATACTTCATGATAGGCTTTGTTATAAGGCTGGGGAGAGCCAGCTGAGGCTTATGACTTCTTAAATCACCCCCATCAAAATTCAGTAGAAGTCATTTGCCTGAGCTCTGAGACACAGAAGTGAAATGATTTGGCCAGCATCCCATTACAAATCATTTGAGGAGCTGAGAAGCAAATTATGGTCTCCTCACTCACAAACTTACATTATGGAGTGTGAAATATCATCTATAAACTGAATGCTTCTTTCATTAGATTCAGCTGAGAAAATCCACACAGCCCAACCTCCATCAATTAAACTAAAGCAGTAGGTTTAGTCTAGCTCCCTATTCAAGACTCCAGAGCAATTGTTGGGACAAGAAAATCAGCCCTCAAGCTTGAAAAACCTTATTTAATTAGGAAAAAAAAAAAAAAAAAAAAAAAAAAAAAAAAAAAAAAAAAAAAGTCTTTAAAGACATCTGAAAGTAAATCTTTGAAAAGAATGAAATAGGCTATAGTTGAAGAGCCACTATGCTGTCAGGCAGGCTAAATGACATGCTACAAGAAGCTTAAAGGAGGTCCAGGAGTCCTCTGTGATAAATTCTGCCACCTAATTGAAGATGGATTTGGCATAATTTTCTTGTCTCTGAAGGAATTCAGCCAAAACTGCTTATTATTACATCCTCTCTGCCTGAAAGGACTGATCCCCAAGGTGAAGAGAATTATAAGAGATACTGTTTACAGTTATTTTCCTCTTTGGAATTAAGCATATCCTATCTAGAGACAGGAATGTAAGTTCCTAGGTGAAATATATTTAAAAAAAGACAAAGCATTCATTTCTTCAGTGCTATCTTCCTATTACATAAATTGAAAACTATTCAGATTACTTCTTTTTTCAGACGCAGTAGCTATACACATAAAAAAAAAAATGTTTTGTGCATCACTATGTTTGGATTAATTTGAGGAAAGTCTCTTTTAAAGAAGATATCACATATTAATGCATCTTACTTATTATTTTTTTATCTAAAATCTGAATGCTCATTCAGATGATACACAGGCTGACATGTGGAAACTTTAAAAGGGGTTTCAGATGAGGCCTCCAAAGCAGAGAAAAAGTTGTGTTGCTTTGGCAAATATTTTAATTGATTTGTCTTTCAAATTTTTTAAATGATTCTATAATCTTCCCTATCAAATTACAATCTTTTTTTTAATTTTAGGCAGTCTTTTTCATTTTAGTACAATTTTCAGTTTTACACTCTGTTCATTTGATCACCTTAGCTGTGCACAAAATTGTACCTTCAGGCACAGCCTGTTGAGAAAAGCCATATGAAGATACATTGTCTCATGGAACTGAAAATAATGCTTCCTTCCTTTCTGTGTTATCTCTCAAAGCAGCCTGGTTGCAGTAAGAGGAAAATAATTGATACGCACTTCTAGACAGCTTCAGTAAAATCACATTTTACTGCTCAGTCAATTCCCTGGCAAATGAGGGGGTGTAGATGGATGTTTGCCTCTGACCTTTAATTAGCAGGTTTCTTCCAGGATGGCAATCAATTGCACTTGCCCAAGAATAAAAGCTTTCACTCTTTTTGACTCTGGTATATGGGTTGTGAGAAGTTTTCAAGTCTTCAGTTGCAGAATTATCAGAGTCCTTACAGAACACTAAAAGGTAAACATGCATCAGTTTTAAAGATCTTGAGCAAAGAGCTAATTTAATTTGGGCTCTGCTTGAAAAACCTCAGAGTAGCTGCTCATTCAGGTTTTAGGTTTAAGAAAACTCATAAAAGCTCTAATTGTTTCTGAAAAAGTCCTCCTTAGCCAAGATAGTATTAATTGTATTAGCAAAAGTTGAATCCTACAGCTTGCCATCATTAGAAAAGAAAATTAAACATCCTGCTTCTGAGAATGGTCACAACAATATAGCCAGCAGCCATCTTTTCTTGATGTATCTGTTGTTTTCCCATGCAACAATTTACACGAAGAATTCTCTTAGACATTGCTTTCCCTCTTCCCTCTTCCTCCAGTAGGCTATGATCTCTGTATTAAAGGTTTAATATATGTGGGAACTACTCATCTCAGTGTAACACCATCAGCATTTCTCTCTAGCACCTGAAAACTATTACTTATTTGTTGCAAAAAGAGATTCTTGACAAGGCTATCCTATTAATTTATGTAATAAATTCACTGAGCACAATTTACTGCACAGTCAAAATAGTGGGCTTTAAAGAAACCAACGTTGTTACCCACTGAAGTAAAATGTCTTCTACAGTCTTACAAAGGTCACTTTTACATTTAGAGAAGCACTTATGTGGCCAACTGAAATTGGCAGTTACCGTCAAGATACTAGACTCAATTAGCATGTTATTGAAGAACCATTTAAGATTCCATTTACTACTCTGAGAAATAACTGTCATTCCTATTACTTACCACCACACAACGCTTATTCCTGATGTAGCAGAACTCTTTCTGCGCCTCACCAGCAATATTAACCAAGACAATCCTGCTCCTCCAAAGCCTAGATAACTAGGCAACTCAAAGTTACCTAATTTTCAGAACATTCTTAAATAAGTTACTTACTGAGGGATCAAATCTTGCTCATTAGTTTCATTCAGTAATATAAATGTAGCCTTATAAATTTTGACAAATCTATTTGTGTTTTAGGTTCTAACTTCATTAAACGTTAAGAAGTCCAATCCTCTCGGACTGTGTGTGTTTCCCTTAGATGTAATGCAAACATAGTTCATAAAGGCTGAAATACTTAAATCATATCTATTTCTATTTTCATTTACTCACAATCCTAACTGGCATGATAAAATTTTGCTTAATCTGCGGGTAAATAATTTGTCCTTCTGAAGGACTTAAATAATATTGAAGGCTTTGGGGAAAAAAACACTCTTTCCTTATAGAAATAGAATATAGAATATATAATTATAGAATATATTTTATTCTATAAATTATAAATTAATATTTCTATATTATAGAATTATATAATTATAGAATATAATTTCCTTATAGAAATAGACGTGTAGAGGAACTGTTATGTCGTGGCCTGAACTGATGATTGACCACTTGGTGAAGGGGGTGACTGGCTCAGGAAGCACAGGTGCAAGCAACTCACCTATGCTTCCCACCTGACCAGAAGGGGTAGACAGGGACCATCCCTTCCTGGGTTCCTTAAGAGATTGCCACCTAAAGAAGAGTATTTCTGAATGTAGGCTGTTTTCTGAGAAGGAGTTTTATAGCCAGTGACCCCTCCATCCCAAGAGTAGCACATACAACTTGATTTCTTTCTTGTCTTCCATGTGTTACAAGATAGATAACTATTCAAAAGCATCTACTTGACTTAGGAGTTTAAGTTCCATATTCAAAAACTGCTCACGCACTGAAGAACCCTTACTCGGTGACTTACAATGTGATTTGAACTCTAAGTCCATTTAGAAAAATGTATCTGAGCACTTCTGAAAATTACAGATGAAGCCAATTATATCAGAGAAAACTGAGATTGAGATGGGGGAAAAAAGACAAGGTATTCTGAAGAGAAGAGTGAGAATATTACAGCAGATTAAATAAAGAATGTGAGCTGAAAACTAGGTATAAAAAGCATCTCAGTGAATTAGAGAAACTAACTGAAAATAACTGAAAAAAGGAAAATGTGCTGAGTTGCTGTTATTGATTGGAATAGACACTAGAAATTTCCTTATTTTTTTCAGAATTTTTAATCCTAATTTTCTCTTAAAAATTGAATTTAAGTGTTCTTGGTCAGGCAATTGCTCCATAAATACAGACATGACAACTAGTCCTCTCTAGAAATAGTGTTTCACTTATTAGTGCATGAAAGTGAATATTCTTTAATTTTTCTAGGGGTTTCTATTCTTGACTTATTCACACATATTGCTTTGAAAAAAAGTCATAGAATTATAGAAAGGATTGGGTTGGATGGGACCTTAAATATAATCTAGCTACAGCCCCCCTGATGTGGACAGAGCTGCTACCCATCAGCTCAGGCTGCCCAGGGCCCATTCAACCTTGCCTTGAGCATCTCCAGGGATGGGGCACACACAGATTCTCCTTGCAGCTGTGCCAGGGCCTCACTGTCCTCTGAATGAAAATAATGTTTCAGTCCCATTGACCTTTACTCTTCCATAGCAATCTGAACCTTTCATTTCAAGTTAAAATGTTTTGCCTTGATGTAAGGAATGGTGAAAGGAATAAAGGGAGGAAAAAAGATTTGTGAATGGGTTTTTTACTGTGCCGTAGATAGAAAGAAGGTAAGGTTCATTTCATCAGGCCATCTTTCATCATTCATCATTTCATTTTGTCATTCCATCTTTCACACGTAATATATCTCCAGAAGGGGGTCAGAGACAATAGTAGGAAAGACGGTTTGTGCATGCACAGAAAGTAAAACCAAATAGTAGCACTGAGCTTCCAATGGTCCATCCCCAGAGTGAACAGCTAATGTGATGTACTGTCAGACAAAGCTACCTACCTGCAGGGCACTACATCAAATTGGTCCTACATTACCTTTATCTTTTGTCTCCTGGTACCTAAATCTTAGCAGTTTTTATACAACCAGCTGTTGAACATTCCTGTGAAATCCACATGTGATCCCACTGGTGTCCCCCATACATATGAATTTGACAATGTAATTTGGATTTCAGCAGTCTATTAGTTTTGTGTTACAAAGCCAAATTGTGGGGTCAAAGTCCAAAATGTTCAATTAACACAACTGGTGTAGTTGCTTTGATGGAAACTTTAATGGGAAAAACATACACAGATACAAGAAGAGCGATAACAACAACAACAGAACATCAAAAAAATAGATCGTACAACACTTCACAGTGTGTGCATTTCCTGGGACTGGGTGGGACTGTGACTGTGAAGACACAACCCAGGGAAAGGCTGGGCTAGAATAAAAGTTTATATGATTCTAAGACAATATTTGTACTGTTGTTAGCTGGTTTTCAGCATAGGATATTGAGGCATTCCTGACATTTTCTATATTATAACATAACTTAATTTCATGAAGATTTTAGAGAAAGGATGATAAATTCCCTTTCATGTGTCTATAGTTATGATAAAATTATTTACCTCAACAGATTTTAATTAATAACAGATATTAAATTCCTCTTAAAACAATTCAGAGAAGAATACAAGATTTCACAAAGCCTGCTGGGGCATCTGTTTCAGGGAAAATATCCTATTTTCAGAAAAAAAAAGTCAAGGATTTTGAAGGACTGTAGGAAAATAACATGATAGAATGATGAAAAACATCGGTCTGGCACATTACCTAAGGGAAAAGCAGTACCTGAGTCTTGAAGTGCAAGGAAGGGAAGAGCTTGAAGTGCAGGGAAGGGAAATGGCATCTATTCCCTCCAAAAACAAACTGCACTTATCAAATGTGCAGGAAGCTACCTGTGAACTTTGTTGTGGCAATTTTGCTTGGTGTTCTTGAGTGGTACTTGATAGGAAATGTCAACAAAGTGAAAAAGACTGTGTGTAAATAGATGAAAGAGAAACAACAATATTTTGCAGGTAAAAATACAATCAATTGGTCATACGTGTCAGGGCATGAAATTAAGACAACTGTATGCAAAGTCAGAGCCATCTCTGTTAGATTTCTACTGAAATGTTACCAGCTATTACAGTATGGATTGGTATAGTTGCAGGTTTCTTAAATTGAAAAAAAAGATATATTTGAACCACATTAGCTTCCTGAAATTCAGCTTGTATGCTGCATGTCTGAAAGCTTTTAGGACTTAAATTTAAAATTAACAAGTAGGGAATTGGACAAGAGTGGATGGGCTCCTCCAACACCCCCTTTTCTCCCCCCAGTTAATGTGAAAATATGCTGTCTTCCCCATTCTTACAACTGTTATATAACTTATTTATTTTTCTTACACTTTAACCAGAATTCTGGTTAAGCAGAAGTGAGCCGTGGAACCCTGAGACCTTATGTCAAAGTCTGTCCTGTCTGAATCAGCATACTTCATATTCCCTGATCCTTTCAGAGAAACTTTTATGAGCTCTGTGTTCTCGGTGTTGGCTTTTCACAGAGTGAATTGGTGATGACTTCACTGATGACATACCATTATCATTTTTCCTCTTCTCAATACACCTCCTCTTTTTTTTTTTTCTTCTCAGACTACTATACAGTAAAATTGATTTTATCCCTTTAATAGCTTCATTTTTCTTTCATTTCTATAGCAGAAAGCAACTATAAAACTGATTGGTTCCCAGTTAGCATAGCCTGTAAGTTAGCAGAGAGATAAGAAACAGCCCTATCTTTATAGGTTTGGCAGAAACAGGAAATTTTCATTTAAAAAAGAAAATGCTCTTGAGATAAAAAGGCTGAAATGTTCTAAGGGTTATTAACTGTGTTTACTTCCTTGTCAGTCCCATTATAAGTGATGAAAATTCTCTCTGCTTCTGAAATCCAGAAGGAGAATTATTCAATGTAAGTGTGCACTTACGATGGTTTGGGTATCTAAGTATGTATGTTTATACTATGGACTGAGATTCTGGTTATTAGCTACAGAGCCAGAAATCATGTAGCTGTTTACCAATGCTGCGTATCATAATTCATCTGTTGTATTGCCATTACTGACTCTGAATGTTTAATGTGCAGATTGCCACTTAATTCTGTGTCGCTGGTAAGTCAATAGACATCTTCGTTCACAACCTCAAATAAATAAAATGAACTGATTTTTTTTTCTCTGCAGCAGTAGCCATTGCAGAAGTGCTTTGCTGTGGCAGCAGCAGGGGAAGAGACTCAGTTTGGAGAGCTGGGTGTTACAGCCAGGATTCCCTTGTTCCACTATGGAGTGCTGCTGAAGCCAGTATATGCACTCTCCTTGGGACAGAGGTGGCCTGGCCCTTGCAGGCATGTGGCTTCTCAAAAAAATGCTGAACCACCCTTTCTGTCCCACCCTATCTTCACTTCTCCCTTCTCTTACATGGGCACTGTGCTAAGTGGGGAGCTGGAATTTGCCCTTGAGGAGCTGATTTGCATCACTGTAAGCCTGCATATAATGAAGTTCCTAATCGCCATCTAGAAGTCCCTTTGACCGTTTTGCATCGGGGACCATTTCAGTAGCCCAGTGCAGATTTACTAGCTTACCAAATACGATTTTTAAGAGAGACTAACGTAGGTCACAGGAAACAGTGAAATTTGTATCCTGAGAGCAGCTTCTGCCCAGAAGCCTTTTTGTATTAGCCTGAGTCCTTTCAGAGTTCTCTGGCCTATGAAGATTTCAGAGTATAAGAAAGGTTTTTCAGCTTGTAAGGACATTCCTACTGCAATCACAGGTCTACCAAGATCTATAGGTCATCTTTATTGCTGGAAAATAAATATATGGCCTTTTATCTATCTTGAATAGAAGTCATAGTAGGAGACAAGTTAGCAGCCTTCTAGATCATGAATATTCTTTTCTAAGACTAGCTCTTACTCAAACTTTGAGTCTCTAGCATTGAGAGAAAAGGATTAAGATACTGACCTCCTTATACCTTAATTCCAGGGAATAATAATCCACAGTACCTGTACTCTGCATTCAAAAGTTATAAACCAGATCCCTACTGCCATATTTTGCATTATGTGTATATAGTTGAAAACAAGGCAGCAACAGTCTCTTCAACTCTTTAATGGAAATTTAAAAGAAGAGAGTAAAGTCTTTTCTTAACTCCCATTTCTCTTAAATTGAACAAGGGTTGGGTAAATTCCCTTTTAAACAACGATGGGATCTCCTTCTGTATTCTCCTGTGCATGCTATTTCATTCTCTGGAGTCTGCTTACTATATTTCAGACAGCTCAAAGTAGTCCATCCATGAGTGTGCCTTGTTTTTCCTGTTATCTTCAGTCAGCCAGCCCCTCAGAATATGTCAGTAAGTTGCATATTGATATGAAGGGCTATGGCGGTGTCTATTGTAGCTTTAAACGTTGTATTGCTTTACTTCCACGCAAAGAAATTTAACTGAGATAGGCCTGAATTCAAACAGCCTTAAAAATGTATTTGCAATTTCAAGTAAAATGGACTACTATCATTGATCTTCGAACGACTTGTTCATGATTACAAAGGCATGTTTTTTGAAGCACACTGTTTCAATTTCTTTTGCTACTACAATTTGCTATTCATGAATATTTGAGTGATCATGGAGCAGTTAAGATTTGCAAGTAAATTCTGACATGAAATCATATCAGAAGCACATTTGTCCCTGTTTTTCCCATAAGGAATGTCAGTCACTCCTTCATGGACTGGAATGTAAACGGTAGAGTATGTAACTAATTTCTAGGTTTCAAAACAGAATATCAGCAAAGGATGATTAACCAGATGGCTAAAGAGCATCAGCTGATCACTGGTGATAGTGTGAAGGTATAGCGACTTTCCCTTTTCTAAAATAGCAGGACAACTGATTAAATTTGTCTATCTAAACTGTTTAGATTAAGTTTTTCTAGTTTTAGCCAATACTTTGTAATTAACAATGTTTTATTTGTTTTCTTTGCTGGTCTTATTTGGGCTGTATTTCTACCAAGTTCTTCCATTTCTCTTCTTAAAAACACTCTGGGAAAAAAAAAAAAAAAACTCCACTGAAAAAGTAAATCAGCCTCATTACCTTCCAGGAAAGAATTACCACACTGTAAAACTTCAAAAAGATTAAACCCTAACAGTCTGGTTTGCATAACTTGCCTTGTAAACCAAAGAGTGTTACTAACATCATCCCTAGCAAGAGTGATGAGCATTTTTAATATAAGTTACAGAAAATACCATTTTTGTTGCATCTCTCTATTGTAATAATGTTTTAACCATGATGTTGGTAAATCTTTCGGTCTCACAGTGTATCATTCCTGCCAGCATTTCTTATAAATGCAGAAGTTTTATATGCTGGGGAAGAAAATGAACTATTCAGATTCATAACTGTTTTCAACAGTTTATCAGAGGAAAAAATGCAAATATGACAGAAAACACATACTTTAAAAAGTAGGAATGTTCAGAGATATAGATGTGACTCTATGTGAGAAAAAACTCTTCTGTGCTGTAAAATGTATAGAGTAACATTAGTTCAAAATCGGCACTGAAAGTATTAAGAGATAATTATTACTTTCAATTTATTCATTACTGCTCAAAGACAGAACTTGTAAGAGAACTAGTGTTAGTTTTAATGGAAAGGAATACGTTGGTGGATTTTAGAGATGGCAACTTCTTCCCCCTCAAGCTCTGAGCCCTGTGGTCATTAGCAATGTTGCTATATAGAATGTCTTCACAGAGGCGCAGGTCAAGCTATAATGGGTTTGTCAGCTTTTGACCAGTGTTTCAGCACTTACAGCCAGCATGACCTAGATGACAAACCCATCCAACAGAGTGGAGTGCAGCCTGGAGCAGCATATGATCCAGGACCAGTGTGCAAACCAAAGAAGAAGCACTGGCAAGGGAGTAGTAAAAGCAAGCTCAGAATGTCAAGCTGCCCTTTGTCTCAGAGCCATCCCCACAGCTTGTGCAGGCAGCAAGCTGTTCACCAGCACTGCCTGACCCCATCCACCTGCCTGAAGGGTGTTTGTGCAGCTTGCATGGGCAAGTAAAGCTGCCAACCCTCCCACATGGGCTGCCTGAAGTGATGCTCTCTGCCATGATGTGGCCAGAGAACAGTACTTGAAACGTACAACTGTGTGCAGCTGCCAAATGTAGTGAAGACAGAGACATCACAGTGAACTCTTTGGCTTGGAATCTGTTCCGTTTCGTTCCTGAATGCAGCTTTTGGAGGTGCATGCAGTTGTATTTGACAGAAATATGGCCATCAATGACCTTGTCTCATGTATTCTAGGAAATTTGTGGTGTGATCTGTGGATTAAATGATACATAAAGAATAAGCTTTGCCACTCATAGGGTAAAAGAGCAATTCTGATTGTGTCATATTTGTCAGCTCATGGAGACAAAAGTATGTGGGAATCCATGCACACAAGTAGTAAAGCATTGCATTAGTAGGTGCTGTTGTATTCAGGTGAAAGCACAGAAGCTCAGTAACACTTCAGTAAGCCAGATAGAAGGTTAAAATCAAGTAATATAGCAAGCAGAAGGATAGCTTTAGCTAGGTGACCAAGCAAGGTGAAATATAATGAAGAGGAGGAAAAATAACTCTGTGAGTTGCAGAAAGTAAAAGATAGGAAAAAAAACCAACCCATCAGATATTGAAACATCTTTGCCTGTCTTTCAGTATCGTATGCCCTGTAGCCTTATAATCCTGTGTTTTCACTGGGAATATTACTGGCAGAAGCATAACGGTTAAATCAGTAATTTTTTTATGCACTTAACGTCACATTTTTATGATCCTTCTATTGTATTCAAACATCTAAACATGGATTTATCAAACGTGGATAAAGATTTCAAAACCCAAAGCATTTCACAGTGGGAAGGATATTTTCCCCTTCACTGATAAAAGAAAACAACAGTATGATCCCAGTGTTTTCTTCATTGCTCTGGTAGATAGGCAAACTCTCCTTACGGAGGCTATCATTGAGATTCATATATCATAATCAAAAAGGGAGGAAAAAGCTCTGTGTTCTTAGTGATACACTTTGAAATATTGGGATAAACAAAGAACAGCTTGAATGACCTATTAAATCATTATCATCAATAAAAAAACTAAGGACATTTAACTATCCTCTGACACAGAAAGCTGCTCTGTCCTGTTTGGCAGAAGGTTACCATGGGTAACAAACTAAGCAAAATGCTGGTCTGGCTGCTTGGAATGCAATTTTATAATAGTACCCATAACAGAAGCTTTATGTTCCTTTCCCCTAGAGGAAGGCTGTGGCCTCGATCCGTAAAATGTCAGAGGACTTCTGCATATAGCAGGCGCTTGAAACCAAAATTACAGACCTTCGTTCAATTCCTCTCGTCCCATTCCCAAGATTACCTGAAAATGCCCTTTTTGTGTTCCACGTTTCTGCAACTGCCTTTTCTACTCTCCACTCCTTGTGCATAGGAATGAGACATTGCATTAGGCAAATCAGTCAGACAAACCAACAGTACGCTCTCAAATTTTAGGAAGAATTCTTACTCCTTAGATGTAAGAATAGGTGTAAAGCAAGTTATTGCCACAGCTGATGATGTTTTGTGCCTTCCTCAGCTTCAAGGTATTCAGGAGCATAAACAATGCATACACTTGTCTAAACACAGAGCTGGTTAAGAGCGGTTAAGCCTGTTGTTGTTCCTGGATCTTCTGTTTCAGAAGCAACACCTGTGTGCACCAGGCAATGCAAGGAGAGACTTCCAATTTGAGTTAAGATTCTTAGATTTTGATGTCCAAGTATAGATGCTCTTATGCTTGAGACGCTTAAATTTCTACTGATTATCCTGGAGGTGGAGAGCAGTTGAGGTTACCAGACTGTGATTTCCCACTTTAGGCTGAGTTTTACTTCTCCAGGTTTCTTTAGCTGTTGAGAGCAGATCTCCACTGGCTGTAGTTGGAGGTTCTGTACCTTTGGCATCACTGGAAAAGAACTCATCCTTACAGTATTTGGCTGGGAAAGTGGAAGCCCCATGCCTTTGTCTTTTTTCTGATTTCTGTCTTTTTTCTTTTCATTCTGATTTCTAGGCTAGCACAGATTCTATCAAACGCTGTCATGTTGTCTAGAGAACTGGCAGTGACACTTCTCTGTTTGCAGATGTGTAACTTGTTGCTTTACTGTTGCTGATTTGGACTGAGGTAGTGAAGAGAACACAAGAGCAGCAAGATCTGAAAAAGAAAGGTTTTCAGGTAGCATTTTTAAGTGGTACATTAAGTAGTCTTAGAAGACTGAATATTTCAGTCCATGTTTTATCTCAATCTCGTCAGTCCTAGGAAAAGGTAATAGTTCTGCAGCAGTCATCTATTTTTGCATAAAAATATATTTTTGCACATTCTTTTTTCTCTGCCAAGAGTGTTGGTAAAAAGGAAATGTTTCTCTGCAGAAGCAGTAACACTAACTTGCATTAAAGAAGCGATCTTTCAAAACACCCATCTCTCATGCAATTTATAGGTAGGAAGAGATAGATTTGCTAACACAAAAAAAAAAAAGATGTAAAATATAGCTCTTGCTGGGGGAAACTCATTTTGTTGTGTTCAGGATTCATACAAGAAGCTATTTTAATTCAGAATAGGTCTATACAAAAATCTGTCTGAGCAGTGTTGACTCACCACTTAAACCTTTTGGCCAATCTAGGCAGAAACAACTGCTTTCTAAGTGGCAAAGGCTTCAATTTTAACATACTGCAGTTGTTTCAAACCATCCCCAACTCCAGCTATATGTAGGTTTTCTGTTTGCTTTCCATCCACAAGGATTTTCCTCCCTGGGAACCTACAGCTACCTGTCTCGGAATATACTCCACTTTGCCGCTCCTCTATTCCATGTGCTTCTTCTGGTTATAAAATAATTATGGTTCAGAATTTTTCCAGAGACCTAAAGGGAAACTCATATAGTGCATGAATTTGCAAAGGCTGTGAGGTGACCTGATAGTGACCTTTCAGTATGTAAAGTGGAGCTGTACAAAAGGACAAATACTTCAGCAGGGTTTGTGGTAATAGAAAAAGGGGAAATGACTTCAAGCTCAAAGAGGCTACCCTCTTTGAGGATAGGTAAAAAGAAAAAATCTTTTACAGTGAGGGTGGTAAGGCACTCAAACAGTTTGCCCAGTTATGTGGTTAATGCCCCATCTCTGGTGACTTTCAACCTGAGGCTGGATAAGGTCCTGGGCAATCTGGTCTAGCTGTGATGTCCCTGTTCTCTGCAGGGGAGCTGGACTAGATAACCCTCAGACGACCCTTCCAACTGTAAGGATTCTATGATTCTAAAATCTTTGGAGACCAAAGGACTTTATTTTTTTATAGACATAATTATTTTACTCTGAAGATGATGTAAATAGATTAAATCTCTTCAGGATCTTCTATGACCTCTCTTACAGAAAGCTTTCAACTTGTAAGCTCACTTAGCTACAGTGGTAAATATCTACATATAGTAGTTTATAT
The DNA here is from genome assembly GCF_951394365.1 of Tetrao urogallus. NCBI lineage: Eukaryota > Metazoa > Chordata > Aves > Galliformes > Phasianidae > Tetrao > Tetrao urogallus. The sequence continues at coordinate 72,002,132 of NC_136814.1, read as the reverse complement.
AACCTTTTTATACTGAAAAATAAAAAGTGAAAGGTTCATACAGAAAATAACCAGCATTATATTAAGAATAGTTCATAGCAATTCAACTGATAAATTCCCCATTTTGAATTGATAAGCTTCTCTCAGTGACTTATTAGGGCAGAAATACCACTGGTACCTTCTGCTTTACAGAGAAAAGTCAGACAAAAAGTTAACACTCTGGGAGACCTCAAATAAATTATTTATCCTCTGTTCATTGAGAATGATATTAGGGTTGTGGGGATGACAAATAATCCATTCACTTGCCTTGAAAGAACAAAGAATTTGATTCCTCAGAAAAGTGTGAGGATATTTGAATGAACATAGTCTTTCCTATTGTTTGAAGATTATTTCCCTTTCCCATAGGAAGACATAATAGACTGTTGACAAGGATTTATAAATGTGATTTATAAAAACAAACAAGCAAACAAACAAACAAACAGACAGACAGACAAAACAGTCTCTCTCACCTGTAAGCAAGCAAAGAATTCATTTTTCACTTCACTTACTAGCAGTATAAAGTGTTATTAATACCTACAAAGCTGACCCAAGCTTCACACATTCCTCTTTCTGGCATTTATCTGGATTCCCTCTCACCCTAGCATTTCATTTTCCTATCAGCCCTGAGATCTATTTGAGTTAAGTTTGCTTTCTAAGTTATGGGACTTGCAACCAGGGTCTGCCCAAGAAGGGAGGAATGTACCTGCATGTCCTGCTCACCAGTGCTTCAGCATTAGACTGGCTCATCTGACTTCGCACTTAGAACATGATTCCCAATCCCTTTGTCTTGAGCGTAACAAAACGTATTAACAAAGAATGTATTAACAGGGATTTTATGAGGGATTTGTTGTGTGATTATGCTACTTAATTGACCTATTTAGTAGTGTTCAGGTTACATTTGAAACTATGACTAGTTATGTGATATATATGATGACTGTAAGACAACATTTGTAGAAATTTATATAAGTTGCTAGACTTTTACATTAAAACCCGGTGCCCCACATAGATGCTCAGGTTTCTCTGTATCCATATCTTTATGCTCATTTATTAACCACAAGCATAGAAAACATCATCTATTTTCAAACGTAAATTATGTTTTCTCTCCATTGTTAAATATCAGATTCTCAAAATGGAATAAGGAACTCAAGTACAAAATTAAATTTTGATTTACATATTTTCTAGGAAGCACTGGCCTTCTGTAATGGAAAACAATATGGTTAAATCCCCCTTGCTTTTCTCATGTAAGCAATCTTTCTATGGACTTGCCCTAAGAACCCTGGAGAGATTTGTCATAATTCCCAAAATCCCTGGGTCAATCTCCAAATTTATTTTTTTATTCATTTCTTCAGAGATTGTCTTCTATACGACCCTTTGGATAGAATAAGTAACTAAGGCTTTTGCTCTTATAGAAAGAAGGGGGTATATATGTAATCAGTGCATCTTGTAGTGGTAGTTTCTGCACCAAATCAATCCTCATCCTAAACTAGAATGTCTGAGTATAAAAAACATTTGTACTGCTTTTCAAGCTGCTAGAGTAAACAAAATGCAAAGACAAAGACAGCAACATTTCCCACAAAATATCTATTGTTTCTATTGCTAAGATTGTAAGAGACTGAAAGAAGCACCTTTACATTTAAGCTTTCCAAGAAGCTTCTTGAGACTTGAAGTTTGCTGTCACTTATGGGTTATTGATAATGAAATTACTCTTCATTTCCACTTGACTGAAATAAATTTGCCTTACTGATTTCAGAAGGTTTGTTCCCAACTTCTGCTTTTCTGACTAAGAGTTAAAAGAAAAAGTAATCGATTTTATTGTCTTTTAATCTTTTTGCTTCATGCAGTCTCTACCATTTTTCTTCATGTGGAAAGAATTCTGGAGAACTGTTCAAAGACAGAAAATGTTTCCTGACAAGTCTGAGGCAGAGAAGGAAATAATAAACATCAAAACCTATACAGTGTCAGGATGATCACTTCATACTGTCACTTCAGACTCCAATGCACTTCCAGACCCTTTTACAACTGTGCTGACTGACAGCATTTCAACAGTTACAGATAGTTTACTGCAACTCCAACTGTTCTGTCAGACAGTAAATAAGAAGAAAATAATAAAATTATGACCAATCCTTTTCATGTTTAATACTAATTCTTTTTTGCATCTAGCATTCTTTTAAGATCTGATCTTAGCAAGGGAGAAGTGTTTTATTTCCAAGGGAGCTACAATATGCAGAAGGCAACTATCAGATCACCCTTTGTTCTTTAAGTCCTACAGTGGGTGTGCTTATGTGTTTTGCTGCATACTGGTGACAGTGTGTAATATTTGGTAATAATTCTTCCTAAAATACAAGTCGTGCACTTTGCTGAATTGTTATGCCCTTAGGGAGGTACTGACAGCTACACAGGTTGTAGGCACAGATCTAAAGGTCACAGATGACAGCTAGATACTTAGCACTTTCATCCTCAGTTTCAAATTATTGCTTAATTGTCATTTGCCTTTAAAAATGTTCCCCTTAAGTGCTTTGCTGAATCAGAGCCTACATGTGGTCTAATTCCCTCCATATTATACAGAGTGAAGTCCACAGCTAAAGGTTTTGCAGGTTAGTTTTTTCATCTGGGAGGGGGTGTGTGGCATCACTCCCATGATGCTTCTAATTTTTCCCTGACCTCATCCTAGACACTACTTACTCTGAATTATGTCTGTAAATCTGATTCTCCTACAAAGGAGCCTGTCTTCTTTCAGAGCATGTTAAAATATTACCACCTGTAATGCAGTATTACACAGCATGTGTGGATTAAGAGTTGGTTGGATAGTGACCACCGTAGGATTACAGTCAACTGCTCCACATCCAGGTGGAAGCTGGTTGTGAGTGGTGTCCTCAAGGAGTCAGTCTTGAGACTGGCACTCTTCAACATCTCTATGGAAGACATAGACAGTGGGATCAAGTGCACCCTCAGGAATTTTGCAGATGACACCAAGCTGACTGGTGCAGTTTATACAATAGAGGGAAGGAATTCCATCCAATAGGACTGGATTGAGTTTGAAAAGTGGGTCCATGAGAATACAATGAAGTTCAAACAAGCCGAGTACAAGGTGTTGCAGTTGGTTCAGGGCAGTCCCAGATATGCATACAGACTGGGATTAAAACTCATTGCCCTGCTTTATATGTTAGGTGAAAATTCTTTACTCAGAGGATGCTGAGACACTGGCTCAGGCTGCCCAGAGAAGCTGTGGATGCCTCATCCCTGGAGGCATTCCAGGCCAGGTTGGATGGGGGGAATCTAGTAGTTGACAGTCCTGCCCATGTCAGGAGGTTGGAACTAGATGATTTTTAAGGTCCCTCCAAAACTAAGTCATTCTGTATTTCTATTTCTATGATTAACTTTAAGAAAACTTCCTGGAATCACCAAATTTCATGTAGATCACCAAATAAGATCCTGTGGTAATAAAGTCTTTTATTTCCTGCATCTTTTTAACAGCCTCCATAAAGTTTAAGATATCATTGCCAGTAATTGAAACGAAGGGATGCATCTACAGGGCGTGATAAAATAATGCAATAGAGAACACTGAAGTGGCAATGATCTCTGGAAGAAAAAAGATATGGTTATGTCAGTATTGTTTGCTAAGAGAGCTGGTTAGACTCACAGCAGCATGATGCTAATGCAGTTGAAATGCTTGTGAAACCCAATTGAATAAGAAGGACCTAGGTTCTTCTGTAGCATCTGGTGTGATACTCAGGATCTACAAAAAGTTGAACACAGAAAACTGTATTCATTCATGACTGTCTTACCCTGAATGTACCTGTGTCCCTTATGTCACACTGCTTTAAGCTGTCCCAAGCATCACTGGTTATGATTTTTTATAGGTTTACCCCATATCAGGCACTGCCATAGAGCAAACCATTGTTACCAGGACTAACAAGATTTTGGATTTGTCCTCAAGACTTCTTTGGGAATGGCTATTAGCTTGAACATCTCAACAAAAATAGCATCACACTGTGAGCACTGAGTATCTTGTAATCTCAGATTTCCTGCTTAAATGTTTGTGTCTTGTTGGTTCACAGAGCAGAACTATATATATATATTTTTTTTCTGGTAGATATATCTTTTAAAAAAGAGAAATAATCCAACTCTTCACTGTTTCTGACTTCATGTGATTTCCCAGGCAATCAACATATTGCAGAAACACTCTACATATCCTGCTTATATTAAAGACTTGCCTTTCATAGGTGCAACCATATCCACACAGTGGAACCAACTGCTATCAGAGTCCACACGCACCAGGAGTTCATTTCAGCATGTGAACATCAAGGTGGATTTGTCTGTTTTGTAAATCTTGATGGGATTTACAGACATGGATAACATCAGTATGAAGTTCTTTCCACTGTTAAGCTGTTAAGACTGGCCAAATTCTAAATAAACAGGAAACTTCTAAGTAGAAATTGAAGACCATTGCAGGCCAAATACCTTCAGAAAAAGTATTACTTGATGAGAGTGTGAATTTTTTACATTGTAGATTTGGGCATGAAATGGCTTCATCTTTCAATGTAACAAAATCTTTTGTGGAGCTATTGCTTTATCCCTTTTGAAACAGCAATATAGACAATATTACAGTTAAAATGAAGCCAGTGAATGAAGCAGAAATTATCCTCTCTACACAGGACAATAAAAGTCTGTACATACCCATTGATTTTCTTTACTGTCCAAGTGTAGGGTCTCGTGATAAGCACCTGTTTGGAGCAAAGTGTGTGATTCTGAATGCCTTCAAACTGTGCGGTGATCTGAACCTCAGACATTCTTCTTCTAGGCAAGATGTTCAACTGCTATTTGGAGTTCAGACAGACATTCATGCTATTGTTTCCTTTTGTTCATCACTAATGTTGTTGAACCTATTGCTTTGGGATTGTCAGTGTTACACAGCCTAATTGCCTGGTTTGCAGAGACCGAACTCTTTCAACAAAACACCCGCACAGTTTTGTCCTCATTTGTACAAACTAGAGTATGCGGGTTGTAAAGAATAAATACCCAACAGCTGAACAATGTTTTTGCAGTTATGCCCATTCTTGCACCTCAAAGTGTTTGTAATTATGTCTTTTCAAACTCTAGAAAGCTGTGGAGAAGGTAATAAGAAACTGCACTATAGTTCCACATTGTGTAAGAATCGTGTACATAAAAAGAAAGATCAGATAATTGCTCCAAAATGTTTGTCTCATGATTGTCTCATATGTGAGAATTTCCTGTTAAAATGATGAAAAAAAATACATTTATGCACATAAGAAAGTAATGGCATGTGCTAGCAAGAAGTTCTCTTTCACAATCATAACTACGACAACATCTTACAGAAAACCTGCTATTTTATAGATATTTTATTCAATAACAACAATAACAAGAAAATCAAACTACTACTAAATGCCTTTCAGCATATAACCATCTGTACTGAAAACCTCAGTATAAAAAGCCAAAATCCATCTCTCTAACTTTAACTGAAGTGCCAGGAAGGATTCAGTTCCAAACGAGGACATTTTCATAAGGCATGTATGGGCATCTGTATGCGAGCTAAATGTTAAAGCCCCTGAAGCTGATAGACATAGTCAATGAAATCAAAAGGCAACTCAATAGACAGCAACATTCTATCAGCCAAATTGCTGCCTCAACTGTATGGATAAAGTACTACATTTGGTCACCTTGGTGTAACTGATACTGTATTGAGCACTAGGACACGTGATCTGACTTTTGTTTACCCCTCCTAAGAACTCAGAGTATTTGCTGATCCCATACAGAAGGCTCCTGTGAATTAGGAAGAATCAAAACCTATGCAGAACTACATTAAGACTTCAGCAGAGGATATTAAATTTATGCTCTACGTATCTGTTTTGGTTCCTTCATTACCAGATCCTTCGACTTTTCTTCATGAGAAAGGTACTGCAGACCTCTGATCATGCTCATGGCCCTTCTCTCAAACTACTTCAACAGTTCTATGTCTTTCTCGTGCTTGGGGCCCCAGGCCTGGCTGCAGTACTGCAAGTGGAGCCTCAAAACGACAGAGAGAGAGAATCTCCTCCCTCTTCCTGCTGGCCACTCCTCTTTTGATGCAGCCCAGGTTACTACTGGATTTCTGGGCTGCAAGCACACGCTGCTGGCTTATATCCAGCTTTCATCCACCGGGACCCAAGCTGAATAACTTTGGTGCATCCTAAATGTACCTGAAAGATAAATAGAAACTCACTGATTCCTAAGTGCTTTGTCTGTTGTAGTGGCTACACACAAGAGCATTTTCACGGTTGCAGTCTTAGATACCATTAATCATCTTTTACCTTTCTTCAGATACTTAGACATCAGAAACTTTATGTGGCTTTAAAAAATAGGGGAGAGGGGAGGGAGGTTCAGAATCTTTGTTCTTTCTAATGAATACAGATGTTACGATATAATTACATCTCTGATACAGTAGCAGTATCAACCTTGGCCAAGGAAGAAACTTTAAATAAATATTCAGGTTCCTATCATATTTTAAGTAGATAAACAAAATTTTAATTATGAATTCTCAGGCAAAGCTATAATAAATATGATGTATTAGGGAGATATATTGTCATAAATAGTCTGCAGCTAACTCATTCCTTTTTTCAGCAGCCTATCAGAATCTTTGATAAGAAATATTCATACAGTAATTCTCTTAACTTCTTGCATTTTAACACTTAATAGTCTATCTTTTTTCATTTCATAATCATCTTAACAACACTGTTATAATAGCTGTGACTGCACGTATGACATTAGGAAAGTGATTTGTGTGTATCTAGAATGTTTTAAGAAATTAAGTTGTTGGAAAGGAAAATGAACAAGAAAAATCTGGTTGCAAGGCTTTGGTAGCGAGCATTAGAGGGCTTCAATAACACAGTACAAAATACTGAGTCATGTTTTTCTCTTCTGATATTTAGTCATCTCTGGATTACAATAATTAGGAAAATATTTACGTGTAATTTTATTTATTTATTTTAAACAAAATAATAGCCTTGTCCCAGAAATTTTGTTGACAGGATTGTCACTATGATGAATTCTTCTTTTTGCTCTCTATGCTCCTGTATTTTGTATTTGTTTTAATAAGAAAAATTGTTTTGCCATTACTCCAGCTCACATCTGTCATTTCTCTGTTACAGAGTGCCAGATACATAATAGAATTCTTTTTCATGTCAATATAGTTTTCAGATGCAAATAGGTAAATTACAGATGAGAGGTGGAAAAGACTTTGTGAAATATGCAAAATTCTCACAGCCTTCTCTTTTCATCAAAACTATTACTCTTCCAATTAGCCCAAGAGTTACAATTTCTGTGCATCATACTCATTTTTTATTCTTTTGAATTTCTATTTTTCATTTTTATTTCAAAGTATTTGACACTTGTACAGTCTCTTTTTTTCTTTTTCTCAAATTCAATCCTTGGAAACTGTTTTGCAAGAAAAAGAGTCAAAGATAATGACATTAGCTTAAATTACACGCCTGTGTATTTTTCAGAAATTCCATACCAGATTTTTCTCAGTTTTCTTTCTGTATTTGAATTGTAAATCCTTCACTCTAAAAACACATGCATCATTTCTTTCCTCATCTAAAAATGTATAAACTCTCTGGAGCAACTCTACAGTATAGAAATAGATAGGAAAAAAATGAATGTTGTGTCACGTTTTCAGTTTGTTTGTTCGTTTTTACTACAGCAAAACAGCTAAAAATAAGGAGGAGCCAATGGTTTCTGGTCTATGCTGCCTATTGACTGCATTCAACGTCTAGCTTGTGATAGGAATGGCAAACACCTGTTTGAAAATGAAAAGCAATCGCATTATTCATTCATACATTTGTCTTGCATCATATATGTTCAGTGTTCTCATCCTTCACTGATCACTCTATTTTTCTGGAATATGTTAAGCCTGGAAACTATGCATCTGCTACCTGCTGTTCAGTTAAAAGTCCAGTGAAGAATTTGATGTTCTTTCTGAACAGCTTTTTTTGCAGAAAAATATTAAAATGCTTATGTTGCTATTTGAGAAAGGAGGAGATCCGGAAAGTGTGGCAGACACTTCTAATAGAGTTTTATCATTTTGGTTCACAGATGAGATAATTAGTTTGTGTGAGCATCTATGGACAGGAACTTCATGTTCTAGTGGATTTTCGTTGTGATGTTGTGTTTTTTTCTGCACAAAAGAGTGACAGAATTGGGGAATATCTTGCTCACCCCATTTTGTCATATATCTTTTTCCTTGGAGACATCAAGTGATGCAGTCAGCTCTATTAATATCATCGCAAATCTTGCTGACACATCCATTAAAAAAGTTCTCATGGCCTCCTCTTGTAATATTCTGAAGTCTTCAAAAGGATTTCCATTTCTCTTAAAATGGGATGAAGCTTCACTGACTACAGTTGGTATCCTTTTATGTTTACTGGTGCCCAAGAAAAAATTAGAGGTTGTTGATAAGAAAATTAATGAACAGAAATTTAATAACAGAAATATAAGCAAAGTGATATAATGGAAAAAAAAAAAAAGAATATAGTTAGGTAAGGAGAGAAGAAAGACAAAGAGGCAGAGGAAAATGCTAGGCGATCGAAGAGACAAGCTTAACAGACTCAGGAAGAATTTGAGATAGGTGATACAGAAGAGGTCTGGAAAGATAGAGAAGAGTGTTAGGACAAATCTCCAATTAGTGAAGAAGATGTCTTATGTTCTTGAACATACAGTAACATTTGCAGTGACTACTTCATTATTAAGGTGTTTTAATCAAATGTAAAAGCATGCACACACACACACACACACAAAAAGAACAGAATATAAAGCATAAGTGACCGTACATGGCATAGTTTCTTAACCGAGTAAATGGGACAGAACTAGAGAGAATCAGTGATATATATGGAAAATATACTGTCTAAATGGATGGAAAACAAATGAATCTTATCATAATTTTATCAAGATCTGAAATACTTTGAAATTAAGTATCTTTCCTATATTCATTCTAATTTATTCATTATGGAAAATCTTTTTTAAGCATGTTGATACAATATCAAAATGAGAGTGTTCTTTCTCTTTCCTTACCTAAATTCAGTGAAATGGGAAATGGGGAGAAAATGAGAACAGAAAAGAATTGAAAATGAAGACAGAGAGTCACGTAGGAAAGAGAAGGGATCATTAGGCAAGAACTCAGATCTTGTATATGCATGCTCCTTGCTATGAGAAAGAGATGTTGCCTCTTCCAGACAGCCGCAGAGGTGCAGAGAACATACCCAGAGAACATACCCTTCCACTGCACTCTCTGGTTATACTGTAGTGTATGCTGGATGCTGCTGCTACCGCTGCAGAACTGCAGCTGCTGCTTTTAGTGAAGAGCCCTGCAAATTCTGTTCCAAGGTAAGAGCTGGTAAACAATAGGAACTGAAAAGGAATGAGAAGAGAATCACAACACTTTTTATATCCCATCTAAGAGAATGTCTACAAGATGAAAACTATAAAAGCATATTGGGCAAATCTCTCCAATGAGCTGATAGGTAGACATGATAAAGCATCTGTGAGTTCAGAAGTCCTTTAGCGAGGAATTTTCTTTTTGCCAGACTGTGGATCACAGTATGAGTATCTCTAAACAAGAGCATCTGGTTAGCTTTCTTAGAAACTTCACATCTCTGGAAACTTTGAAAAGAATTTCAAATCTTAAATCAGAAAGGTCTTTAAGACTCATAGCCTAGATTGATCGATGTGATTCACAGCGTCTCTTTATTTTCTCTTAAACATTCTGCATAGCCTTTATCAGAAGGCTGAATAGTATTTTCATACCAGCTTTCATTTTTTACCCATGTAATTGCCTTTAGTCTTTTATGTTACATCAAATCCATCTTCTTCTGAGCTGTGTGATGACATAAAGGTGTCTTTGTTTCTCATCATTTCAAACAACCTTCACTAGAAAGAAATCACTAACAGGTATTCTGTGGATTAGTGATTTACTCAGCCAAAACAGAAATGAGAAGCATCGAATTGCCTCTTTTCTCATAAAAACAGCTTTATTATCAGTTCTGAATTGGATTTGTGTGCACTCATAGTAAAGTTTGATAAAATACAGTCTTACTGACGTGAACAAAGCTTTTGCTGTTTTTCCTGTTCATCATTTATAGTGATATCTGTTGAGGGCATAAGGCTTTTTATATTTTTAAATGAAAGCTCTTTCTGCAGATAACATATTAGCACTTCAGCTATCTGTATGAATTGTCCACATAGTCACATTATTTTAACATATTCAAGCTATGTGCATATTGATTTACTTGTTATGTTGGGATCTTTAATCATTTGCTTGGAAAAATCTCTTCTGCTTTTGATTTTTTGTGGGAAAAAAATCTAAGATGATCATTCCTAGGAACAGTCAATAGCAAGAATTCAGTGTGTTCTGATCCTTTAAAAAAAACATTTTCTGAGAATTTGATAGATACCAGAAGAGCTGTAATATTTAGTTGCTTATCTGCTTTTGTCTTCATTGCAGGACTTGCAAAGGTGTCTTTCATTCTGAGTCTTAACACATTAAATATCATCTGATCGGGAGATGTTTGAGTGCATAGAGCCTCTTGTGTAGAAATAAATGTCTTATCTAAAAAGAGCATTACACTCTTACTTTATTCTTCACTTTAAATTGCTGTACTTTCTACATGAATTATGGTGCAAAGAAAAGCTAAATGTCTGTCTTCATGCTGACAGAGAGAAGAAAACACAAGCTTAAGAAGAAAATCCTCTGACATTCATACCCCAAATCACCCCCCCCCCCCCCCCAGTATGTCCAAATATTACATTGAATAGAAGATGGCAGAACCTATCCTTATAAGACATAGATAGAAAATGGAAAAAATTAAAGCTGGAATGTTATGCTGAATAACATAGAACAGCTTAGATTAAAGCTGCAGTTTCTAACTGAATATTCACTCTGTGAGTTTTAAATAAGGCCTTTAACCCAAGATTCCTCTATGATTAAATCTCCTTTAGCGTATACTCACTGAACCCCTTAAATTGCTATTCCCTAACATTTAAAGGAACTAATGGATTGCTAAAAGGAAATCCAAGTCTAGTAAGATAAGGAAGAATGGTATTCAAACCAAGCACCACTGTGGGTTTCCCAAATACTTCTGTGGATTAGACATGACAAAGCACTGGATGACAACAGTCTCCCATTTCATGTGAATATCCTGATACTGGGAAAAGTGTTATTAAAATGCCTACCCAGTGCAGTCGTTTTCAAGTTATATGGCACTGAGTTATTCATATCTCATATCCTCAACAACATACAGTTAGCACCAAGTTAGTAATCAGTAGCTTCCTCACATTCATAGGCAATACCTAATGCTGCACTATGGAGTCATTGCTTGCAAATTGTAACTGCCATTCAAGTTCTCCTAAAGCAAACCGTAATAAGGAATCTTTCATCACTATCCTTATATCCATTTAATGCCATATTTATGTCTTAAAGTTGTGATTGTTTAACTATGGAAGAAAATTTGTAGCAAAAACGTAATTCACTGGAACCTATGAGATGGAATTCTGATTGACTTGCCAAAGTTATTTGGACTGTTTTCTTGAGCTTCATATTAAAACATGCAGAGACACAGGAATAAGGTCAAGTAGCCTTCTCTGCAGTAATATCTTATTGTGAAGAAAATTAGGACATCTTTCCTAGTTATTATTTGTTATTTCCTTTGATGAACTGAAACTGCTAACAGTGCAAATAAGAAATTTTCACTCCATGCTGATGACAGAAAGAATTGTCTTTCTTTGACAGAAGAAGAAATGATTAAGAATATTTAGGAGTTTCGGTCCTGTGATTTCAATATCTTCCTGACTGAGGGCAGAGAGTCTTTAATAAGAGGGAAAGGTGAGGAGAGGCAAGGAGAGGAGAGGAGAGGAGAGGAGAGACAAAACAAGGAGAGGAGTGGATCAGAATTTGTGAATTGTTATTTCATTGAAAAGCTGAGACTAGCAATACACTCCTAAAAATTCTACTTATGTTAGACTTCCACAACCTTAGAGAAAGAAGTTAATTGACATTTTCCTATCCACTTTCTCTTTCAGTATCACCATTTAAAGTCGAGTATCAGCTTTGAATCAGATTCTTTTTATTTTTTTTCCAAATTTGTAACATCTGCATCTTTGTCCTACTCATAACTAAAACAATGAACATTTCCCTTTTCAGTATGTTTATTCTTCATTCATTTGTGGAGCCAAAGTGTACAATTTATGGCATGTTTCTCATAGTGGAACCACTAATATAGTGTATAGGAAAGCATGTTTTTTGTTTTTCTTCTTCTTGGAAATTAGATTAATTTCGTCTAGATGTTTGTTGCACTAATGGAGGAAAGGAAAATTTCAGTAAATAAAAAAAGTAATAATTGATAGAGACCTTTCAGTGTATAAAGGGGAGCTGTAATAAAGAAAGGGACGGATCCTTTAGCAGAGTCTGCTGTGACAGGACAAGGAGAAATGGTTTCATACTAAAAAAGGGGAGATTTAGACTGGATGTAAGGGAGACATTTTTTACAATAAAAATGGTGAGACTCTGGAACAGGTTGACCAGAGCTGTGGTGGATGCCCTGTCCCTGGAGGTCAGGCTGAGTGGGGCTCTGAGCAAGATGATCCAGCTGTGGATATCCCAGATCATTGCAGGGGAGCTGGAATAGATGACCTTTAAGGGTTCCTTCCAACTCAAACGATCTTAAAATAATATTTTCAGGAAAGAGTTACAGATTTACAAAATAAAAGATTTACAGGGGAGGACACAAAAGAAGCATGAATGAAAAAGAAAGAACGTATGCATAATTAAAATATTATTTGGAATTTGATGAAAATTTTATTTTTATATATAGTCTTATAGTAAAATATTGAAGACAAATGTAGTAGGCACAGTCTAATTTTATAATAATCATGGTATATTTTGATTAATCAGTCCTTGATTCTCTGAGATAGTGTCAAAACTATAACTGATTTGAATGGTGCTACTCATAATTGATTGGACGTTATAGAAAAATATAAGAATGACATCCTAATCTTTACGCTGCATTGAATTGCATCAGTATCTATGAATCTTTACTACTCTAGAGACTGGTTTGATTTTATTACTTTTATGTTAAAGTCTACCTATATGCAGTGCTTTCACATTTTCTGAAGGCTCCCAAATTTGGCCAAGACTTTATATCTACAATATCCATCAATCTATTTAATTGGACACAAAGAAGTCACATCTGTACTATGCAGTGATATGTGTCTTTATAGGTAAAAAGCTTTTAAGAGTTAGAATAATGATGAGAGGAATGTCCTCGCATTAAAGCTTAGGGGACATCAGGGTAGGTGAAATACATTAAGTAGGTACTTATGGTAATTGTGGTTAAAATAAACTTTTATAATAAATCAGCAATGTGACCTATCAGATTAATCTCACGATATCTAGAAGGATTGCTCTAGAATTTACTGTGCAAATCATAATGTTGAGCATTATGGAACTGCAATTAACTTACAGAGATAAACAGAAGTTTGTATTACATTTGCTGTTGCCAGGAATATTACAGATATTTGCATCTCACAGAATGAATGACAGTTTATTTACTTTTGACTATCTTGCTGATTACCAGCATTCACTTCAGAGGCTGGTGTCAATTTCTTGCTTTCTGTACTACAAGTGACACCACTGAAAGTATCAGTAACAAAGATCTAAGAAAGGCTTTCCACAGTACAGGTTAAAACTGCCTCAAATAAGCCCATCTCTCATAACCTGCAAAAGAAAGACAGAATTGTGTGAATGTGAACCATGAGTACCATATACTTACTGACTGTAGCCTTTTCACATGGACCGGAGTTGATTCAGGTTAGCTTTTCAGTCCATCTGAAGATTAAAATTTCTGTGAGATAACACCCTTTCAATAGAAGCACTTTTTGTGCTTCATAGTAGTCATTGTGAGGAGCTGAACAGAGTCTATCCCAGGACTACCAAGTTTTTAACTAGCACCCTAAGATAAGCAACTCTGTTTCATAATGGAAATCTAAAAATCATCACTCCTGAGACAATGCCCATCTAAAGTATGTGAATGTATTAATCTAGGAATTACAGTAGGAGACCCATAGCTCTGTAATCTAAGAAATGGTATTTGAAAACTAGCTTTCTCTGTCTGAATTATCAACTTCTATTGAAAGCTTGACATTTTGTGTGATATCTGCCATTCTGTAAAGTGCAAAATCATTTCATTTGCAAAGGTGCTCAGGAATTTATTGAAATATAAGACAGGCTGCCTGTGTTGGCAGTTCTTTTTAACACCTGATGAAATGGATGTTCATTTTCAGTGAAAGAAAGAATTTAGTGAATTTCTTTAAACCTAAAACCCAGTTTTGATTGGGATAGCAGCAGGAAGTAAGTTACCAAATAATAGAAAAATTTAATAAACATATTCATCTTTCTGTATAATTTCAGCCTAATTAAAAAACAGAAAACCAAAATCCGGAGTTTATTATGTGTCTTGATATTCCAAGCTACATATAAAATATCTACTTTTTTTTCACAGGAAAAAAAAAAAAAAAAATTAAAATATGTAACGGAAGAGTAGTCCTTAATGTTATTTTGCTGTTGTGGAATTGGCCAAAAGCCAAACTGGAATGAATTTACTTTATATGTAAAATTTATCATTCAGTTCTAATTAAAATCTGCTCAAGCTTTCAGCTTCATTTCAAGGAATTAATTTTCTGACTGCTCTCCATTCTTTTTTTAAAGAGTAACAATCATACTCTTTAAGATGAGTTAAGTTTTAAAACATTAAGAAATAAAGCCTCTGATTTCTTATCAAGAAAAATCTGTGTTTTGACAGGGCTTGGAATGACAGAAGCTTAGACTTCTGTAAATGTTGAATAACAGAATGGGGAGGGGAGAGGAGAGGAGAGGAGAGGAGAGGAGAGGAGAGGAGAGGAGAGGAGAGGAGAGGAGAGGAGAGGAGAGGAGAGGAGAGGAGAGGGGAGGGGAGGGGAGGGGAGGGGAGGGGAGGGGAGGGGAGGGGAGGGGAGGGGAGGGGAGGGGAGGGGAGGGGAGGGATGTGGCTCTGGGCAGCCTGGTCTTGTGGTTGGTGACCATGCACATAGCAGGGGGGTTGAAACTCGATGATATTGTGGTCCTTTTCAACCCAGACCACTCTATAATTCTGTGGCTTTCTAGGGAGTTGCAAAAGAGATCATAGAATCATAGAATCATAGAATCACTAAGGTTGGAAAAGACCTAGAAGATCACCCAGTCCAACCGTTAAGAATCTTAACCGATCTAAGAAACAACAATTTTTCAATAAGGCATTTCATGATTAAGAAGAGCTACTCCACTGCTCAATAAAATAAGATTGTAAGATACCTAAGGAATGAGCTAAAGCAGTCATGGAATTGATAGTGTCAGAAGTTACACCAGTCCAAGTTTTAGTGAACACCTCCTTGAAGCTGATCTTGTTTAAAAGGTTATTAATGAAGTGATTAGGTTTTAATGGTGTTAAGTAGGAGTGGGCTGTGAAGTTTGCTGATGATATAATACTGAGAGTTCTCACTAGTAAAATTTCAGGAAATCATGCGGAAAGAACTTGATGATACTGCAGAATGGAGAAACAGGACAGAGAATAAACGTGAAAAGGGAGAACAAACCCTTCTGCTATAAACTAAGAGCTGTGTAAGACTAAAATCTCTAAATACAGTCTTTGAACACTTGCAGGAGGTCTACACAGAAGAGATGAAGCAAACGCGTGTCCTCTCCCCCCCCCACCCACCATTTTGTTCTTGTCTCCTATATTTAAGTAATATGAATTCAAACAGAAACTGATGCAAAGTGGGCTATCTGAAGACCCTATTATTCAATTGGAGAAAATAATTACCTTTTTTTAAGTAGCAAAACAAAAGCTGTAAGGGAATTTATCTAACATCTATAAATAAATCCAAGTGTTAAATCCAGACAGTTAAATAAGTCTTTTAAAAAATGTTGTTGACACAGAAATATATACACATACAAAAATGAACGTTTGTATTTCAGGCCACTCAGATAAATACTCCTTCAGGCAGGAAGGTGTAAATTTTTTTTGTGAACAAGCTGTAGAAACAGAAACACAATCACACATGAAATAATAATGAAAAGTTTTTAAAAGTGATTTCCACTTTTGATTACTTATTATATCAAGAGATTGGACTCAAGTACCCAAGAAGTGCATTTCTATCGCACTGTGTTTTCACAATATCTGAACTACTTCCTTAAACACAAGGGTTAAAGTGGTAATGATTAGCTATATTCTTCTAGCAAAAAAGGAACTGCAATCAGAGTAAAGGTCATCTTTCTCAGAGAAAGGAGATCCTTGGCATAAGCATTCAGTGGTATAATGAATTTCCCCAGGACCTACAACTTGAAGCAATTCTACTAACTGCTTAGCCTGGATGAGTTTCATCTCTTCTGGGGAAGAAATTTTGCTTCCAGTCCTGGTTTTAATCCTAGTGTGCCTCTATCAGTTTAGCTCAGTCTGTGCTCCTCTGTAGGACTGTGTCCCTACTCACCAGTACAATCTGCATGACGATTTATAGTCAGACTTATTACTGGATTGTGGCAGCTATTTCCCTCCAAGAAGAGATGTAGCACAATCAACAGCATAGTTACCTTCAGGTTTTGTTATAGTTAAGAAGTATATGGCCTGGTTTCTGCTCACCTCTGACACACTCGGTCATATGTTATGAAATGAAAGGTGCCCACATGTTGTTTTTCTGTAGAGTAGCACACCTTCAGCAAAAAAAAAAAAAAGACACAAACTGCATTCTTATTAAGTTGGACATTTTGAATGAGAATGAACAAATGGAAAAAGGCAACAAACACTTTTGCCTTAGGGCTACGTGCTGGGTTTCAGGGCAAAAGATACTCATGTACAGTGCATACAGCAATGCAATATAGCTGATGCACTCCAAAAAGTCTTGGTCCAGAACTGTGATGGCAAAAATGATCAGCTCCAGGGGGTAGTGTTTCACCTTAGCAAAGTCAACAGAAATAGATTTTTGGCAATGCTATTTATTTGCAACAGAAGCAACTTTTATTTGCTCTATTACTTTGGATCAAACTGGCTCTGTTTACAACTAAATGCTAGCTTTTTCCCTCTGGCTAATGATTTTTTCCTTTTCTACATTAAAAATGAAACTCTGATATTTATTACCAGCTGGGCTGTGACTGATATATGTCTGAAAGAAAAATTCTTTCTTCATTTACGTCTAGAGTCCCAGTGGAATTTTGCTTTTTAATATAAACCAGGAGCGTTATGTTCTCAAGATATCTGATGTCCATTTTACTCCTACTGAAGTCAGCTGGAGGTGTGAGCGTTCAGAAGCTTTAGCAAATCAAGCAGCTCTGTTGATGATATCAAGTCAGAAGTGAACCCCTACCACAAACCTACATCTGTGTCAGCTCTTCACTTCTAACAGCAGCATGTAGAACACACTTATTTTTTTGTCACTGAATTCAAATGTGACTGAATACAGAGCTGAATAAGAAGGTGCATTTTTACATAATTCCATTTCAAAATTGAATAAAGGTCAAAATCTCTTTGACTTACACTGCATGAAATTAACTCAAAGGATATCATTTAGGACAGAATTCAGCCCCAAGCTGCTGTAAGACTACAATTACAATGGCTTTTTCAGAAACAAAAGGATAGAATATCCTTCACATACATCTCATAAAACTTTCAAATTGAGTGTAAGTTCAATTAATGCCTGATATTAATGGGGTCTCACTGGGCATCGGTCAGTCAGCTGGTGGTGAATAATTATGTTCTGCATCATTTTCTTTGCTTATTCTTTTGTTGCTGTCATTATGGGATATCTTCCCCTCCCTTCCCCTTCCCCTTCCTCTATTCCTTCCCCTTCCCTTCCTTTCCCTTTTTTTTTTTCCTTTTTGTTCATTTATTTTTTCCTTTATTAAATTGTGTAGCTCAGACCATGAGTTCTTGAGCTTTACAGTTCTTTCTCCTGTCCCACTGTGGGGGGTTGTGTGGTGTTTAGCTGCCTACTGGGTTAAACCACAACACTGTCATAACAAATGAGCTAACTGTAGGCAGGATTAAAAACTACATATACAACTGGTGACCTTCCATGAACTGCTCTGAATTAGAGTTTCATGAATATGATTGATAAGGCACTATATTGTAATCATTTTGAAGAGGTTGCTGATCAACAAGTATCAGATATAAAATTCAAGATTTTCACATATGAACTGATTGGCTTCAGCCAGAAAGAATCATTCCACAACCCGCTGGTTACTGTCACGTAGAAGACTGGTACGTTCCTCAGTTCCTGAGAACTCTCTCTGCTCGCAGCATACCCAGAACACACACAGTGGTGGCTTGAATCCAGGCTCTGAATGATGTATAGCAGAAGGAACAATTAAATTCCTCTAAAACCATTAATGCCACATTTTCATCGTTAGTTTGCAGAGCTATTCCCTTATGACCAATAATTCCGACTGTTGTGAACATGTAACAGTAATATAGTGAGAACGGTTCAAAATGTATTTATTGGCTACTTCAATTAGTCAGTGCAATAGTAGAATTAACAGATATTTCACACTGTAATGCAGCACTGCAGTACAACAGCATGACACAGCTACACTGATTCTATCTTTGCAACCTTTTCTGTGTAGCACCAGACTGCATGCAGAATACAAGATCAAATGTAGATAGGAGTCTTTAGAGCTAGCAGCTGGATATGACAAAAAATATTAGCGAACTCTTGTTCATAGGAAGTACTCATACTGGGAAAAAAATATTATAAAGTTTTGGATAGTTTCCCAGATACACTGCGCAAGTTGGTAAACACTAAAGAATTTTTAAGCTAAAGACGACAGGAATCAGAGGAAAGAGGAGAGCTATTATGACACTTATACCCTATTTTACAGCAGTACATCATCACAGTGATGGCTTAACCAAAAAACAAGGTATTATCCAATGTCTGCTTTTGTATATAAATTCATCAATTCCAAGGTCCTTTGCAAACATGGAAACTGACCTCCATTTCAACTCAGGTTGTTGGGTGCTCTGGATGTGGTCTGACCTGGAGTGTTTGTTCAGTAATGCCATGTGTGGAGAACTCAGTATTAAGCTTTGTAATTTTTCCTGCTTGTAGAACATCCATAGTACTCTCTTGATCTAAGTTTGTCAAATTTTGACATTTTGCACTCTGATCTTGCCAATAATTTTATCTTAGTTTCAAATTTTTTTCTCTATATGTGTCTTTAGATTGGAAACATATTATCTATTAATCTTGATAAACAATTAATTACTTATAAATTTAACTAGATTTAACTAAATCAAGCTGCAAGAGTTACTCACTTGGAGGGTTTACTTCCTGATACTTTAAGTATTATCATTCAACCTCTATAAAACTATACACACATCTATAGCACCAGATGTGAGCTCAGTACTCTAAAGCAGTTACAGTAGAAGGTGATATAACTTCCTTATTTGTACAAAAACACTCCTACCAGTAAGATCATAGTTTGTGCTCACCTGAGCTTTACAGTCAAGGCTCCTCTGAATAGAAGAGATTTCCTCCTTCGTTGAAAATAACATCCTTTCATGCTAGGTCTATGGCTGTCTGCATGATTGTATGTAAATTCGATCTTTATCTGCACCTAACATGTCTTGATCACTTTCCATCAAAGACTTCCTTTTATTACTCACTACTCTCACAACATTTTTAATCTGCAGACTTTATCAGCGTCATTGTATATTTTCTTCCAAGCACTGAAAAAAAACATTAAAAGTAAGAGAGTCAAATACTGATTCCCATGGAGCTCATAGAAAAAAAATCTGAAGAAATGATGATTCCTCCATTATTGTAATATTTTAGGACCTTTCAGTTGGCCAAGTTTTAATCAGTACACTACATACCCTGTTGATTTTATTTCTTAATCAGCGTGTCACACACTACCAAATGAAATGAAATGCCCTACAGATGCCTAAGTGCATTCCATCAATTTTATCACCATTATTAAAAAAAAGAAAAAAAAAAAAAAAGAGGATTGTCATATCATCTGTTTCATTTTTCTGCCTGAGACAGTTATTAGGCTGACAAATCTATATTTGCACTTCTTTTGTTGTTTTTATATTGGTACTGAATTGGATCTCCTATGATTTCTAGAATTCCCAAAGTATTTCAAGTGTTTCAATCAATGCTGAAAATCAGCCTTAACAGGTCAATAAATAGCCAGCTTTGTTAATAGTTTTGGATTCAAATTAACTGGATTTGCTTATTTTTACATGCTTACATTTTCTTAGATTTTATTTAACACCTACAGTTTCTGAACTGAACGATTTTTATCCATATATCACAATACATTCAAAGCTGCCAACAAAATGCAGTGCTGCTGGGTCTGTGAAGTAGGAGTGACCTCTTCTTATCACAAGATAACCTTTCTCCTAACTATCAATATGCTCTTATATACCCATATAATCTGACCTTTGCCTACAGCAACAGCAATGGAAGATTATTAAATATAATATTTATAAATTTATTAAATATTTATTAATATTCTGCTTCTATTATGTTATTATTGAAAGTTTCCTATTTCTGTCTAGTTTTAGATTAGTACTAGATGAGAAATCTCATCATAATCTATGTGAAAACATCTTTCTTCTTGCATTTACATTTCCTAGCCTCCTTTTGTCCTTTTGCTTCTTCCATTATCCTTATGCATCTCATAGAATGAATTTCACAATATATGGTATGAGCTGACCAAATTCATTTATTTTAAAAACACCTTTGCACAATAGTGATGATTGAAGCATGCTTCTTGTTCAGTTTAGTGTAATGTAAATCTCATCAGAAAATACCATATAATCTGAGATAAATTTAGTTGTCCTCACTAAAGCAACCATATAATACCTGATCTACACCTGCATTAACTGGGGGTACTACTTTTTCCTAAGCCATCTGTATGGGAACTGTTGAGTCATGGCCTGAACCGCTGCTGAGCACCTGGGAAAATGACCCAGTCAGCCCTGGGAGCACAGGTGAAAGCAATTCATCTGCATGACTAGAAGGAGGTGGAGCCTGACTGCACCTCTCTTTGACCTCTCTTAAGGGCTGACAGACATTGGGGAAGGATCTTGTTCTGGAGATTTCTTCTTGGTGAGGCTTTCCCCTGCAAACCTCAAATTCTCTGATATGGGTGAGCAGTCTTTTTCTATTCCTTTATAGTACCTCTCTGTTGTGCCAGTCCCTCTGTCTGGGACCTTAGTTGTAATGCCTTTCTGATTGCATTGATACATCCAATTACCACACCATCAATATATCAGGAAGCATGTGTATTTATACAATGGTTAAAACAATCCTAACTTTTAAATGTTAACATTTGCAATTAAAAGCTCCAACTTTGCCTTCCAATTACTGTATTATGCAGAAATTAAGGATGTTGCGAAGTAAAAATGCAGTAAAAAAACATTAAATTGTTCTGAAAAAAAAAAATTTATAATCTGAATATAATATGCAGGAAGTTGTGGCTGTTCATTTCATCTAAAGTATACATCTATATATTCATACAAACAGAATCAATTGCGTATTTGCTGAGAAGATTTAGTCTTAAATATGGACTTCACAATGATCTGTAAGACATTAATTCTCATGACTCTTTGCTCAAAATAGCAGGACTCTGTAGGAATGGAAGGATTTACTGAGAGAGAACTTCTTGCAGAACCAAAATTATCATTTGTAATCTTAAATTTTATTAACAATACATCCTAGCTGCTGTCACTTTCTTCATATTCTCTTTGTAAAGAGTTCGGTTCTTCACATAATTCTTTGCCGCTTCTGTTTGTTGAGGAACTTGAGACTTCTAGAAGTTTCATCAAACACAGAGCTTTAAAACCTCAAAATTATTTAGTAAGATAATACAACCTGTCCAATATTAATATTTATTTTGCACAGTTTGAAGTCTTTTTGTATCCTTCTGCTCTCTAAATACCCACGGTGAACTACACAGGAAACTAGATTTTGTCTACACTACAATCTGGCTATAAGCTGGATCTGTATTCATTCTCTGCAAGGTACAATTTTTGCTCCGTAAATCAACAAAAGATGGGAAATCTTGGAGGTAACAGTGGTGAGAAAGTGGAATAGTATTCTGCTGTTGCGCTAATTCTCTAGCTTGTCTTATCTATCAGGAGACACAACTTTATTTTTGCTGTAGCTCAAGCACACAATACCTCTCTCTGCATATCTGTATTACTGTTTGTGGTGTTTGATTTATAATAGGAAATGCTGTTTATTTTTCAAATTGCCTGCAAAGAGATGTAGCAGAGCACAGCTGAATGGAGGGAAGGAAAAAAAAAGGGGGTTCCCTTCACAGGGATAGTTCTGTATTAGGGGTACAGCCATAGCTCTGTATTAGACTCATGTGAGCCTAACCCTGCAATAGAGATCAGTGTAACCCTGACTAATATAGGAAAGGCAACACTGCCAGCTGTAATCTTAAAACTCCTGAGCTAGTATTGTTCATTTCTTGTTTATTTCTTGTGTGAGTGTAGTATTTTTTAATTTGATATATTCTCACACCAAATACTCTGTCATGGCCAAAATATTGTGAAACTGATTTTATTAGATATTGGTGGTTTAGAACAGTGTTTTAAAAGAAACTGAAACATGTTTGAAACTTCCATATCGCATTCTCCAAGTTATTACAAAGGACAAGAGAAAATTTTACATTTGATATGCCAATGAATTACAAAATTCTCTTCCAGGCCCTCTATTTGAAATGTATAATACATAAGCATTATTTTACACCTATATATGATTATTTATTGATTTATACTGTCATAGATAAAACTTCTTAAATCTAATAGGAAGTAGAAGAAAAAGCTGCTGAGAGCACAATGATTTATTTCAGATTAGAGAGAGAATTGATACTGGCAGCTAACTTTGAAACTATTACTCTTAGCAAGATGGTTTTCTTGTTTGTTTTCTTTCTACTGGAGATGTAGATAAACACACTAAATCATCACCTGGAGTTTGGCTGCAGTCTGCTACTATGAAACTTTTATGAGTGCCTTTATTTGTTGTAACTCACTGGAAAACTTGCATATTCCAGACACATTATTTTGGTAGCTTTTTTGCCCCCAAGAAGTTTTCACTATGTAATTCTGAAAATAAATCTTTTATTAATGTCTTTTAAAAAGTTATCTCTTCCCATACAATGTATTTGCCATCTTGAAAGAAGTGCTAAACAAAACAAGGGAACAGAATGCTACTACCAGAACAGAATGCCAAAAATGAGTTGGGTTAAAATTCCAAGTTGTATGGAAATATCCTCAGTGAACAATGGTCTACCTGTCTTCTCTAAAGTAATTGGTTTTGACTCAGTAGGCTTATCTGTACCTGAATACTTCATAGCAGATGAAGAAAGTCCTTCAAAAAAGGTTACTTACAGTTGTGTACCAGAAGAAAATCTGCTGCACTGGGAATGCATCTTAAATTATTCTTTCTCTGAGAGTCACTATTTTAAGAAGATAAATTCTGGGTCAGGCATGAGTTATTTGAACACGAATTATCCTGTGACTCCTGCCGCCTTCTGTAGACACTCATTCTGATTCCTTTATTCATTATGAATACCATCTTGTCACATAGTAGTCAGTTTTAGTTGTGAACTGTCAAATATGACCCTATTTACTTGTCATCCTTGTACCTCACCAAGAATACTATTAATGACTAGCACCGTGCCTCTCCCTATTATCTGAGATCCTGTAGTGTCTGATGGACAAATTAAATAGAAGAGCAGGAAATTATTCCCCAAGACCCACAAATCCCCTGTTAGTTGATCACATTATTTTTAATTATTGTTTTAAATTGAAAGGTAGAAATATGAAATTTTGTTACTGGAACTGTTTTGAAGGAAGTTTCTGGAGAAGTAAGAGGATGAAATATCCCTTCATCAACTTCAGGACTGAAAACCAAAACAATGAGCTTCTAAGACTGTGGTGGAAGTGATAGTTTCTCATTTTGTGTCCTTTCATTCTTCCATCTGCCTCCAACATCCTGCGTTTTATGAGCCAGTAAGTACCTTGCAATTCTCCCAGCCAATTTATACGCTATCTGACTCCATTGATCTAGAATCCTGTCCTTGTAAAATCTGTTTCAGAATGAACAGAAGGGGGGAAAAACAAACAAACAAAAAAAAAGGCAAGCAAAATCTAACCTCTCTGGAGAGAGAATTAAAATAAGATCATGTTTAATAACCTATTTCTCTCTGCATTCTTAAAATTATATTTCTTACTCAACACTTAAAACTTTATCTCTGAATTTTGTCTGGGAGCATGGAAAGGCACATTTGTAGTGGAATTTTACTATTATGGTGTCTTCTTCATTACCTTTTCACCTTTGAGGACAGGCATTTTTCACACTTCAAAAACATCTTAGAAGATATGGGTCATGGACTTACAGACACAGCAAAAAGAGTGAAAGGAAGAATGAAGATAAGAATCTATTTCACAGACCCATTAATTTATCTTTATGATCTTCTTAAAAGAAGATCTTCTATTAGGTAGTACTCCCTTCATAAAATCAATTTCAAAGGACAAGTTCCACATACAGTCAAAATCCTTGAACAGAACATGTGGTATTAAATTCTGCCTCAAGCCATGGGATATGGGGATGGCTGTCCCTAGATTAGGGGCATCACTCAGCACCTTAGCTAGGCTCCTGAGCTCCAGACACAAAATTTGGGAAGTGCCCAGATGCAACTACAGTACCCAGCTGGTATAACCACAGGGATGATGCCAGCCACCATCAGCCCCTCCTGCTTTTTGGAGCCTTGTTCTGGGATCTCCCTGAATCTCCAAAGTGATGAAGCTGGATGGGTTCTTTTTCTTTTCTCCTGCGGATGAGGAGGAGAAAAGAATATTTCTCAAGCCATAGAGCTCTTCTGGGGCTGGGAGAGTGACTTTGAAGAAGTTTGAATGTTTTCTGAATTGAATATACACCCTTTCAAAGATTCGAACAATTGCTGAAAGGTGCTGGCTTCCAGGCTGAATTCCTCCCTACTTCAGTGTTTACATACAAAGAGCTGGTGGAAGAGGCTCATCACATTAGAGTGTGGTGTTAAACCCAGGGCGTAGGAATACTGAGCATGCCAGCTCAGTAGTATACTGAGCATACACCAGCTCTGAACAGGTTACTGTCTACTGATTACAATTTTTTTTTTTTTTTTTTTTTTTTTACTGAGAGCACTGTAAGAAAATAAAAGCATTAAGATCTGTGCATTATACAGTTCTCAAATGTATGACTCTTCTGATTAAAAAGGGGGCTGGCACATCCGTTCCTTGTGCTGCTTGTGGTTGTTATTTCATTTAAATTAGATAATCATGCTGTGCCAATGTTACCAAAAGAGCCTCCCCTTCTGAAAAGCATGAAAAGTGAGCAGTTCTGTAGATAATAGGGATCTTTCTCTATGGGAAACAGAAAACTAATCCAGTGCTGTCAAAAAGAATTATTTTTAACATTATCAAAAGCTCAGTTCTGACACTGGACAGGTGTCAGTTCCATCCTTCAGGGGTAGCAGCTTATTTGGGAATCATACTTTTCCATTCAGATACTTTGAGATATGAATTGCTTAAGCTTAGCCATCTGGTATTTCTGCATCCTAGTTCACCTCAAATGAGCTGTCAAAGCATTGCAGTCTCCTCAACATACTGATGTTGCCAACAGACTTCAGTGTTTCTTCGTTAGTCTGTTAACTCCGAATAAAGATTTAAGATGGTTTTGATGTGAAAAAACATCCTTACTTTTCTGGTCAGAGGGCAAAAGTTAGAACATGAACAACCAGTAATGATGAAAGATGATTAAAAAAATAAAGTATCTAAAAACAAAGTTCGCGAAGTTGCAGTACTGAATCTTGCCAAACTTCATTCCTAACACCA
Source organism: Tetrao urogallus (assembly GCF_951394365.1). Taxonomy (NCBI): domain Eukaryota; kingdom Metazoa; phylum Chordata; class Aves; order Galliformes; family Phasianidae; genus Tetrao; species Tetrao urogallus. The sequence goes on along the minus strand of NC_136814.1, from coordinate 71,976,177 downwards.
GAGGGAGCTGTGCAAAGGCATAAATTCTAAAAAATTCATAAATTCTGAGATGCTCAGATTGTACATGCAGAACTGGACTTAGTAGCTAATACTAGTGTCTAAAATGCTTACAGATATTGCCATAAGGTAAGCCTCTGTTGCCTACTCTTTGATGGAGAGCTAAAAAGACAGCTCAGCAGTGAATGCCCCAAAGTTTCTTTTCTGACCTCACAAAGAGAATTTAATAAATTCAACATAATTTTTTAATATGAAATCCTTTAAAAAAAAAAAAAAAGAAAAGATTTTCATACATCTATTACTTGGCTATCACTGGTAGTTTGTTTATAACACGTGTTCCATATCCTTATTTTTTGCCACTTTCATCACTTTTGTTTCTTCTTCTATTCAAAACTTTAAATTATGAAGATCTTATGGGCTTAATATTGTCTTCCCTATCAACATAGAGCTGAGCTCCTCTGCAGTAAGTAAGACTTAGGATTTTGGAAGGGGATTTTATATATATATGTATATACGTCCCCCAAAAGTTTCAAAGGCAATATTAAAAACTTCCTAATCAATCATGGATAAAAGCATATTTAATTGCAAATTACTTAAAACAATAATACTAGGGAAACTTTTGTCTGTAGTTCAGCAATTGTCTTAAGTTTTGCTGCCATTCTAAAGAAAAGCAAAATATCCACTGATCTATTAAGCCTCCTCAAGCACAATTTATAATTACTTATGTAAGTGCTTCTAACTGGCATAAATTCTGTTGCTGAGCACCTCTGCCAGCAGATAGATAACAAGAATTTTTTTCCAGACATCTAAGAACCAACTGCAAAATACGTAGAGCCTCCCCATGCATGCTGAGCATGTTTAGTGCATGCCATTGATCCACTAGCTGGATATCAGCCTTCAAATCCAAGAGATATTTAATATCTGGGGCTTTTTTTGTGAATTTGTGCTAATAACTGTTTATTTTTTACTTTTATTTTCCTTTAGACCTTTCACTGTTTACTGCAGTAAAATGACTTTTTCAGCTTCACTTGCAATTACCATGCTGCAGTAACTTTTCCAATGCATTTACCTTTGTTTTATTGTCTGACATTTGCCAGCATCACCCTTCATTTGCCACCCAGGAGTCCAATTAATTTTAAGAAGCCCAGTCTTCATTCATCTGTAGCTTTTAATTTCTATGCAGTAAGTTCATTTCTGTATGAAATACCACATTCTTGATTTTAAAAAAAGTATGCAGTTATGATTACTGATGTGCACACTGAGTTTCTGAATGTGAAAACGATCATCACCCATTTGCATGTGCAATTATCCATTCTGCATATACCATCTGCAGGTGAAGGCTTCATGGTGTACAGTGGTAATTTCACATGTAAATTAGACATGTGACAACATCTGCATGTTTCACATGCAATTACTCACCTAAGACATCTGAATATCGAGATCTACAGTAACAATTTAAAATAATGATGTAGCACTATCAAATCTCGTGTCATACTATTATTTCATTTCACATGTAGCTTCTGTCATGTAAGTCAATAATTCAAGAATCTGTAGCAAATTTGTGGATGTATTAGCACCTCTGGAGAATTAGTAGCTGGTAAATGGAAGGCTTTGATGCAAACTTTGACCTTCATAAATGCAGTTGAGATCACTCATATGAAAGATGCAAGAACATAGGCTCATTTTGAGAGGGTTGAACCTTAACCTTTATCTCAGCTGTAGAAGATCTGAAGTTTTTATGTTAAATACACTGCAGAAGCTGCTGATGGGTTTGAGCTATTCTTAAACATATGACTACAAAGTTATGGATCCTTCACTGTTTAAGACGTTGATATGGCAATTTTATGTCTCACGCAAAGATCACTGATGTGGATGTTAAAACCCAGAATTGAGTCAGGTGAAATAGCAGTTTTCATTCAGAAATGTCTGCATCAGGACATGCAAAAGCAGCAAGTGTGAAGAGAAAGGATTAACAAGGATGCCTTCGTACTTGGCTGAAAGAATTTCTTCTACTGGAAGAGTTTCTCCTAGGTGGAGTCTGTACATAAGTTATCTTCTTTCATTAGTATCTGAGGTTGATATGATTGAGATTTGGAATTTGGGTTATGCTTGGCTCCTTTTACGTAGTAGTTGAAATAATCAAATAGAATTGCTATCCCACTGGTGAGTGTCCTGCTTTAGTCATAAGTCTGTTGTGGAACATTTCATATCAAACACTGTATTTCAGTCAAATTATAATATGTGTTTCAGCTCCTCTTTGTTGGAGTGTTTTAAGCTTTCTGTGTGAAAATGACAACATCTGTCTCCATTCCAGTGCACTTATAAATGTATCATGAAGATGGTCATGTTCATTCACTAGCATTTTCATCCTACTGAAATAAAGGTTGATTATATTTTATGTAAGATGCAAAGGAACATACATATTTAGAAGAAAAGTCATGCAAAATGCACCTGACATCAGTGCCTTGCAATAACTACTCAGAAAGATACATCTCAGTGCAAGTCTAGCAGTGCAAGAGATTGTGCCAGGGCACCATAAAATAAATTCTCTCTATTAAATCAATTATTAAAATAGACCCTAGCAAGGTTTTGGCTCGAACCATCTATTATCAAACAGACATAACTCAGGGAAAGGAGACTCTGTGGACCATTTGCTGTGTTTCAGCACTGTGTGTGCTGGCTACCCTGTGCCAGATAGTCTCCACCCATCAACCTTTGCCATGTTTTCTGTACTGAAAACATAGTTTTCAGTACAGAAAACTGAAAGCTGAAAGCACAGACACAGCCTGAGCAGCTGGGTCTCCTGGAAATTGAATTATGCTTTAAGTTATTGAGAAGTATTGTTGTTATAGCAGCAGTAGTTTAAGGGTATGAGAGAGACAAGGTTTATCAGGAGAGGGAATATTTTCTATCAAATTAATTCATTCAGTTAGTGAAGAAAGGAATGCATTTAATGCTCAAAATAGGCATTTTTGAAAATAATGTTGACTGGCTGATAACAAAAGGAAAGTTTAAGAAAAAATATGGGAAAAAGAAAACGAACACAAGGTTTTCTATTGGTAGTCTGTCCTTGTCTATTCTGTCCTCTTACATTGTACTCATCGTTATGATATATGAGAGCCTGTTTTCAGTTTGTCAGAAAACATGACTACAAAATAAAGGCATGGAACTAAATCAGTCTGGCTCACTAAGTCCAGTCATCATTTTGTCAGGTAATCCCTTTTTAAAATGTATCCTTCTTAAAACTGATTATGATTCTCTCTTCCCCTTTTCTCACGATGAAAGGATGTTTCAGAAACATAGTGCCCTTAAGCTTTGAAATTTCCTTCTAAATTTTATTGCAGATTGATTGATCAACCATTTTTGAGTCATTTATCTTCTGCTAGAACAACTTAAAATGCTGTTACCTTCACTAAGTGGGTGGCTGACCTTCTTATGTACTTGTAGAAAGAAATCTAGTAGAGTTTTGCTCAACTGATTATACAGATTTTTATAATTATCCATATTGTACCTGATTATCTGACAGCTGTGTTGTTCTAAATTATCTTATACATGGGGACAAGAACACTGTGTGCACTGTCAGAGCAAGTTTTATAGTTTCTATTGGTGTTCGACCTGTCTTTCACAGAAATACCTGAGCTCCTACATCTTCCAGTTTCAGTTACCTTTTTTTAATTTAATGACCACATCACATTAGTGACTCACAGTCATCTTGTGATTACTAATACACTCAGTGCATTTTACATCTGTCATGTGTTGCTTATTCGTTCTCTGCGTCTTTTCCCAGGAGGAGAAAGATGTCCTGAGATGTGACAAGGTTTACTGGCACTTTCCCTGTTGTGTTTCACTATTTGTTCTGTGGCACATGTTGCTGCATACTTCTGCAATTTCTGTTTTAGTTTTTCTATTTGGATGGAAAGATGATGCCATCTGTGATTGTTGATATCTCCTGGAGAGCTAATTATTAGTCTAGGATAATTCTGTCCACACAGAAGTGTTTTTTTCTTGGTGTGAAGTATTCAGGAACTGCAGGGGATGACAGTGGTTTTATCCTAATATCCATCCTGTAACGGATCTGTAGATATTTTGTCACAAAAGGAGAAATTTGACACAAAATTCTTGAAGGTATGCAGAGATGTAGCATCAAAGATGTACTGTATAGCCCACACAACAGCTATGTGCTGCTCTTAGAAACCTTCATTAATAGGGAAAGTAACCTGCAGTATTTATACCTCCTCTGTTTAGTGCTTAATAGTTTTAGCCTCATATGTCCATATAGCTGTAATGACATGACACAGTCAAGAGGAGAAAAATGCATAAATATTGTCAGTTATATCATTCTGAAACAAAAAACTTCATGGTCTTTGGTGAGAGCTGGCATGGTCATACTTAATCAGGAAGCAAACTGATTTCAACAGGAGTGAGGGTTATGGAAAGAGAACCAACAGAAGGATAGTCCTTCAGGTGCTAGCATTAGAAGGGACAAGTGCTCTGAGTTCTTTTTCAAAGAACCTGAATCAAATTTTGAGATGAATATGGATTCTGTGGAAAAAAAACAAAAAACTTTGTGTTAAAGAGGATAGATAAGCACAGAATTCTTGATGTATTTTTAAATGAAGATTTTATGTCATTTCTTTGCAGAAAGAAGAATCTCACTCAGAAATTCAAAACAAATTGAAAATACGCAAAACAGTAAAAAATACAATCATATGCAACTATGAGATTATTTTAAAACTGATAAAAAAAATAGTATGTAAAATACCTTGATGGATTTCATTTTAAATATTGGGTGAATTATGCAGCCTGTTTTCTTGTTTTGTTAATGAAGCATCAGAACCTAAAATATATTTAGTGTTTCATGAATATTCAATGAAATGTTAAATATTTGCAGTGAGGTTTGGTAGTCTGAACTTTCCTGAAAACTTAACAGAGGAGAAGATTTAAAAATAATTTGAATACTCCAAGAAGTCAAAGCTAGGTGTTCAGACAAGGACTTTAGTGGCTTTAGATTTTTCAATCAGGCAATGCAGAAGAGCATCATGAAAGAGGTCGTGTCTTCAGTCAAATAATATCTTGACCAAATAACAGACAGGTTACTGGCTTTTAGAACTGAACTGGAGTAATTATTATTATAAAACACAATCACTTGTTTTGTAACTGATACCCAAAACAGGGCCTTCCATTTGAAAATATTTGAAAATATTTTTTAACTCTATTATTAAATGCTATTTTATCTATAAAAGTTTGCTTGCAAGTAGAATTAGAGATTAACTGTAGAATGTAAAATGGAAGCTGTTTTGCCAGAAAACAAAAATAAACACACAGAACAGCCTCCTAAATCATTTTAAGCTCGAGCTCTTCCTTTACTCAGTAATATAATCAAGCCATGGAGAGGAAAAAGGAAGTTCTTCTTGCCTTCACCTCCATGTCAGTGTAGCATCAGCTCCCCATCACAATTACTTGTAAGAATGACCAGAAAATGATCTAACCTCACCCTCTCTCTTTAGTAAAACTGCAGTCAAATCCCGTTGATGTTGGGTATTTATAAGTCATAGAGACTGCACTTCAAAATTCTGCTGGTAGCAATGTTTTAATTAGTTCTGTGAGTCACATCAAGGCTCTGCACTGCCCCCCTACTGGAAGGAGGCAAGCATAGATGAACAGGGTGCCTTGCTGCAGACTATCTCATTATTCCTTGTTGCTTTCTGTCGTCATTCAGGCTAAAATCATAGACTGCAAATTGCAAGAGATAAGGGGAAGACAAATTCCTCACTCCTTCATTTCCCTTTGGAAGGGAGGCATAGCTTTTTAAGGAGAGATGTTCTAGGGATTGGTAGTCCTGTCATCTCTCCTACCCAAACCCTTTCATGTATGTACATTAGAGATGTATACTATATGATATTGAGATAGTGTGACAACTTAGTTGTCTTGGTTTCAGGTAAAAAGCTGCTGGGGGAAGCTAGTCAAGTGGCTTCAAACAGTGCATTCCAGCTTTATTTCCAGTGTGCACCATTAGATAAGCCATGGCATGCTTTGTATTTCATGCTGATGATGCCAAATATTTTGCTTGACTTGCAACAACCACAGAATTTTTCCTCTAGTGGTCAAGTAAAAAGAGTACATCATTGGAAGATTTATGTTTTCTGGAAAAGCTTTTTATATATTTATTATTTTCAAATTTTAAGATACTCCAAGTCAGCAAAGTGAGCATACATCACGCAAAAGAGTTGCAGAACTGCAGGTTTGTGTGGGTAGGAAGTGACCTCAGGAGATCATAGAGTCCAACCCTGCTGCTAAAGAAGGTACCCTACAATACCCTGCACAAGTAGATATCCACATGGGTCTTGAATATCTCCATAGAAGGAGACTCCACAATCTCTATGAGTAGCCTGTTCCTGTGCTCTGTCACCTTTACTGTAAAGAATTTCTTCATGTTTGTATGGGACTACTTGTGTTCCAGTTTGTCCTGTCCTTGTCCTGTCGCTACGCACCTCAGAGAAGAGCCTTGCCTCATCCATTTGCCTTCCACTTCCCTTTAAATATTCATAAACTTTAATCTTCAGTCTTCCCCACGGTGAACAGACTCAGGTTACTCAGCCTTTCCTGATATGGGAGTTGCTCCAGGTTCTTTATTGTTTTTGTGGCCCTCTGCTAGCCTCCTTCTAGGCAATCCCTGTCTTTTTTGAACAGGGGAGCACAGAACTGGACAAGGTATATTAAATGTGGCTTCACCAGGGCAGAATAGAAGGGAAAGATCACCTCACTCAACCTCCTGACAGTGCTCATTTTTATGCATCCCAGGATAACGCAAGCCTTCTTGGCCACAATGTCACACTAGTGGCTCAAGGCCAACCTGTTGTCCACCAGAACACCCAGGTCCTTCTTTGCAGAGCTCCTCTCCAGCAGGTCATAGTAGGTTACCAGGTTGGTTAAGTAAGATTTCCCCTTGTGATAACTACTGATAGCTTTCTGCTCTTCCAAAAAATAGAATAATTATGTGTAAGCCCCAGTCTGTGAAAATGTGCACTTGTACTTGTGACTTCCTTTGTTCGAAGAGAAAATGGACTTGCAACACAAGAAAAGAAACCAGTCTGAAATCAGAGCTTCCCACTCTGTTGCAAACAAAACTTACGTTTCCAAGGTTGTCTTAAAAGTATAGAAACTGCAGCCTGGGGTGAATACCAAGCATATCCAAGGGATTAATGCAAAACCTGCTGCATGTCACAGTTCAAGACTGAACCTGATCTGTGATAGCCCACTTATGTTTGTACTGCTAAAGCAGATCAGCTTTTATGGTAAATGGCAAACAAGCAAATGTGACTGCCATTCATCAAAAGCTGTTATTAACATTCAGAACACAGAGTCATCAGTGATTATTTAAACACCAGAAATTTAACTGTTTATATTCTGGATATTTTGTGCTGTAGTAGCACTCGGGCTCTCAGTCAGTGATTAGGGCATCCATGTACAAGCAGTTCTGCAACCTATAATCAAAGGATGTTCTTGGATATGCAGAGAAAATGTACACAGCAAGCTGACTGGTAAACAGGATGAATGGTGATGGCACTGTACGTTGTGTTTGCAGCTTTTTGAAATTATATCATACATCACTAGATTAGCATAAATTCTAATAGCAAAGAAGTATTGTATAGTCCAAATCCTGATAGAAGATGATGGAAGAAAATTAGTTCACTCTCATACTATCTTGCATTCAGGAAGAATTTCAGTGTCAACAGTTTATGTGCTGAGTCGGCCCGGTTCTGTGTCTAATGGGACACCACAGCAGAGGAAGAAGGGGGGAAAAGTAGTGAGATGGACCTAAAAACAAAACAGCAGCAACAAGCTGAGGAGGAAAGTTAATTCACTGAATATATTAGAATGCAAAATAACACAATGTAATACAATATAGATGGGATCAACGCTAATAAATAAAATGAGAGTGGTACTGCTGTCTGTACACTGTTTTTGTAGCAATCAGTACCTATTGCTCTTCCACTCACAGCAACCCTACAGCAGACAGATCATCTAAGAGACCAGGCAAAACAGACAGCTGCTTAAAGGCTCATTGATAACCCTTGTGATCCTTAAAATACACCCTTGTGAGGTAATTGATACTAAGTATACAAGAAGCCCCTGGGCCAGTCATAATAGGGTGCTTTTGGCACCCTATTTTCTTTACCAGTGAGACTTATTTGGTCACTCCAGAAATATAAACTGATTTTGTCCCTTTGTGACTTGAGGGCAATAGAGTGCACTGTGCATCAGTGCCCACCAGTGCCTTATATTTCTTGGGTTTCACGTGCCAGGCCATTGAATCCACACAGTACAATACAGTCTATTATTCTTTTCCCCCCACTAGCAGAGGGCAGGGTTCCTCTACTTGTTGCCTGCATTGTACTTCTCTCCCGAGCTGTGATCAGGACCCACAGTAACTGGAGAAATTGCACAGGTGATTTATCTATTTTTGACATGGTAGAGTTCAGTATCTCATGTGGCAGGATCAGAAAAACAAGCAAAATCGCAACCCTGGACTTCAGTAGGGCTAACTTGGTCCTTTTCTAGCAATTTCTAGGGGAAATCCCGTTGGTCAGGGTGCTTGAAGGCAAAGGGGCCCAAGGTAGTTTGTTAACATTCAAGGGCTGCAACTTCCAAGCTCATGATCAGAGCATCCCAAAAGGTTGGAAGTCAAGAAAGGAGCCAGGAGACATGCATGGTTAAACAGCGAGCAGCTGGGAAAACTCTAGTGCAAGAGGAGAGTCCATCCAATTCCCCCCATCCCCATGCTGGGGGCTACTGCCAGCCTACTTCCATGTGGGCTGTGACCTCACAGAGTTATCCCCACCCGCTGGATTATGATCTTGTGGCTCTGCCCGTGTGATCCAGCAGCCAGCACTTGGCTTCTGCCAGTGCGGTCGTGACCAGCTTTGAGCGATGGTTGTCGACAGCGTTCTCCTTATCCCCAGCCTCCTGTTCCTGGTGGCTGGGGTGTCTCTGCTCACCGTTTCCTGGTGCCGACAGGTAGGGAAATTTGAGGATGGGAGTCACTTGAGGCTAGGTGACTGAGGGCTTTGGGGTGGGGGTGAGGGCTGCCCCGCAAGTCCTTTCACTGTGCCACGTTCATGTGCCCGTAGGGTTCTGACCGGCGCCAGCAATGGTGGACATGGTGGCTGCAAGTGGTGGCATCGAAGTCAGGTGAGTCCCCTGAGGGTCAGCCTGGCACATTCCCAGGCAGGGCCAGCCCCCTGGGAGAAGCCAAGCCTCGTACCAGCCTCTGTCACGTGGCAGCCAGGCCGGGTGGGCCTGGGAGATCCCTGGTGCCCCCCTGCCCTACTGTGGCTCATGCCCGCTCCCTGTTTTACAGGTGCTGAGAGGCAGGCAGGCAGGCACAGGAGCCCCCTGTGCAGGCCACGTTGCTCCCAGCAGCAAGCATCGCCACGGCAGGGCAGTCCCATCCTGCCCCATCTCATCCAGCCAGGAAAGATCCGGCCTTTCTTGCTGCGCAGTCGCTGCCCCTCTCTGCACACGGACTCTGCCACTGGTACCACGAGCTCTGCGGGGAAACCCGGCAGGCTTCCCAGACAGGACCAGCGCCCGCAGATTCTGGTGGCACGCGGGACCCCCAGGACGCTCCGTCAGCGTCCTAGGCTAGGCGGTGGAGTTGAAGACCTGCCACCTGAGATCTCCAACTTCACAAAGCCACCAGTGAAAGGGAAGGTCTTCCAGGTGGGCCTCGTTCAAACAGAGGAGAGAAAACGCTGGTGGGACTACGAGACCAAGAGGCGTTTTTGGCGTATGCTCTCCCCAGCACTTCCCAAAGTGCACAAGAAAGCAGGAGCAGCAGCAAGACCATCCCGGGGACCAGCTTTGAGCCTGAAGTGAAAAGGAGATGGCAAAACTGAAACCCACCAGCCTTTCAATTCTGGCTTCCGTGAAAAGAGGAGCACAGAGAAATCGGACTTGCTCGCTATGGAAAGGCTGTAACGGCAGCTCCTGGTGTCCCTAAAACGATCCAAGACTAACAACGATTGCTACAAGTCAGGCAGCGGAACTGAAGAGCAACCACCTGACAGCTCTTCCTGCACGCTGCCACCAGTGAAAGGGACAAACGAGCTTGAGAACATCCTTCAAACAGAGGAGGGGAAATGCTGGTGGAAGAGCAAGACCAAGTGGTCTTCTGAGTATTGTATTGCCTCCCCAGCACTTCCCAGAGTCTAGATGGAAGCTGGAGAAGCTGCAGGACCAACACCAGCACCAGCTTCAAGCCTGCAGAAAAGGAGACAGCAGTACTGAAACCTGCCAGCACCTAAATACTGCTGTCATTGTTATGGATTTATTGTTAACATACCAAGAGAGAACTGAATCTCAGCCCTAAGATCATCGTTTGCATCATATTTCAGTTTGAGGGCTTTCAGGTTTTTAAAACGTTAATTTAATAAAAGTCTTCAGAAAACTGCCATCCTTATTTCTTGACTTTTAGCAATAAGAGCAAACTCTCTCTACGAACAACAGCTTCAGAGAATGTAAGACTGCGCTGGGGAAGGGATCTGAAGCAAAAAGGGCTGACAAAGTGCTCTTCTGGGGGCTTTTTTAAGCCAACAAAAGTGCTTTGCTAGGGGGCTGGTAGCTTGTGGGCGGGCTACCGAGCTCGCATGGATGCAGCTGGCACTGCCCACCGTGAAGCAGGCTACCTGGCCATAAGTAGCCTCCGGGAGGGCAGCAGCTAGCTGCCACCCACAGAGCACGCAGGGTGAGCAAATGGTGTTGGTGTACGCGCCTTGCAGCCTGCAGCCTGTATGGCATGGCGTTGATCCTCTGCCAATGCACAAATGCCTGGCTATGAGACTGATGCTAGAGGCAGGGCATTGGGTTCTTTGATAGTGGATGGTTTATAAGACACCAGACCTGACAATTAAACTTCTTCGAGTTTAACTTGGCAAGAGGAGTAAAGGACAACAGAAAGGGCTTCTTAAATGCACTGCAGACAAAGCTAACACTAGAGGAAATGTAGGCCCACCAGTGAATTATCTGGATGTCATGGTGACAGAAGGTACAGAGAAGGAGGAGTTACTAAATGCCTTCTTTGTCTCTGTCTATAGTGCTGCAGGCTGGGGGATGGAGGAAGTCCATTCCCCTGAGGCGCCAGAGGAATTCAGGACATATAAGGGATTTACCTCAGCTGATGAGGACTGGGTTAAGGACCAATAAAGCTATCTGGACATCCACAAATCCACTGGACAGAACAGAAGCTGGTGCATGATAGGGGATATGATAAATCCACTCAGTGTTATGATCTTTCACCCAACTGTTTACAATAGAATTTTTTAAATGAATCCCATTATCTGACTCAATTCTTTCTGGAGTTCCATGTCACCACGGGACTTGTTTCTTGAGATCTAATACAGTGTTTTGGGCAGTACAGGATATATTTCAAGCTACCCATGATTGCTTCCACCACGGTAAGCACATAAAGCTTACTATTGCGGGTTCGTGGCAAGGTGATATAATCAGCCTGCCACACCTCCCCATATTTATATTTTTGCCATTGCTCTTCCCCCCACAGAGGTTTCATCCTCTTGGCTTGTTTAATTCAGCACGTTTCACAGTCATGTATAGCCTGTGCAATAGTGGTCATAGTTAAGTTCACCCCTCAGTCTCTAGCCCACTTATATGTTGTATCTCTTCCTTGATGGCTGAAGGTCTCACTGCCCATCAAGAAAGAAATAAATCACTCCTGTGTTGCCAATCCAATTCTATTTGAGCCACCTTAATTTTGGCTGCTCAATCTACCTGATGGTTATTTTTTTGCTCTTCAGTAGCCCGACTCTTGAGCTCATGAGCATCTACATGGTGCACCTTTACAATCATACTCTTTACTTGGGCGGCAATATCTTTCCACAGTTCAGCAGCCCAAATAGGTTTACCCCTTTGATGCCAGTTGTTTTATTCCCACAGCTGTAATCACCCTCTTAAGGGATCTGCCACCATCCATAAGTCATTATAAAGTTTATAAAGCATTGGCCACCTCTCTCATTCAGCAACATCTAGGGCCAGTTTGACAGCCTTTACCTCTGCAAACTGGCTTGATTCTCTTTTACCTTTGGTGGCCTCTGCAACTTGTCGTGTGGGGTTCCACACAGCAGATTTCCATCTGCGATGCTTCCTTACAGTACAATGTGATCCATTAGTGAACAGGGCATATTTTTTTTCATTCTCTGGTAATTCGTTGTGTGGTGGGATTTCTTTAGCATCCACTGACAAAATAACTTGACACACCAATGAGATATGTCAAGAAGGTATTCCCTTTATTACAGTGCTGTGTGCATGAGGGATGAACACTGAACATGCAGTGAGAGAAGCAGCGACTACATATTTAACGGCATAGCATATACATATTCATTACATTCCAAGGACATGGGCAGAATTTCCAAGAAAAAACTAACATCTCTGGTGGTTGTAGGATGCATTCTCACTGTAAACTCAACCTTTGAAGGGGAGGTAATCCAAACTGGTTTCTACTGATGTTACTTTGAGCTGAGGCACCTGTCTTGCCGTTTTCAACAACAGGACATCTATTCTTTCTTATCTTCACATGACAACAAGATTCATGGACTCCTCCGTATTCTGTTTTTAAGCTAACATTTATGCAAGCCTCCATCCTTCAGTTACTTACTCCGAGTAGCATCAGTGGAATGATGGGTAGAGGGAACCTCTTCTTTAACATCCAGTTCAGCACTGGATGTCAAGGTGCTAAAAGGAGCTGCCTTTCAGTACCAGTTACTTCAGACACAGACCGAACCCTCTCATATGTGACTAAGATCTCATTTTCAGTTGGTGTGTAGCACTCTTCGGACCCTCTGTATGTTCAACTCTAGAATCCAAGAGGTGTGCCTCAGTTGTCCCTCTTGGCAGTATTAAAAGTTGAATTTCTTGACAAATATGAAGTCCTTGCAGGAGCTGATATTAAAGGTAGTCAAGTGAAACCCTTTGTGCTTTCTTCCTGTGCACAGACAGGGCAAATGATTGTCTTTGCATTTCTTGAAATGATTTTAACTGAATTTTGAGCCAACTCAGGTCGCCTGAATTTAGACTCAGAAGATCCAGTGGAGGAGAAAATAGCAAGCAGCATTTGTAGACTGAATCAATTAGCATCAAAGAGCCTGATCTTGTAAAATGTTTCATGACTTTGATTTCCATTTAATTTACTATAATCTGTGATTTTTCAGTGTAATTGGCCCTGTGTGTATGAAGGACAATATTGCCTTTTAGTAAGAAATTTTCCCATTCATGTTAGCACTAATGCAATGCTGGAAAGCTGTGCAATGCCATGATACTTAAAAGCTTTATTTTATTCACTACTGGGAAAGCTGAATCTTAGAAATTTATAGAGATTCAAGAACCATGGAAAAAAGAACATTTCAGATGTATAATATATTTTACGAAGTACATATTCTCTGTCTTCTTTCTTCAGGTCAATCTATCAGTACAGATTGCTGTGTCACTAGGTTCAGCCAGTTTAAATGCTGGTCATCAAGAAAAATGCAGGAACAATTGTCCTTGCTGACCTCAAAACTGTGATCAAGCAGGTAACATCAAACCTCTGCTTGTACTGACTTGCTCCAAAATGTTGTTCAGATTCTGAAATGCCTTATGTAACATTGATGTATTCTCATGTAGGAACCTGTGAACATAAATATTTCATTTAGCATCCCAAGTGTAAAAATGCTATGATTTCCTCTGGTCAAGTAATGTTAATTTGAAAGTCTGAAGGTCAGTTATTAATGGACAGAGTATCAAAGAACTTACTTGGAAAATCGGGTGTGATTATATGCAGGTTTCCTGGAATAATAGGAGCAAATATAGCAACTTAACCAAAATACAGAAAAAAACCCTTCTCTTTTTCAGATATGTCATAAATCTTGCTGGGCACAAAAAATCACTGTAAAGAAAAAAATGTCGTCTTCTACGAGCAAAGCCACTCCTCCCTTAGTACCTGAGTTCAGTTATGATATACAGTAAAATGAACAGTCTTTTCTAAGGACAAGTGATGTACTGAAGTCAGCAACAGAACAACAGGGTGGTATGACAATGGTATGCTTGTTAGGTATTTGTATCCATCACACCTGAGATTTAATTTCTTCAGTTTCAAGATATAAGGAATCTTGCTATCACTGAGAATGAAAAATAGAGTAATCCCTATCTGGTGGCAGATCCTCAGCAGATATCTGCTATCATAGCGCTCCAGCACTCACTGGGGCACATATTCAACTAGAAAATACTTCTCTTTGTTGCTTTCAGTCTTTCTAGTTGGCGACCCTGCACCTGCAGGGGTGTTGAAACTAGATGATCATTGTGGCCCTTTTCAACCCAGGCCATTATATGATTCTATGATTCTTTTTCTGATTATGCTCTCCCTTAAACTGTATTTCAGTGTAAAACAAGTACTAAAAGTAACAGAGGTGCACTAGAATGTGTATAGCTGAGTCTTCAGTATTGCCAAAATGATTATGTATGTCCAGTTCTAAGGCAGCTTGTTTTGTAATCAATTACCCAATACACTGGCCATCACTGCTTTAGTGCTTCCCATCACAGCTGGGATACGATGACTAGGAATGGAGATACAAGGTGTGTTTTTTGGCTACAGCTTTGGGATAGAGGTTAGTTAATATGACATCAATCTGCAAGAAGGGCAGGAAGAAGGATCTGGGGAACTACAAGAATATCAATTTGACCTCTCTACAAGGGTGGTTTATAGAGCAGGTCACAGGTTATCATGTGATACACTTCAGGACATTTTTGGTCTCTTTTCTCAGGTGACAAGTGAGGAGACAGTCCAAGTTTTGCCAGAAGAGATTTAGAATGAATATTTGGAGGGATTTCTTCACAGAAATAGTGGTGAAGCTTTGGAAGAGGCTGCTTGGGTCAATGATAGAATATCCATCCCTGGAGGTATTTAAGAGATGCGTGGATGTGGCACAAGTGGATGTGGTTTAGTGATGGGACTCAGTAGATCAGGTTGATAGTAGAACTAGATGATCTTCAAAGCCTCTTCCATGATTCTATGACTCTACAATTCTATGAAAATGCTTATTTCCAAATTCATATGATACTTCTAACTCTTCGAACAGTATGAGCAGCTGCAGCTTTTTCTGGGTTCCTGACATTTCTGTTGTATCCTCCTTTCTTTAAGTTCTGGGAGATCTACTAACAGAGATATGCTGAGGTTGGATTAAGACTTAGAAAAAAAAATTATAAAAATACTCGAGAGCGTAGAGCAAAGTATTAACATGGCAGTAATTACCCACCTGAACACATTATTGCCTATTCAGTGATCTTTATCCTTTTGAAATTCATACTGGTTCATTATCACATCTCTGTTACCATAACAATCATAAGTATCATAAGCAATATAATTTTAACATGAGTGTAATTCTGTGTCACGAGGAAAAGAAATCAAATTTGAAAAATATCCTTGTGCCATTTGTCATTTTTCTCTCTGTTCTTTGACAGTAGATTCTCTATTTTTCTGCTGCATCATAAATTAGCATTTCCACAGGATGCCATCTATGCAAAAATGATTTCTCCTTACGGTGTGGTATATTATAATAGTTAGTTACACTGTAGCATTCAGGGACTATTAGAAAAGACATATGTCCCTCTTATGTCTAATTCAGTGTCCTACTCTTCAAAAGGTGCCAAAAACCTACTTACTTCACATAGTGAAATTATATGAGCTATGCAGAGCTGAAACAGAGAAAAGAAATGAAGAAATTTGGACAAAACAGAAAACCAAGTGAATCATAAAAAGGAAACTGTGCGTCATGTTTTCTACATAGTCTAAGCAATTAAAAGCAATTTATAACAATGACATGTATCAAACAAAGCAAGAATAATGAATACAAACATCTCTAAAAAAGTAACATAGCATTTGGATCAGAAGACTACATAGTCTATTTTATCAAACATAAAGAATTAATCAGAAAGAAATCGGACGCCAACATGCTTTTGGTCCGGAAAACAAACAAACAAACAAAAAACAACTATCATGAGCAGGGTGGTACTGCATGAAATGCTAGATAACTACTTAGTGTGAGTCAACAAAAACACATTAATAAAAATAACTGTTTCCCAGAAGGTGATAGTGGACTTAATGTAGTGTTCTCTAATTCAACTCACCATCTTTCTGCAATCTTCGTAAAGATTGAAAGCTTTTCATGCTGGAAGGCATGAAAACTCAATCTAGATGTCAAGATATTAAGGGATTACAGAATTAAATAAGTGCCAACTGAAAAATATCAAGTATCACAAAATGCTGCTTCCTTACTCTGGCAACAGAAGGAGGAATCTTTTCTCATAAATACTGGGAAAGGAGGTTACCTAATATTATAGAAACTTGGCTAAATTCTCATTGTTCCAGAAGACATACTTCTTGTTTGACTGCTTAATGGTGCTGAGAACTTGGTTTTTTTTTCCTTAGTCTCTCTAAAATAGTTTTCTTAAGAAGCTTTGTGATTCAGTTATATTCACATTTTTTTTATTTTCAAAATCATAGGCGAAATATTTTTAACACTGACAAAGCCTATTTAATATGGTTAGTGTGGGATATGTGATACAGTTCTGCGAAAGCATAGCATGATGGATGGATTCTACACAGCCTTCCCAGCCATCCTGATTTGTATGCAATGATTCTGTCTTCATTCTGAAACTCTTGCATTATGCCAGGGCTTATGATTGTTCTGAGACTCCTGATCCCTAGGAGAGGCATGCAGAAAAATATCTGAAACTGCTACAGTGAGGCAAAGTTGTAAAGAAACAGCTGGAGGGACCAGACATCAACAACAAAACAAGGATAAGACAGTCCCATAGGCCTTAGGCGGATAATTGAATGACATCCTCTGTCCTCAGCATTCTCGAGATCCTACCATTCTTTCTTCCTTGTCTATCACTATGTCACTGAAGGTAATAACTCTCTTTAATAATACAGAATAATATTATTATAATACTGCAGCCTGCAAATTACACTGGAAACTGAAACATATTAGTTGACATGCTCTGTTGAAAAGAAAGAAATCTAGTGGGGCTTTTTGTTTGATTATTAGTTTTTCGGGAGGCTTTTTTTTTGGGGGGGGGGGGAGGAGTTGTTTTTGTTTGGTTTTGGAATCCTTTTTCTCGATTTTACAGTGTTTGTTTCAGAAAGTGATCTGTATAGGTGCCCAATAAATGAAATTGTTTAAATTTTAAAAGCAATTATCAAATTACTGTTCTGCATTGTATGTATTAGTTCATTGATAATAGATTTCCATGTGACATTTCTTTATTGCTTTTTTGATGAAAGAAATTTAGCCAGTTGCTTTTTTAATTGTGACTTGATTGTATTCCAGTTTTTACAATAGACTTTCATAAGGTGAAATTAAACACAATTTTCTCTCTTCAGTGTCACATGCCCTGAAAACGTGCATCTAACTGGTTCAGCAAGCCTGCTGCTTGTGCATTCAATCAAGAAGCTGAAAGCAGCACAGTAGAAAAATTATGATTTTGGGAGGCTATGTTTATTAGAACTGTATGCTTTAGAAAATAACCAGGCATATAGGCAAAGAATAATGGTTCAATCACAAAACAAGCCAGTAAAAACCCTCTCTTTTCAAGGCACTTTGCTGGGGGAAAAAAAAAAAAAAAAAAAAAAAAAAGCAAAGCAAAACAAAACACACTGTTAGCTTGTCTTCCAGATGAGTCTAAAATTCAGCTGTTTGGAAAAAAGCAAAGGCTAGCTTCAAAGAGATTGCAGATAGTTGCATAGATACATGTATATTCTGACCAAAATTCTCTGGTAGCAATATTGAAATTGCAAAGCAGATTATCTCAGAAGTTAAACAATGACATAAATAAGGTTTCTTGTAGAAGCCTGTGTATGTATTATTTAAAAGGTTTTCCTATAGGACCCTGCCTCATGAGCCTTCTCTTCAGAGGATCAAGCAGGGATTCACATAGGCAGCACAGTGCACTCAAACACTTAAAAGAAAAGATTAGCAAGTATCTGCAAAAGGTTGTTATCTTCTGTGTGGGTCACCATGCTGAGAGGGATAGAAAAATGCATTTGGTAGGATGGCAGCAATATCCAGCCGCGTGATCAAAGAGCTGCTCAGCCTCCAAAGGAGAGTGCTTTTGAGCTATTCTCGTCTTGTTTTTTAGCTTCTCTTTATTCCTCTCCCTTGGCTCTTCTGTTTTTTTTTTCCCATTCTGCTGCTGCTTCTCCTTTCCCTTATAATTTTCTCATCTATCCCATCTTCTCTGCATCCATTCAATTAAAATTGTTTTCTTCATTTCCTCCTGGCTACTTAGAGCCAGACTTTACACGTGAAGTCAGTTACAGAAACAAGAACCCCAGCAATGCCCAAAAGACATGAGCAATGGTGGATGCAGGAATATGCCCCGAAACAGGCTGCAACATGCCCATACATTCAGGACAGGGCCATAACTCAGGAGGCAACTAGGATCAGGCTGAATCCAGAGCATATTCAGCAAACAGAAACTGTGCATTCAAACAATTCATGCATAATTAAATTCATAGTATTTAAAAATCTTGCAGCTTGTTCAAATTGGAAAAAGTTTCTGTAAGACTGGCAAAAAAATAATGTTCTTACTACCTCAGAAATCATCTTGTTAAATATCAGATTCTTGCTCCATAGCATAGAGACCTAATGAAATACACTTAAGATTATATTTAATGGGAAAAATAGTATTGGTGTTGTCCTCTGAAAATATCTGAACTATTTTAGCTGAAAACCCTAAAAGGCTCTTTAGTAGAGGGCAGTGGTCATGGCCCTAAGCAGCTGGTGTTCAAGGAGCATCTGGACAATGCTCTGAGATGTCTGGTCTGATTTTGGGGTTCCTATGTGGACGCAGGAGTTGGACTCAATGATCCTTATGGGTCGCTTCTCAGCCAGGATATTCTGTGATTCTATGAAAATAAAACGTATGTAAACCAGCCTACCCATAAGGCAAACACAGATATTTAGTTTTACCATATTTTAAGCAGCCAGGAGTACTAAGCCAGAAATTACTGAGAAACTTTAATCGTCAGCAAGCTTATAACATTGTCAATAATGGTGCAGATGAAGGTGGTCCTTTACTGACAAATCCAAAAATTACAGAAGCTCAATCTACAGTATATGTCTGTCCTGCAGATTATGCAAGACAATGCCTACCCTCTCACCAATAAAAAATATCATTCTATGTTACCTAAGCTGTTTTTAAATATTGATCGATTACGATCCTTCCTGCTGTTGATGGTAACTTGGCAGTTAAACTCTGACATTTCCCAGTCTCTAGCATAAAAAGTTGTGGTTGGGCTTTGCATGCTCAAAATGAAAAAAACACTGCAAATGGTAAAATTTTGCCATATCTTTAAATTGTGTGCTATATTTGCAGACAACACTCATTTTGTGATAAGCATCAAAAAGATGTTATGTTTTTCTCACAGGGTTGCCTCATTAACAAGAAAGATATGAGTATTACTCAACAACATGAAAAATATGCTTTGGTTCCTACAAGCAGCTGGGATATCCAAGCAGAGGTCAGTAACACGCGTTATGGTTTTGATTAGCAATGGTCTCATAGCTCTGATCAATAAACTAATTGAGCTATGTTAAATTGGTCCTCTGGGCTTTTACTTTGATTAGAAAAAAATTCAGGCTCAAATTTGGAATAAACATGTTGAGGAAACAGGAAAGATGATGTCTCCTCTGTGAGTAGCCCAGATATAATAAACATCTTCTCTCTCATCTCCCCTCACAGTTCATTCTAGAAGGATAAAGACAGTTTCTTTTCAGAGTTTCAACTGTCCTGATGTTCCTCAAGATCTTACATTCTGGCAGAACACCTCTCTTTCTACCCAGCAACAAACAGTTTTACATGCTGCTCTAGTCTTATTGCTGTTAGTCAACTGCTTTTCCCTGTTCAATCTTTCAATGACTTCACAAAGTTTGTTTTCTCACAGTGTCATATATTTCGCTTTCATTTAAGAGCCTTTAAAAAAACCTCAATCCTCTGTTGCTTTCACTGTGCATTACTGTGTGTGTAAAATTTGAAGGTGAGGATCAATATTTCTTGCATTTTAATAGAAAGGACTATGGGAGACAATCATGTACATTAAATACATGCATGTACTTCATGTACGTTTTTGTTTTTTTTTTTTACTGTTGGCTTTCGGTAACATTGAGCTATACCAGAACTGCATTTAGAAGATTTTAGAGGAGTTTCTGCTCCAGGACTGAGGGGACCTTATCCCTTCTGCTTCTTCACTGTTGACTTAACAGAGGTTTATTTCAAAACAAATTTCAGCAGGCATGCACAGATTGTAAACCTTCAGTAACATTAGAAGTAAATGCAACAACTTTAAATGTGCCTCTCAGGGAAGGAATTGCTATATGCAAGGTTGCACCTTCAGTTAGTTCAGCATCTGTCTAGGTCTTTTTTTCATCCCACATATAGATTCTGCTTACATTATCACTTCTCATAACTATGCAGACAGAGTTTCTCTGGAGATACATAGTCCTGTGTACACCACTGAAGAGCTCCCTTGAGAACTCTGCTAGGCAGAAGTGTTAGGATCTGGCTTTGCACTTCCTTCCCTTTGGTTTCCACTCATTAGTTTGTCTGGGGAAAGACTTCTGCAGTTTTGCATCAGTTATATGTACATTTTTATTCCAACAAACTTTGTGCCATAGCACAACAAAGAGATAGGGCCAGATCCTTCTTAAACAATCAGAAATTGATCAGGATTAAAATTACAGTTTAGGAAGTGCTCCATTATGATTTACTCTATTAACATCAGGAAGTTTTCTTCTTATCATAGAATCATAGAATCATAGAATCACCAAGGTTGGAAAAGACCTAAAAGATCATCCAATCCAACCATTCACCTATTCCCAATAGCTCCCACTAAACCATGTCCCTCAACACAACATCCAGCCTTTCCTTGAACACCCCCAGGCTCGGTGACTCCACCACCTCCCTGGGCAGTCCATTCCAGTGCCTGACCACCCTTTCTGAAAAGTAATACTTCCTCATGTCCAGCCTGAATCTCCCCTGCCGTAGCTTGAAGAAATCAATTATCATTAGCAACACTTTTAAAATATGTTCATTTTAATGATTATTATGCTATACTAAACTTTTAAGGCTTTATATACATCATAATGACGGAAGACATATGTTGTACTGCTGCAAATTGCACAAACTCAAGTGTATGATAAGGTCATTAATGTTTAGTGATACTAAACATTAGGGACAGCAAATTTCTTTGTGTTTTCAAGGGTTGCTAACATTTGCTGATAAAAAATAAACTAATAAAATAAATAACATAAAGATAAAATAGAATGCTTATGTTCCCTTATAGTAAGAACAGTTCTTCAAATTGTAAATTTGTTTTTGAAAAGGTGTCAGATCTTCTGCACTTTGTACACTTATGTCATGAATGTACTAGAAATTCCTTTTATGGTCACAGCTGGGAGGTAAAACTATTTTAGTGACCATATTTTTCCTCCCAGTTGTGTTTTTCAGGTGAGATATATGCACTATTTAGTAATTGCACCATAGCATTTACTGTCCTGCTCACACTCAGTGTTTCTTTCATTAAAGAGTTAATCGGAGCTTTTGTCAAACAGCATTACCACATTTCCCAACGACAAATAGTAGTCTTTAATCTGCTTTTAGAAGTGATTTAAATCTACCCTAACTGAAACTCTGACTAGTTAGAGGGCTGAGATTGGAAGGCCTTGAGTTATGCTCTGGCAAAAGCACATTCACCATGAATTGAGGACACAGGAAAAAAATCAATTAGCTTCCATTACTTCTCCGGAAACAATCCATAGTTCTTGCAAAGAACAGATGATCTGTAATTCACTCAATTGATGTGAAGGGGCTCACAGGATATTTAACAGGAGAAAAAAAAAAAAAAAAAAAGGAAAAACAAAAACCCAAACATTGGAATTGACTATCGAGACACGTGAGCGGAAGCAGAAGCAATGAGAACATGGGAAAAAAAATTGCTGGGGAAATATTTAAACTTGCGGTAAGCGAAAGTGGGTGTGTGCCACTCACAATATTGTGACTGGATTTTTCAGCTACGCTTTTGGTATGCAAGCATTTAGCAAGTATTTGCCAACAGTTAGACTTGTTGAGCATCTGGCAGCAGCTGATTAAAATGACTAAAGACCAGCAAATCTTAAAGTCAAAGTAGCATGTAACTGCCAAGTAGGACACAAGATTTAGGAGTGTATTAACACAACAAAGAAACACGGTGCGTCTTTGCCTACACGAGCTCAGACAGCCCGCCCATTGCTCTAGTGTGATCTAGCCTGCTTCTTCCCCTGGGCTGAGAGCAAGGATGCTGGCTGGAGACAGCAGCCAGGGAGGATTCAACTGTGTTTTTGCCATCTTCTTAGTAAGGCCAGAAAGCTTTTGGCTTAAATGCTGACCACCTATGCCGTCAGCAATCGAAAGAGCACATGTAATCAACTTTGATGGTCTTCTCTGGGTAACTGCATTTCACCTTTCCTGCCACTTCATTTCTTTTTAATTTTAGTTTTAATAATTTCCTAGGCTTCAGGAATGTTATTACCAAACAGATAACAATTCAGACAGATGATATTTACAAAAAATAATACACAGCTCCTTCCATTTTCACATTAGATAAATCATCAGACACTTCCTCGAGCAGAACAGTTGATCATATAAAACAAACTGCTGTCTTACTCAGTACCTACACTAGCTCTACCTAGACAAATCAAGTTCATCTGTCAGCACACATAACATTAACGACTTGTAAGTCATCAGATTTGCTGTACTACCCTTAGAGCAGTAACAACATAAGATCTTGAGCATGTTAAAAAATGTATTTTCTTTTTAGCCATAGATCTCATTAGATCTCATTTCAATATTGTAAAATTGAAGCATCCTACCTTTCAATTATTTATTAAACACTGAAATCAACTGATAACTACTGTATCAATTAATTTCTTAGTAGAATGAATATAGAGTAATGATTAGGGGGATGCAAATACATTTGGACAACTTGAATAACAATATGGTGAAAACATTTCAATTGTTTAATATCTTTTACTTAAAAAAATCATGCCATGTTTTCTTAAGGAACGTGATGTTTCAACTTTGATATAGGGGGTAATTTCTTCCATAAATTTAGGATTAGGATCAATCTCCATTCTTACGTTTAGTAAGTCTGTAATCAAAACCTTTGTACTGCTCTGCTTATTAGTCAAGCCATATTCGTACTCTTGTACATGTGTTCTTTATTAATGCATCTAAACATTTCCCCTAAAAGGCCAGTAATGAACAAACCATTCAAATAAATCAAGCAGCAGAACTCTATGCTAACAATAATAATCAGTACCTGAATTTCCCTCAGGAAGAAATTCAGTCTATAAAGTGATTTGATTTGGGAAGCATTTGTGCAACGGGCATTCTTGTTCCTTCAAACCAATGGCTGGGAGTCTGAAGCATACTGTTAACACCCTTTTGAGTATATGTGACTACAGTTTCAATCTATCGAAATTCCTGCTGTGTTGCTTTGTATTTAATCACAATCTTTATTGGCATTTATTCATTGTAACCATATTTTATTCATTTATTCACTTAAATGTTTATACCAAACAGAATATATATAACTGCAGCAACATTTTTTATGAGCAACAAATAAAAATTAAGCCTGCTTGTGTTGCATGTGCATATCTATTCAACAGATGTCCTGTTATTGTTTGATGGATGTCTGTGCCAGAAATGAGCTAGAAGCATGTTCTGTTTTCCTGAGAAATAATTGGTCCTTAAAAGATTTTCAGTTTTCTGTTTATCAGATACGCACCACATCTGCATGTATAAACTCATTTTAGAGTTAAACATGTCATTTTTATTTGCCACATTCAGGATCCCGATTAAAAGGAAGCATGATGGTCAGACTGTCTGACTAGAAGTCAGACTATTTTCACTGCTGTCAGTCATATCAACACAGTAGTGCCAGTGTGTGCTGACTGGGAGTACAGATGGCGTTTCTAGTATTTCTGTCAAAAACTTAATTCTAACTTACTTTTATTTTTTTCTATGCCAGTCTAGGATTTAGGTTTCCATTTTTTGCCAGGGAAGAGAAAAAGTTTTTGAGTCAGCACTTGTATTTATTTGGTTTTATTAAATTCTGCATTTGAATTCCTAGGCTTAAGCCTTCAATCTGGAAATAAGCCACTAAACGCTACCTCATGGGTCAGTTTCAAAAGTGTGTTCTCTCAAAGAATCAGAGGTCACAGATATATTGTCTCATTTGTCTCATACATGTACATAAGCTGTTAAAACGATGCTTGTTCTCAAGTGAAAGGGGCTTGGTAAAGTATTACTAGTATTACTAAACACTCCAAAAAGCCATGACTGGTTTCATTAACAGCAGGACACCTTTTGTTCTTCTAGTCCGTGTTTCAAACTAGCCACTGGAGAGAGAACACACTACATCTCCAGTAATGAGGACCATGAATCACTTCCCTGAACTCATCTCCAGAGCCTTTTCTCTTGCCTCTGTCTGCTGGAAGGGAATATGGGGATTGCTTCTGACCCCTCATCAGAGCAGAGGTGGTAGAGGTGCAGCCTTTATCTCGAGTTTTAAATACTGAATTTAATAGAGCATTTTTGACCAAAAGAAAAAATTTAAAAATCAAGAATCAGGAACAGGCTTTTTTGGTCAACAGCTGCCTCTTCAGGCACTTAATTGCAAAATTGCCTCATGGGAGTCACTTAAAGGCCCTCTTTTCTGTCAGAAAAATCCATATGGCATTCTGTTACTTAATTCTTGATAGCAATGAACAGTTCAGTTCTCTGTCTGTTTACTTTGTAAAATGCAGTGGAACACACAAACACCTTTACTCTTAGCTGTGGGGTTCTGATCTAGGGCATATACTCTAATCACATGGTATAAACCCACAGGAAGAGATATCCCTGACCATCTGAAAATCCACATATTCACTTTACATTGACCTTGGGCTAGAGACTGTACGCATGAATTAGTACACAGTAAATTTGAGCACTGGCCTGGAATAAATATTTAAAGGATTTATATGAGTAAGAGTGACATACTCACTATAGACTAATAATAGTACGTCACATTATATTCTATGGCTTGATAGCAAAGTTGGGACAGCAAATGGAGAAAGAAATTTGATGTGCCCTATGGGTATTTTAATCCTTTACAAATTATTTAAAAAAAAAACAAAGGACTGAAGTGACGTGATTTAAATACCTTCGATACCTAGACCCCGAAAATAATTTATGAGTGGACAAAGGTGTGTATAAACAGCTTGGATGTAGGCATCTCTATCTCACAAGGAAGAGGGCCGTAAGCCAATTTCTTTCTTTCTACAACTTCTTCTAATTGCCCTAGCAGTTCTGTATCCTGTGTTTGTGAATCCTGTTCTGGGGCACTTTCCTAGTCATTAAACTATTTCTTTGATCATTGTATGGGAAATATACTTACTTTATCCATGGCTGGAGATGCTACTAAGTAGAGCTGAAAAGGTGGTATGGCACACTGCTTCACAGAGGCAAAATTCCCAGTGTGAGTCTCAATTATCTGAGATTTTGGTGAAGGGGGAAAAATAGCTCCTCAAAATAGTATTTCATGCAGCAATTTCAGACTTACAGAACTAACTGTTAGAATTATAAATTATTCAAAGTAATGGTGTTAAGAACTTAAGTGGCAACTAACAGAATAAGTTACAGACTCATATTTTAGGGCCACTAGGGACCACTCAGCTCATCTGGTCTGACCTGCTGCCTAGGACAGGCCAAATAATTTCATCTAATCATTCCTTTAGTAAAAGGACGTCTTATTGCACCTGCACTGCAAATTAGCTCTACTGAGTCCTTTACTTCCTAATTGAAGTAGAATCTAGCAGTTACAAAAACATTCAATTTTTGTCTAAAGACTTTAAGTTTGTATAAACCTTTCTCCAAATACAAAGAAAAACCAGCCAGCACTCA
Source organism: Tetrao urogallus (assembly GCF_951394365.1). Classification (NCBI taxonomy): domain Eukaryota; kingdom Metazoa; phylum Chordata; class Aves; order Galliformes; family Phasianidae; genus Tetrao; species Tetrao urogallus. Next base: position 71,950,152 of record NC_136814.1, on the reverse strand, counting down.
AGAAAAATTCAAAGAAAACCATTTCTTCATATTGCTTCTTATTGGAAGTCAAAGAAACAGTAAACATAGCACTTTTCTGAGTTATAAAACACAGACTGGCATAGGAAGCTATGAGTCCAGTGTCAACAAAAGATGTACTTCCTTGTTTATTTCCTTAATTCCTCTATATATCACTGAGGTTTTAAGTAGGCTAGTTCTGGAGGCTAAAAGGGTTTTCCTACTGATTTCAGTCAATTAATGAAACATTAGAAATGTTTCAAAACCACTGAAACTAATAGAAATCTTTCATTGTCTTAAACATACTTTGGAACCAACTCAATGCCTACAACATTCTCTAAAATATAGACCTACACAATAGTCTGTAGAGATGTAGCCTTTATGACTGATTTCATACTTAGCAATAATTAAGTATCAACCCTAAGCTGCATCTTGGAACTCAATTTACATCTTACAAAAATAAGAAAGAAAAAATAAATTTTAGTACATGGTACATAACTGCAAAAAGATCTCTCTTTGTGGTGTTGTTAACACAGAAGAAAATTATCAAAAGAAAACTCTACAACAATCTAGTACTGATCATACAATTGATCAAAATCATTTTGTAAATACATATATGGAACACGTATATTATCTATATATTATCTGAATCTGAACTAATAATGGAGCACCTTTTACATTAGCACTTCAGTATCTCTCAGTAGATACACTGGATGTGTCTGTCACAAAGAGGCAGTTCCATGAATACTTTGGAGGAGAATTTGGTCTATCAAAATGATATTATGTGAGCTTTTATGTCCAAAAGATCAAAAAAAGCTGACAGAGAAAATTGCTGAGGTCATTTAACTCCCTCCTAAAATTAATTCCAACAAGCTAAGAATAAATGGAGTATCAGAAGATTGGAGATAGCCTAGCAAAGTCTGAGTACATGCAATAAACTGTTGATCCATTTGGTATTAGGCACAGGGCCATCTATCACTGATTATTTCTTGTATAGGGTGGTTTAGGAACCAAGTTACAAATACACAAATCTCATTTTTGGTCTCACTAATCAGTGAAAATTTCACCCATTCCAACAACTTCTCCATCAGTAGCTTTGCATATGTCATAATTAGTGATGGTAGCTCAAAGGCTGTCATGTAGGATATTTACAGTAATTTCAAATCAAGCAAATTTGCATGCCTATATCCCAGGTTTGGAGACACCCAAACTGGTAGGAAATGCTATGGGGAGAGCATAACATCTTAGATGAGCTTGAAAATATTTAAGCCTGGTGATATTTTGTATCAGAATGCTTTATGGTTTCACAGTTTAGTAGAATACAGCAGATCTAATTGTTTCAGTGTGGAGTAATGCAGTTGGAAGTAAGATGAACCTTCATTTAATTTACTTATTGTTCTGTAGTAAAATTATGGTTTTCTTTTGAGATAAGAAATTCAATTGGTAACTGAAAACAATACAATGAGCACAAGTATCCAGAGGAGAACTCATAAAGAATAAATAATGTTAGATGAGTTTATATAGCAGCCTACTTCCACACAAACACCTTGGCATGTTTTAATGATGCCACTGTCAGCAGCCAGGAATCTAGCCTATTTTCTTTAGGGTTTCATTTGTGGGATGAATATTTTTTGCTAAAATGTGTTAAATTAAGAGAAGAGAATGTTATCTTTAATCTTTAAAAAAATCAGACAGAAAGAAAAACCTCAAGCAACAACAACAGCAAACAGCAAAAAATACCAGAGTTTTCTCTGACCCCTTTTATGTAAAGGTTAAAAAGACGTTAATGAAATAGTCATCTCAGACTTTCAAATCTTTTGTACTCCGTTCTGCAACGTATTCCTAAGTACTGAAATATCAAAACATCACTTTACAGTTACACATCTAATATAAGTTATGCATAAAATATATGTACTTTCAAACATTTCTGTACAGCATCTGCAATATCTGTTCATTACTCAAGAGCTGCACTTATTATATCAATTGTATGCTGTTGCAGTTTAAGATGGTTTGCATCTTAATGCCTTGAGCTAAAAACTGTTTGATCCCAGCTCATTGGTTTGCTAGAGATTGTGTGATCCTGCGAAGTTTCAAAGACTTGCAAGATTTTGAATATGTAGACATTTTACAAAGTGCTCTGTGTGGCCTGCTGAGTGGTTTCCCACTGGTTGCATCAATTCACCATGCTAATCAGATGACAGCAATAAGCAAGAGTAATTTAATTACTTTTAAAGACTGCTTTCTGCCTCTCGATATAGATAGGTGACTCCTAGTGTCTTTAAAAGAAGGCACTGATGTGAGCATAGGCCTGGAATCTCACTCTGTGCTACATCATTTTACTCTCCTGCTTAAATATTTGGCTGGAATTCCAAAGACCTATATGGTATTTTCAGCGTCTTTGTCTGCAGAAAAACTGCTTTGTCAGAATGCTCCATCAGCATCCTTCTGACCTTATCTACCAAATACAAACATTTTCCAGTACTGGAGTATGCTCAGCATCCTGGAGGTGAACATCAAAAGATAATATTGTGCCATCCCACATGCAGACAAGACAAAACTACACCTGGAGATTTTGATCCTGAAGATCTATCAAATCAGAGTATTTACAGTAGTATTTGGTTGCTGAGCCGCTCTCCATCATATTTGAAAAGTCGTGATTGTCAGGTGAGGTCCCAGATGACTGGAGGAAGGGTCACGTCATTCCCATTTACAAGAAAGGGAGCAGGGAGGACCCCGGGAACTACAGGCCAGTGAGTCTCACCTCTGTGTCATCCTGGATGACATGCTTGATCACATGAGGAATGAGCGTGTGATCCGAGACAGCCAGCATAGCTTCACCAGGCTAAGGTCATGCTTGACCAATCTGATGGCCTTGTATGATGGAGTGACGGCATCAGTGGACAAGGGAAAGGCGACTGATGTCATTTAGCTGGACTTGAGCAAGGCCTTTGACATGGTCCCCCACCACATCCTTATCTCCAAATTGGAGGAATGTGGATTTGGTGGGTGAACCACTCAGTGGATAGAAACTGGTTGAAAGGCCACAGACAGAGGGTGGTCATCAATGGCTCTATGTCCAGGTGGAGGCCAGTAATGAGTGGTGTTCCCCAGGGTCTGTCTTGGGACTGGTGCTCTGTAATATCTTTATCAATGACATCGATGACGGAATTGAGTGCACACTCAGCAAGTTTGCTGACGACACCAAGCTGAGCGGTGCAATGGACACGGTAGAACAAAGGGATGCCATTCAGAGGGACCTCGACAGTCTTGAAAGGTGGGCCTGGGTGAACCTGGTGAGGTTCAACATGGTAAAGTGCAGAGTTTTGCACTTGGGCCAGAGGAATCCCAGGCATCCAGTAGACTGGAAGGAGCGGTCCTTGAGAGCAGCCCTGAGGAGAAGGACCAAGGGATCTTGATAGATCAAAACCTTAACATGAGCCAGCATGCTCTTCCAGCTCGGAAAGCAAATGGTATCCTGGGCTCCATCAAAAGAGGGGTGGCCAGCAGGGACAGGGAGGTGATTGTTCCTCTCTTCTCTGCTCTTGTGAGGCCCCATCTGGAGTACTGTGTCCAGGTCTGGAGCCCCCAGTAAAAGAAAAACAGAGTTGTTGGAGAGAGTCCACAGGAGAGCCATGAAGATGATCAGGAGACTGGAGCACCTCCCCTATGAAGACAGACTGAGGGAGCTGGGCTTGTTCAGCCTGGAGAAAAGAAGGCTGCGGGGTGACCTCATTGCAGCCTTTCAATACCTAAAGGGAGCCTATAAACAGGAGGAGAATCAACTCTTTGAAATGATTGATAACTGCGGGACAAGAGGAAATGGTTATAAGTTGAGGGAGAGGAGATTTAGGTTGGACATCAGGGAGAAATTCTTTATAGAGAGAGTGGTGAGGTGCTGGAACAGGCTGCCCAGAGAGGTTGTGGATGGCCCATCCCTGGAGGTGTTCAAGGCCAGGTTGGATGGGGCCCTGGGCAGCCTGGTCTAGTATTAAATGGGGAGATTGGTGGCCCTGCATGTGGCAGAGGGGTTGGAAATTCATGATCTTTGAGGTCCCTTCCAACCCTGGCCACTCTGTGATTCTGTGATTCTATGGTAGAGACACCTCAGAACCCTGCACATGTTGCGTGATTTCCACCTTCTAGAATTTCACAGTGCTGACAAAGGTGCATGCCACACTGTTACTATGATCCATATGGAAAAGTGGAGCTAGAATCTGCCCACACCATGCCAAACAGACAACCACATAAACATACAGGCATGGCTTATACTTCCCACTGTAAATTGTCTAGCAAAGCCTTTCCTCCTCTCAGCCTTGTGGTACAACCTGGATTTATTTATTAATTGTAAGGCTCTGAATGCTTTGACCATCACAAGCCAAGCAATTAGGTCATGTCTTTGAATAGTGACTTACAACTAAAGACTTGGGGGAAGAAAGATATCATTGTCTAGTTGGTGAGATATCAGTTTTACCTTGCAACTTCTATGGTAGGGATGTAATTCTTGACCATTCATAGACAATTATTCAATGTTAAAAATGAAAATGGAATGGAATGGAAATCACATTATTCTTTCAGGATTTCCAGATTAATTGTATTTGATGACTGCTAGAAGCATTTCTAAGATATATACTGCCTATCTTAAAATGTTTACCATAACTTGGACATACTGAAAACCACACCTTCTTGTTCCTCACCGCTAGTAATAGCATATCTGTAGCTTTTTCACTCAAGCTTAAACCCATATCTTCTAATTTTAGGTTCCTAAATGAGGTAAAAGGTGTATACTTGAAGCCAACTAAATACAGTATCACCATGGCTTATGTCAAGGTTTTTAGTAACTACAAGGCCTCAGGACTGGGGCTTGTCAGACTCTTAGGCAAGTTTTTTATTTGAAGATTTTGGTTAACTTGTTTAGTCAAAACCAGAACGTCCTAATGACTAGGTACGTATTTTAGCCCTGCTCAACTTTGTGCTGCTAAACCTGCTTCTTCAATAACATTGATATATTTCCTGTAAGCAATATATACTGGCTATGGGTAATTATTCTGGTAGTTATTCTGTGTAGAAAGGACTACGGGTGATTCCAGAATAACACTGTGGTGCAGTGCAATGCAAAGATGCTAGCAAAAACCATGGAAATGTGAACATAAGCCCAGAGGCTTCAGAGTCATACACAACTTGCCCATTATCCATTACTGATGTTTGAAGAAGTACATCTTCTGGAATTAGGTGAAATTTGTTTTATGAGTCACAAAAAGAACAAGGAAACAAATGCCTGGTGTATGTAGTACATAACATCTAAAGTAAATTCAGAAGTTAACATTGAAGAACAAAGAAGAAAGAACTAGTTGTTAGGAAATCAAACTAGCCCCAGACTCACCCTTGGCAGTGGTGGAAGAAACTATGAGTATTACATTCCTCCTGTCAAAGGACTTGAGATGTTGAATATAGAAGTAATCCCCACACACACGCCCATGTGCACACCCTGACTGAAACCAATGACTTCTGAAGGTGAAAGGAGAGTGGAAATCAGAATATTATGTGTATAGAACAGGTAATTTGGACTATGAATGACATATCACTGTAATTGATCTAATAATAATAACTTCACAGGATTTTTACAAGATGATTAAAATTGAAATTAAACAATAGGGTTTTTTTGTTGTTGTTGTTTAGCACTTAAAATACATTATTTTTTTACCCATTATAAGATTTTTATAATAATCAACTGCAAGATTGCAGTCAACCTAATTTCTCTCTCTCTAAATGAGTAATAAGGAAATTTTGCCTCCTAAAAGTCCCTTTCTATCATTACTGATTGCAGATGAATCCTAAATTGATCAGATTCCTGCATTAGAGGACTTCATTTAGTGCCTAAATTAGTTGGAATGAATCTTCTCTCATTCTAATTTCCCATAAGCTTATAATACATCCTGATGGTCTGAGAAAGAGAATGCTTTATCATGTATTCATAGAATCATAGAATTATAAAATCACTAGGATTGGAAAAGACCTCTAAGATCATCTAGCCCAACTGTCCACCTAGCACCAAAATTGTGCACTAAACCATCTTCCTTATTACAACATCCACGTTTCTTGAACACCTTCAGGGATGGTGATTCAACCACCTCCCTGGGCAGCCCATTCCAATGCCTGACCACTCCTTTGGAATAGAAGTTTTTTCCTAATACCCAGTCCAAACTTCCCCTAGAACAGCTTGAGACCATTCCCTCCAGTGTTAGCACGTTACCCAAGAGAAAAGGCCAACACCTACTTTGCCACAACCTCCTTTCAGGTAGTTGTAGAGGGCAATAAGGTCTCCTGTAAGCTTCTTCTTCTCCAGACTAAATTATCCCAGTTTCCTCAGCCTCTCCTTATAAGGCTTGTGCTCCAGATCCCTCATCAGCTTCGCTGTCATTCTCTGGAGATGTTTCAATGCCTTGATGCCTTTCTCATAGTGAGGGGCCTAAAACTGAAGTACTTGAAGTACAGCCTCACCACAGCTGAGTACAGAGGGACAATCACTTCCCTGCTCCTGCTATTTCTGATATAAGCCAGGTATCCTAGGCCTTTTTAACCACCTAGGCACACACTTCTGGCTCATGCCACTACTCCTTCCTTGCCTATCCCTTTTAAAGAGTTCATAGCCATCTATTGCAGCACTCCACTTGTGGCAATTGTCCTGCTGTGTTTCAATAATTTTAATAATCTTTAATTTTAATAAATAATAATTTTAATAATAAAAAATAAAATAAAAAATTAATAATTTTAATAATCTTTCTGCCTGATGCATGGTAGGGGGTCCACCACTACTTGGGGCGTATCACCCTACTGTCTTTCACACAGGTACTGTAGGGAGTTACTCCACCAGTCTATCTCCTGCTCACACTCCCTGACATTTCTTAATCTGTCCATCTCCTCCCTGAGCTCTGCCATCATGTTCAGCAAATCACACACCTGCTCATACATCACACAGGTGGAATCCTTCTGTCCTTCACTAAAAGTAACAGGCTCAGGCACTCTCTGCAGCCAGATATCTGAACAGCCACATTCTTGGGCAGGCACTACATCTGAGACACCCCATTTTTTTTTGGAAGGAAGTTTATGCCTAGTTGAGACCATGGCTGGATTTGTATTCTGGTAGGCAGTTGATACATGTGCCAGTCTCCCCACTGGGGAGGGATAGTCTGCCCCCCCCCTGCTAGGCCCTCCCTGCTCAAATGCTCTGCACAAACTCAATTCCTGACTATCTAAATTGCAAGAAAAAGGCCTTAGCACCAATGCATGATGTAATACACCTGATCATTTATTCTCCAGATAGCTGACCACACTGAGGTGACCTATTGGTTCAAAGCAACAGTGTGGATAATGTCAACTAAAGCAAGTTCATTCACTTACTTCCAAAATGTTGTGTCTTCATTGTGCTGTAAGACAACAGAGATTTTGCAGATTACAGAAAGAATTTGAAGCTAAAGAGAAAAGAGTGGATAGGGATGAGTACAAGAGATGCAGGTATGAGAGTTCCTGACCACATTAAGTGGGTGATGGGGGGAATAATGAATGATATAAAGTGTCTGGGGAAAAAAAAGCAACAACAGAGGTTAATGAGTGAAAGGAAAGTAAGAAGAAAGAAATTTTGGAAATATTCAACACAAGATATAGGAAAATTTATAAATGTGCTGAATATTCGCATCTGCAAGCAAAGTATACTTGAGGTGTGTACTGGGTACAGAACCGTAGCAATCACAGTATTCTGAAAACAAAGCCACCAAGGGCCATGTTTTTAAACATTTTAGGCACCAAAAAATTCAAAAATCATTCCTATGAGGATTTGCAAAAGAGCCAGAAGATAATACTATTTTATGTCATGGGGCTATCAGGAAGATACACTGAGCTAAACACTTTGAAACATTACAAAACAGAGGTGAGAAATATATTCAAACATCTAAAGTGTTGATTATATGTACATCTATCCCACACTGCAGTGTCTGGATAATGTAGACAAAATACCATTCAGGCTACAGCTAGTCAGAAGAATCGGGTATGTAAAGACAATTTTGAGGGGAAAGAGCTGTTCTTTTCTATCATTTTTAGGAATGTGTGGTTGCAATCAATCAATCAATTAATTAATGAAGTATAAAGACATCCTTAAGAAGTTCTTCCAAGTATCTGAGCCAAAAATTGACTTTAGTACCACCACAAGACAGAACCATCATGAGACCTACTGTCCTGATTCACAATATATGTAGTAACTCAAAAAGAAGTTTAAAAGGCAACTTGATTATGATCTCTAAGGACCTGGAAGATTTCTCATATGTGGGACACTTAGTCTGACAGACGATAGCATAACAAGATTCAGTTCTGGATAAGGTGGATATAGAAGAATATGAAATAGGTGGAAGAAAAAAAAAATATCCATGGGGGTAGTTTATCATTGTTGCAGCCTACCAAGAGAAGTGGCAAATTTATCACAAACATAAGTCTTTAATACTTCGTTGGCTGCCTTTCCAAAAGGTAGGATACAAACAACAGCTAGATAGCAAAAAGGAAGAATTCTTTCCCACAGAGGAACTATTACTGAGTCATACTGTCTGTCCTTGATATGCAGGCATCAGACTGTATAGTCAATGTCGTCTCATCCAGGCTAAGAACAAATTTTTTACATGGCTGCCTTTCATGATTGGCACATGCCATAAGGTATACAGCATGCATTTACTGAACATGCAGCAAATATCTTTGGGGTATTATAGTGTGCCTTTTTTCCCTGGGAAAATTAATGATAAGTGATTATTATGTATCATTTTTATAATACTGTATATCTGCATTGCTGCCTAATGAATATAAATTAAAACACTGGCCTGGATTTCTACTCTATCATAAATCAAATAATAAACAGATCAAAGAAGAAGAAAAGAGCAAACTGCAATTACGGAGTGAAAATTGTTTACATTCTGGAATGTGCAATGGCATTTCTGTTTTTCGCTTTTTTTGTCATTTGCTTGCATTTGTTTTCAGTGTCGTCATTTCAAAACGAATGAAGGTTTCAGATGTTTCAGAGACTATATTCCTCACCAAGAGTAATACAGAGGATAAGACTGTATTTTCTAACTTTCTTCCAGCATTAAACATAAAGAAAAGAACATCTAAATAAATGTCATTAATTTTGAATAAGTTGTATTCCTTTATATCAATCATGAATTCATATCCTGACTTGCATGTTTCTACAACTCAGTGCAGCTAAAAAGTCTTGACAGAGAACAAGACACTTTCCCTTAGACCTGCAGTCTGAGAAATTTGAGCCAATCACGAGGCATTATAGCTGAGACAATAGCAACTTTAAAAGGGGGAAGTTACATTTATTGTGCTAGCCACCTAGAAACACTTGTGTTTCTAAATAAATTAATTATTTTTTTTTTTAAATCACATATTCCCAGATTTTCCCCGGAGAAAATTTCAGGGAGGAATTTAGAATTTATATGGATTCAGACAGTAGTATCTAGATCCTGATTTATTTGTAATAGTATATTTAATTAGGTATTTAGAAGGAATATGGTAGGACCTGATCTTGCCATTTGTTATTCATGTTGCAAATAGTCCTGCCACAATCACACGATTCAAATTAATTAGAGACTGTATGTGCATATACAATATTGTTCAAGTATAGAGGAGCCAACAAACTGCAGTACTACAGTCAGTGCAGTGCAGTTGGAGCTGACACATTGTCCATACAGGTGGACCGTGACTGTTCTCCCACATACTGTAAAATGTAAGAACAAAAAGATGGTCTGTGAGTTCAAAAAACTTACAGTTCTTCCAGACAAAAGAATGAAGTCAGGAATGCTACAGAGGAGGTCAGAACAAAGATATAGGTCTATGATTAATCATTAGCAGCTGTAATGGTTAGTGAATAAAAACACTCAGAGAGAACAGGATTAACTCTCACAAGGGTAAAAAGACTGTTAAAGCTTAGTATGTCCCTTAAAAGATACTGTATAAAAGGTTACCATGAAGTTGAATGCTTTGCTTGTCTCCATTAGTTCATGATACCATGTCTCAAATAGAAAACTTTCATTTTTTTCAATGCCTAAACTTTGCACACACACACTGGACTCTAACACAAAATGGGAACAAGTCAATTCCCCTTGGTGTTAACAGTGAAAACTACCAGACACTTTGAGTTCTCAGGTATTTTCTTCCAAGTATGCGCTTAGCATTTCCCGTATTCTGCTGTCTGTGTCAATCTGAAATTAATCTGTGCCTACACTGCAGACTTCTGCTGGCATAGCTTTGTGAGCAGCTGCTATGGCAATGTCTTGGCTCCTGTTACAAACTCACATGCATTAAAAACAAAAACAAACAAACAAAAAATTGTCTATTTGTTTACCTGTTTAGCTTCCTTGACTTGGAGGTAATTGGCTTTCACAAGATAAGCTGTATCCTTACTAGGAAAGAATTGCTGCTATGGCACAGCAGTACAGGAATACTTCTAAATCACTTCTACTAAAGACATGGTTCTTGGCAAACAACTCTGTTGATACATGGAATAGACTGAAGTCTGCAGAGTAGTTGTATTGACTTGATAGAACTAGCCAACGTTAAAAGAAATTGGTGCATTCTTTGTTTCCAAAGTCAGCAGATTTAATATTGAAAGAAACAAATCTGTTAGTGTTCATACTAGTATACCGCTGCTGGAATATATATGAAATATCAACGATGTAATACTGGCACACAAGACAGGAGGCAAGGAAGGAGAAATCCATAATTAGATTTTTCTCAGTACATCCATCTTCATTTATCCAGGAGGCTAAAGTCATTATTATTTACTCAAAAATCTCCTTGGAGAGTAGAATTGTAAAGATTTACTGCATATTACAAGAATCTGTAAGTATACTGAAGTTCCCTAGTTCAATTATTTGTCTCGTCTACACTTGATTAAAATATGAAGAAAGTTATACCAGCACCTATATGTTTGGCTTCTGATGATATTTTCCCTTTCCTAAATCTGTCCTTTAATTCAGAAGGCGTAAGTAAGTTTCATTTCTCCCTTCTTATTTTGTATCTTTTTTCGCCAACTGACATAAAGTTACATGTGATGTTCTTTGTTTTTGGTACCAGAAGACCTTCAAATCTGTTAAAAAAAAAAAATATAATAATTGTGATGGTATACAGAGTCGAAATTAGAGAAGCTGTATATTTCAAAGCCATCCTTTGACTTCAGTGGAGATCAGGGCGTGGGTGCAGAAAGCAAATTTTCCTTGTAGAAAGTGGTAACCGAGAACAGTTTGGGTTCTTGAGTTAAGCCCTTGCAGTGTCCTTGGCCTGTAAAAGCAATAAACTTTTTAGAATCAATCCTATAAGCCATAGTGCAAAGGCTTCTAATCTTAAATTCTAAATCTGAATGTCCCGTATAACATCAAACTGCTGCTTAACAAGAGTCTTAATAAAAATGGCACTGTGCACACACACATACCACTCTCCAATTTACAATAGATTATTTAATCTCAATTAAACTTCTTTTTTTTCTTAATAAATCATACTAAACAAAGAAAATATTCTGTCAATAAATCAAAGCTTTCATAAAGCCCACTAGCTAAACTTCCATATAGAAGGTATTTTTAAAAGTACTTCATTTTGCTGTCTCCAAAATGAAGGCATTAATACCTGCTTAAGTGTGGTTCAGGCTGGAAACTTATACTACAGCTTGGTGCATTAAACTTTCCACCAACCAACCAAACAAACAAACAAAAAACACCCAAAAAACAAAACAAAACAAAACAAAAAAATCTAAGACCACACAGTTCTTTCTGAGATTCAACTATGGGTAGAATTTCATGTTATTTTTATCTCAGTCATACCAAAAACCTCAGTCTGGTTTTTGGTATGGTGCCTCATTGCACAATGCAGTCCTTTGTCTAGATCCAAGATCCTTCTCCTCATCCCACAGCCACATAATGGGCCACTGCACTCATTGAGGTTAGTAAGGTTCATTGCACAGCTCTGGATGCTGGCATCAGTCAAAACAGTTGTAGAATCGGGGCCAAATTTAAGGCAAATAATAACTAATGGTCATCATGAGCAGTAAAGCAAAGGATGATAGATATTTTGAATGATGCAGTTAACCCCAATGCCAACAATCAATTACAAATAGGAAAATGCACTCAGGACTCTCATGGGCGTGGGTTCTGGGCCATACAAAGTGAAATGTAGACAGAAAAGGCAGCCCTGCCCCAAACAGTGGTAGGATCAACTTGGTACAGCTACATACAATACATGTTCTTGTACTGCATATTTGTTTTTAGTAGGACTTTGGATGTTTGTTGATGGATGTTCTTTAAAAACATGTCTCAAATAATTATTCAGACCGTATTAAGTGAAAAATAAACTCTTTTTCTTTTTTCCCCTCATAATTTTGATAAATATCTACATTTGGGCTTAGGGAGCTGTCTGGGAAAGGGATTGTTTGGGTTTGTTTTATTTTTGAGCATTTTCTGCTTCTTTGGACCTTTAAAATATTCTACTTAAAACATTACGTCTGTATCTGCTTTTTTAAATTTTATTTTAAAGTTTCTCTTAATATCCACATTTTTTCCCTTATAGTGAATTAAAACTTTTTCAAACTGTGCTCTCTGAAAATAATTTTGAATCTTGAGAAAACACCATAGATGCATTTCTAGACAAGGTAGCAAGCTCAGCAGCCATGTTTTGCAAAGGCAACTTACAACCTTGTATCTAGGAATAAACCAGCTAACAACAGTGACATTGAAAAGTAAGGGTTAATGTTTGTGTTCTGTTTAAACAAAATGCTGATATGATATGAAACAAGCAAACAAACAAAAATCTTACCAAATCCTTGTTTGGAAATATACAGGAATATATGAAGTATATGCAGAAAGAACATGTAAGTATCTGCAAGAATCTGAACACAGCTCTGGAACTTTTTGAAGAACTGACACTTTTCAAAAAAAAAAATTCACCTTGGTGCAAAAAAAAAAATTCTGTGTGTATGCATATTCTCACACTGGTGCAGACTGAATTTGGAGTCAAAGCTAGTGAAGATCTGAAGTCATTCACCCGAGACCTCCATGGTTCATTTCCTATTCTGAATCTCAGAGAAAAAGTCTTCACCCTCATTCTCCCATTTCTCAAGAATTGCCCTAACCACCAGGCTCCTGTTACACTACTGCAGCCATTCACCTCTAGCTACACAGCAAAAAAGGGACAAAAAGCCACAATAAAACCCAGCTATACTAAAGACTGCATTAAGTATACTTAAAGCCTGTATTAGCTATACTAAAAAATATTAACCCAGTATCTGTGAGATTACCACTAGATAAGCTTTTATTCAAAAGTGTCATTGCATATACAGAGCCCAAATGTTACTCTTTTTCCAGTTTCCCTCCCCTTTTCTGACTCTTCCATTGCTGTCACTTCCTAGAGCCCTTACTAGACAAGGCACAAAGGTGAAGAAGGGGAGACAATCAGTACAAGGGGAATAAGAAAAACCTGCAAGCCAAAGGTGCTCAGATCTAATCCCAAAGCTGAGACCAAAGAAGAGAAAAACTCTCAAACATTAATTTGTTGGTAACATACTTCTGAGCAGCAATGAAGCACTGAGTTACACACTTGTGGGCTTCACAAACATCCAAATTTGGACCTAAGACTTTCACAGTACCCCTTTTCCTCTCTCCTTGCCCACTGTGCCTGACAATTGCAGGGTTTGGTCTGAGCCTATGGAGAGCAGTCCAGCTGGGAGATGAAATCTGCCTGCCATTACATATTTCTGTCAGATAGAGGAGAGCAAAAACATATCTCCATGTTTCTCTCAACACTTTTGTGAGGAAGATGCACATTTTGGTAAATAGTCTTTTCCCTGGGATTTCTTACTACCTCTAAAGAACAGCAGCATTCAGAAATACCTTCATGCTGACAGTGAGTTCGCGGTGTTTTGAAGCAACTTCCACCATGGTTACAGATGTAATTGCACTGTCTTCAGAGCACTCTGGGCCAGGCCTCTCCTCAGAATCCACCTGTTAGAGGCACAGACCTCTTTTCTCAGTGACTGAAGCCCGTACAGCAAATCAGCACTTTGAAATGTGAAGCTGCGTGGAAATCCACCCAATCTTTCTCTTTCCTGGTCTCACAGGCGGGAGCTGCTGATAACTGCACAGTACAGGGCAGGGTGGGAGAGCACCATAAGTTAATAACCTACAAGCAATTCGGAGACATTTCAGACAGAGGCTGACACTGGGGAATTGGATATCTGCACTGAACATCCATTGAATTGTGTTGGAGGGCTGATGAGAGGAGCACCGATGAGCTTCTGAAAGCACTGCCTGGCAGGTAAGGCTACAATGCACTCTGATGGGAAGTGCAATGTCTTCACTGCCGCTTTGTCTTTTCCCTGGACATCCTCACAGCAGTGTATCAACATTATATAATGCAGGGAGAGTTCAGCACGGGGATAAGGAGTTGATAGCCAGCTCTTGGTGTGTCTGTTTATGTGACAGACGTGATTTACCATTCTCCCGTCTACATGATGCACTCGGAGCTGTTGTTTCATTTATTTTTTATGTCACAATAATTATACTTGAACCTAAATAAACATCTGGAAAGTCCTCTAGGTTGCAGGAGCAGCCTTGAAAGCCTGTTTTTAAAAACTCCTCCAGCGTGGGGTTTGTTTCCCACACAGTTAGTGATTACTGCTCTGTGTTCTCCTCCTATTTACCGCCTTTTTCTCCTAACACAGCACGGTTTTGCTTTCTCCTGCCGGGTGGGAAAAAGGAAACGAGCGCGACGAGCAAGCCCTGGGATTGCTTTTCCCATCGGGACGGAGGGGAGCCGGGCACCCTCTGCCCTTCACAGGGGCAGTTTGCCCTTCCCGGGGGGCTCCGCGGGGGCGCGCCGGAGGGGCAGCAGCGCGCCCGCGGCCCCTGGGGTCTCCTGAGCCATCCTGCGGCGGAGAGGGGGTAACCGCAGAGACGGCAGCTGCCGGCCGGGGAGCAGAGGGACGGAGGGGAAAGGAATGTGGGATTGAGAAGAAAGAGACGGGGGGAAGAGGGATAACGGGCGGAAGGATGAAGGGACGAGAGAGGGAGGGATGGAAAGATGGAGGGAGGGAGGGATTCGGGATGGAGGCACGAGAGACGGAGGGATGAGAAAATGAGGGCTGAGGACCGAAGGTCTGAGGGACGGCGGGCTGCGGGAGCGTGCGCCCTCCTCCCCAAGCTGCTCCCCCTCCGCTGCGCGCCCCCGCGCCACTCTACGCCTCCCCCCGCTTCGCCGCCGCGCGTGCCCGAGCCCGGGGCTGCCTCTCCGTCGCATCCTCCTCCTCCTCCGGCGGCGGCGGCGGCAGCGCCGGGGATGGGCAGCGAGAGCGCGCCCAGGAGCAGCCCGGGCCTCGCCGCTCCCCGCTGCTCCCGCGCCCGCTGCTGCTCCTGCCCCGCCGCCCCCCGCGCCCCGGGGGCAGCGCCGCCGCCGCGCTACCCGCAGCCCCCGCCTCGGACCGGTGAGTCACGGGGCCCTGTGCCCCCCCGCCCCCAAAAACACCTGCCGTGCCTCCCCCATCGCCGCTTCGTCTCCCATCCCGGAGCGGCCCCGGGAACGCTGACGGGGACGCGGTGTGGAGGGGGGCACTGTGCTTCGCCTGCTCCAACCCCCGGGGAATGGAGGGTCCTGGCCCGGGTTTGAGCCCTCCCCGCGGGGGCAGGAGGTACGCGGGGCAGCGAGAGTGGCCCCAGGGCTGCGCGGGGGCGGCGGGGGAGGGGGCTGCCCCACGGTGCCCTGCCCTGCCCCGCTGCCCATTTCCACGGGGCTATCTCGCACACACACAGACAACCGGACATCCCTCAGCGCCCGGGTCTGGAGCCCCCCCGTAGCCCGAACCCCCGTGCCCGGGTGGCTCGGGTGGCTCGGGGTAGCGTGCAGCGTCTTAACTTTACCAAGGGACGTTTTAAGGTGGTCTGGGGGGAGATGGGCCAACGCAGCGCAGCTGGATGCTGACCGCAGCCGCAGCCCGTGATCGGGGAATGGTCCCGCACCCCCCCCCGAGATTGCGCGGGGGCACCGGATCGCGGGGCAGCTGCGGCTCTGTGCAGCCCGGAGCGGCCCCGGGAAGAGCGAGGCAGAACTCGGCGCCCGGGTGGACTTCTCTCCCTCCCCTCCAACAAACGAATAAATAGATGAAGGCAGAGAGATTGTAGGGTGGGAGGGGGAAGAAGTCTGTGCCTGTTTTCCTTTCGCTGCCCAGAGCAGAGAATGCGAATGTTGAGGATGCTGTGACTGAAAAGTGATTTCTGGTTTTCTGTGTCATGATGCACAAGGCTGGTTGTAGGGAGTGTAGTTACTATCTGTATCCCAATAGTTCCCTGCCGAAAGGGTTGTTATGGCAGCAGAGCTTCCCCATTCTTTTATTCAGCATCTCTGGCTCAGAGTAATGTTAAAGAGCTGGAAACTGCCTGGAAGAAAAAAAAGAAAAAAGAGCAACCTCTCACCTCTTTGCCAAATAGCCAACAAGTATGAATACAAGATATGCAGTAAATCTTCACTCCTTTCTCCAGAAGCTGGTGCTGTGATAGCACTTCAGACTGAAGGAGTCTCTGGGGGGAAAACGTCTTTTTAAAAAAATTATTTTTACGTAAGGGGGAAGGGAGGAGGACGGAGGGGCACAATTCCTGCATTCTGTTACATTTTGTTGAAGTTTTCTAATGGTTTTTCAGATTATGTTTTTCAAGTGTTTCAATTACAGTTTGTGGGGTTTTTTTTTTGTTTTTTGCTTTTTTTTTTTTTTTTTTTTGACATAGAATTCTTTCTCAGTTACAGAAGACTCCTTACTCCTGCGCTGCTCTGGGTAAAATAATTCTGCATACAAGAAGCAGAGGAAGACTTGTATTTCAGTACATGCAGCTTTTCTCTATAGTTTACAGGATGATGCGTATTTGTTTCACAAAACAGAAAGGAATCTGTGTGAGACTCATCAGAAAGCTTTCATCGCACCTTAACTGCCGCAGCTGGTGGCAGTCTGAAACAACAAGACTTAGAGGTTATTATGGAAATAAGTTCTTCTGACACTGGTCATGATCTGCCCATCCCCTGTCAGACCACAGAGAGTTGTAAGAGAAATAGTTTGATTTTTGCTTAATTCAGTATATTTCAGAAACAGTGGTTAAACAATGATTAAGATTAGGACAGATGCTAAAAGGATATGAAATTCTCAGAGGGCTGTATTATCTTGCAGTTCTTTATTCTGCAGCTGTATTGGTGTCATTTGATGTCTTCAGCTGGAGTTTGGTTGTGTAGAGGTTGAACAGTGACGAAGGGCAGCAGGACTACAACCTGGAAGCTCCTGCATCTTTATTTCCAGCAGAATATTTTTTGCAAGCTGATATTGATGCTGCAGAATAAAATGTAATCAAATGGTGGTATCTTGTTTCTAGTTGTACATTTTTGCTTGTAGTGAGAAAGCAACACAAATCTGGAACTGCTCATTCAAGAGTAAACAAACAAACAAACAAACAAAAAAGTAAATGCTGTTCTATAAGATTCATTGTGTTCAGTGCTGAACTCAGTGTGGAAACAGACAAGGTGCAGGTTAAATAAGTGAACTAAAACAACAGAGTGTACGTGATTTGTAACTAATTTTCATTGCTTGTAGTGAATATAGGCAATCTTGTAATATTCATATTATAATAGAGACACTATACAAGGGAAATGAAGCACATCAGTGTGTATTTTTAATGCCAACTGAACTCTTGAATAAACCTCAGAAATTCCCAAGGGACTGCAACTACATTTCTTGTTAGAACCGTGGTCATGATTCTGATCTCAGTTAAATCAGTAGGAGATTCTCCTCAGACATTGCTGTGAGCTGAATCAAAGACATTTTGGTTAACCATTTTGAAGGAATCAGGATGCGAAAAGATCATTTGTATTTTCCCCCGTTGCCATAGCTGGAAGCATTTATTTTATATCTGGTATGGAATATTCCAAGCTCTACCTGCACTAAAGCCCATAGTTCATACCTGTTCAGACAGCTCAGCTGAAATAATTACTGTGAGAAACAATAACGTATGTATAGCTATGAGCTCTTTTACTGGGTTCTACTATTTAAATGATAGTCATGTTTCCTGTCAAAAGGGCTCAACTTTGATATTTCCATATCTGATACCAGTAAAATTTTACCTTAGGTTGTGTTGGGGATCCATGATCTTTGAGGTCTCTTCCAATCCGGGCCATTCTGTGATTCCACGATTCTGCTAAATAGAATGTTTCTTAAAATGGCATTATTTGTTTCATGGTTCTGATTTTAAGAGGGCTAGCTGACTTTAATCAAGATGAAGAGCAGATGTTTCCAACTTTAGTGATTAAAAAATAAGTTCAGTGATTTAAAAATAAACTTAAATTGTAATGGAGAAAAAACAAGTTTAATCTCTCTAGAAAGGGATACACGTGAAATTATTTGATACAAATGAACCAACAACTTGCACTTGTTTAACACTGAACAGAGGTAAAGTGGAGCAAAACCAAAAGCTGGAGTACCATCATAGGAAAATACATAATGTAAACCCTGGAAGACTGTTGCAAATATTGCCCCAAAAGTTCCTACTTTTGACTTGAGGACTGAGAGTCCAATGGAGAAGGTCCCACTGACTTCAGTAAGCACGCATACCTGCAGCGTGTTGTTGAAGAAGGGGTGGGAAAAGGTAATCTGATGTGGTAAATCATAAAGCTGCTAAAACATATGGAGAATGTATGGTTTTCTTCATTTAGAAGCAAGTTTTGGCTCCACAGAAGCTGATTTGGAATTTTGCCATTGATCTCACTGGGGCCAAAATGTCAACCAGAGAATTATGTTTCAAATGACTTTTGAAATACGTTGTGTGTTATATTTAATCTGGTTTTAATTTGTGTGATATTCTATTAAAATGAGGTTACCTTTGCCAAGCTTGAGTTATTAATTAGTTATTAGTGATCATTTTCCCTTTCCTTTTCAATTTTTTAAATGTCAGTTTTTCAGAAATGGCAAGAAATACAAAATAGTCTTCTTGTAAGAGTGCACTCATAAGCTGAATAATTCAAAACCTGTGCCGTCATTGTGCAATCAAATTTTTAATATGATGCTGTCAGAGTCATAAAATAAGAAAATCAAATGTGACATCATAGAACACAGTGTATATAGCTGACATGACATCTGGATGTTTTAATTTCCCCACTTTAAATTTAGTGGTTAATGAAGACAGACTCTTCTTTCTTTCCTCTGAGGAAGTCCCTAACACAGCATGCTAAATGTTCAGAAAAATGATGTGTATATTTTCTTAAGAAGAAAAATCCCTCACGTAAAGGAAACGAATTAACAGAGGAGACAGTTTTAAAGCCTTCCCTGGGAAACACAGAACTGAGATAATTTATAGCTGGAGAGGAAAACTATTGTCATTTATGTTTTCTACAATATAGTAGGTATGCTCTTGACAAAGGACAACTTATTAACTGTTTCTGACTAGGTGTGTACCTCTGCATAAACGTGAGATTGATGCACTCAAGCTGCTCAAAAGAACCCATCAATTTCTGTGGTGGTGGTGGATGGTGGTGTGGTCTTTTTTTTTTTTTTTTTTTTTTTGTACTGACTTTCCCTTACATCAAGAGCATTTCTTGCTAATAAAAAGGTGCCAGACAGGCAGAAATGGAACATGAAGCTCTGCTTGTGCCCTACATTTGTGGAACAGAAAGAGCAGCAATGCCACTGTCCCCATACTGTGGTGCTGCATCAGCCCTGCTTTGCTGAATGGGGACCAATGCTTGATACTGCTCTAAGCAGTCAGTCTGTTAAGGAAACTTGCCTGGAAATGGATCACAAGTGGGGTTTTATTTGTTAGTCTCAGCCTCTGCCATCCTCGAAGAAACCAGCTCTGATTATGAGCCTGCTTTAGCAGAGGGTTTGGACTAGATCATCTCCAGAGGTCTCTTCCAAACTCTATGATTCTGTAATTATGTGTCACCATGGGTCCTGGCCAGATCCTTTGAGGAGCTCAGCTCCTCATTGCTGGTGCTTTGAAAGCTCTGATTGCATTCCAAGATCCTCTAAGAAATGGAGTGAAATAACCACACACTGTGTTCATCTCACACAGCCACAAACTAGCTTTCAAATCGCAATGATTTTCCATCACAACTGCATGTTGGCTGTGTTTGAAACAGTGAACTTGAGGTGAAAGGCTCCAAAAATGTGATTACCACTCCCCGAGACATTTGGTCCTTCAGGAATATCTTACTGAAAGTACGTGTTTCTATTGCACAAACTGGAGCAGACACAATCGAATCAAATAACACTTTTGTTTTATTTTTTTCCCCACACTATTTCTTCTAATTATGTAGAGAAACTGTTAGTGTTGTCATATATTTGGTTCTGGAATACATATCTAATCCATGAACAAATAGCCTCATAATTGTTCATAATTGTATTTCTTCACCGCATAATGCTACATTTTGATCTGTCAGTAGACAGTGATTTAACCTGACCAAATTAGCACATTCCAATACTAATGCTTTTCTTCCTTCTCGATTTCTACCACTTAAAAGCTAAAAATCCTAAACAAATAACAAAGAAAAAACTATTGTTGCAATACTACAGTGTAAACCTACTGTGCAAGTAAAGCTACTGAACTTAAAAGAACTCACCAACTGAACACTGAAGATATACTTTTGTATATCTCAGTGATAATCCAGTTGGTCAAGGCTCTATTGTCTTTCTTCAGATGTCTTCTTCCTTCTAGTTTATCCTGGACAGCAGCTACAGCAGTTTCAAACAGAGAAAATGTATTAGAACTGAACGTGCATGAAAGCCTGCTTTCCTATTTCAGTGTTAGAAGAGAAGTGAAAGGCAGAGATATACACAGTTTAAATTTTGAAGGACACAGCAATGTAAAACATATACTTCAAAGCTGGTTTTTTTTTTTTCATTATCAAATGAGTATTGATTTTTATTTAAATGCAGAATATATTTTAAAAATTTGTATTTATCTAGGATCTTTATTATTCTTTTGTTTACCTAGTTAAAAAATCCAGAAAATATTTTCTGCATTGTATTTGTATATTGACTTTTAACTCAAAGCATCTAAATAATATTAAAACATTATGCATCATTTATCATACTAAAGTGCACGAATTGCAAACTGGAACAAATAACAGACAGACTTCTTTTTGATTGGCAAAAAATGGCATCAGATTTTCTACAGAGCTTGTAGAAATTGCTGGCTGATGTTCTTTAATGGTTAGGTGGGTGATGCTCAAATATTCTTCAAGAAAATAACTAAAAATCATAATGTAGTCCAAGATTAATTGCAATTGTTTAATACATGGTGTTGAACTATAAGTAAAGCTGATGATTTAAACTACTATGATTGAAATCTATCTATCCTTAGGATAAAGCAATCACTAAGTATTGTTTACTTTTTTGTCTTTGCATTTCCACACAGTTTCTCCTGCAGCTTTTTTTACCCATTTTTTTCACCCCAGATGGAGCCACTGGGTAGGACTTCAAGATATTTTAAAATAGCTTCTAAGTAATTAAGCAATCTTATCTCTCTGTATTTTCAAAGGCTTTCTTATGAGTCACCACAGCTTAGGAAGTCAGGTACCAACTGCCTACTCAGAGCAGACTTCTAACCAAGGACAGATGGATGCAGGTGGCACGTAGACCTTGCCAGACACCATAGGGTGAAGGAAGCTTAAAAGGTGTCAAAGCCAGTTCTCTCTACTTATCAGGGTGATACTCCAGAGCTTTTTGAAATTACAAAATTTGTGTCCTTTTGAAATGAATTAGAACTCCTCAAGAAAGTCTTTTCCCCAAGTTGTTTCAGATAGACTGAAATCTTTAAGTTGGACTTTTAAAATATTGTAATATACATCCCAAAAAACTGTAAACTATCTGAATATTTCCTCTATTTGATTTTCCTTCAAAGCAAGACTAGCAAAATTAGTTCAATTTCATGGAGCACTGTGATATCAGTGAAAATGTATATTCCAATGTAATAGGATTTCAGACAATTTTCTTCAGTGGCTTTAATTACAGAGTAAGAAAGACCTTCTTTAAAACTGAGGCTAAGGAAATGAAGGAATCAATCCTGAAATGATTTGTGTGTATGACAAGTTCTGTGAATGTGTATATTCCCATAAATTGGCTGATTGTGTATGTCATGTTACTCTTGCGATAAGCACTTGAACTTTATAAGAATTAAGTCCTCACTACTCTTTGGCAAAGCAGTGAAAGTGTTGCCTTAGTGGAAAAGAGTTATGGAAAATCATAAAGTTTTGAAACTGAAGATTTGAAATAGGAAATACTTTATGGTTACTAGCACTGAATTTTGCATTTAAATGGAATGGGAGAACATCCAACTACACTTAGAAAGCATTTAAGTTATTATTATTGCTTGTATCGTTATGTTTGGAATAAAATTTATCAGCTAAATAGCCAAGGCTATCAACCTAGGCTATCCTGATTTTACAGTCTATTTAAACTGGCAATACAAGATTTTCACAACTAACTGCTTAAGACTATTATTCAGCAGCTCTAAATACCCATAGTTTAAAGGCCAACATTTAAGTTAACAAAGTAAACTTGCTCTGACACAAATGCTAATTGATTTCTTGCAAACTATCAGAGTTTTTATACAACACTATTTAGCTAAATATAGAAAGAAAATGTGATAATATCCCGCAAATGCCATTTTGGAGCATAAGAATCATGCTAATTCTAGAAGTTGAAATAATTAGGAGAGTTTTCATGACTGTCCCAAACATCTGCCTCAACCACCTACACTAAAAGACAACTGATGTCCTACATGAGATATGAGCACTTGGATTAGGGTTGCAAGCAAGGAGCTCAGGCAAGGAACCAAGCTTCACTTCCTAGGGATCTCCAAGCCTCCCCCACAGTTGCTCACTGGCCACCACAGCTGCACAGTGTTCAGCGAAGCTTTCTAGGGAACACAAAATAGCATTTTAAATATTTTGGCAGTTGGAGTCTTATAACTAGATAAAGCATATTTTCTTCAGGCCTTATTGAATCAGAAATAGCGTAGCCAGCAGGAGCAGGGAGATGCTCATCCCTCTGTACTCAGCACTGGTGAGGCCGCCCCTCAAGCACTGTGTTCAGTTTTGGGCCACTCACTTCAAGACATCGAGGCCCTGGCATGTGTCCAGCGAGGAGCAATGAAGGTGTGAGGGCTCTGATGTACAAGTCTTAGGCGGAGCAGCTGAGGGAGCTGGGATTGTTTAGCCTGGGGAAGAGAAAGCTCAGGGGAGAGCTTGTCACTCTCTACAATTGCATGAGAAAAGGTTGTAGCAAGGCGGATTCAGTTTCTTCTTCCAGATAACAATTATAGGATGACAAGTGGTGGCTTTAAGTTGCACCAGGGGAGGTTCAGGTTGGGTGTTAGGAAATATTTCTTCCCAGGAAGAGTGGTGAGGCATTGGCACAGGCTGCCCAGGGAGGTGGAAGAGTCACTGTCCCTGGAGGTTTACTAGAAACATGTAGATGTGGCAATGAGGGACATGGTAAGTGGGCATGGTGGGGGTGGATCAAGATCAAGAGTACTGGAAGATCTTTCCCAACCTTATGAATTCTATGATTTTATAAGTTTTCTCTACAAAGATATCCTGTGGTAGGGTAGGCAAGTGCAAGCAGCTGACAGTATTCATATTGCTAAACCACTTACAGCAAACTAAAATACTGACAACAACAACTGCGTTTGGCTTTTAGTTCAATCCACCCAAAAGCAGTTAAGGCCTTACATAACAAGTGATGCTAATGGTCAGTGGGAAGGCATTCCAAACTGATTGCACATTGGAGCTAAGAACAGCAGCTCTGCTATGAAATTCAAGGCTGGGAGTTTTTGTGCAATTGATAATACTCACCGTAAGACTGGGAGTAATTTAATTTTATGCAGTCGATGAAACAAATAAGAAAATGGTTTGCATATGTGTGCATAAACTACAGTATAAATAATTCATGTTCAAATCAGTAAACAGAACAAAGTAATTGACTGAAACCTGTGAGTTACATCAGTGGATAAGCAAATAAAATACCAGCAGTCATAGTTTTTTCATACTAAAATATATGTTAGCAAAACACCCGTCTTAGAATACCAACTGCACATGGGAGACTACTTGTTATTAAAGTAAGTTGCTTTACTTCACAACATCTTGATACTTTCAAATAGGCCTAAATTTTATTTTTTAAGCATATATATATATGCTTATATAGAAATATGTACATATATATTCACATACACATACATGCCTTCATGCATACATGCATACATACATTCATATATACATGAATGCTCCTATTTCAACTAGTCCACAGTGGCAGCTGAGGATTCCAGGCATCCTACTTTTAAAAATCCTCTTCTGTAAAAATTAGCTTTTTAATTTTTCTTAATAAAGTAATTTCCTGTGTTTGATTTATTGATTTATTCATTTTCTTAACTTTCTTGGAATGGCCTATTTGTAATTCTTTTCACTCTCACCACTATGCAGATAATTTTTGTTCCTTTCACTGCATTGTTACAGAATAAGTCATTTTGATGTTTGTGCCCTATTTTTGTAAGTGGCTAATGCAGTGTAATGGGTATGGATTATCTGTAGTTTTCAGGTAAGTAGAAGAAATTGCCCTAGAATTTTGCTTCTGTGAAGGTCAGAAACGCAAAGATAGGAGTGCAAGCCATTACATTCTCAGTCCCCATCTCCAGCCATGCCTCTTTCTACCATACAAAATTGTTTTTGCACAGATTTTCCCAAAAAACTAGAGGATACTTCTGATGCTGTGAAGGGAAAATAGTATGTGATAATTACATGCTATTTCAGCAGCAATAGGAAATGGCAGTATACACTTGAGAGAATAGTCAGTGATCAGTCTAGATGATAAGCTGCCTATTGATGTGTATATATTTTTTAAGGTTTCTACAAATTATTGTTTCAAAGTAGTATTTTCTCCTGCTTCACTGCCATCTTCCAGTTTTCCCTCCCATTCTATTCCCTTTTCTTCCTACTTTTGTATCCTTTACACCTCAAATTCATTTTATTCAGCTGAGCATTTCCATCTTTTCCTTTGTATGGTTTCTCAAATTGTCACTTCTTAATACAAAATCCATTTTATTTGCTTCAGGGCAAAAAAAAAAAAAAAAAAAAAAAAAGAAGGGAACCTGAACTTTTCTGTAATAATTATGTGTGATGATTGAGGGCAAAATCAACGCAGAAAGTTGTAACTAAATACATTAAATGTTTTTGGCAGCGAAAACATGACTTGGATGCATTTGTCTGTATTAGCAATTCAGCACAGCAGGATCAGACCAGTAGATCAAAGCAGTTAGTACTGAGGTCTCTATATTTAAAGTATGTGATCAATGTGTTTTGCCATGGACTAGATTTAGTTAGGTCTTGGACCAAATGTTATTACCTTGCATCTAGTCTGAGGCTTCTCAAAAGACTAAATTTGCTCAGGTCTTTTTGTTCCCTCTGCAGGACAGAGTACATTTGGTACAGACTGTAAGCAGAGCTTCCTATTTAATTTCCTTCAAAAAGCATGTAGTTTGTGCACACCAAAACTGCTTTGAAACCAAACCAATACATGATAATGCGTTACAGAACCACATTACTTCTCCCAGTCAAATGGCAGTGTAGGCTCCTATTCTCTGAATAGCACTCTCTACCATCACTGTACCCTGGGGTTACCTATTTCTACTTAAGTTTTTATTCTTAGAACTCTATTTATCTAGGTCCCAAGAAGCTCCTTAAGTCTTCTGAAGACTGAACAAAATCAAGGATTTGTGTTAATCTTTCATCGTGCCATCATATGGTTTATGTGCTATAACCAGGAAACTATTCCTTGAGCAATAGCTTCAGATGCTAGGCTAATAAGTCATTCACTCTTTTGTGTGGGCAAATAAATATTTATTTTTTAAACATTCTAATCATGTAGAGGCATGGTTCCTACAGGTGTGGCAAATGTTTTATCTCAGAATGGGAGGTGCAGGTTGCAGTGTCACAGCCAGAATAGGCAGTTGGCAGAAATGAACCCAGGCTGCTGACATTTTGGATAAGAAATTGGATCGTGGTGTTATTTGAGGGTGAACGACCAATGCATCTCTACTCTCTATTTTAAAAGAAAAGTATTGTTCCACTTATTTTTGTCTTCCATTCAATTTCTAAAATGAAAAAAAAAAATTTACTTTGCTAGCAGGATCTGAATCTTAATTTGATGGATGCACATTCTTAAAACTCTAAGCAGAATGCTTGACTTCTGACTTGGTGGAATTTAAAACAAGCTCCGTGACATGTATTCCTTTCTGTATCAAACTGCCTGCTCGATGTCCTGACTTCAACATAGATCTCTACTCTGTGTGCAGGGTACCCACAACCTAGCCAGTTCCACTTGACCTCCTGGGGAATCATGTACCACTTAAACAGGGAATGCTTTATGTGATATGGCAACAGGATACCAAAAGTGAAATAATGGATTACTCTGCCTTTTAGTACCCAGTCATTTTTTCTTGGATGCTGCCATCAAACATTGCAATGTCTAACTGTCAGGTGCTGTATTTGTAAAGACTCATTTCTTTTACCTGAGATGGATTTCCCATGCAAAGCATAGGGGATGTAAGTGGAATTCAGAAAGGATGAGAAGCTGAACAAGGGAATAACTAGAAGGAAATTCAGTGGGCCAGTAATACACATACAACCTACGCCTTATAACCATCTACTTTCAGCACAAGGCAAATACCTGCCATTTCTTGAAAGCAAGCTCATAAGCTAGACCTATATTTTTTTCAAAATAATTAGAACATGATGCTAATTGATATCTAAATATCTAGTAATTGCAGGACTTACCATTTGGGTAGAGAACATTTAACAAGCTCTGCACACTTCTGAACTGGAAAAAAACAACCTCAGAAGCGCTTTCAGGTCAAAAATGTGCTTTAACTACTGACTGAATGATTATTGCTGTATGAAGCAAGTGACTTTCTCCTTTTGAAATGTTGCCAATTTGTATAATTGATTAAAGAGCTAATGGAGGAGGAATTCAAACCTGACCCCCTTTTTTCATAGAAGAGGGGGCTGTGGAGTTAATTGCTTGCTATTTGGCCAAATAAATATTTAAAAGCACACTGAACAGTTCCAAGAGGGGAAAATGAAAAAGTTGTCTTGCCGGATAACAAGTACTTTTTGCTAACAAGTACTTTCTGCTTACTGGGATCCTCTAGAGAGGTGAACTGTTTCAAATCTAATAGTTTTTATAGATTGAGTGATGTCGCGTTGTTGTTTCCCAAGTGAGAATTTCATTTACTTTGGTTTCAGAAAGTCTTGTTTCCTACTTTTTCTTTTTTTTCCATGCATGTGAAATCTGATCTGGCATGCTTGTTCTCAGAAAACGCACTGGTATTCTCTGCCAGATGAGGCTGCTGCTCCTGTGAATGAATTTGCACTCAGAACTTGGGCAGGGTCAGGACTTGAGAATCCAGTACATGAGTATCACACTGCTTGAAGATGCTGGGCTGCAGCTGCTTGAGAGCTGAAAAGCATTAGTGATGCCCAAACACTGCAGCTACACTCCTTGATCAGTTTTACCTTTATAACTCATTTAAAAAGCCAGGGCGTTAAAAGACAACA
Organism: Tetrao urogallus; assembly: GCF_951394365.1. NCBI lineage: Eukaryota > Metazoa > Chordata > Aves > Galliformes > Phasianidae > Tetrao > Tetrao urogallus. The sequence goes on along the minus strand of NC_136814.1, from coordinate 71,922,498 downwards.
CTTAAGAGGAATCTTTAGAATGACAGAAAGGTATTAATAGGAAACATTCAGAAAATTTAATATTTTATAAAAATAGCTTTTTGCCATCTTGGAAAATGAAGATCTCTCTTCTTTCACGTAATAGATATAGTGCAGTGAGCAGTAATATAGCTTTTCCATAATCCTTCATCACTTTACCTTCATTTGTTTTTAGAAGATATTTGAGCTTATAGCCAAAGCACAAAATTAACTGATGTCCATAGAAGCAGAAGTTCAAGGAATTATGCTTTGTAGAAAAGTAAATATATATAATTTTCCTATAGATATTCACTTTTGACAGTCTGTTTACTCAAAAAGATCTTTACTTTGCCAGCACTCTGTCTCTCTTCTCATTTAAAATATCAAGGTCTTCACAGTAGAGACTTTTATCATATTTGTTCCTGTAGGCTTAAAAGCCATTGTGTACTAACATAACTCAAAATAATCTAATTTAGCTTTTGCACTTTATTTTACAAAGCAAACCTTTACATAGATTTCCATAACACTAAAAAGCCTTGCTGAAGTCCTTAAATGTCTGATTTATTCAAGCTGAATTGGGCCTTCATACTTCCTAATGCTCCTTGAGCCATTATCAAATCATAGATATGTTTTCAGTGAAAGCTGTAATATCTGCAGTAAGTCTTCTCTGATATCTATCATGGAAGAGAACAAGCTATCAAAATGTATTCTTTTCTATTTAGATTGAAATCATTCCGAAGTAGGAGTAAGTTGGCAAGACCATTAGAAGATCCCAGATAATTATGCTGTCAGTGGCAACAAATCTGTTTCAGGTGATAGTCTGTCTTTCTGTGTTAAGGTTTTATGACTTCATCTAACTCCAGAAGTGTGTTTTCTTGGAATATTTTTATTAAAATTGTAATGAGTTCAACATGTTTTTTTTTCAAATGATAATATGGTGTTTTGTTGTACATAGCATTTCCTTGAGATGTAGCCTGTAGTTGTTAGATAGACAAATTTTGACCTGGAATCTCCCTAGATGTGTGTGGTGATTAGAATATATCTATTCCACATTCTTTTAGTCTTACAAATCATTTTTGGGTTTATGTTTCTTTCTGAGTTCTGGAAAGGTTAAATTTTACTTCTCATACATAGATATGCTGGAACTGTCCTTACTTTCCTCATGTTAAATCCTCAGCTACTGATCTGTTATACACTAACACACATAGGAAAGACCACTTTAAATGTTTGCATTATGAAACTTCCAGATTTTCTTTAAAGACAATAAGTGAAGCTAGTGATGTATCTCTGACTGTGAAGTGTTAAATCTGTAACTCAGCCTAGAGTTCTGTGTGAAGCCTCCTTAACTTTTTACAGATTGGACCATGCATTTTAATTTCTGTATTTATCGTCTTTACAGTCACTAATAATTTTTACCTTTGACTTTCATTTTCTTGTGATTTTTTTCCATCCATTTTAGCAGGATGTTATCACTCAGAATCCTCATTTTGCTTGTAAAACTATAATAAACCCAAAATTGTGAGCCTGGAGAGCTGACAATTATGTATTCATGAATAACAGTAATCTCACCTCAATTTAGCCACAAAAAAAAAAAAAAAAGCACACTAGTCTTCATGACTTCCTCTGTAGTTAGGAAAGAGGGAAAGATGACTCCGGAGAGCAATTCATTGTGTTTTCTGGACCTTTCTCTTAGAATGGGAGGAATTATTCTGTGAGAGTACTTCTTTGCTCTACTGATTGTAAGGGAGCTTCTATGAATATCATGCAGAGTATATCTACCTTTTTTAAAAAAACGACTTCATTATTTAAGACCATCAATTATTTTTACATAGGGCTTTACAGTTTCCAGGTTCAAGACTTGTGGCTGACTTGGACTATATCTGGAGAGCAGGAATGGAGCCAAAAGAGCATGCTGTGCTCCCCCTGTATTTGGGAAAGCTGAGATGTATGGTACAGAGAGATTTCAGCTGGCAGCACAGAAGCCGTTGTGAGGATAGAAGCAGCACAGCTGTGTTCCTGTGACACTGCACACTGAGCTAAGAAACACTGCTGAAACCAGCTTAATTCACTGGCACAGTATCTCAGTTCCAGTGAAATTTGTTTATAGCAAATAGACTAGTAGAATATCATAGATATACAGATAGATAAGCTTCTTCCATTTTACTTGCTTTGGAAGAAAACACTGCAAAAATGCAACAAGAGACATCCTCTGCAAGACACTTTCTGTTACAGAATATGTGTTCCCTGAGAAGTAGTACAATTTTTCATTTTGTCCTGTCATTTTTGTGTGTGTACATCTGTTTTAAGGAATATGCCAGTTAGGGAAAATATATAAACATCCTGATAATCAGTTCTGGACTAAGGCACATAGTGATGCAACTTAATTACAGACAAGTTCTTTCATTCATGTCTGGGCATTAATACAAAATGAATGCTAATAGATGAGTGCATGCCATTAATTAGCACTAACACTAATAATGCACAACCTAAATTCATCAATAAATGCTCATAGAGGTATTTCAAAGAAGAATTTTGTGAAGATGTTCACGATATAACAGTACTTCCTTTTAGAACTGCAAGAGTACAGAGTGTAAAATTGCAGACTTCTCAGGAAGCCTGCAAAGCAAGACTTACTTTCTGTGCAGTTATTAGTGTCTTTTCAGATGAATGATGTCACATTAATTTGAAATACTAGTGCTATGTACTATTTTGTAAGAGGAAAAGAATTGACTGGATAGAGTTAAGTTTCTTCATTTGTTTGTTTTTACAAAGGATGGCTATATGGGTACGAAGACTGTTCCCCATTTTGGTATGCTACTGTTTTGCACAGGGATTGCTGTCTACTGTTTCACCTGCAACTCCTAGGCTGGGAAGTTATTAAAATCTGTATGAAAGAGAGTTCTAAAGCAATTAAATATTGGGCTGAACTAACTTTATCACTATTATCTGCTTGAAGGGAACAGCTAGTGATCCTTCCTATGAACTGTCAGAACACCATCTATTCTCTTAAATTTTTCCGTTGCTCCAAAATAAGAGTACGGAGACAACAGGTCCTGCTCTTTCTCTTTGGACTCATACATATATGAATTCCTTACTGATCGTTTGGGGTAAGTGTAGCAAGACATACAAAAAGGGGAACTAAAATCAGTTTTACAGTAGTTACAGCTTTATGTTTGCTTACTTTAACAGAGTCAGTGTGTAATTGCCACTGTGCTTGTGCACAGGAAAGGGCTCCTGTGATTATTTTATAATATGTGCTGTGTTGTTTTTTTCTTTATTATATTTTATTTTAATGCTCCAACTTAGAAAATTATAGTTATGCGTGAAAATCTCAAATGCAATTAGATAGACACACACACACACACACACAAAAAAAAAAAAAAAAAAAAATAAAGAAAGAGAGAGAGAGAGAGAAAGCTGGGAAGATACAAATTACACTTCCTATGCAAAATTCTTGTAAGCCTACTAAATATTATTGTCGCCCAATTATTTTAGCAAACGAATACTACTTAAAGCATTTGGGTGAGATTAGATACTTAGCTCAAAACAATTTATGAGCAAATTATGAGCAATTTTCTGAGCATATAGTAATGTGAGCAGTTTAACTGCTGGATCACAGAAATTATAATTTCCAGCTTCTAGTGGGGGTGTTGAGGGTGGGTGGAACTTAATCATATCTGCAACCAGAGCTGTAGAATGAGATGTTTCCAAATCCTAAGTTTCTAGATATCATGAGTGTATAAGACAGTGTCAAAATACATATCATAAGAAAACAAAACAAAACAAAATGAAGAAATCATATATTTTTTAAAATTTCTTTTTTAAATGTCATTTTTTAGCCTATCTTATGGCCTCACGTGGGTTGAGTTACCATTTTTGAGCCTTTTTGGAAGTTCTACAAGACTACAAAATCTTTACTTCTGGGTTAGTTGAGATGTAACCTGGAGAGTGACGATGATTTTGAGTGAATCCACTGAAATCTATTCTATTTTATACATATTCTTATATAATTTGACAAATCCCCAGTTATATTTTCAACATTCCTTTTGAGAAGCTATGTAGATATTTTCTAGATGGAACTTATATTTCTTGAGATGAAACAAAACAAGGCCAGTAAGAATAAAACTATTCCACTTCCACACAGAATTATTTTCATAAGTTAGCTGTTAAGAAATTATCTTTTTTAGATATAAATTAAACCATCTTAAACCTTGGCAAATCTTAACCTCAACTTCCCTCCTACTTTGATGAACACATATGCAGGCAGGTAGTACTGTCAACAGCAACATGTATAATCCTGCTTGTCAGTAAGATTATAAATCAGTGTGAATAAAGAGTGCAAAATTGTGCCCTAAGTCATAAACAGCATGAAAACTTCTGATGCTGTAATTATCATCTTTTGCAAAGTAGTGCTCCCCTCAACTGCTCGTCTTGCTTCATATCTGAAGTTAAGCCTTACACTTGGATCCTTGATGAGTCTATGTGTCTTTCTGTTGTGGGATTGTGTGTGGGGAATTGGTCATGCTGACTCATTACAATTTGATGCTGTGAGATGCAGTTTTCCCAGAGCAGCTGCTTTTTCTGACAAACATAATGCTCTACTCTGCGTCTGTGATTTTCTGCATCTTTTTCTTGCTCATTAGGTCTTGCTCTTTGTATGTTGCCGCTTCATTCAGAGTACTTACTCTACTGTATGTTCCCAGATGGCCAAGTATTTTCATCTGTGTTTTCTATTTGGCTTTTGCAGAAGTTGCTGGAAGTTTTGATAAGCACCAGTGGAGGCAGGTTTAAATTATAACTTGAGAAAATAACAGGAGAGAGGGGTATGAATCACTGAGTGCTCAACTGTAACAAAAATAGCTGGGGAGGGGGTTGCAGAGTAGTAGGGATGTGCATTTTTTCTACTGCATTTTTGAGAGCTAAATGAATATTATGTAGAACTAAAGGCCTTCATGTAAGCACACGCCATTTGCTGGAAATTATCCCACTGACTATCACTTTCAGTTGGAAAATGCTCAAGTCCCTGGCTGTGTACTGCCAACATTCATTCTGAGCCCTCCATATGGACAGAGAAGGTATTGTTTAATATCTTGTCTATCTGATGATTTCTCGCTTTCACAGGAGAGGTTCTTGTTTGAGTTTTGCTTTGGAAAAAAAGAGTCGTAGTATTTCTGTCGTTTACACTTCATGTTTACTAAGTCACATTCTTTTATCACTCATCACAGTGGATTTTATCTTGAGTTTTAGCTTTATGTGCTTTTTACTGTTTTTGGAGCCTGTCACTCCATAAGTATCCGCATTTTGTGAAATTACTACCAACATTGTGTCAGCACTGTGCTGTAATAATTTAAATATATTAACTACTTGATATTTTTAGAAATCAATGACATTTTCATATTTTTCTGGGAGCAATATCCTCAAGCAGTAATCATTCCCATTTTTAACTTTATTTTCATACTACACTTCAGACCATAATATTCTAAAGACTTATGAATTAGTGAATCCATGGCAGTATGAAATATACTAATTTGTTTCTGAACTTTCCAGAAAAATTTTAGTGTATTTTTTTTTAATTTATTTAGATTAGTGGATTTTATGATGTTATTGTATTTTATTTTATTTTCATACAGTCTTATTAAAATGGGCTCTAGTTCACAGATTTTTGGGGGGTAAAATGGATCTTCAAAATAGAAGATCTCAGTTTCTCTTAATGTGATACCTGACCAGTTTGTAGCCCAATAGCATAACCTCTTCCTGATTCATGGAGCACTGTGGTCTTATTCTATTCTGTCTATTGATGAATCGATCGACACTATGCAGATAAATATAGATTTCAGATAGCTCTCACCCTCTTATTTTTGATGTAAGACCTAGAAAGCCCTTGAACAATCTTGAGTTACAGTTCTTTTGTAAGCCAGTCTTTACAAGATGCCAGAAAGCTTGTGGTGGACATCAGACTTGGAGTAACTGATAAAAAATTCAGTTTCAGTATGTTTTTTGAAATATATTATTTTTCTGAATGTTAGCTTTTTTATGCAGTTAACTTAATTTTGTTCTAGACTTTGGTAAGCAGTTTAAAGAAAGCATATTTTGCTTTGTGCTCTTCCCACTATTTCTGTTTAGGGATCCTTGTAAGCATCACTGCCAGACCTCTGGGAAATTTCTTCACAGGGTCATCCCCATTGCTCTATGTAGCTCAGCTATCTTGTGGAACGTCAAAGCATCGTAGATGTGTTTGAGTATCCTGATAAAGATCCAATCTTTCATGCCCTGAAGTTTTGCTACTCCTTGCTGCTTTGGAGCTGGTAATGTTGGGTCACACAACAGCAGCAGCTCTCACAGCTCTCCTGGATGCTCTCCAGCACCTTACCTGTAGACACACATCAGGTGGGGAGCTGTCATGAAGAACTCACCACAGAGAATTGAAGCAAGAAGGTTTAACATCACAGTCCTTCTCACACATCCTGCCGGACTGCCAAAGTAGTCCAGGAAGGAGAAAGATGAGAGAACTGCTTATTCATAGGGGCTGCAGAGCCAAACCTTGTTAATATGCTTATTTTCAAAGAGAAAATTTCTCTGTGACACCTGCCCTCCAAGCTTTCTGTACAAAAATTACTTTCTAATCTACTTTCTAGTGAAGAGAACACATTTTTTCCCCAAAGCAAAAAAAAAAACAAAAAAAAAACAACAAACCCATCCCTAAATTTCTACTCAAAGTATTCCACAGTTAGTGTTGTGTTTGTTGTGTATTGTTTAAAGAGCTTTAAATGTTGTGCTCCGTGTGATTTGTTTTCTACATATTATAGCCGTGGTACTGTTATCAGACCATTTTTCAGAACTTGCCAAGTCTTGGTAAAAATGATAAATTTCAGTCCTTGTAAATCATGATTATTTTCGTGACTACATAAGGATGTGTTCTTTGGATTAAAATGTAGTTTTTCTTCATATAGATGTGTAGTGAGTGCATAATGAAACTAAATTACGCTAAATCTAGATATATTTAGTTTAAATAATATGAAACTTAGCATGCATAGAAATAGATCTCAATACTAAGTTTAGAAAATTGCTGGGGTATGGTCAGCATAATCTATTTTCTGTCAGCACTTTAAATTTATTCTGGTTCTGATTCTCACAGCCTCTACAGCAACAATTATTTCTATTTATGTAATAAAGTATTTAAGCTCAGTGCAGTACATATTTTTGTTGGTAGTATAAAAAGCTCATGCTGTGATACTAAATGTAAGTTGTCTGTTTTCTCAGTGAAATTAGTGCACTAATAATTAAGAATCCATTTTTGAACTCTAACTTTAGAACTTTCTTATATAGGTAGACAATTAAAAACAAACAAACAAACAAAAAAACAAACTGCACAGTTTCCTACTGAGTTTGTTTTGAATGGAGATAGTTTATGTTGCTGTTCACACAGATTGTTTTCCTGTTTTCCAAGACCTTTAAACTCTACCAAAGAAGAAAAGCAAGTTATCCTACAGTGTTTAAAAGGAGTTTTCAGACCCCTCAGCTGTCCCAAAACAATTTTATCAGGGAGTTAACCTTTCCCAGTGAAATAGCCTATTGGGAGTTTGTAATGGGTTGGGCTTTTTTCATCTTTTTCTAAGAATATTGAGGGAAACTGAGTGAATGACAACCTTTTGTCCAAGAATATTTGTCTCTTTATGATGAAAGATTATTATTAGTAAGAAATTACAGTAAGCTCATCATTCGAAGTGGATAATTTAATGATCTTTCCATGTTGTGATATTATGTAAAGTTAAAAAGGTTTTGGGTTTTGTTGTTTTTGTTGTTTGTTTGGTTTTTTGTTCTTTACTGACTGCAAATAATGACAGTATGTAACAGATTAAGAATGTTCATTCAGATAAAGGACTTAAAGGAAACAATTAAAGACAGAATAAATGAAAAAAAAAGACAGTTTTCTACTTAGCAAGGAGAGAGAAGAAATGAGAAATATTGAAGTCTGTAGCAAGCACTGCAGATGGAATTTTTGATGACACAATGACTGAATTACTAAAATCACTTCCAAATGTGTTTTCAGTTAGAGAAATAAAAATTGCCTGCAAAATTACTATGAAAGGAAAGTAGATCTATAAAAAAAATCAGTCTGGGAGCACAGATTCTAAGGGACAAATGATTTATGAAAATATAGGCACCATGTAGCAAGCTTATACAGCCCTATTTCTGAGGCATATAAAAAGAGGACAGCCACATACTAAGCAATTGGAAATGCTGAACTGGACTTTACTTACAAAAAAGAAATCCAGTGGCTGGCAGAAGAAGTAATCTTGTTCAAGTCTTCTGTTGTAAATTAATTTAAGCCAACTAATTGGTTGAAGGAAATGCACTTTCCTTCACCCTTCCTGCTTCTGGAAGGGGACCATAACCTACAGAGTGCTCTCATTTGTTCCTTCCCCTTAACTGTCTCCCACTGAGATATTGTGCAGCAAAAATACATATAATAAAAAATAAGTAAAAGGTGTTTTTAATCCCTATTTAAGATAGGATTGTCAGATAAAAAGAGGAAACCTTGGCTCTGCTCAAGAGGATACTTAATCATTTTATATTAAGAACTCATTAGGCAAGACAATAGAAATACATGATTCTCTGATTTATAAGTGAAGGCATAGAAACAAGAATATGCAGTGCACTGTGCATGTAGTGTACATCTAAATACATTGGAAAGGACACTACACTCAAAAAGAAATCCAGAGGTAAATCTTTCCTTTCTTCCAACATTTGGCTCTTACTCCATTTGTTAGAAGCATAATCAATAGGATTGTGAGATGTGCATGAGATGTTGCTAAAGTATGCAGGGAGGAAGTTAAGAGGGCAAAAGCCCAACTTGAACTCAGATTGGCCACTGCAGTAAAAGAGAATAAGAAATCCTTTTATATATATATGTCAACAGTAAGAGAAGAACCACGGAGACTTTCCATCCTTTACTTGATGCAGCGGGGAATGTGACCACTGAGTTTAAGGAGAAGGCTGAGGTCCTCAATGTCTTCTTTACATCTGCCCACCAAGTTGGGAGGTGGTATGGATGTGCCTGAGGGTAGGGAGGCCCTTCAGAGGGATCTAGATAAGCTGGATCACTTGGGCTGAGGTGAATGGGATGAGGTTCAACAAGGCCAAGTGTTGGGTCCCGTACTTTGGCCACAACAACCCCATGCAGCGCTACAGGCTTGGGGATGAGTGGCTGGATGAGTGTGAAGAGGAAAGGGACCTGGGGGTGTTGGTTGATGCTTGCCTGAACATGAGCCAACAGTGTGCTCAGGTGGCCAAGAGGGCCAATGGCATCCTGGCCTGCATTAGAAATAGTGTGGCCAGCAGGAGCAGGGAGGTGATCATCCCCCTCTACTCAGCACAGGTGAGGCCACACCTCGAGTACTGTGTTCAGTTTTGGGCCCCTCACTACAAGAAAGACATTGAGGCCCTGAAACGTGTCCAGAGAAGGCCAACGAAACTGGTGAGGGGTCTGGAGCACAAGTCTTATGAGGAGCGGCTGAGGGAGCTGGGATTGTTCAGTCTGGAGAAGAGGAGGCTCAGAGAAGAACTTACTGCACTCTACAACTTCCTGAAGGGAGGTTGTGATGAGGAGAGTTTTGGCCTCTTCTCCCAGGCAACAAACAGGACCTGAGGAAATGGCCACAAGTTGTACACGAGGAAGTTGGAAGTTTAGATTAGGCATAAGGAAGAACTTCTTCTCTCAGAGAGTGGTCAGGCACTGGAATGGCTGCCCAGGGAGTCGCTGTTTCTGGCAGTGTTGAAAAGGCGTCTGGATGAGGAGCTATGAGATATGGCTTAGTGCTTGTGGTAGCAATGGTAATGGGAGGATGATTGGACAAGATGATCTTGCAGATTGTTTCTAACCTTGTGATTCTATGATTCTATCATGACATTAGCAGTCAATGGAACCAAAACTACAGATAAAGTCAGATGAGAAGACATGGTCCTCTCTGGGTGGAAACTGTTCTTGCTTAGATTTAGATGTCATCATTGTCATATAGGAGGTAGATGATAACAAGAATTGTAATTCTTGTATCCTGGCTAAAGAAGCGATCACATGAAGGAAATCTTTTCACAAGGATATTATGATTGAACCTGGCAAATTTTATCCTTCAGCTCCTTGCAACAGCTTTTAATTGTACAGTACTAATGCTGGCCGAACAAATTAACAAATAATAAAAATAAATTCTACTAGTTCTACGTAATGCCAAATATAACAGGTTGAGAATTGTTTCTTTTTAATCTTAAATGAACAGCCAAATTAGCTCAAGGTGGAAGCTGTTTTTGAGACTGTACTGGGCAACATAGTAATTCTTAACATCTGACTTACTATCAGAGACAAATTTCTTTTCATCCTAGTGAGGGTCTTGATGATGTTCTTACTACAATTTGTGTAATGACCTTTCTGCAATTATGGCATTTTCAGTCTTTTTACTGTACTCTTTTTATTTAATGAAGGTAACATTAAAAGTGAGGAAGATCTAATGTCACATCATCTACCCTGTCCTACCTTATTTTTTATTGTTTGATACTCATTTTCATTATCTTCTACCTGTACAAGATTAGTGCTAGTGCTGTTAACTGATCACTCTTGTTTTCAGCTTGGGAAATCTGAGGCGCTGTTACTGCATTCAGTTTTGTTCTGTTTTGCAGCCCCTAGTTGTCAATAGGTAAAGCTTTTCCCATTCCCAAGGAACCAACTACCTCCTGTGAATAGCTCCCTTGTATGTGCTTCCTTTGTCTGAGGTCCTCTCACTCAGCAGAATCAGCACTATAGTGAAAATGTCAGTTTAATTTTTAGTATGAAATGCTTGACTTTTTTAACAAGAGAAGAACACTCAATGTTGAAACTATCGTGAAAGAAAATCTCTTTTCATGACCAGTGGAATAAGTCGACAGGGACAGTGAGGGAGACAGCAAAGAGTGGGAAACTGGCTTTCCTCCAAAACAAGAAAGAGCTTCATTTAAGGACATAATTGAATGATTTGGTATTCCTTTGAAAAAATTAACACAGCATGATCTTTTCAAATGAACAAAAGCTTAAATGGATAGTAATTCCACGTACATATATTTGTATATAAATGAATGTTTGAAGTATTAATGGATGAATTTACAGATATTTTAGATGTGGAAAACAAGTGGCAACACAATTGTTGTCTAGGCTTAAAACTACAAACACAATGCACACAAACTCAATTATCTACAATGAAGTGGCATGGGAAAAAAAAGGAAATTAAAGAACTTAAAAAAAAATTAACATCTTGTCAGCATACTGACTTTGCTGCTTGCTTTATAGCTAATTGTGTCATCAGTTTTATTTCCTTTGAGGGTATGGAAGAATTTATTATAGTGTAGAATCCTTTGTGCCTGTATGAAAAGAGCTGAAAATACATTGAAAAATATGTGGGAAAAGCAGACATAATAAAAACTAGTTACTCTACATAAACACTTCATTTTTTAATATCCCAGCTAATGATACATTTTATACACATTTCTGTTTACCTGAAGAAGCTGTTAATAGTATTTCATGTAAAAACATAGGAAACTGAATTACAGCGAGTTTGCAGAGAACTCAATAATTGCTGCATAAAGCACATTTGAGGAAAGCTGTTCAAACTCAATAAAAAGGGACATTCCTATACATATAAACAGTGTCTAATTAACAGAGAATCATAGCTGAATATGTGACATACAGTGAAGGTTAAGTATTGTTTTATGTGCCTGGAAACAGGCATGGGAGGCAAAGAAAAATGAGGTCTACTCATCACTGAGGCACAGTAAAACTTGTCTGTAACAACTAACTTCACAAAGGCCACTACTTTTGTCATTTTTATAACCAATGGCTGCATTTAATCACCATAGGGTGATTAAAACAAAGTGTATCTCCTGAGGATGGAAATTTGTGCTTAGGAGAGGTGGATGAGGCTACCAAGTGACTTGCAGTATTTATTTCATTTTACAAAATGATCTTTCCTTCTCATGAGCACAACCATACATACCTGCACATTAGAAGCCCATGTATTTCTCAGACTAGAAGGTCAAAGTCAAAATACAGTTTGAAGTGATAGGCACCAAAGTAAAAATTTGGCTCTAAGTCATTAGGAAGGGAGGTATTCCTCTGATGGTGTTTTGATTTTTTTTACAGTTGGAGTAACAGTGGAGTACTAAAGAGGTATTTGGAAGGGAATTATAAGAGGAAGGATTTAGGGGAGGAGGAAATAATGGAAAGGAGCATATACAGACAAAGCCAAACTCACTGTTCCCAAGTAAGTTTTCTCATTCCGATATGCTTTTCTGCATGATCACAGAATCTCAGAGTGGGTGAAGATGGAAGGGTCCTCTGGATCCATCTGGAACAACCCCTGATTCAACAGGGACACCCAGAACAGGATGCCCATTGCCACTCTTCCTGGCTCTGGGCACCGCTGAAAAGAGCTCACCCTCCTTTCAGGTATTTATAGGCATTATAAGATCCTCCCTGAACCTCCTCTTCTCTAGACTAGGAAGTCCCAGCTCTCTCATAGGAGAGGTGCTCCAGGCATTTCAGTGTCTTGGTGGCCCTGTGCAGGATGGGATTTGATGACATGAATCAGAAGTACTGGCTTTATCTTCATTTGTCATGCTATTGCATAGGCTGCTTCCTTTGGCTGCTTTCTCTTTTTCTTGTAATGTATGAGGGCTGCTCCAAAAATAATGACTCCTTTCATTATGTTGGCCCACAATATCAGGGATATGTGTTGGTGGTATTGCAGTAAAGGCTGAACTTTCCCACAAATATTTCATCATATTTGTTGCCATGCGACAGATGGCAGCAAAGGGGCAGTCTAATAGAATGACATCTGACATGACAGTGCATAAGAAGAAAAATGCATTGCATATGAGCAATTGAATTACTCCATGTGAAAAAAATTGCACCTACCAACACTTACTTAATGTTTATTGTGACCAAACAGGAATGTGAGCACTGTGAGGCAATGGGTGGTGTGTTTCAGCAACAAGGCTGTTGTAGTAGCTTTGAAACAGTAGGTCACCTCCACTGGTACAGATTTTTATGGATGTGACATGCAGGCTCTTGTTCATTACTGGCAAAAAGTGCAGAGCTAATGGTGGTGGCTGTAGTATTTTGTAGCTGAGAATTTGCTCTATTGAATAGTGCTATTGTACTCTTTGTTGTCTGCTGTAGTTTCCATGGAAATAAATAGGAGGCATTACTTTCAGTGACCTATGTATTTTCAGTCCTAGGTTACTTGCTCTTTTCCATGAACAACTCATAAGACTGTCACAAATGAATTAAACAAGATTCAGGATATCTATGATATCTCCAATTTTTTAATGTGTTTTGAATTTGGAAACATATTTTTAGATGCTATTGGATAGAATTGTTCCCCAGCGACACAGAACGCTTGATTTGTTATACCTGATCAAAGTATGGACTGTGATGATGCAAAATTTAACTTTTCCTGCATCTCACCTTGTGAACATTTCAAATTGCATCAGCCCTGGTTTCTACTTTTCAACTTTAATTATTGCTAAGTTCTGATTATATTTTGTGTCTGTTTTTCAACATAATAAGTAGTGGGTTTTGCTTTAGCGTGTTGCAGTAATATTGCAGCACGTTTCTCCTTGCTAGCAGGTACAATATAAGTTGAATGCACCATCTTTGACCCACAATACAATTGCTTTGGTTTTCTGAACAGATGGAAGCTCTGTTGTATATCATCTTTTTATCAAGAGGAGCTCTTGCACTGAACCACTGTAATTGCAATGTGAATCTAATAAATATAAAAAAATCAGATAAATTGGAGAGCTGCCATACTCTCTAAAATACTCCGACTTTTTTTTTTCTGTAATTTGTAGCAGGCTCCTCAAATTCTTTGGAAATTAAAGCAATAGCATCTAACACAAAATATTATAAGATGTATTCCTGATTTAAAAAAAAAAGGCTCTGTACCATGTTGCCAAACTTTTGCTGATCAGCATATATTTTTATCATTATAAATGGCAGAACAGAACTAGAATAGAATGGTTCAGTTGGAAAGGATCTACAGAGGCTATCAAGCATCAAGTCCAACTGCTTGACAAATTCAGGGCTAACTGTAAACTAAAGCATGTTACTGAAGATATTATCCAAATCCCTCTTGAATATTGACAGGCATGGATCATCAATCACCTCTATAGGGAGCCTGCTCCAGTGCTTGACCACCCTCCCAGTAGAGAAATTTTTCATCACATCCAGTCTGAACCTCCCTTGGGGCAATTTCTTGCCTTTCCTGTGCATCCTATCATCGGTTACCAGAGTGCACAGACCATTACCTCTCACTCCACCCCCTCAGGAATTTGTAAAAAGTAACAAGGTCACCTCTCAGCTTTCTGTTCTCCAGACCAGAAAACTAGTGTTTTCTTCAGACCTCAGCCTTTTGTCACAGCGCATGCCCTCCAGCTCTTTTACTAGCTTTGTTGCATTCCTCTGGATCATTTCAAGGACCTTAACATCCTTTTTATAGTATGGACCCCAGAACTGCATACAATATTCAAGGAGAGATTTCACCTAAGCTGTGTTCAATGCACTCTAAAATGCAGTTTATGCTCCTGGATCCCAAAGCACAGTGCAGTTTCATGCTGAGCCCTTTCTGCTGAACTGCTCTCCAGCTATTCATCTCCTAGACTGTACCTGTGAATAGCTTTGCTCCATCTGAGAATCCAGCATTTTACTTTCATTGAACTTCATGCCGTTGGTGATTTTCCAGTGTTCCAGTCTGTCTAGATTCCTCTTCAAACCCCCTCATCCCTCAAGGAGTCAGCAGCACCTTCCCGTTTAGTGGCATAAGAAAACTTGCTGAGAATGCACTCCATTCCTGCATCAAGATCACTGATAAAAATATTGAATGGGACTGGCCCTAGAAATGAACCCTGGGGAGAACCACTAGTTGCCAGCCACCAGCCATCAGTCCCGTTCACCACAGCCCTTTGAGCTCACTCACTAAGTGAGTGAGCCCATTCACTCAGTGTATTGTGGACCTCTTTATCTCACAGTTGGACAATTGGTCTGGAAGGGTGCTGTAAGAGATGGTATGAAAGGCTTAAATAAAATCTAGAAAGGTTACATCCACCATCTTCCCTTCATTCAGCAAGTGGGTGACCTTATCATAGAAGTTGTAATTGCTAAGGTTGGAATTCCCCTTCATGAACTGATATTGATATGCTTGACTATAGCTTTGCTCTTTAACTGACTTTCAGTAGCACCCAGAATAACCCTCTTCATAACTTTTTCAGGGGTGGAGAGTAGACTATCAGTATTTTCCCTCTTGTCCTTTTGGTAGGTGGGTATAACACTGGCTACCTCTCAGTCAGCAGGGACATCTCCTGACTCCCAAGAACTTCGGTAAATTGTTGAGAGAGGTTCAGCTATAACAGCCACTAACTCATTTAGTATTCTGAGGTGAATCACAGCAGGCCTCATGGACTTATTATAGCATAAAGATCAACAAAAGCTAGAACAAAAAAACCTGACATATTTATTACAGAGTCTTGTCCAGCAAAATGTTGTTGAAGGTCTTGCTTTGCTGCTGGAGAGTCAGGGAGCAAGTTGTGAAGCTCCCATGGGTTTCAATGGAGTAAGATTTATTTATTTATTTATTTATTTTTTCCTAATTGAAATAGATGAAACAAATTTCACAACAAACATATGACATAGGAGAGGATATTTACTCTACCAAACCTTCAGATGCTCTTTTTTGAGACTGGAGGTGAAAAGTCTACTACTTCTCAACAGTTTTTTCGTCTTCTAAGTTTGAAACAATTTTTTTAACTGATAATTTTACTGCTTGCCTAATAATAGCAATTGTCTGTGTAATTCGAAGCATAAAAAAAGGTGAGTAAGCCTTTGAGGAAAGCCAACTAAGCATGTAAATGCTGCTTGTAATTGGTACATAAATTTAGGTGATCTAGTTGCATATGTATTTCCTGCTTAATGGCAATATTTAACAGTATAATACTTCTTTGCTTCACATTTTCCCAAGCTGAAAGTAGTGATCCTTCAAGACATTTGACTTTACAAAGCTTCTACTAGGCCATACATCCAAAATCAACTGCAGTAAACAAAATATGTTATTTCATCCATCTGCCTTTTTCCACAAACAAAAATAATCAAAAAGCAGAATAGCATGAAACAGTAGCTTGCAGATAATTCACACAGTTTTCTCATGAGCTGTTTCAAATTGAAACGCGAGTTTCACAGTTCAGGCTTTGTATGAGCCATCTTCTGCATTGCAAGGTTTGAGGGTAGACTTCAGATGACCTCTCATGTGGGCCGGAATGGTTTTCCTCTTTGAAATCCTAGTTCAAGTTCATTTTCTTCCCAACTTTCCCTTCATCCCAACCGCAAACCAAGTTTGAACAGTTCAAATACTCAAATTTGAAGTTTGAGGAGGAGGACTACTCTTTTTTCATCAATTAAATGCTTTCCATCAATCCTCACTAAATTCACGAGCTTATTTTCTTCTAATGCTAATTTTACTTAGTTCTTATTTCGTGGAACTCTCCTTCCCCTCCCATTTTTCCAAGAAATTAATTAATTGATTCCAGTCTATCCTCCTTTTCTGTCAGTTCTTTCCCTTTTCTCTTCAAAACATATAGCTTCTGTGTTCTTTCACATTTCTTCTTTTCCCTTGGATCATGGCTGTATTCACTTATTTCCATTTGACTTTGCTGTTTTCAGCTCATCCAGGACATTGAATTCTGGGAAATGATAGTGAACTCTAGTCCACCAATGACTGGTCACATGTCCACAGGGATTAATGATGATAAGATGTTCCAACTACATTTCAGTGACCAGGCTCCATTTCTGAGTTGCAGGGATAAATCCCATTCTATAGCACTTTGAAGAACATGCAAGGAGCACCAGTGCTTTGCTACAATCAAAAAAGAGATGGTTGGCTGTTAGGCAGTAATCTCAAATTGTTTTCACACCCGTTCTTATTGAAAATGAAGCCCATGCATGCTATAGGAGATTTTCAGAGCAAATACTAAATTAGGATCTGGCAATTAAAGGGAGCTTATAAACAGGAGGAAGACAGATGTTTTACATAAACAGTTGGTGATAGGACAAGAGGGAATGGTTTTAAGCTCAAAGAGGGGAGATTTATATTAGATACTAGAAGGTAACTTTTTTTGCAGGGGATGGTGAGGCACTGGCACAGGCTGCCAAGGGAAGCTGTGGATGCCCCATCCCTGGAGGTGTTGGGGCCAGGATGGGGCCCAGGGCAGACAGATTGAATTGGTGGCAACCATACACATGGCAGGGTGTTGGAACTGCATGGGCTTTAAGGTCCCTCCTAACCCATGCAATTCTATGATTCTATGATTCTGTAATTCTGTAAGCATGCAAAGTGACAGTGTTAATGACTGTTTTTTATTACTTATAAACATTATTAGTATATACTTACATCTTTTACAGATAACAGATTTGGTCTCCATTGTTACAACTCTTGACAGCAGCTACCCTATTTAGTTTGTGTGCAGGTTTTAAACTGAGATATAATTAGCAGATTAATAAATGTTCTACTAGCATCTCAGTGCCATCAATCGTCACAGCATGCAATCATTAATATAATAATCTTGCATGCACAAATAGTTGCATTGCCATTAAAATATGTGAAATCTGGATAACTTACAGAAATAACAGAATGCCTGTTGTTTTATTTTACTATTTGTCACAGCTAACAGAATTCTAGGTGTTTACACTCTTCAAGGATTCACAGGAGTTTGTTTTTGGAATATCACATGGCTATAGCATTCTTTTATGGCTTGCATTTCAGTTGAAAAATTCCACTGTAATACCTGATCATTTACAACACATTCATTGCCTCTTTTAAGAAGACAAATATTCATTTTAGTGTTGAGCAATGAGCAGGATAAAAGAATATCCTGACAGAGTGCCAGAGTGATTAAAAAACTTCATAAACTTGGTAACAGAATAAAACAAAATATGTTGAAATCATTAGTGTTTGACCAACTCTTCAAGAGATCCTTGTTTTCCAGCTGAACTCAGAACAAGCTTGGAATTTTAATAAAAAAATAATAATAATTAAAAAAAAAAGAAAAAAAAAAGCAGTATTGCAGTTGGAATTAAAGACATAACAGGTACTTAATAGAATTCAGGCACTAAATCATCAGTTTTTCTATCATTCTTTAATGTACTTTTCATTCCCATATTTACTCTGATATATCTGTAAAAAGTAATAACAAGCCCTCTCGTTCTCTTCTTTATTAGACCTCTTAACTTTTCCTAAACAATTAACCCTCTTCCTCTGATCATGATAGTATGGCTTTTGTGATCATTTTCCTGACTGAATAAATTTTACATAAATGGAAGGGATTGAAATCTATATCAGATATTTCAAAGAGTGTGATGAGGGAGTTTTAGCAGGAGGGTAATGAAGGAGACTTTAGTTCCTAAGATACAAAATATATCCTGATGAATATAGGAAAAATAATCATTAGTTGTTTTTCGAAATCAGATAAATATGGTAAGTTTCCCTTGAGAAGGGTCAATCACAAAGATGGATGAAAAGTAAACACAAGAGATTTAGGTTATCTTCAATTCTGGTTCTTCTGGTCCCTCAAAAGGGAAGATAAAATTCTGTCAGATGTTATACAGATGTCACAATGGCTGCTGTTAAAAGGAATCTTTTGAAAGCACATATTATAAAGTAGACTCCGGTACAGACAGAATTTTTGTTATTAGTCCTCCAAGATAGATGTTGTTATGACTGGGATGAATCAGTTAAAAAATAGGGTAGACCTGAAAGGAACTGTTAGATTATGTTAAAGTACAAAGGAGCATTAAAGACGAGGACAGACAGGTAAGAAAAAAAAACAGCAGTAGATCTCAAAAGTGACTTAGATTTCTTTTTCAAAGGTAGAGTACGGCATATTTTTACTTTTCCCCATGCAGTTCTTTCTGGATTACAGTTTGTTTTTCTGAATCAAATTCTTTATCACTGAAGTTATAGTAAATTCTTTTCAGTACTTCTGTTCAATCCTATTTCCACTTGCAACATTAATTGAACCATGGATCCCACCTGCGTCTAATTTGAGTGATAGGTTAGTCACAGTCATTAATGGAATCAGGGTCAGATTCCTGATACTTGTAAATAATTTGTGAGATCACAAAAGTTGCCTTCTTAGAGGCAACATCAAATTATACTTCATAGTGTTAGAGAATGTGAAAAAGAATCTGCCTACATATATCCCATTGATGTTATGTTTTTAAACAAAGGACAAAAAAAGGAGAATGCTTTTTGTTTTCCTTTTTTTTTTTCCTGTAGTAGACTGTAGTACACAAAAGATTTACTTTTATACTCTTCTTGAAAAGATGATTCAGAGATACAATTTTGACAAACTGTAATTAATATTCAATAAGATATAAAGGGAAACATAAAGGAAAAATTATTACATACTACAGTAGTTAATCCCTTTTTCCCTGTAAAATCCTCCTAAAAATATTTATCTATTATTCTCTTTTGCATTTTAAAGGTTACTGCAAATTGCAAAGGAAAAAAAAATAAAAAGTTATTTACTAAATGCAAATGAAGACGAATAAGAGGGATGTGTATATTATCAAACCAGGAGACAGTGATCTAGTCATTGCTGTAAGCAGATAGCCCATTTCTCTGAGTTTCATAACATCTGTTCAAATCCTTTGAATTTCTTAACATGCAAATCCTGAGCCATTCCAAATGTTCTGGAATGGCACATGAAATATAGAAATTATAATATAAAATTAATATAGAAATTATGCCATACCTTCAGGGGACCTTATGATGCTTCCTGGTACAGAGAAAGACATTACTGTTGCTCTCCAATACACTATATTCTCTAAAATGTAAAATATACAGTAATGACAGTAATACAACTTAGGCATAAAAATACCATAAAGCATGAAGTAACAATTTTATGACAAAATTCTACTATTTATAGAGTAGATATAAATGTGGATAAAGCTGAAATCACTATCTCTTTTACAGTTTCCTATTACAAGATTACTTGCAGTTCACTACAAACTTAGAAGAGCAAAGGTTTGATATCCGAATCTACTGGCATGGACTAAGTAATCAATCAATTATAACAGTAATCAATTAGTTATTAAGTAATTCTACATTTTGTTGAAAACTTAGTAAAAAGGAGCAGTGGTATAATATCTTTTAAAAGTTGGTGGTTTTTTTTTTTTTTTTCTTTTGTTTTTTTTTTTTCTTTTTAAACATAAAAACAAACAGGACCATAAATCCCTTAACATGGGACCACATATCCCTTCTTTTTACTTTGTAGCTATTATTTTCTCCAGGTTTTGCTATGGTGATCTAGATGCCATCAGTTTTTACATTTTCAGATTCATAAGTTTCCTGCATAAATAATCATTTATCTCAAAGCATATCAGAAACCCACCTTTGATATGATTCCTGGCTGCAGTGCCTTTGTTGGTGACAGCAATGTTGTATGCAAGAGGAACAGTCTTTTTGGTAAGAAAATCTCAAGCTGTAAAGAATTTTGAACTTTTCTAGCTCTACTGAGGTTTATGGAGCACCGTTTCCATTCTCATCAGCTACTGAATCACGTTCAATGTTTTAACGTTCTTAATGAGTCTTTTTGAGTCTAGAGTTCAAGGTATCTAAACTGAAGTCCCCTAATTAAAACATGATTGACAATTTTGTTCAATTGGAAAACAGAAATCTTTTCCAGGAGGGTAAATCTTACTAGCTGTTACAGAGCACTTTTGCTAAGACAGAAATCAGCTCCTTCAGGAAGTATGAGTTCACCTGCCACCTTCCTTTTCACACACAAACTGGATTTTCTTAACCTTTCCTACTGTAATGTAAACATTTAGATGAACAGTCAGACAAGCATTATATGTTGTAAAACAAAACATTGCATAGTAGACACATCTTCCCTGGGGAAAGGAATGAAAGAATAAACATGTAACAAGCATTAGTCACATTGCTTAATGCACTACTGGAAGGCACTCAAATTTTCAATGTGAATATACTATAAAGAGGTACATAAAATATAATAAATATACATACTTGCCAAATAATTTGCTGCATTCTCATCAGTCTGAGTTAGAATATATTTTAAGAGTAGTTCCAGAGCATTTCAGCTGAGTTGAGGAAGGTTTCAAAATCTTTTCAGAAAGGCAGTGTTGCATTTACCTTGCTAAGCACAGACATAAAAAGCAATTATTATATTTTTAAATATTATTTCTTAGCAACATCTGGATCAAACTGGCAAATCATCAGTGGTGATCTTGACCAACAAAGAGTTGAGAAACACCCTGCTTTCCTTGCTGTCAACTGGCTGCTTCCTAGCAATCATGCAGCATCATCTCAGTTTTACTTTCATTTCTGTAGGGACTGAAGCAGGAGCAGTTAACAACTGGAGCGTGTAGACACAATCAGCCTAGGAAGGAAGAACAGCCAGTAGAATCTGAGCAGAGTTATTTCAATGTTCAGAAGAAAGATGTTGGAAATGTTTGCCACAACAAGGTATATATTCCACTTCTGGTATAAAGATAATATCTACAGTATTCAATCCATAATTTACAAGTACCACATGCTCCTGATACTCATTCTTCTCTAGACATATCACTTTTCGAAAGTAACAGAATATTTGTTGGAAGGTTAAACTTCTACTGCTATACCACCAACATTCACCTCTGATGTTATAGGCCACGATAATAAAATAAGAGACATTACTTTCAGAGCAGTATTTCCTCTTTTGTCATCTCTCCTTATCTTCTGGCAGATATTCAAGCTGCACTAGACAGAATTCAGTTATCTCAAATTGCTTCTTTAGACCAGTCAGGTCAGTGGTGAAAGGTGGAGCATAACATATCTTGCCAAGGCTGGTTCTAATTTGTCACACTTTTCTACTTTTTCTATCACTTGCCTGCATGGTGTCATCTTTAATAGAATTTAACTTCTGATGTGAGTTCCACTACAGTCACTGGAAGTTGTTCAGAATCTTGATGTCATAATGCGTAGATACAGAGGCAATGAGCTGTCCTCAGAACTGGACTCAAGAGCTGGGCAGACAAGTCTGTAGCACACAGCCAAGCACTCTTCCTTAAGTATGCTGTACTGAAGACTGGTGATACGGACCCAACTATTTGATTGCATATCTTAGGGTTTCACCTGTGTTTCTCAGATCATAAATGCAGAATTTTATGCAGGATCTTCTATCTGATTCTGTGCACTTTGACTTTGTTGAATGATTGAGGAGTTTCTACGTATTTGTCACCATAGCTTGAGGCAGAATCTAGATGTATGGTGCAGCTGTGTCTTCATTTCAGTGCTGAAGTTGTATACACTGTTATCTTCAGTAAATTATTCAGCATTGTGGTGTTAATCATGTGCTATTATGGTGACACGGGATTCTGTACAGACTAGGACAGAGCTTCTGTAAGACTACAGAAAAGTTTGAGTTCATCAGCAAGTATTCTCTGCCAGGAAAGATGCACACATGAGTAAAAACAACTTGAAAAGAGAGAAGAATGAAAGAAATCAATTCATTAGAAGTATACAGGTACATTACTGGTACTCCAACATATTTGTGTAATGTCTCTCACTGGAGAATAAATGATGGTCATCACAGAGTGAAACTCTTCTTAAGTCCATGACAGACCTTCCACAGACTTTGGTGGTTCCAGGGTTTAATCAATTGATCTCAAGCACCACATAATTAATAATTCTTTTTAAAAAATCCTTTGGTTATAGCTTCCTTAGGTAAAATGTTATGCCTCTCACTTTCAATACATGAAGTGAGGAATCACATATTTTACACTTGTTTACCTTTAAACTAGAGTTATATCACTCTTTATTTGTATTCATAATCTGTATTCATATCAAAAGATGCAAATTCTAAGAGCTAGGTTTTGTAGAAAAGTTCATTCCAAGATGAAGAACCTTAGACATTTCTTATAGCTTTCACAGTTCTGTTTTATTATTCCCTTTGGCTTTGCAACACTGTTTAGAATTTTCTGTTGTTTAGACTCACTAAATCCTTTGAATTGGAAGGGACCATCTGTGATCATCTAGTCCAACCCTCCTGCTCAAGCAATATTAGCAAGAGCAAGTTTGCCACAACTGTGTTTACTCCAGTTTTGAATAGCTCTGATTGTAGAGGTTCCACAACCTTTCAGTGCAAACTGTTTCAATGTTTGACTGCTCCCACCATAAAAGTAAGCGAGGTTCAACAGTGACAGAATCCAGCACTTTCTTACTAGGTTCTTTTAGGTATTCCACATAATGCGGATTTAATGTTTAAATATCAAATTTATTTATTTGTAGATACTTGATATTACACAGGATTTTGTTTTAGCAGAGTGATTCAACAGTGTATTGAAATAAAAATATAAGCAGATATTTGAAATACACAGTCAGATCACAATGTTTGCACTTGGCAAGGACCAGTTGGTCAGTCTGAGGGAAGAGATTGTATGGGCTGTGGAAACAAGGGCACACCACCTGGAGGGAGCACAGGGATGCAGTCTGGACTTGCAGAGAGAAGGTTAGAAAAGCCAAGGCACAGATGGAGCTGAATTTGATGAAGGAATTCTACAGCTACATTGTCCAGAAGAGGCAGGCCAAAGAGATTGTACCTCCTTTGGTAAATGAGAAAGGCAAACTGGCTACAATAGACATGGAGAAGGCTGAGGTACTAAATGAGTTCTTTGCCTCGGTCTTTACTGGCAGCCAGGATTCTTGTAATTCTTGTGTCTCTGAAGTTAACACCTCTGGACCTCTAGGTAGGAACCCTAAGGGCAGAACAAGTCCAAGACCACCTCATGAGACTGAATGTATACAATGTATACAAGACTATGGGGCCTGATGACCTGCATCCCAGGGTCCTAAAGAAGCTGGCTGATATGGTTGCTGAGCTGCTCTTCATCACCTCTGTGCCTGGGAAAAACATGGAACAGATCCTCCTAGAAGACATGTTAAGGCACATGAAGGATGAACAGGTGATCTGAGAGAGCCAGTATGGCTTTATGAAGGGAAAGCCTGACCAATCTAATGACTTTCTATGATGGAGTGACAACATCAGTGGACAAAGTGAAGGTGACCGATGTCATCTACCTGGAGTTATGCAAGGCCTTCAACATGGTCCCCCACCACCTCTTTTCTCTAAATTGGAGATATATGGATTTGAGGGCTACACTATTCAGTGGATAAGGAATTGGTTAGAAGGCTGTAGACAGAAGGTTGTGTTAATAGTGCTATGTCCAGGTGGAGACCAGCAATGACGTGCTGTGTCTCCCGGGTCTCTGTCTTGGGACCAGTGCTCTTCACCATCTTCATCAATGACATCAATGATGCACCCTCAGCATGTTCACTGATGATACCGAGCTGAGTGGTGCAGCTGACATGTTAGAAGGAAGAAACTCCATCCAGAGTTGAAACAACTTGAACAAACTTGAAAGGTAAGCCTGTGTGAATCTAATGAGGTTCAACACAGAAAAGTGCAGGATTTTGCACTTGGGTAGGTGTAATCCCAGATACGTATATAGACTGGGAGAAGAACTCCTTGAGAGTAGCCCTGCAGAGAATGACATGGGGGTTGTGGTGGTTGAAACACTGAACATGAGCCAACAATGTACACTCGCATCTCGGAAGTCCAATGGTATCCTGGGCTCCATCAGAAGAGAAGTGACCAGCAGGGACAGGAAGGTGATTATTCCTCTCTACTCTGTCCTTGTGAAGCCCCATCTGGAGTACAGCATCCAGGTCTGGGGACTCCAAAACAGGAAAAGTGCAGAGCTGTTGGAGAGGGTCAAGAGGAAGGCCATGAAGGTGATCAGAGATCCACAATGAAGACAGGCTGAGGGACCTGAACTTGTTCAGCCTTGAGAAGGCCATGAGGAGACATCATTGCAGCCTTCCAGTATTTAAAAGGGGATTATAAACAGGAGGGGAATCAGCATTTTACAAGGGTAGACAGTGATAGGACAAGGGGGAATGGTTTTAAGCTCAAGGAGGGAAGGTTTAGATGGGATGTCAGGGATAAATTCTTAGCAGAGAGAGTGATCACAGAATCACAGAATCACCAAAGTTGGAAAAGGTGGTGATGGGGCTGAATGGGGCTGCGTAAGGACAGTCAGTCCCACCAATGATCATCCAGTCCAACATCCACCAATCACCAATAGTTTTCATTAAACCCTATCCCTCAACACAATGTACAAACGTTCCTTGAACACCCCCAGGGTCGGTGACTCCACCACCTCCCTGGGCAGCCCATTCCAGTGCCTGACCACTCTTTCAGAAAAGTAGTATTTCCTAATGTCCAGCCTACGTCTCCCCTGGCGCAGCTTGAAGCCGTTCCCTCTATTCCTACTACCAGTTACACAAGAGAAGAGGCTGACTCCCAGCTCACTACAACCTCCTTTCAGGTTGTTATAGAGAGCAATAAGGTCTCCCCTGAGGCTCCTCTTCTCCAGACTGAACAATTCCAGCTGCTCCTCATAAGGCCTGTGCTCCAGACCCCTCACCTGCTTTGTTGCCCTTCTTGAACCTGCTCCAGTCCACAATGTCTTTCCTGCAGTGAGGGATCCAAAACTGGACACAGTACTTGAGGTGCGGCCTCACCAGAGCTGAATACACGGGGACAATCACTTCCCTGTTCCTGCTGGCAGCACTGTTTCTGATGCAAGCCAAGATGCCATTGACCTTCTTGGCCCCCTGGGCACACTGCTGGCTCACGTTCAGCTGAGCATCAACCAACACCTCCAGGTCCATTTCCTCTACACAGAGGAATTGATAGAAAAGCTGCCCAGGGAGATTGTGGATGCTCTGTCTCTGAAGTTGTTCTAGACCAGATTGGATGGGGCCCTGGCCAATGTGGCCTAGTACAAGATCTGGAGGTTGGCTTGTGGCAGGAAGTTGAAACTTGATGATCCTTGAGGTCCCTTCCAGACCAAGCCGTTCTGTGATTCTACTATTTGACTGTCATTCTTGTTACTACATATGCATATTGGCATGATACTGCACACCCCATTGTTGAAAAGTGCCATGCAGGTCAAAGCCCTTTGCTCACTTAATGTGTGTATTTTTGGTGGTCACCTTTCATACTCTGTGCTGCACTCAGGCACATATATGCTTCTCAGATGCTGATGAGGATAGGAATCACAGAATCACAGAATCACAGAATTGTAGGGGTTGGAAGGGACCTCCAGAGATCATCGAGTCCAACCCCCCTGCCAAAGCAGGTTCCCTACACCAGGTCGCACAGGTAGGCATTCAGGCAGGTCTTGAACATCTCCAGAGAAGGAGACTCCACCACCTCCCTGGGCAGCCTGTTCCAGTGCTCCGTCACCCTCACTGTAAAGAAGTTCTTGCGCATGTTTGTGCAGAACTTCCTATGCTGCAGTTTCCGGCCATTTCCCCTTGTCCTGTCTCCACTCACCACTGAAAAGAGTCCGGCCTCACCATTCTGTCCCCCACACCTTAGATATTTATAGACCTGGATCAGGTCCCCCTCAGTCTTCTTTTCCCAAGGCTGAACAGACCCAGTTCACTCAGCCTTTCTTCACAGGGGAGATGCTTCAGGCCCTTCACCATCTTTGTGGCCCTCCACTGGACTCTTTCCAAGAGATCCCTGTCTTTTTTGTACTGGGGAGCCCAGAACTGGATGCAGTACTCCAGATGAGGCCTTACTAGGGCAGAGTAGAGGGGGACGATCACCTCCCTCGACTTGCTGGCCATGCTCTTTTTAATGCATCCCAGGATGCCATTGGCCTTTTTGGCCACAAGGGCACACTGCTGGCTATGGCCAACCTGTCGTCCACCAGGACACCCAGGTCCCTCTCCGGAGAGCTCCCCTCCAGCAGGTCATCCCTCAACCTGTACCGGTGCATGGAATTATTCCTCCCCAGATGCAAGACTCTACACTTGCAAGTGTAGAGAGAAGGATTAGGAAGAGAGAAGACAGTACTCTCTATTGACTATCTCAATAAAGGCTATTTACACAACCAGTTGGTTTACTCAACTGATAAGATCACCACTGAAAACAAAGGCCATCCTCCCGACCTCTTTGTTTCTGAAAGTTCGTCTTCCCTTACCATAACTGTCATTTTCTACACTCTTCTGAGTCTAAAACACACCACCTGTGCTCATCTCCTCTGAGTCTTCTTTCATCGTAAGAATTTATAGATCTTTCTCAAGCATCATTATTGTCTATAAAGCAAGTGACTCAGTTATCCATGCTCCTAAGCAACATGGAGGTGACAACAGGCACTGTGACAGGATGATGAGAGTCAGCTAAAAGCAAGCTAACAAACTAGGTCAAAGGTTAAGCAAGCAACTTCAAACAACTGCTCATGAATGAGGCTGGGATCTGCACTTCTGTAGTGTTGTTGGGACAGAAGTATGATCCTGGGCCGTGTATAGGATGATGGGGCTGAATGGGGCTGCGTAAGGACAGTCAGTCCCACCAATGCTATCACAGCCCACACAAGAAGTCTCTGTGGCACACAGCTTGCTTGGGGATGCATTGTAAATAAATAAATAAAGATAACTGGCTGTGCAATGTAAAAGAGTATTCATTTGACCTGAGGAAAACTGTGGACAATACCATTCCATTTCCATTAACCAAAAATAAAGTATGAGTAAAAATAAACGATAAGAGAATGAGTGAGTGATGCCAATGTAACTGCAAGGTGGTCTCATTATCATCATAATTTTTTACCACTCTGCACAATAATTGTTATTAGACAAGTTCAAACATCCTTCTCTTAAAGTACACTGGATTTTGGCATAATAGTTTATTCCTTAGGGAGATTAATTATTTATTGATTTAATAAGGAGTTTAATGATCTAAATGCAAGAACTGGAGTGCATGTAATTAAGATCAAATTGGTGGGACATTAACCTACTCACTAAATTTAAGTAGAGACACTTAAATTGGCCCCAAGATTAAAAGAAAATCTTTTTTCTGTTGAATTCTTTCACTGCCAAAAAGTACATTTTAAGAATGAAAGGGAGTAACTTGTTTTTTGGTTGTTTTTTTTTTTCTTTTTTTCTTTTTATAATTCACAGTTTTTACACCTCATTCTAAACTGGACAAAAGTGGCATAGTGACAAGATGTATTTTTAAATGACCAAAAATTTATTCAAGACTGTAAACCCAGACAGCTATTGCGTGCTGCAATAGCTAACAAGATTCACTAACATGACTTTAACAGCATGTCACATTAGAACTGGAGGTCTATGTAAAGTTGAAGGAATTTCAAGACTTAGGGAAAAAATAGTAAACGAGTGTGGTTTTTAGTCAGAGTATTGGGAGATCTCAGCACATTTTATTTCAGCTAAGGAAAAAAATTTATTGTGAATGGCACATAATTAACCTTTAAAAGTAACTTTCCTTTAGCAGGACTGGTGTTCTACCAGCATCGTTATGGTATCAGTTCCTCTGAGTAATAGAGGCGGTTATCCTATCTCTTAATTATTTCTCAAACTATGATAATGGGAGCATCACTTGCACCCAAAAGAAAAAAACTATACCTGAATAATTGAGGCCTGGAAATACTGCCTTATTCCAGGGCTGTACTTGGTGAGTTAATATCTAAGCTTTTCAAAAGTAATCTTTGTTTGATTGTCTGCAAGTCGCTGATTTGCACAAGATGCAATTAACTGAATTAGAAAGTGAATAGTTTTAAATTTTTCTCTCCTTGAAATAAATATTCTCAGTAACTTAGTATCCTTCTAAATATTTTGTGAGTTTTGTGATGATGCTTGCTTTGATAGTGCTTCTCAAACTAGTAGGATGCATCCAAAGCACTATGAAGTATGATTAATTAGGCTTTAGATGTTCAGTATAGCCATTTATCTGGACATAAACCTGTGAATACTTATTCACCAATAGTCTACAAATGTGAAAGTAAATATATGATGGACAGGCTTGCTGACTGGAACTGTATAGGAGTTGGGCTCAGTGCTCCTTATGGACCCCTTGCAACTTCAGATATGCTATGATTCTATATGACTTTCAGTTGGTGATACTTATTATTTGAATGTCTTCAGCCTGCACAGAAAGCAATATAATTCCATGAAATGTTAAGCATGGGCTTACATACGCTGTGCTAAGCTTAATTATTTTCTGTATTTCTGTGTAATTCCATACACACTCGAGATAGAATCTGATATAAAATTGTTTTATAAATTTATTGAATTGCACAAATAACAACAAAGTTATAAATCTTCCTTGAAAAATTACAGTGATTCTTCTTTATTTGAGAGGTCATAGTTAATAACCCTTAGGAATAAAAGACAAGAATAAACTCAAACTCAGGGAACAATGTTGTTAAAAGCTTTCCTGTCTCTAATACATATTCATTCACCTTCCATTTCTCTCCTTTCACGCCCTTCCTCTCAAATTCTGCTTTCTTTAATTCCTTTGTACTTTCATATTAGCTTCTCTTTTCTTCATGGTAGTTTTTTGCTTTGTTTTGTTTTGTTTTGTTTTGTTTCTTTTTTTCCCATCTTCTGCCTTTGTTTGTTTTCTTTGTATCTTACCAAGGCTATCTGGTGAGAAAATTCATTATTTTTGTAATTTGAATCTACCCCGCTAATTTTGCTAATTTTGCTGCAAAGTTGCCAGAGACACATACAAATGCTATTATGCATGATCACAGAAATGTTCATACTCTTCTGTCGTGGTTCTAGATGTGGGGTTTTTTTGTTGTTTTTTGTTGTTGTTTGTTTGTTTGTTTGTTTACTTTTTAATATTGACCTCCTGTTTGTTTGAGTCAGACAAAATGAGAGTTAATTAGAAGCTTAGCACACTCACAGTCTGGACCTAAATTTAAAGCACTGCTGTATGTGATGTGATGCAGTTAACAGAAATTTATTCCTGTACTGTGTTGGTTTTTTTTTTTCTTTTTCTTTTTCTTTTCTTTTTTTTTTTTTCTGGTGAATTGACTGCATGTTGTAAGGCTTCTTGTCTTTAGTAAAGAACAAATCCATTTTATATTCCACAAGTTGCAGCTTTGCTTTACTAGTCAAAAACTGTAAATGCAAACACATCTGTGTTCTTAAATCTTATAAGACAGATTTTTAGTTAATGTTGGGGTGGACACTATGACCAGCGTTCTTTGAGCTTGGATATTTCTTTGGACTAAATAGTTTAATGTTTGCTTTGATTCTCAAAACAAGATACTATGCAGAATTTCAGCAAACTTTTTTTTCAAGTATATTGAAAATAAAATCTGGAGCAATGTATCTGTAGATGTTTTAAGAGGTCTACCTATGTGCTAATTGCTTTATTTTATTTTACATTATTTTTGACTCTTTAGCACAGTTTTCTCAAGCTGAGTTTTAAACTCTCAGATTATGAGGCAGTGACTGTAGTCCTGTGTTTGATAATTGTATTAATTTAAAAACTAGGTGGCTAAAGGCTACTGGAAGCACAAATATCTTGATGTGAGTTTTCAAATATACAGGATACTTTTTTGATTTTGGATAAGCGAGGAATTCAGCCTTAGGAACTACTCTAAAACTGTTTACTATCTGCTGCATTTTGACCTTAGAAACATCTACACAAACCTTAATGATGTTACCAAAGCTTGGGGCTGGAATTGCAATTGTTGTATTCATGGCTGGAAGATGTGTATGTTTTCTTTCAAACACTATAACTGTGCTGGAGGTGGGTAATAAACTTTCAAAATAAACTTTCTCCCTGCTCCTATTTCTCTTCATTATCTGCACTCCTGCACAGTTTTAACATGGTAACAGGAAAAAGAACAAAACTGACCCAGAATCAGAAGCAGAAGATTTTGAGCACCTGGTAGCAAATTAGCCTGCAGGAGAGATGTTGGATTTCTCAAATGCACAAAGCCAATACAAGAGAAAACTTGAGGAGGATGAGAATAATTTTCCAGTCCATCCAGAGGTGTGACAGGTCATAAACCATGTTATACATCAAGAGTCTCATAGAGTAAGACTGGGAGAGAGATATGCAGAGAGAAGCAGCTTTCGGACAGTTATTGTCTATCATAGTGGATACCCTGAAATCCTCAAGCATCTGAGCTAAACTGCTATTTTAGAGTGCACCGTTGCCAACTTCTTCTATTAACTATCATGGCACAAATGTATATAAATTGCCAAAAGTGTCAAATAAATTTTTCTGCATCTTGGCTTTCTTAGAGATGACAGTCTACACAGAAGGCTTTCACTTTTTTCAGGCTACTACAGTTCAAGTGAAATAA
Source organism: Tetrao urogallus (assembly GCF_951394365.1). Taxonomy (NCBI): domain Eukaryota; kingdom Metazoa; phylum Chordata; class Aves; order Galliformes; family Phasianidae; genus Tetrao; species Tetrao urogallus. Next base: position 71,891,231 of record NC_136814.1, on the reverse strand, counting down.
TATACTGGGTATGTGCCACTGATTTACCCCCTGTGCTTTCTACTTATGTCAAAAGATTTATGCATCACTGATAGTAGGAACAGACAATAATCATATATTTCTTCCTTTCATTTTAATGTAGTAAAATGAATATGTCTGATTAAAGTATCTTCACAGAATGACAGGGACAGTAGTATAAATACAAGACAGGTTCTTCTTGTGTTTGAAATTACTGAGGGGCTTCAGATGGTCTTTTAATTAATTTAGAATAACTTCTGAGTATAAGTGACAATAGAATATGAAGTTATTGAGACAAATTTTATTCAGTAATTTGACAGATCTACCAGAACTGGGATTGCCTCAGCATAGGACAATGATTCAAGAAGTTTTCAACATAGAACATGTGACTTAGATGGTTTTACAGTTATACTACTTGAGACATTAATCTATTGGAATATATATTAAAATAGGCCTAATTTTAAAGAATGCATATTTGCCCTTGTTTCATCATTACCTGTACACTTGAAAGATGATGCTAAAATTACCTTTGTGAAAGCACTTACAGTTGATCTTTCTATCCATTTTTGAACATACAGAGAGTGCCTACACAGTGGTGCAAGTACAATTATACAAGCAAAGCAAATAGCAAAAATGTTGCATGTGAATATTTATTATAAAATTAGATTCTGGCAATTGCATTAGAAAGAATTGAGAGTGTGTTAGAATATCTGAAAATAATTGCTACTAAATTCAGTCACTTGCGTGGAATGTGAATAAGTCAACCCAAGGTCAGCTTAAAAAGGAAAATGAATGATTTATGCAGTTATTGCACAGGACCAGACGGCATTACTGGAAGGTGAAAAAGATGAAAGGACAGTTCTTCAAATCGTGTTAATTTGTTAATGCATGTACACTAGAATCATGTAATTGAAAAGTTCACTAATTATTTGTTAATTAAATGTATTAATGTATTAATTGCTGAAGTGAAAGACTGGAAAAAATGAGGAAAAGAGGCCTGAGAAACATATACCATTTTTCTACTCCTATAAACAGGAAGTCCATATTCTGTATTCAAAGATTCTCACATTGCTTATAGACATCTCCAGCTCTCTGTTTTTGCCCTTATTCCACAGAATAAAGGAGAGCAGGCAGCCTGTTCCACTGTCCACTGTCCTCAATGGAAAACAATTATCCCTACATCTATCCTGATTTTTTTTTGTTTCAGCCTGTGTCTATTTTCTATCATCCTTTCAATTTTTACCATTGTGAAGAGTCTGGCACTTCTCAGTGACCATCCCATAGTTAAGAGGGGGCTGCTGTTAGGTCTCTCCAAAGCTGCTACTTCTACAGGAGGACTAAGCAAGCCAAACTCCATCAGTTTCTTCTTACAGGGCAAGAACTCCAGCCCACTGAGCATTCTGGTGGCTTCTGCTGGGCTCTCTCTAGATTACTAATGCTCTTCCTGAACTAGGGAGGAAAGCGGTTGAAAGGGGAAAAAAGAAGGAGCATTTCAGTTGGACATCATTTCTCCATATTGTCTGTCAGGTAGAGGATAATCACTTTCTTTGATCTCCCGGCTGCGCTCCTCCGTTAATGTAGATCCTGACACTCAGCCATTCCTGCTAGGGAACTCTGTAGCTCATGTTCAGCTTGCTGTCTGCCAAAATCACCTCCATATTTGTGTCATTTTCCACTAAACTGCTCCCAGGCCAGTAATTTTCCAGGATGCATCATCACAGGGGGTTCTTCTTCCTAGGTTCAGGACTTGGCTTTGTTGAATTTCAAAGGTTTCTGTAGACCCACTGCTCAAACAGACGTAGTACCTTCTAGGCGACAGCCCTGATTTCAAGTGAACACACTAGTGTCCCCTGTTTGTTATCATCTGCAAACACGCAAGTGCACACCATTGCCTCTTCCAGTTCACAGGTAAAGCTGCTGAAGAGGACATATCCCTGTTTAGACCATTGTGATACTAGTTACTGGTCTTCAAATAAAGTATCATCTATTTATTAACTGGCATTCAAATCAAAGGCATTACTAAAACTCATATTTATTACATCCACTGCTCTCTTCTTGCCAGAGACCAATGCACTTTACTATAAAAGGCAATCAGATTAGTCAGGCATCTCCCTCCCTTACCATCTCCCTCCACTGACTCTAGAAGTCTACACATATTGCTGCTTAGATTGTAGGTATTCGTACTGCTAAGAAAACATTAAATAAATCCTAAATTTGCTCTTTCATAATCCTAGAAATTTTCATTCACATTGTCCATTGTAAACCCAGGACTTTTTCTGTCAGCAAGTACTTGAACGCATAAATTTTTACAGCAAATGAACTATGGTAGTTTCAAATGTAGTAGTATAGCATTACTTTCTAATGAGAATGACTTCTGACAGGGTGGATGGCAACTGCAGCATCTGGTATCCTGCCAGTTCTAGACTAGCTCCCCAGTATAACTCAGGTTGGCAGAGCATATGCACAAAAGCTGATTAACTATGGATAGAGTTTTTCCATCTGAGAATCCAGTAGAGCACATGGTAAAACTTCCGTTGTTTCGTGGAAACTATGTTATGACATTGGAATAATTCAGAAAATGCAGAACATCTCATTTGGTTTTGAGGAGCTTGAAAGCAGGAAGTCAAACTGGAAATTGAGTTGTTCTGGAAGGAAAGGGAAAGCTTCACACAGAAAATTTGATTACTTTTCAAAATTTAAAGCTACTTTCCAAAACTACTTTCCCTAGTGACATAGGTCCTCTACAATACACTTGATGTTACTATTAAAACAGAAATTTAGCTAGTACGTTCACCTGAGTTTCTAAGAGCATTTCAAACACTAACCCTAGTTTCTAGCACATTTTAATAATATAAAAGCATGTTTTAAAATATATAATAAATGAGAAGATATATTTCTCATTTATAACAACACATACATATGAAGCTAAGCTGTAATCAGAATGATGTTCCCCATACCAGGGCACTATGTGTTATGGTACAGAATACATTACATAATTTTAATACTCTCTAACCTTTTCCATCCTCTGAATCTCTGTTTCCACAGTCTGTTAAGCAGGTTAGACTGATGATGAAATTTTCTTCGATTGAGTAAATTTCTGCTTAATCATGGTTTGCTTTTCTTGTACTCAGTCAATGGTAAATCCTATCGACTTGGTTAGAGTGAAAGTGCTGTTTCCCCATTAAAAGAAGCACTTGCAAAGCCAACAATTGTCTTCATAAGATTATTGGAAAAGATATTTAGGTTAATTTATTTGTGTATATATAGCTACTTAGCAAATAGGCTCAAAGGTGTATATTGCCCTATGCTGAGAAGATCTCTATGTTAGTTACAGTTTAAAAATGTAAGCTGAAAACAGAACTTCTGGCTCTGTTACTCAAAAGAATGTATCATGAGGCTCAAAGCAAGGAAATACTTCAAGAAATAATCTATTTATCAGAGGGAAGATGAAGAGACTGACCTGTAACAGTCCTATAGGAATGTGCATTAGAATAGGGATAATGGATACCATGTTATTTATAACTACAACAAAAACTAATGCCTACATTTGTAGATGGGCACATTCAAAATGAATATGAGACACAGTTCTAGTAGTTGAAGGAAAATAACCAGTGGGTCAATTTATGAAGGAAAGTATTAGATTTTCTGTCCATCATATAACATTTTAAAATAAATAATGGTTTCTTGCTAAAAGGTGTTCTATATTCAACCATGAATTATTTGATTTCTGTGGAAATTATTGGGTGAGTTCTTACTGCCCGTGTCACATAGCAAGTCAGTTAAAATGACTGTGGTGCTCTCTTCTGGCCTTAAAATCCATGAAGTGATCAATGATCACTTTACAGGACTGCAGCCATGGAAAAAAAGTAATGATTGCTTATGGTCAAATGGATACGAACCTATGCAGGCTCTCAACACTGATAAGGCAAAAGGTGACCAAATCTATCCAACCTGTGCTTTCTGCTTTTAGATCCAGACTTAGTGATTCATTATTTTCACTCACCTGCATAGAATCGAACAGATTCAGTAAAAATGTCATAGATGTAATTTCATTTCATGGAAATACAAAATAAGTACTTGAATAGGATCAGAACTCCAATACGTATAAATACATGTGGATTTCTTTCCTGTTGTTTTGGATCACTGTTGTATTTTCCCAGTTTTCTGATCTATCCCTTTCTCTCTGAATACTGATTTTCTCAACTTTTTTATCCCTTCCTTGTGGACTAATGAATCATTAATAACTTGCACTTATTCATTATTTAGGGAGAGAATATCTGAAATATAACAATAACAACAAGAACAATAAAGATTTATGATTGAATGACAGCATGCCACACTCAGTATGATCTCCTTTGCATTCCTCATGATAACAGTATTTTTTCTAACAAATGAGAATTCTGGGGATTTGGTCTGGTTTTTTAGATTTTTTTTTTTTTTTTTCTTAGGCTGGAACTAATGTTTTTACAAGATTCATTATTATTTGCTTTCCTAAATCTTTTTTTTTTTTTTTTAATATGTCTTGGAACACAGAGCAGTATTATTTCTCTGAAGAATAAAATCAAGAACTAGCTTGTGATTGAGAAAAACTCTGGAAAGTCCACAGTCTGATCTTGTATAATTATGTGTTATCTCGATTAATTTAGCTGTAAATTCCCTTTGATATTCCCACACAGTGTGGGTATAACAGGTCACTAGGATACTAAAATATTTTCTTGTCTCCTATAGTGTATATATATATACATATATATATATACATATACATATACATATATATACACATATATATACATATACATATATTTATATATATATATATATATGATTCTACATACAGTAGACTGTTTAGTGAGTACTCCTTATGTTTCCTCCAAAACAATTCTTCCAATCAGATCTATTGCATGGAGTTTAACAAAAGTGTATGCTTGAAAGCTATAAATAAGTAAGTTCTGGATACTACTTGTGTGGAACCCGTATTTTCATTTTGTGATGAGTATCATTTTCTCTTCTTGAAGTGTAAAGCACTGTGACAAGATATTAGTGGAAAATGGACTTTTTATACATAATCTCGAGGGAAGGTATGGTGGAGCATCCACTGTGACAACATGTTGTTGGATAAGGAAGGCTGTTCTTGGCCCAATATCAGGTAAAAACTTTGTTTCAAAAAGTAACAAATATTTGGGTGACCTACTGATTTGATAACTTCTTAGGTTTTGTGCTTCCCCCAAAAAACTTTTCAAGTGGCCGTGTAAAGGCACACTGTACATGTATGGGATTTACTTTAAATTACACTTTTGTAATGATGTTCATTTGTAACGCCATATCAAAATTATGTCAGCTGTGTAAGAGCTAAACGTAGTGTTTAGATCAGGGAGGGCACATTGCCTCGCTGTGAGAGGCGTGAGCAGTAATATCAGTGTAAAGTACCATATAGTGCTTTCATTCCTGAGTGTTTGGCTATAAAAAGACTGGTACTCAAAGGAGAAGACAACATGTGCAATATTGTACACCATATAGCAGTGTAGAGCAGTCATCTGTGTCACAGTGCTGTTTCAGCCAATACTATGAAGGATGAGGTGTAGCTCACAGTACTGAATCACGTAGAAGTCCTCAGATTCAATAAGTTATCTCCAGAACAGGAAACATTATGGCAGCATCAGTTTAGCCAAGTGCCTGAGTAACTAGCACTGCTAATCAGAACAGTGAAAACGCCTAGAGATATTTTCTGCTATTGAAAGCATCATACAAGGGCCACTAAATAAAGGAAAGGGGTGAATGACACAGATGTTTGATGATTTTCTATTGATTTTTTTATTACAGCTGTCAAAACCAAACCAAAACAAAAAACAGAAACTGGGCTATGGCTTTTCTGGCTCTATTTTGCTCAAAATGAGCAACATCACTCTTCTCTCCTGCTTCATATGCTTTTCTTCCAGTGCTTTGCACTGAGGCATTCAGAAGTGACTGTACTAATGTGTCTTAATGTGTCTTTCCCTTTTCTATTGAGAGTAAATATTAATGTTCTGCCATTATTCTAAAAATAACTCTAATAACGAAGGGAAGACTGGAATGCAGGACATGAAGGCTATACCAGCACTGGTAAAACAAGCAAGGCTCTAGTATCACCAGCATTCTTCAGCTTTTAGCCCATTCACTGATTTGATTTGCTCTAGTGCAAAAAAATGCCAAAGCCATGGTTCACAAGTTGGCAAAACACAGAATCAACTCAGCTAGCCAACTGAGTAAATCCATCCATTCTAGAACAAAATAAAACAAAAAAAGAATAAAAGTGCTTACTGTTTAGTCATATGGGCATTAACTAGCCTTAGGCTCTTGACAGTTTTTCCTTACAGACATATTACCTTATATTCACTCTTTTCAGCTGTCTTTCTTGAATGTGATAATACAATATATGACCTAAATCCTCCCATCTAGGGTTAAAGAGCATTTAGACAGGAGGATATGGTCATGGTCATGGTTTTTATGAGATATTTTATTCCGGACACTTTCCTAAAAGTACATTTCATTGAAAGTGTTGCTTACCCAATCGATTTTCGTTCTGAAAAATCACAGTTTTCTAACAGAAAAATATTGACTCCTGCTCCAAAATGCTTCGTTTTCATTCTAAGAGCAAAATATTACTTAGCTTTAAGTTCCAGGCTTGCTTTCTCTCTGTCTCTACTTACTGATTTTATAATACGTAGGAAACAAGAAGATATTTTACAGTACGTATATATTTTTGAATTATAAACTACATATTATTTGTAAATACAAGGGCTGCTCCAAAAGTAATTCCTGCTGCTTTATTTTGTTCCTATTAACTCATTTTATTATGTTTATATAACATCCACAAATGTTCAGAAAGTGTTGGTGAATGTCAGTGGATGCAATTCAATGGCACACATTTCCTTCATATGCACTTCCATATCAGATGTCATTTTGTCAGACTGCTCCTCCGCTGTCTGTCGCACAGCAAAAATGTGTAACAGAATACAGGTGGGAAGATTTAACTTCTACTGCCATACCACCAACATCTACCTGTGACCTCTTGGGAAACAATAAAATAAGGGGCATTACTTTCAGAGCAGCCCTCCTAAAATGTACAGGTGGCTCAAGGCCTTACAAAGTACCCAGAAAATAGACAACTAAAAATGCATCCTAATACTTCAGATTTGAATTCCAAACCTATCTTCGTATTCAAATAATACTTACTAGTACACCTCCCTGTTTCCTATGTATGTCTTTTACCAGTACACATATTGACAGAAAATGTATCTTAAACATTAAAGAGATCAGTTCAGAAATTGATGTGGTTAAACAAAGTTATTAGTTTAAAACTACTAGAATTTGCCCTGCGCTACTGAGGTAAATGAAGTTTTGCCTTATAATCTCCTGGGAACAATTCTGTAGACTGATTTTATTTTCTATGTCAGTTAGTAATTGGGAGAAAATGAGTAGAATTTGAGTTACATATCAGAACAGGCCAAAGATTTCAGTGACACTGGGATGAAATAATAAATAATGCTTTTTAGCACATCAGTCATGGCAATAACTTAGTTCACAACATATTCATAAAAATAGACTACTCCACAGTCTCAGAAGTACTGATCTCACAGTTTTACAGAAATAGAAGTTGTGAAATAAATTTATTTCCCAGGCAGCTAGATTATTTGAAATTTACTGATAGTATTCCAAGAGAAAGCTATGATTAATAATTACATGCTGCTAAGGCTGATTTGAATAGAAACTTAGTTGTAAAAATATATGCAATAAAATATGGTGTAAATTAATTCTGAGCAGCCATATTAATAGCTGTTGTCTGGATTGGAAGGGAGCTTCAAGAACAGTGAAAAGGATAGCCTTTGCTATACACAGGCTGCTCCAAAAGTAACACCTCCTATTTTATTGTATTGGCCCACAACATCAGATGCAGATGTTGGTGATATGGAAGTAGGGATCGAACCTTCCTGCCAGTATTCCATTATGTTCTGTTGCTGTGTGACAGATGGCAGCAGAGGGGCAGTCTGACAAAATGATGCCTGAAATGAAAGAACATATGAAGCAAATGTGTGCCATTAAATTGCACCTACTGACATTCATCGACATTTGCTGAACATTTACAGAAATCAAACAGTGGATGTGAGCACAGTGAGGCGGTGGGCGGTGCATTTCAGCAGAGGTGACTGCTGCATGAAACACATACCACATTCCAGACATCCTTGCAGATTTTCAAGGGTTCACTGTCTTACTCCCTCTCTCCTTTATCAGAACATGTTTACCAGTGCAATTCCAGAACGGCAATAGACAGTCATAGTTCAGATTTTGTGAGTTTTTACACCACTTTAATGGTTTTGTGAGCTGTTCCACAAGGTGTAATGTAATGAGAGCAATCATATGATAACTGTGTTTGCATTACTATGTCTCATTCAATAAAAAAGAGAATAAAGAACATGATGTGTTATAATTGTGATCTTTACTACTTACAAAAGTCCTAGTGGCTTCAAGTTTTGAAGCTTAAACCAGTTTCTTACTGAGATATGGATGAAAGTCCAAATTGAAGGAAGTACAAGTTTAGAAAAAGAATGAGCATTTCTAAATGCTGTAGTGTGAGTTACGAAAGGAGGCAAAATATTGTAGTAGAGAGATGAGAAATCTGCTATAGAATTCCTATTTTAGTTGAAAGTGCTTGAAGAGTAGCAAAGGTCGTTTTTACAGATTGTTACTTTTATGAATGGATAGCCCAGATAAATAAAGAATACACACATGAATCAAAGATGAAGGCTTATCCCTTTATTCAATATGCACGGAGTTAAATGAAGCCATGAAACAATACATCAGTTTGGAGTTAAAATGTAGCACCATATCAATAGCACATAGATAAAAAGACTGATATGCAAGAAAACTGTAAGGTGATAAAGGAAGCCTAATTTAAGTTGGAATTAAAAAAGCAATCTAAACAGGTGTTACATATATGTAAATTGGCTAAAGCATTGGCATGAATTCCATAAAACTCAGCCTGTGCTGAATCTCTTTCTGGTTATTTCTTTTCTTGCTTTTGCTAAACTCATTAGCGAGGCACTCGAGAAAGTTTGCACTCAATAATTAAGTGCTCAGTAAATTGCTCAGTCCCTGTGATGTTTTATGGCCCAAAACCAGAGTTGAAAAGGAAATAGGATTTTTTTGGTTTTTAACAAATGCAAATATGCTTTTCAGTTCTTCAATAATATTGTATTAACCTTAGAACTTGCTGGAACCAAAGTTTTCAGTCGGGTGCACACGTTAATCTTACCCTTTATACCTCATAACTCAAAAGGGACAAGGCCTTAGGAATCAACACTTAGGAGTCTCTCTCTAACACGAGTAGCTTCATCCCTACTGGCATCCACAGCAAAGCTGACTGCAGAATCCAGGTGGATAAAAATGTGAACGTTAGAATTCTCAAGAATTCTCTGTCTCTTGACCTGAATAAACAAACAAGTTCTTTTTCTATTTATTTCTACAGCAACCAGCACAGTCCTGGGTAATGTTCCTTCTTTGGATACTTCTTAGATTTCTTCTCTCCATTAAATTAACATAAGAAAACAAAATTGTTTGAAATTAAATATTGCATAGGAGACTCTACACTCTTTCTTGCACAAAAAAAAAAAAAAAAGCTATTAAAACTACTTGTACATGAAAGAATTATTTCATTACAAGATACATATTCTTGTCGTGTTTTACATTTGAATAACATTGTTTAAATCAAACATTACCTCAAAAACTATGACCACTTTATTCTATATGCGGTCACTGGCCCATGTTCTTAGATGACTACATAAAAGATTCCTTGTAAAAAAAAATTGATGTGCACCACTCAGGACACCATATATGCCTGAAACACTGTACCTGTATAGCAGTACACTTTTACTTTAGGAGAAATAAATTCCTTGATGTTTTTCTAGGAGCTGATAAAATTTGTATAATTTTATTCCTAAAACCTGAATACCAAATCATGTTGTCTTTTTGTGTTCTATTTGTGTTTCTAGTTTTTGTTATATAGAAGGAGTTGGACTCAGTGATCCTTGTGGGTCTCTTCCAAATCAGGGTGGGAATACTCTAACATAACAGACTTGTACAGAATGATATTCTACAAGTGTTCTTCACTCTTATTATTAAGTTGTTCCTTCTGTAATAATTATTCTTTGTCAGTCCCAAGTTTTACATTTTTTCTGCACCGTTAGGTTCATTCACTAGTGTACACTCTTCCCATTTTGCTAGCTAGCTCTTCAGGTGCAGAACCGAGTGGACATTTTTTCTGCACACAATATTGATACCTCAGCTGCTTCAGCATGGTTATTTCAGTCTCAATTTCTTGTTTCCATTTTCTCCTATGGCTCTTTCTTTCCTCTGTGTTCTGCCTATACATCTGTCTAAAAATAGCCATAGATCTCCTAGCTTTTCCTTTACATTCCTTCTAAGTAACCTATTTGTCTGTGATGGTTACAAGAAATTATTTATCTACTGAGATGTGTTTTTATTCATTTAACTAGAAGACATCAAAGTAAATAATCCTGAGTTGAGTCTATTCTGCCCCACATTATCTAAGATGCAATAAGAGCTTGATTCTGTTATGAAGGGAAATTCTTTAGTTTTGTTTTTCTGTCCTTCCACTCACATTTCTTATTCTTATATATGTTATGTCACATACAGAAGGATGTTGCATGTTTACTTCAGGTAAGGATCATTGTCTCAGTACAAATATTTAGTGTTTATTAAGCATACTTAATATTAATTTTATAATAAATAAATATTAATATTAATATTAATATTAATATTAATATTAAATTACAATAGCAATTAGTTTTTATCAGCTTGCAAAGGTAAAAAAGTGTATTTTCCTTACATTTGTCCTAATATAATTTGAAATAATTTGTTAAATATACATTTAAAATACTTTTTTACACATTAAATTGTTTAATATTTTCAAGGCGTCATATGCAATACTTAGAGAAAGTAGCATCCACTGTTTTCAGTATAGAGAATAGATAACAGAAATACAACAAACGTTACCCACTCTTCAAACCACATGAAAAGAGTTAGGATTTATTATATTAACAGATTACAGATCTAAAAAAATATGTGTTTTCTATTAATGATGTAAGTAATGTGTGTGGAAGCAATTAATAAAATAAATCAATAGGGATGATCACATAAAGATGTAATCAATGTAAATTGTAAAAAATATTGTTCAGTATAAAAATTTGCTTAGAATTATTAGCACTATCCTAAAAACTGGGGAAAAAAAAAGCTAACTTAAGAAAGATAAAAGGCATAATTACAAGATAATCAGTGTGGGGTTGGTGATATAATAGCTTTTTATCTGAAAAATGCCAACCAATATAACAAATGACAGCACCTATCGCAGCACTTCAGAGAGCACAGCAGGAATGTTAGCTTCTAACTTGAAGAATGTGATTCAAAATTTAAAAGTGCTTTCCAAGCACTCACTGCCTCATCTCATAGAATTATTTCCCTTTCGGGATAATGAAATTCTAATTAAAAAATTTCTCCCTTCATATACTCCTAAATGCATCAGGAATGCAATTTTAAGAGATGATTTTCTTTTTAATTAAGTATTTTGAATCACACACAACTGTGCATGCTCTTCCTGTCTGCCCATTGTTTGTTAGTAGTGACTGCCAGTAGCAGGGCCCTTGGAGAATCCCTCTCAATCAGTAGAACAAGACCTGTCCTTTCTCCCTTGCAATGTTAAAAGTACTACATGTACTCTCTGTCATCCCTAGTGACTATGAGAGAAGAAATACATGGAAATAAAGGGCAAATGAGGGGCTTTAGAACTTAAAAACAAGAGCAATCTATTTGGTTAAGGACTACTGCATATTGCAGTTGTTTGCAAACACCTCTGTGGAGTTATGCGTGTGCTTCTCCACTCTGAGCTGCAACATCCCCATTATTTTGTGTATTTCATGCTTAAAAATCTTTCTGTTTATTCTATTATCCCCATTCATTTCATTCACTTTTAAGACCAAATTATATTCCTTCTGTGAAATTTTCGTACCACATAACCTTCATGATGTATGTGTAACAGGCAGAATTTGTTTCTTTGAGAGACATAATTGCTTCCTATTTGTTTTAATTTAGTTGAAGCATAATCCCAAATTCTCTTGGGAAATCTGTCTAAACTAACTCACCACATCTAGAGGTTTATGCTGCACCTACAGCAGTAGAGTACGATCTATTCTTTTCACCAGGTAACATTGGGGATTCAATTTTTTTCTCCTTAACATCAAACTTGGAAGAGGACACTCCGTGTTGTAAAAGTTCAGCAGGTCACTCTACTAAAAAATAATTGCTTTGAAGCACGAATCATGAATGGTGACTTATATATACTAAGGTATCCGATTTTCCTCTAATGTGTTTTAATATTTTCATCAGAAATCATACAGTATTTCTGTAATCACATATAAGGTATAAGTTATGTAATTAGTCATGGAAAGCATTTTTTCCTCTTCAACCACCAGTAAAAATCAATTTTTCCCATCTTGAATAAATGCTAATCCATACTTATATTTTGAAAACAGAATATTCTCATTAATTATGAGGTTTGCCATCTTCTTATCCTTAATTACTTAATGAATTTCTTTAAAAATCCAAAGTATATAGCTTGAAACTACCCAACTTAATTTCAGTTAATGGAAAGTGGTATTTTTCCTCATTTCACAGTGTAGAATATTTTGCAAAATAACTGTTTAATCAGGAAACTTAAATATGATATGGTTTATATCTTCTGGTAAAAAGTATATACCTTTCCATTTTAACAGTTTCAGAAGATAATAACATCTTTATTATGAGTTATGAGTTGTATTTTTGTATTATTGTGCTTATTACTTAATTGTAATAAATATTTTCATGGATTTTGTTGTATATAATTTATATTCAATTACAATGCCTTATTCTTCAAATGAAAGTCAAGCAGCGCTCTGATTGTTTACTCTAAGGTTTCATATTCCATAATTAGAACTTCTTTTAACATCTTTCACAGATAATTTTATTTGTACAGTGCTCGTTATTTTAGGATAGCTCATGACAATCTCATAATTATGCTGCTTATGGTGAAAGTATGTAGTTGATGACCAAAAGAGTGTTTAAAAAGAGATCAATTCTGACATCAAAAAATACAGAAAGGATTAGAGATTTTCTAGTTCTGAAACCAGAAGCACAAAAAGAAAGGAAATATAATTGCAATAATGACATATATATCAGAAACACGAATAGAGGAAACATAATAGCAGTGATGCCATATAAGCATATACTGTATCTCTTTTATTAATTTTATGGTATTACCTTTTCCTCATATGTCTGGATGGCCAAGACCATCACAAATGCCACTCTCCTGATGTTTCATCACACACAATTCTGTACAATATTGGTTCTACACTGAGTCACTTGGTGTCTAAGGAACAGTGAGGGCTCTCTCTGAATATTCTCTTCTCAGCTCAGCCATTCTTCTCTACTGAATTTTTCTCCATTCCTCATTTCAAAATCTTGCGTGCTTCTTCTTCTCCATGCTGTTATCTCCCTTGAGACATTACAGAGTGGCACCCACACTTGAGAGTAGTAGATATCAAGCCACGCATAGTAATAAAAGCAAGATCAGTCTATACCAAAGAAGGGAAAGGAGGGAAGGAGGTAGTTAGAACATAACTGGAAAAGAAGTGTCAAGTTCCAAGGCAGGGATAATTGGATAACTTCCAGAATGTAAGAAAAGAGAAAGCAAAAAATAAAGGAAGAATGAGAGACGTAAAAAGTACATGATTGCACAAAAGGACAATTTTAAAATGTATTTTTAAAAAGTACAAAGATTCTCAACACGGAAAACATAAATGAAAATCTGAGTCCACCATTATTCTAGTTAGTTAACAAATTTTCTTCTGGTGTCACTTCATTTTAATAACATTATATGTTAGCACGTGCAGACTGTAAGTGTAGATTTCCAGTTATGCTGTGAGTATCATTCATTTCAAATGTCTGTGGCAATGGAGAAAATTAACTTTGTTGTTAGAATACCTAAGTATAAAGCCAGCAACTTTGACAAAGGCAATTACAGGATAAATAAGATCTTCCTTTATTTAAAATATTTTTTGGTTAGCAGATAAAGCAAAAAAGTTTTTTCTTTTTTGTTTGTTTCTGAAATATATGCAGTTTTTCACATACAGACTAATCTTAAACTAGAAAAGAGTACGTTGCATGCTGTTCTGTATAGCTATGTTTGTTAGAGAAAATAAATTAGATTAAAAATGAAGCCTGGGGAAATTGCTGCTGTATTGTAAGTCACTTGAGCATCACTAACTTGCCCTTCAAAATGGCTTGGTAACATAATGAGAGTTCTGTATTTCTTGTTTAAGTAATACAGAGTGGGAAGGATCTTGCTCTGGGCTATTATCTTTTTTCTCACTTTTGTCTTGTATATACTGAATCATTATTTGTTATTTGGAACTGTTGTGGGTATCAGTAAGCCTACACCTCATTGTATATGCCGAAGTATAGAGAAGCAACCACTTAAGTCAGTGTAACTGTAAGCAGAAATTAACTTACTTCTATTTTGAATAAAGTGGATCTGAAGTCCTACTGAGATTATTCATACAGTCTGTGATACACTTCAGTAGATTTGGCTTTAAATCAAGTTCTCTAGTGAAATAGGTAAAATCCTCTCTGATCTCACTTCAGTGTACACTCATTTAAATGCTTCTGGACATCCCAGTTTCCTATACTCAATTGTTTCCTTTGAATCTTCATATATATATATTTTTTAATCTCTTTCCTGATATGCTAAATTCTAGCCGTTGATTTTTCCTGGAGCCAGACTTGTTACTAGCAGGCAGGTCCACTCATACATGTGTTCTGTTTTTCCCTCAGTAGGGAATCCAAAGATTTTCACCTCTTCCAAAAGAGAAAGAAGTGAATGTTTTCCTACTGGCTTTTTTTTTGTCCTATAGATGTCCCTGCCAAGCTCTGTAATTCATACAATAAATTCAAGAATGCTCTTTCGGTGATTGATGTCAAGATATTTCCATCAACTCACACACCATATAATTTCTTCAGTATTTCAATTTAGGTCAAGAAAATATATTTTTTTCCAAGTGGATGGTGTTAGATTTGTAGTCACTAGACTGAGAAATCATTCATCTGTCCTCTTATGAATAACTGATTATGGCTAATGAATTCAGATAGTCAGGCACTAATTAAAAAATTCAGTTCTTTCCACAATCCTATGCACTGAATTCTGAAATAATGAAGGTTTTGCATCCTTCATGTTTCAGAAGAAACTTAGCTTCATAGTTATACAATATTCTTGTGCTTCCTTGCCCAGTAGGACAAAGATGATAGCCAAAAAAAGGCAAATGTTGCAAGCTGAGGCCAGCTACTATTGCAGCCAGCACCGTTTTCTCCTAACCTTTTCTTCTGACAAGTTTGAAATTAAAAATCAAGTTGTGTTCTCTTTGTCATCTGCCTACAATGACTAATATTTTTTCTCACACTGTTTTCTAAGATGTTAGTCAGCTTACTTTCCTCCTCTACCTGCTCCTTCCGGAGTTAGTTCACAGGACTATCATTCCCTAAACACTGGTGTTATTCCAATATCATTTCCCTGTGTGGCCAAAAAGCATACCGACTTCTACTGCTCTCTCTTATCCTTAGTCAGTGCTTAGCTATAGATTTGTTTTACCTTTTTGATCTTTCTCATAAATCAGTTCCTTCAGAACTCTCTACCACTTTGCTTCTGTTTCCCAATCTCAATCTGTTTTCATCAATGCTCTCTAAATCCTTGATATTTAGGACCACATCCTCCCCTGAGTGGTACAAAGAGATATGGCCTTTTTATTTATTTCTTATGATGCATCTTCAAAGCATCTTTGTAACATATTATTTTATTTGATTTTATTTTTTTAAATCTTAACATGAAAATGTATTGTAACTAAAAAACAGCTGAATATATCCTGAACTTGAATATGTTTTCGTAGTTTTCTGGTAACGTGAAAATTCTAGTAGCTTGTATTCTCTTCATCGTGGCATATAATCTTGTTCTCTTCTTTTCAAAATGAACACTGTGTTTGTTTGTTGGCTGGTCAAAACATGCTTAAAGCAATTGAGGAGAATGTTTCCAGAGCATGTATAGTTATACTGATAGTAAAGTGAAACAGCAGTGTTGACTATGCTTGACCATTTTAACTTGGATCTTGCACAAGATGTCTATTTCAGAATATAAAAGCATTAACCAAATATTTAATGTCAGCTCACAAAACTCAACAGCAAATGAATGGGAAAAGAAAACAATTATTTTTTTTCATTCAGGTTTTGAGGAGTAGCTATTGGGTTGTTTTTTTTTTCTTTAATTCTCTTGGCACTTCATAGGATTCCAACTAAAATTTTGATGAAATCAGAGGATAAAAAAAGTGCATTAAAAATCCAGATGAAAAAGATTCCAAGTTGTGTCATCCTTAGATGCTCAATTTCTGCCAGACCTTCCAGGCTCCTATATATCTTCTCCATGATCAGAGATAATGGTTATGCCAAAGTTCTGAATAGAAATCAGAAACACTGGCTCTCTATTTCGTTCAAAATACCATTCCTCCTCATCTGTATCTAATGATCAGAACAATGTTTTTCTAAGTCTACTTGCACTTTGTTATTTTTTATTTCTGGAAGCTACTATATTGGAAAGTCTGAAGCTGTTCCGGCTGCATCTTTGAAAAGATTACAAGTAGTAGTGCTGGATAACTTCAGACACTCGAGTGAATGCAACAAAGCTGAAAATCATGCAGTATTTCACCAAACGAGACAGAAATAATGCTGTGTGCTAAACTGTTGTGAATTCTTCTTCCATACCTACTCTTGTTACAATAATTTCATTCCAATTTTGAGTTTTACCCAAATATTCCGCCTCCCTCCTGTTTTATGCTGTTTGCTGCCACCCATTTAACACTTGACACTGTTACCTTGGATTTCTTGCCACAAGTTGGTTGTGCTCTGCTCAGGTTGTGCAGATTCTCCTAAAACAACCAGAGACCTGTCCCCAGTTGGTCAAGAGTTCATCAACAGCATATTTTCTGGCTTTCAAATTTTTGAAATTGCAGAATTATCATTGCTTTTTTCTACGCATAGAGCTTCATTACTTTTCAGTGGAAATGGAAAAAAAATATGTCAAATACCATTTATCTCCAATAACATTTATTTTCTTCTGCTTGGTGCTCTATTTTGTTTTCCTTCTTGTTTCCCTACTGCTTCATGCTTTATAGCACATCAAACACAATAATTGTCGTATGCCTTGCACCTGATTATGCTCAAATTTCCTGGAACATTTGCTGGAAATTTTCCAGTACTACAAAGGCAACAAATAATCTTCATAGAATAGAACAGATGGCAGGCACCTTTGACTTTATTATGGCATTGTTGCTTTAGAAATCTGCAGGTCCAGATGCTAAGAAAAAAATGGAGCTTTGTTCACTGAACCCAATATCTACTGCTTGTTTCACACTGAGTTAAAAATTATGGTAGATATATCATGTTTTTATGACCCAATAGCTTAGATTTATATCTGTAATTGCTTATGTGCTTTTATTTCCCCACTTAGTTTAATAAGAAAATCGCAGACTCAAAGTATCTCAAAATGGTGACAGTGAGAAAATCCCACCCTGCTGATATATGTTCACAAGTAATAAACTCAAATTCATTTAGCATCCATCAGGCTGCTGGGATGAGTGATGAGAATTAAAGAAGTCTTTCTTACCAGAGAAGGTCTCAACTTTTCCAAGACTGAATTGACCCAATACTGCAGCTTAGACAGAAATGGGAGAGAAAAACAGTTCTTAGGAGTTAGCTTCCATGTATACTTCTGCATTATCATTATTTTTTTATTCAGAAGGCAGGAAATTGCAACAGTTTCTCATCTACAAAAATTAGCATACCTGAGTAACAACATGTAGTAATTCCTCAAAAATTTTTATTTTGTTTTTGAATTATGAAGTTCAAACACTAATCTACTGTAGACTCGCTTGTAAATTCAGACCAGTCCCTCTTTAACCTACAACATGAAATATGTAGCCATAAAATAAACAACTCCCTGCTATGAGGAGTTGCCTGAGAGCACAAAAAAAGTGTATAAAGTAATATTGTGACAGCATGCCAAGGTATTCTGAGAAAGAAGTAGGAAATGTTAATCAATTTGATGCACAATGAAATAACTTTATTTAGGAAATTGTGCAACACTCAAATTTAGCCCAGACAATTGCTTTATTGATTTGAATCACACTTTTTACAAACTTTATCCCACCGAAATTAGTTCTTCACTCACAAAAATAAATAAATAAATAAATAAATAAATAAATAAATAAATAAACAAATACAGAAATAGAAGAATTTCACTTGAGTTGAAAAGCCAAAACACCATGCATCTGAATTGAGGCTGTTTGTCAGTCTTCAGTCTACCCTCGTTTGAACGTGCGTGTTAACTCTTTAATTACATGATTATATGCTACTTTTTCCAAAGGACATCAGAAACAATCAGCACAAAACTTGAAAAGTACTCAGTGAATGAGCAAAGCAAAGAAACAACTGTTGAAAAGGCATTATTATCCTGAAAGAAAGCTAAAGATTTTTTGTCCATTAGTACAAAACTGATACGAGAGAAACTGATTTTCTCGTGACAGAAGTGAAGTGGATGAATACTTTTGACTAACGTCAAGGTATCTAAGGATATGTATTTGAAATGGAATTCACTTTGATTGGGATAATTCTGTTTTCCTAAACAAATTTTTTTTAAATTTTTATTTTTCAGTACTTAAATTCCAGTAAGCTTTAAAAAAGATCAAGCTGCGTGATTTCTATTAATTTCTATTGTATTTGCTTAACCAATTTTTTCTGTATAGCCACAAATTTTACTTCACAGTGTGTTTGATAATAAAGATTATCATGCATTGTTTGTAACAAATAATGGTAAAACAACCTAGTTATATATACAAATTATAAACTAACTAATTGTAGATATATTTAATTGCTAGATCGCAGAGCAGCTGGAGAAACAAAAGTACTGCTAATCTTAGTGCTAAGCAATAGTAGGAGAAATACATCATGTGTGAAGATGTAGTTCCAAATTATGACACCAAGCTGAGTGGTGGAGCTGAGGGAAGGGATGCCATCCAGAGGGACCTGGACAGGCTTGAGAGGTGAGCCCATGCCAACCTCATGAAGTTCAACAAGGCCAAGTGAAGGTCCTCCATATGGGTCAGGGCAATCCCAAACACGGATATAGGTTGGGCAGAGAATGGCTTGAGAGCAGCCCGAGGAGAAGAATTTGGGAGTGTTGGTTGATGAGAGATTCAACATGACCGGCAATGTGCACTTGCAACCCAAAAGACCAACTGTATCCTGGGTTGCATCAAGAGAAGAGTAACCATCAGACCAAGGGAGGTGATTCTGCCTCTTTAATCTGCTCTGAGGAGATTCCACCTGGAGTACTGCATCCAATTCTGGAGCCCCCAACACAAGCAGGACATGGAGTTTTCAGAGCAGGTTCAGAGGAGCACCACAAAGATGATTAGAGGGCTGGAGCACCTCCCCTATGAGGACAGGCTGAGAGAGCTGGGGCTCTTCAGCCCTGAAAAGAGAAGATTCCAAAGAGATCTTATAGTGGCTTTCTAGTATCTGAAGGGGTTCTACAGGAAAGCTGAGGGGGGACTTCTTATAAGGGCAGGTAGTGACAGGATAAGCGGAAATGGCTCTAAAATGGAGGAGGGTAAATTTAGACTAGATAATAGGAAGAAATTATTTTCTTTGAGACCTCACGCCCAGTGAGGTTGTGTATTCCCAGTCCCTGGAGGCATTCAAAGCCAGGCTGGATGGGGCTTTGAGCATCGTGGTCTAAAGAGAGACGTCCCCTATAACAGGAGAGTTGAAACTAGGTGATCTTAAAAGTCACTTCCAACCCAAAGCATTCTATGATTCTGAGTCTAAGTGAAAGGAATAAGCAGTGAGAAATCAATGTGGTAGAGGACCTCCAAATGGTTCAAAAACCAGGGCATGTAAATCTCATTGGGTTGTCTGCACTTTGGAATCTGTTAGAGGGAACTAAGGAAACATTCTCACTTTGCAATAGTCCATTACTTATGTCCAGTTATAGAGCTATTTCAGGCATTGAAAAATAGCTATGTTAGCCTTCTAAACTGAAACAGCTGGGTAATCCTTGCATTATGCAATTTGTAAGCACTAAATTTTTTGGGAAAAAATAATTCTATATTTCTAGTTTCATTCTATGATTTCTTATGCATATCTTATGTTCCAGGTTTTCCGCATTGCTCCCTAACTGGTTTTCCTTTTATTTTGCCTGCAAAGCTTTTTATCTGTTTTACTCATTCTTTGTTTTTCTTTCAAAACCAGTTACACAGCATAGTTAGCTTCAGTTCTCTCTTAAGAAATCTCTTAATAATCATGAGATTGACCTACAAGTTTTAATTACTGGGGGAAGGATAAAAAAAAAGGGTGCTTAACAAAAACAGCCACAGAAACAGATTATTGAAGCAACAGAGAAAGTAGAACTATGCATGTCATATAATAATTGTCTGAAATTTGAAGCACCTAAGCTTTGATTCTGCAAAGGCACACATACTCAAAAGCTTAGCTTAACTCACTAAAATCAATGGAGCTTTTGCAGTGCAAACTTGCAAGCAAGTGTGCGTGTTTTAAAGGTGTCTATAATCACATCTTCATATGAAAGGCCACAGTGTCACTGTTTAACAGTTTTTAGGGGATGCTTTGGAAATCCCATTAATTTGAGCTGCATGTTCAGCTTTCTTTATTCATTAAAATGTTAAAAGTGTCCACTTTGAAGGGAAAAAAAAAGGGGGGAGGGGATATTGAAGAGGTCATCACCTTTTACAATGTATTTCCATGTGACAAAGCTATGGGGATACCTCACTGCAGCCTTCCAGTACTTGAAGGGGATCGACAGGAAAGACAGGGAGGGACTCTTTATCAGGGGTGATAGAACAAGAGACAATAGTTTTAAACCAAAAGACGGTAGACTTCAGTTAGGAAGATTGTTCACTGTTAGGATGGTCAGGCACTGGAACAGATTGCCCCATTTGGAAGTGTTGTATGGGGCTCTGAGCAACTGGATCTGGTTAGATATGCCCCTGCCCAGGGTGGGGAGGTTGAACTAGATGATCTTTAAGGTCTCTTCCAACCAAAACTGTTCTACGGTTTTATAATTTTCTCATACAAATCTATAGGAAAACACATTCAGGTGCTAGTAAGACTAAGCTGGCTTTTTGTTTTACTTTTTCTGCCTTACTTCTCCAGAAATGTTATGTGACAATTTTGGCTTATGAAGGTAATGAGACATAAACAGTATGACTGCAATGAGATCCAAAACAGCATTTCATAAAACCGACAAACACTGTAGATTATTTATACGCAGGTTAGTAATGCATCAGGAACACTGGCAAGTTTGTCAGGAGGTGATCTAAGAGGCAACGCAATTTTTTTATTTGTTTCATTATTTTATTTCTAACTAAGCATCTCCTCTCCAAAGAAACTCACAGATATAGAAGAGTGCTGCTTATAGCTGGAACTGTAAAGTTGAATCACCAAGATCTTTACTATGTAACTGATATCTTTGTGATTTCAAAATATAATTGTATTTTTTAATGGTATATTTTTACTTAAGTGTTTTATTTACTTATTTATTCTCTCTTGCCACTCCTCTTTCCTCTTTTGTATCCTTCATTGCCAGACTATAATGAAAATTCTTCCCCAGAAGGTTATAAAAGACTTAGTTTTTTATTATGGAAAAGTTCCCTTACTCATTCCATTCATGGATTTGACTCTGGACTCTTAGATATGGCCTACACAAAGTACTTTAACAGTTTTTATAGAGGTGGAATACTCTAATTCCTGTGTACACACAAAGAAAAAGATATATTTTGTCAATGCAAATGTTTTATCTGGGTTGGTGTTACAGACTGCAGTAGCTGTATCATTCTTTGGTAGCATAAGTAACATCTGTGTAAAAGACACACTAACAAAAGGACAGATACCTGCTACTTGGCACTGCACATTTGCAATATTAAGAGCATTCCACTTCAGAGAAAAGTTTCATACAACTGGATTTAAGCATTTTAGTATTCTCTGCAAGAAATGTCATCCGCATATGAAATCTATGCTACATGAATTAATCTTCTTAGGTGGATAAGAGAGAAACACAGCAAGACATCACTAATCTTGCCAGGTGTAATGCTGGCAACTCACTTGTGTCTTATTTTACTTTTTTAAGGAGTCGTAAGAGGAAACAGTGAGCGGGCAAAAGCTATGAGGTAAACAGTTCATCCTTAATCATAAAGATGAAAATTCTAGCAACAGCACAGATCAGGCTTGCAGTGCATAGCACCTGCAGAAACGTAGCAGAAATATAATATTGTATATCCCTCAGACAACAGTTCTCAAATAATAAGAATTTTAATTCTAAATTCTAACAAGCTCACTGATTGCACAGAATACAGTATTCCATATAAAGTCCTGTGGCCTTAGTTCCCAGCCTGTTAGTAAATAGCCCGATCATGCATTCCTTATTCAAACAAATCTACAGTTGATCTTTTTAATTTACTTACCTTGACATATCTGCAATTTCTTCAAAGGATTCAGGATACAAGCATGTATGCTGGGACCTATATTCTTTTAAAAATTGACACGGGAATTGATCATGTATTGTTTGTTCAAGCAGAACTTCCAGAAGGAAACCACTTTTTTTTTTTTTTCCCCACCAAATCACAGAATGTTTTATGTTGGAAGGGACCTCTGAAGGTAATCTGGTCTAATCCTCCTTCTTAACCACTGGATTGTAATAATTCATTGCCCTTTTTTTAAAAAAGCTGTAATAGACAAAGGAAATGTGTAATTAAAAATATTCGTATTTAGCTTAGCTATTCAAATTGAAAATCACATAGTTAAAATTTAAAAATTTTACATTGCAAAATAAGGAGGGTATGTTCTTATATTTTTATACTAAATGTCTATTTTTCTTTTCAGTGACTTTTGTTACTTATGTAAAGTCTATCAGATATTCAGCTCTTTTAGGTCATTTTTTGATCCATTATATATTTAACAACATATAAATGCATATCACTATGTGTTATGTATAGATATATATATATATATACAAACCTATTTATAATTTTATATCTTATATAAAGAAAAACCACATTACAGACTAAAAGAAGTAGAAAAAAAATTGAAAAGAAAATGGAAAAAGAAAATCTTAGATATGGTGAGTTCTATTTCAGATAGAAGGGTGGAAGTAATTATTTGATATTTTAAAAGTAACAGAGAAGAATCTGCAATGGAAACAGATCCTTCAGCTTTCCTGTTGAGTAATGTGTATTTGCTGTCAATCAGCCTCTTAAGGATGCTGAAAGATAAACTACCTGAATTTAAGGCAGCAGATTTATTTTAAAAAATAATACTAGAAGTTCATTTCAGTCATCTCTTTAAAGAACAACAACAACAACAACAACAAAGACATCATTTTATGTGCTAGCTGAATTTATAGGAAGCAAAAGGAGAAAGTTGTTATATAGAAAGTGAAGCAGCACATTTAGTTCATAATAAAGCCAACTATGTGGTTTAGCATAATCTTCTGTAATAGAACATTTGTAAGTCTTGAATAATTTTTCAGTGATATTCAGACCTCTCACTGAAATTCACATAGAATTCTCACCAATATTTTTGTCCCTATGTAAAAACATACATAATTTCACCTTGCAAAGATATTTCCAAAAGAGAAGGGTTTTTTTCAGCAGACCAAAAGCAGCTAGGGAGCTTGTCATTTGAATCCAAATTAGCCACACCAGTTACATGCATGTTTTATGGGAGATAAGTCTATACTAACTTAGACAGGTGTTCTCGAAAATCTTGTCTCCGTTACTAAGCATTTAGACGACTTCATGTATCTGATATTGGTGCCATGGTCCTCCAAACATGGTCCTCTGCTTTGAAGGCGAGTGTCTTAAGGAAACATAAATAAGCTGGCTCTATGCATGCTCTATGCAGGGAGAAATCACTTCTTATCTTCGCAATTGATCTCCAGGTCAAATAATATATTTACTGAGTACCTAAAATAAAGCACATTGACAGGAGACCTGTAAAAAGTACATGCTTTCCAGGTGCTTGTTGTAAACACAGATTTCTGAGCTCACAAGATACGCAAAGTAAGAACCTTTGGGGGTTTGGTCTTGCACTCACTCTGTGCCTTATTTTTCTTTGCTGACAATCTGCAAAAGAGAAAAAAGAGAAAGTTACCCCATCAACATGAAATTATAGAATCACAGAATATCTCAAGTTGAAAGGAACCCAGAAGCAGAACTCCTGGTTCCATACAGAACCACTCTAAATTAAACCCTATGTCAAAAAGTGTTGTCTAAGTGCTCCTTGAACTCTGGCAGCTTGGGGCCATGACCACTGCCCTGGGGAGCTTGTTCCATGCCCACCATACTGCTGAATTGGATTCAACTTGCCATCAGCTGAAACCTCCAGATTCTTTTTTGCAGGGTAGCTCTCCAGCTACTCATCCCACAGTCTGTATATATATCCAGTGTTGCCATGTCCTGGGTAAAAATCTGGCACTTGCTCTTGCTAAAATTTACATATCTGTTAGTTATCCAGCCCTCTAATTTGTGAACATGTCTCTGCAAGTTCTCTACTCCTGAGGGAGTCAACAGTTCCTACTAATTTTGTGTTATCTGTAAACTTACTTCAAGTCCTGTACTCAAGTCATTTGTGAAAACATAAATTCTCTTTAAAGAGAATGGCTTAAAGGCCCTAAAATGGAGTCCTGTGGAACTCCACTAGAGATTGGTCACCTGTTTGATATAATCGCATTTACTATCATCCTTTGAGCCCGACCTGTCAGCCAAATGTTCATCCACTGAATTATGTATTTGTCTAGCTGGACATTTTGTCCACAAAGATATTGTGAGAAATGGTACTGAAAGTCCTGCTGAAATCCAAAAATATTACATCAACTGGCTTCTTCTAGTCAAATAGATGGGTAACCTTGCTTAAAAGTAAATTAAATGCATTTCCCCTCGCAAACCCATATCGGCTGTGCCCAATGACTGCATTGTTTTTCACATGGTTTTCAATAACTCCCAAAATAATTTTCTCCATAATTTTGCCAGGCACAGAATTGAGACTTATAGGGGGATAAATCCCTTCAGGCTCCCGGCTAGATGACTTACTTTTTGTTGGTTTGGACAATTTTCTGAGACCACTCTCTCCAGCTGAGTGCTGTAAAACAGCCATGCTTTCTTCCCATCACAGGAAGCAACGTTCAGTCAACATGCAGTAGCCAAGTTCAGGAGCTGGGCTTCGGGGTCTATAGTCAAGTTTAAAGGAGATGACTAACTACCACCTACCAGTTTGTAACAGAAACAGTGCTGTAGATTCACCCTTCTCTGGAGTGGATTAAGCATCAAATTATTTACTTGCTGACAGGACCTAAATGCTCTTGTAGGCTTCCAGGCATTTCATTTATTCAAGAGAATGTGGATTTCATATTGCAAGCTCATACTTTTCAGTGCAAACATTATACTCTGTTTAGAGTGTGTAGGATCTAGTCACCGTAGTGTTAAACTGCAGTTGCCTTAACCCTTTTCTAGCTTTAAAAACAGGTAACACTGAGCACTGTATTCTTATTCTCCCATTCTCCATTTTTTCCTTCCACTAGAAAACAAAACAAAACAAAACAAAACAAAAAAAGCAAAAAATACCCCTGAGAGTTGCATTAAAATCAACCTGCTACTGAAAGAAAAAGCATAATTCTACTGAGAAAAGCCAGAAAGAAGTGGCCACTTTACTGCCTGCAGGAATGGACAGAAGATGTATATGAGTTCTGAGCAGAGGAAATTGCCATTAAAGCAGGATTTATTTCAAAAAGTATTTAAGATGATTTTACCTCAGAGATTAATGCTTGAAGTGAAGAGAAGTGAGAAGCTGCAGCATGGAAAGCTGATTTGTGAAATGTAATCTGGGATGGAAACTTTCAGTTTGGGAAAGGATTGTAGTATGCTAGGGTAATTTTAGAGCTATTTTACATTTAGATAATGCATCTGGGATTTGATGGAGAAAACTGATGGAAAATGCTAAGAAAATCATTTAACTGAGGAGCAATGCAATTATTGAGAAATAATTCATACAAGCAGTATGCCTGGGATTGGCAAAATGTGCCTTTTAACTTCTGCTTATTGAGCATAAATATATTTTATAAAGCTCACTTCTAACTTGAGCTCAAAGGGGACATACCCTGTAGAGAAAATCCCTTCATTCAGAGGTGCAAGGTTAGAACTTTTATTGTGGTGCCCAATCTGCAGGAGAGAAAAAAGAAGATAATGCAGTGGCAGCCAGTAAAATATCCTCACAAGTTTTTATATCTCGAAGGCAATATGAAAAGTTAGTTGTAGAAAAACAAAACAAAACCCAACCTAAGCTAATAAATAATGCATTTAGATTTAAAGTATTTGGATTATTTAGGGGATTCAGCAAACACTGAGTGAAGAGATATCAGTATGGGAAACTTGGACCATGCTGGGAAATGTTTGTTAAATAGAAAAATTTCAGTCTACACAGGAAAAGGAATAAATTGATGAGAAGCAGTGAATGATTTAATACATGTGTACACAGGGATGCTCTGTGTTTCCCTTACTCAGATGGCCAACCCTTCCCACCTTCAGACTGAATTGCCATTAGACAGTACTTGCAGAGTGCACAGACGACTCAAACAGAAAAAGAGTGTGACCTCTTAACAAAAGACAGTTTTCATTTCTTTCTTCTACTTTGCTTCTGTTGCCATGATAAGGTCATCTCTTGCCTATTTTTCCTAGTAAGTGGTTTACACTCTGTTTTCCTGCCACTGGTGTTAAAGCTGTCATCTGTGTTTCATTATCTACTCTGCTGGGTTTTTAGCCACTCTTCAGCTTATGAAAAACACAGCTGCCAAAATAATCAAGTCAGCTATTATGAGATGTCTGCCTCTATTTTGAAGCTCTACTTTCTTGCACTGTTTCCTGCCAAATCGGGATCAACCGTTACAATTTTGACACAGCATATCATTTTCAAACATGTCCTCAAATGAGGTTCAATAAGGCCAAGTGCAGGGAGTTGCACTTGGGTCGGGGCAATCCCAGGTATTTATACAAACTGGGGGCACATCTCCTTGAGAGCAGCCCTGCGGAGAAGGACTTGGGGATCCGGTAGATGGGAAGCTGGACATGAGCCAGCAGTGTGCGCCCGCAGCTCGGGAGGCCAACTGTGTTCTGGGCTGCATTAAAAAGGGGTGGCCAGCAGGGAGAGGGAGGTGATTGTCCCCCTCTGCTCGGCTCTCGTGAGGCCCCATCTGGAGCACTGCGTCCAGGCCTGGGGCCCCCAGTGCAGGAAGGACATGGAGCTCTTAGAGTGGGTTCAGAGGAGGGACATTAAGGTGATCAGGGGACTGGAGCACCTGTCCTATGAGCAAAGGTTGAGGCAACTGGGATTGTTTAGCGTGGAGAAGACAAGGCTCCAGGGAGACTTTATTGTGGCCTTTCAGTACTTGAAAGGAACATATAAATGCTCTTAACATGTAAAAGTAAGGCAAATTTAGTAGAAGAATTCATATTCTGGATATGCAAAATCATCTAAATTTTCTGTATGGCCTAAGTTTTCTGTGTATGACATTTGCATGACAATTTTTCTAGTGGTATGTAATAGTATAGGTTATGATGATCATCATCATTAGGACTCATTAGGAACTCACAAGTTCCATTTGTACTCTTACTCTACATATGTCTTATATTATAGGCACCATTTACATATATTTTAGTGTATCTCAGATAATGCAATGCCCTTTAACATTGTTTTTTCCCTACATAATAGCTATTATTTTCTGAATAAAGTTAAACTTAGGTCTCTAAAACTACATAGACATAAGGACATAGAATCATAGAATCACCAAGATTGTAAAAGAAATCTAAGATCATCCAGTCTAACCATCCATCTATCCCAAATATTTCCCTCTAAACTGTGTCTCTCAGTACATCTAAATGTTTCTTGAACACCTCCAAGGAGTTCATGATTCAACCATCTCCCTGGGCAGCCTGTTCCAGAGCCCAACCAATCTATTGCAGAATTATTTCCTAATATCCAACCTGAATCTCCTCTGGTGCAACTTGAGGTCATTCCCTCTAGTCCTATTGCTAGTGAGAGAACAGACCAACCCCCATCTTGCCACAGTCTCCCTTCAGAGAATTGTAGAGAGCAATAAGATCACCTCTGAACCTCCTCTTCTCCAAACTAAATTATCCCAGCTTACTCATCTGCTCCTCATCACAAAACTTGTGCTCTATACCCCTCACCAGTTTCATTGCCCTTCTCTCTTCACTGAGGTTCCAGGGCCTTAGTGCCTTTCTTGTAGTCAGGGGTGCAATACTTGTAGTCAGGAACACAATACTTGAGGTGCAGCCTCACCAGTGTTGAGTACAGAGGGATAATCACTTCTCTGCTCCTGCTGGCAATACAATTTCTGATACAAGCCAGGAGCTTGTGGCCCTCCTGGAAACCTGGTCACACTGTTGCTCATGTTCAGCCAAGCACCAGTCAATATCCCCAGGTCCATTTCCTCTACACAGTCTCCTGCCACTCCCCCAAAACCTGTATCATTGCCTGGGGTCATTGTGGCCAAAGTGCAGGACCCAGCACACCATCTTGATAAAAATCCAGTCTGAGAACACAGTTTCATGGATACAGATGAAGGAACTTACCTTTAATTATTTCATTTATGATCTCTGAGCATCTAGGTTGCTAGCTAGGCCAGTCTACAAGCTCACTTTTTCAGGAAAAAAAAAACCAAAACCCTGGGCAAACACATATGTTGAGCAGCCTAACCTGGCTGCGTACTACATGCATTATATTAGTGATATCGTTATAAAATGCTGTTTAAGCTAAGTTAATGATTCCTAGATGAGATCAGACTGTGAGCTTGAGAGAATGTGGGTGAATGAATGCTGATGTGATATGAGGTGGAGCAAAAGTACATACTCTCTTTTGATTTCCCTGATGAGGTAAACGGAGGCAGTGTGGGAAAAAGTCTGTTGGAGGAGAGTGGGTGGAAATGCATGACCTCGGTAAGAACAGAGAGTTGACAGGTTTTGTGTTGCTATCTATTTTCAATATTTTATGTCAGAAATTGCCCAGGGTATTCGTGGGAGCCCCTAACTGTGAAATTTCAC
This sequence comes from Tetrao urogallus, assembly GCF_951394365.1. Classification (NCBI taxonomy): domain Eukaryota; kingdom Metazoa; phylum Chordata; class Aves; order Galliformes; family Phasianidae; genus Tetrao; species Tetrao urogallus. The sequence goes on along the minus strand of NC_136814.1, from coordinate 71,861,925 downwards.
TGTAGCAGCAAGTAGCTGTACAGCTTTATCCTCATATGAATGTATTTAACAAATCCTCTAAGCTACAGGTTCTTTCACTGCTAGAAGGTAACGCTATGCGGCATCATCACTACCAGTAGGAGTTATGCTCCAAAGCCTCCTGTGTGTTTTGGGCAGGAATAACTACATCTTCAGCAGACCAAACAATTTTAATGCAAGCAACAAAGGTCACTTGAAATGCTTGCCTTACACAGCTGAGAGCTGGAAATATTCAGAACACGTTGACTTTGACCTCAATGTTGCTGGGGAATTAGGCATAATCCAGACAAAACCGGGGGCTAACCAGGAGCAACACTGAGGCATTTCCTGATAAAGCCAGTGATGGTCTATTGCTTAGCATGTATGAAGCATATAAAAATCAATTTTTTCTAACATTTTAAAACTTTACAAAACAAGAACTGCTTACGTATGGAAAAATCTATGCAACAACTGAAATATCTAAAGGATCCATAATTTCTAGGAAAGGAGAGAAAGGCTATAAGCATGTAAGATATCTTATGTTTTGTGTACTTGGTTGTTCCCTCAAGTCTAGAGCAGAGAGGTGTGGCAAACATCTAGCGAAGCCGGATAGAACAGAAGGCAGAAAAGAGCTAAACATGTTGTACCTTTTTGATATTCTAACTGCATTGCCTCCTTCTGTTGCTTCAAATCACATCTGACACTTATTTAGTTACATTAATCTGATAGATTGCAAATGTGTATCCAAGGCTTTACATGTAATCAACACACGTTAAAAATATAAACATAAAAATCTGAAGTATCTGAGTCTTGTCCTCCTAAGGGCATTCCTAATTTTTTTTTTACCTGTGTCAGAAATAATGTTGTCTTTTTTTATATTCCTAGTTTACTCAATGCCTTTGGATTTTTAGTTATTTATTACACTGTTCAGATTTGGCAGTTTCACTTGCCAGGGTCAGTGGCTGTGATGCCCATAGCTGTCATTCAATAATATGGCTATAATATGAAATTGTACTTTTTTTTTCTTCAGTATACCCTGTTTTTCTCAATTTAAGAACGTTCACAAAAAGTATACAATTGTTCTCGAGCTTGATAGAAAAGATTATGATTCTGTTCCAAAAATCACTGTTTTTCTTCATTACTACAAATTTTGTGTATATTTTTTCCTATTACTAATATCACTCTCAATTGCAAAGATAAATTTTTGATTTTAACCAAAAAAGTAAATCGTCATATTTTGTCCTGCCTTCTTAAGTATTTTAATCATGTTTTCTTTGCGGTAAGATTTTTTTAACCTGTGCTTCTGAATATTTTTTCTGTTTATTTGGTAGGTGGTTGGGTTTGGGGGGTTTTTTTGGTTGTTTTTTTTTTTTCTTTTTTCTTTTTTTTTTTTTTTCATTTTATTTTTGAAAAGTCTTATTTCCTTGACAGAAGTTAAGTCCTGAGTTCATGTTGGCAGTTGACTGACAATGAGCTTCTCATGGCCTTTAAAATACTAATTAGTGACACTGTCCTTTAGATGACGATTCTAAAAGAATGTAGACACGTACAGACAAGATGTGCATATCCACCACCCTGCACTCTGCTTTTACCCGTTCATATTACACAGTTCAGCCTAGACTGTTGATGGGGTGTAGAACATTTCTGATTTAATCATGTTTCATACTTAATTACCATGACGATTTATCTATGCAAAGTCCACGGAGCAGGTTAAACACACACAGGTGTTACATTGTACTTCCTCAACATGTCCATTTCGCAGAATCCTTGTTCAACCAGTAGGCAGTGGCAGTAGCGATGGCTGCATTTGGTTACACAATAACCAATGGTTAACAGAGCATGCGCGAACCAAACACAGCTGGTATGCAATACGAGTCAATATCTTACACCATAAATAGCAGAGCCGAGAACTAGTTGAACTCTTCTGCATGGCAGTGGGCTGCATGCAAGGATCTTCCCTTGAGTAGGGACGCCACTCAAGATTACTTCTCAAGGCTGAGAGATCCCTTACCCACAACGGATTCTCAGTAAGTCACTAATAGCTTTGCAAACTTTGCATTTTTATTGAATTTGTACATCATCCTTTAGGCATAAACTGTTGATCAAGTCTGGAACTTGGGCCCCAGTGCACCTATGTTCCTCTGAGGAGGAGTTTAGAAAGCAAACCTGCTGATTCGATGGAAGGATCTTCACGACAGTTTTGTCTGACATCGTCCTCTGCAGTAAATACCCACGTGTACTCTTCCACTGAATCTTATTAAACTACAGTCTTTTTATGATTTTATGTTGTTTAATCACTGTGTTATATCAATAACATACTGCTGCTTTACACTTGCAAGTGTATTTCTGCTCTGTGACAACAGGGAACTGTCTTAATCTCCTACTTTCATTTACTATTAGATATTTTGCATGATAGAACTAGATTTTTCTTCTGGCTAACGATTTTTTTTAATGTAGTATTATTAGAGTTTTATTCATGCTAAAGCATGAACATGCGATTTTTTCTTTTTCTTTTTTCCTTTTCTTTTTTTTCCCTTTACTGGCCAAAAAGACCTTAGCCCTAGAATTAATGAATCTCATTGAGGAATCACCATTTCTGGGTTCTTGTTCTTAAGAATTTGCCTAAAAGTTTTTGATTATTGGACTTATTTCTCTGCCCTTCTTATATCCTGTCAGATCACAGTAAGGTTTTTTAAAGTGATTAAACAGGACTAACAGCCTTATCAGAAAACTTGGTTGTGCCCTTTAAAAATTTCTGACATAGTCCTGTTGATTATGTAAGGTTCAATGTTTTTATTAATTCAAACACTTCCTTGACTTTAGTGGCTATACTGTGTGGATTATTACTTTGAACTGGACAAAGGTCTTTATCCTCTTTAAATATCTGATGCAGCTACCGAGTTGAACTTCCTACCTGTTTGATTTATCAGCACAAGCTAGAAGAAGGTGCTGTGTATCATTCTCAGAAAGAAAAAGAAATAGAGGCATTGGGTTGATGACTGCTACCCCTGTGACTGTATCCTAAGATAAGTTCTGCACACCAGTGTCCACCCCTTATATAGGTAGGGCACATAGCAAACCCCAGATTTGCTCACAGCTCAGCCTGTGTGCAAGGAAAAGTTGTTTTAACTGTAGCACTTAGGGGAGAGAGGAAAAAAAAGAAAAAAAAAAAAAAAGAGAGAAAGCCAATGTCGTTCTTTGTTAGCAAAATCACACAACAGATTTAGAATAGATGACGGAGAAGTGCTATGATTTTGACTATGCTACTCTTCCATTTGAAGATGATGACACTAAAAGCCTTTAGCATAATGTGAAATGTTTACAAATGCACTTGATCCATTAAAAAAAAACAAAAAACAAAAAACAAAAAAAAAAACAAAACAAAACAAAAAAAAAACAAAACAAGAAATCTCTGGTGAAAGAAAGATTAGTTGCATGAGTTACGGGAGACAAGCCACCGTTTCTTTTTACATTGCAGTAGATGGCATGAATTGCCTGTGATCTTGCAGTGTTGCTGCATGGAAAGCAGACTCCATGTGAAGGAAGCAGTCTGTGAAGATTCTTGCTGCTTGATGCCCAACAAAATCCTAATAAAATATACTGTCAGAATGACCTTTCTTACTTACTCAATTTCTGTGAACTGTGGCACAGCTCATTCTAAATACCCCAATTTACATAAATGCAATATAGAGGAAAGATTTTACAACTTTGGCTCGAATCTTTCCTGATAATTCTCTTATCTGTATTGCCCTTAGACCTGGAAATAATATTTCAGAATATCCTACCTTGCCATAAACAAGAATAAACACCCCTATTTGCCTGGAGAAGCTTGTATTTCATAGACTTGATGAGCAGATGCGAGCCCTACTTATGTAAAAAAAGTAAAACCAGTAAAACCAGTAGGACCTTTGAAGCACATTGTTTCTTGTGTGACTGCTGCTGAAAGACAGAATCACATGTTAGGCATCCAAAAAAATTCACACAAAATTTCACTGTTTTCTTCACGTAGAATAAAAATGAATGGTTTGAGGGCAGCTTAATCCTCCATGGAGCCTGATTCTGAATTATAAGATTAGGAAAAACTTGATCTACCAATTTCAAAGAAACTACCAACCTCCCCCAGAAAAAGAAATTGGATGGTAATTACTTGTTGATTCAAAATGGCAGTACTTATACATCATGAATATTACTGTGCAATTTCTCTGAAGGGCATGCAGCTTTTTCTTTTAACTGTTCCCTGAAAGGTTTGTATAACTTACTATCAATCTGCAGTACTCAAATTCAGCAGCTCTATGGTACAGATCTGTATTTCAGAAGCCCATCAGCTTTGAAACAATTCTTATCTGTCCCTGTAGTATACTTGCCTACTCTGGACAGAAGAAGAAAGTATTTTATTATTTTTTTTTAGTCCTCAGGACTTGCATTCCAAGCCCGCATTCCATATACCGTGTATAGTTTTTTTGGTGGTTTTTTTTTTCCCCAGTTTCTGTTTGTTTTCTTAGTTGTTTTTAAACCATTAGATTGTTGTATATATATATATATTATCTGGAAGATACCCTTTAACTTATTTTTCTGTGGAACTAGCAGGTGGGAACAACAAAAGTAGACTCTTACATTATGGTTGTTCTTTTTTCTGGAAGCAATTTGAGCATTAATTAGATTTAAGAGCCAACAAACGGACTTTGCATTTGCTTCTTTTTTTAGATGCAAGACTATATGCGAAAAGTGAAAATTTTTGTACAATAAAAAAGCCAGTTTACATTTTTAGATTTTGGTAATAGGAAAACAACTCTACTCATTCACCATACATAATTTTATCTGTAGTCTATCTGAAGACATAAGTATAAAGTACTTAAACCTCACAAACTCTTAGCAAGTTCACTGTCATTATTTCAGTGTTACAAACAAATTGTGGAGAAGAACAATTAAATACTTTGGTTAAGATCACACAGGACATTTGCTGAAGATGTGTAAACTGAATTAAATTCTGCTGATTCTGAGTTTGGTACTTTAGCCACAGAACAGTCTTTTCCTGCAGAATCTCTCTCACTCTTGATGCATCTCATGCATAGTCTAAATTAGAAGCATCATTAAAAAAGGAAGTTAGTTACCTTCTCCGCTTTAAAAACTATTTGCTGATTTTAATATTGAATATATTCAAGCAGTTTTCTCATGCAATTATAGAGTGAAGGAATCTAAACATAAATCTGAAAATAATCATGATGTTTCCATGGTATAAATAGCAGAAAACACCCACAGCAACTTTATTAAGACAAAAGAATTGAAAATATGTGGGTTTAGTTGGATTCAGTTTTCAAACTGAATGCACTAAAAAAATTATCATTTACATTCTCCTTATTCTTTATTTATTCTACATTATGCTTTTAGTAAACCTGTTGTTATGAAAAGTAAAAGAACTCTTTGAAGCACCAGAAACTGCATTGTTTTTTAGAAAAACAGGAGAATATTAAAAAATAAAAATAAAAATAAAAAAACAAAAACCACATGAATGTTAATCTATGAATAGTACCCAGAAACTTTAGGAACTTCCCCCAGCACATTAACTGACTGTCATAAAACCTTTGATCTATAGGCATTTCCAGAAAGAGGCATGGAGATCACTGACCAGTTACCATCACAGGCAAAACAGACTCAGTATAAGGAAATTACTGAACCAATAATAGAGTAGAGCAGTGAGAGCTAAAAGCATACTACAAGCAGCTGCCATCCCCACCCACTCTCTCCACACCCTGCCTGTGGGCTGTGGGGGGAAGGCTCTTTCCTTTGTGGGTCTCTCCTGGGCTGCAGGGAGTTGCTGCTGTGTGCCTGGAGCTCCTCCTGCACTGACTTTGGTGCCCACAGGCCTGTTCTCTCACATTTCTCACTCTTCTCTCTCATCTGTTGCCATGTAGTGGTTTTTTCTTAAATCTGCTCTCCCAGAGCACACTAAACATCATTTATGTCTCAGCTGTGGCAGCAGCAGGTCCCATTGGAGCAGCTGGAGCTGGCTTTGCCCTGGTGTGATGGGGCTCCTCTAATAGGGGCACCTCTGATTGGATTTTGAAATCAAAATGGTCTCTGCCTTTGTTGCCTGCATATTTGGACCCCATCAGAAATTTTACCTGAGCTTCCTGAGTCAGCATAGGCAGAGAGGAAGGATAGCAATTTGACAAGTATCTAAAAGCATTTACTTACAATGCCACAGGATATAGTAAAAATGTGTTTGATTTGAAGATCCAAAGCAGAGATTTACACCTTCTCCTTGCCCTTGAAGCTGCTTTGTTCTGGAATGCATCATAGAAGGAGGATGTTTGCCTTCACAACCACAGTGGCTTGGTCAGTTTCAGGTTCTGCTGTAGTAGACAAGTATTTAAGTTTCACTCTGGATCACAGAGATCTTCATTTCTGAGTGCCGTGTTACAACTTAGTAGCTAGGTGTCTTACCTAGAAGATAGGAAACCAAATCAAATGCAGACAGGATTAGGATTCGATTCTCCTTATTTCAACCTAGAAAGGACTGACCTAATTTCAAAAGAAGGTTAATGAAAATACATCCAGTGAAATACATACAATAAAAAAAGAAAGTCCTCTCAGAGAAGTAAGGATCTATCCTTCAGCACAATTATCTTATAGTGAGCTGAATGACTTACTGAGATGTCTCTCTCCTTAAATATAAGTAGATTATACAACCAGCTTAGAATGGATACCTAACTTTTAGGATAGCAAGGTTCCAATTGAAATGCCTTAGTTAGTTTTTAATAATGTGATAGATTTCTAAAGCATATAGCCATATAACACCTCTGCAAATAGGACCCTAATGCATTTCATTCAGCATACTTTTTTTAATTTGGAGCTTTGTAGAACTGTGCAATACATTCTAAATTTACTATTTCCATTTTTCAAGGAAGGGTTTTGTGAGAAAGCCAAGATTTATAACAATAGTTTAAATAATACTTGGTTTTAAAACCATTAGATGTATTAATCAAGAAACTTTAATGTAACTATCATTATGAGATGCAAATGGTAAGATTAATATGAAATTATGTATACCATTGAAATTTGTGGTACTTATATGGTACATATATATATATATATATACACATATACATATACATGCGGTAATCATGGGTTTCAGTCCTCCTTTGGATTTTGTGTTGAGGGACATGGCTTAGTGAGTACTACTCATGATAGGTGGATGGTTGGACTGGATGATCTTGAAGGTCTTTTCCAACCTTGGTGATTCTGTGATTCCTCCTTAATGTCTTTATGGCTAAGTTGTAAAACAATACTATGAGTTTACAAAGGGAATGTTCTTATAGAGTTACAATGGACAATTTTGAAGTTACTATCTAGGGAGTGTTATTGTGATCACAACTGTAATTCATATCTGATAACAAAATACTTCTGAATTGGAAATGATGATTTGCAGAAATAATCTGGAAGTCTGAGAAAAAAAGAACTCAGGCAGGGGTAAATTCCACCTTGGGGGGGGCAAAGTCCATCACCACCAGCAACTTTATAATCCCTTCTAGTATAATGATTTGTATAATGATTTCTGTTTAAATTGATTATGTACCTGAATATTAACATCCAGTAAGGGGATAATATAGGACAGATCTCCATAAATGCATATTTATTAACTAATGCATAACTGTGTCACAGTCTACATTTTATTTATTTGTTTGTTTTTAGAGCCATGCCAGCTAAAAAGCACTTGAATTATTTGTGAAAGTAATGAATAGATTAGCAGAGACTGCTCGTAATATCTACTCCTATATCACAGAAAACAGAATGAAAGTTTGTGTCATATCCCTGTAACAAATTTATCTTTACCTAATATTGTTTTTTACAGAATATTTATTAATCCAATGATACATTTTACAAAGAGAGGAAATGTGAAAGTAATAGCTGTACTACATATCAGCTCTGACTGCATTTACCTATTCCTCTTCCTCTGTTTGCCTCAATTCCCTTCTTCATCTCATCTTAGGACTATATGCTTCTTCCAGGTATTCAAGTCATACAAGATCAGAACAAAATATCTTGATGACCACCAGAAAAAGTGCATGGCAATCTTTCAGATGCCAAGTGCTGTGCAGTATGTGATCATCTTACGTGAGCAAAATTCTAACCTCATTGTCCTTTTGCACAAATTAATAGAAAACATAATGAACTATTATTTATAAGGACTATCACAATGTCTGTGCTGATAAGATATCTGCTGTATAACTGCTCTGGCTGTACTTGATGACTGAGCCAGTCCTGTTGTGGGCTGTCTTTAGTATCATCAGCACAGCCTACCTTGCTGATACTATGCTAGAGGTTGAATAGGTCATCTTAGCTAGATAATGTCTGTGATGATGTGCTCACATATCTTTGAAGTAAAGTGACTTTGTGCTTTTTTGGAGGTCAGGAGCCCTCATTATCAGAAGATATAGACCTACTGGTCTACCAGTAAAGAAAGTCAGAGTTCCTCCTGCCATCAGTAAAATGCAGATGATGTAAAATTCTTGCAGATGATGTAGAATTGATATTAAGAAGTAATTTGATAGATCATACATTAGTTTTAATTTTTCCAATCTCTTAGATCTTATCTGTGCTGGTTTGTAAACGTAAAGCAGCCACAGCTCCCAAGCACTCACTCAACAAGGACTCAGTCAATACAAGGGAACTAATCTTAGTTACATGGTAATTTTTGAACACTCTTTCAGAACTCTTTACAAAGAAGGCACATATCTTTAATTTCATTTTACATTTGAGGAAACTAAATTAGGATGGAAATCCGAATTCTCACTGTCACCATCACCTGTCCCACCACTCAAACAAAGCAAATATAAATGTCATCCAGCACCAAAACTGAAAATATCCTCCTATTTGGTTCCTCTGATGTCCAGTCTCTGCCAAAACTATGATCGTAGTTTCTCTTTAATGGTAGCCTAAAGAGTGTTGTTCTATGTAAAGGGATTAAATGATACGTTAAACGTGTAATTTAATTTGTACTGAGATAAAACGCTTCCTGTTGGTCTAGAGGGAGGATTTTATTTAAGTAAGATAAAATATTTTTTCATTGCAAAATTAAATACCAGCCCAGTCCGCAGTCCTGTCCACAGATATTTTGAAAAAGAAGCTTGTTGGCAGTTTGGCCAGGTAAGAACTCTATCTAGCTACACCCTACAGATACTGTCATTTCCAAACCTGTGTTGTAACAGCCAGCAATTCTTTAGAAGCAATGACAAAAAACTTACCTTAATTAAGTGTTAAGTTTGAGAATCTCAGGAAGTTCAGTGGAAGAGAGTAGAACGTGAATGAGAGGGATGTATGCATTCTGGAAGACTGGTCAGCATCTTGGTCAGTACAGACACTTCTCAGAAAGGGAGTTTTGCCCAAAAGCAGATTCCAGAAGTAAAAGCTCTGTACGAGTCTTGTTTTATTTTTCAAATAAAATAAGAATTGAGGCACTTTAAATGATTTATAAGTATCTCTAAAACAAGATGTTTTCCTTTTGACTTTTGTATATCATTCTCCCAGAAGTTCTGTAATTTTTTCCGCTATCACTGAATAAAAGTGCTCTTTACCTTTCTTCACATTGGAAGAGTGGGGCAGTGATTTTAGAGCTGCAGGCAAACCACAGGCATTGCTTATTCTATCAAATGGCAATCTTGCACAGACAGCAGTGGTATACTGTTCTCAGGGAAGAGACAAACCTGAGGAGTTGACCTGGTCTTCCCTGTGTCCCAGTCCAGGGGCACTGTAGAGAGGATGCGACTCCACTACTAATATTCATGGATCAGTTTGGGAGAAAAAAAGAGTAACAAAAAAATATGCAAAAAAACACGTCATAGCACATACTGTCTAGCTTATACCTAGAATGCAGCGAAGTAGCACAGGAATACTGAATCAGTGAAAAATTTATCTGTTATAGCAGTCATTCTGTGATGGCAGTACAGCAGTTCAGACCGTTCGCATTCTTCATCTCTGATGAGTTCCAGAAAGCAGACGACATCGCCCAAACATTTTTGTATTTTGGACATACTCAGTTGCTATGCCAGTTCTTCATGAAGCATTGCAGAGAAGTGTGTTTGGCATAATTTTACTCCAGACGTAGACGAGTCTGCAGTCATGCTGTGGCATCAAAAGTGGAAGCTAAAAAAAAAAAGAAAAAAGCATTTGTTTGAGAATATTTAAAACTTCTCATATTAATAGTCTTTTGCCTTGAACAAACAAGAATTGATTTCTGTAGGCCATATTAGAAGCAACAAGCCTTTCAGGAACTGCTTTCTCATAATCTCATAATAGGACTTCCTGTAATCAGTACTCTGTTTTGGGGGTATACCAAGTTGCTTTTCCAAGCTTTGCTCTACAGCTGCAATTCCTAGAAATATATTTCCTTGGGAAAACAGGAGTACTGGTTCTTGTGCATTCACTATGATGTGGTGCCCAGGAACCTAAGGCAAGTTCAGGCTTCCAATGCACTTGAATAAAAATTAAGAAAAAAACTAACAAAATACTGAGAATATTTCCCATAAATCTATATATATATTGTTTATGTGATTCCATGCATGTTTGCAAGGATACAGGAAGGTTACCAACAGGCATACGGTATATTTTTTCACCTTTTCTTCATGATCACTAGCTATTATGGGGTTCAGCAAATGAGATGTATTGAACTCTGGCAATTCTCAGCCATATTTAATGTTTTCTGAACATCAGTTTCAGCCGGAGCCCTTCACAGGGTGATGTGTACTTTCCTGACATGTTTAGCTGTTCAGATCACCTTCCTACAGTGTAGGTGGATGCTGAACAAGCTGGGATTATTTAGAGATGTTGTTCTGCTGCTTAACTGCCATAATGCTGCTTCCCTCATCAGAGACATTTTGATTGGAAATCTGCAGTATGAGTCACAAAGGACAATGTTGATGTAATTAGGATGTCGAAATGACAGTGACAGCGTTAGTTGAGCTGCAGGAATGACATTCAAATACTGGGTTTTATACTCTTTGTTAACAATGGATTTATACCTTCAGACTTATGACACACGGTAGCAAGCTTCTATTACATTATTACAGAGAAAGTGGGACTTACTATGCAGGGAGTGACAACAGCTTTCGAAGATGCAAAGCAAGAGGGAGTGTGCTGACAACCGGGGACCAGGAAAACCCAAATTTGCAGGATATCCTTTTGCACTTAGAAGAATGTACTTTAATTGTCTTTTCTCAACCCTCCATTTGGAATCACTCTGCTTATGAGGCTTTTCCATTATCATCGGCAGAAAGAGGGCAAAGAATTGCTGTCATGATATCATTTACTTATTAAGCCTCCCTTGCTTTACTATATCTAAGTGATTTTCTCATCTGCAGCTAAAGCACGAATGACTTCAGTCTCCTATGTTCAATTTTGCATTAGCTTTCTTTATTGTTATTTATCATTTGTTTATTATGCTGCTTTATGTGGCATTATGGCATGATCGGTTTGGAGTATATAGATCTTGATGGCTTAGTTCATATCTGGACCGCTGCCAAACAGTAATTCCCAGCTGGTAAGGTAAAAACATGTTAAATGTGAAGCATGGTATGCAGCTTCAGTAAACAAGAGTACAGGACCCTTGCTGGATGGATGCTGAGACAGTACAGGGCTCCGGAACTGGCATATGGAGAACGTGATAAATAGTGACTTGGTGGCTCAGAGTGGTATCAGTTACTGTCAGTGCTGTCACCTGCATTCAAAATCTTCCAGAAGGCTTTAGGAGCAGAGTGGGGAAGGAAGTGGGGCTGGAAGCAGACAGAGAGGAACACAGTTGGAAAAACATAAGGCCTCTCATTTCAAATGAGGCATTCACATAGTCATCTACACAAAGCCTGCAGTCATAGTCCAGAAAATGTATGCAGAACACCACTGTTATAACCAAATTCATGGGATTTTTACTTACAGTGATTAATCAGACTGAGGTTTCACCTGAAAGCATCAGTGATCTGGGTTCTGCAGACATTTTTAATTTGGTGTGTCTGCTGCTGGGGGAACAAGGAGTAACTCTGGTAATGAGTAATAAGCAGAGTGAGGCTGGTATGGAATGCATGTAAGATTAAGTAAGAAGTCTGCAGGAAGTGTCAGGGAAGTAATACATGCTGCATCATGTCTTCTTGAAAGTCACAGTAGCTGTTTTAATTAGATACGTACTTGTATGTGTGAAATTCATTCTGCACAGAAAATAACACAGAAAGCTAATGGTTCTTCATGTCTGTATGTAATACAAAATATCCTTAGCAAACAAATACTGCTATCAATAGTCTCTATTATGCAAGCATGGAGGTCCTGTCTTTCCTGAGCAGAGTTCTAAACCTTCCAGTTTCTTATCTAGGAAGTTAGATAATCATAATATTTTCTTTCTCTCATTGGAGTATACTACCAGAAAGAAAAGCTTTCCTCCTGATCTTGTCATGGGTCTTTATTCCAGCGCTTTCTATTTATGTAGTAATTATTGTTCGATTAATACATTATAACCTACCAAGAACACTCAAAATTCTGTTGATCAGCCTTAAAATACACTGAAAATGCACAGAAAACATTAAAAGCTAAGTGAAGAATAAAGACAAAAAAGTGACAAAGGCAGTACTATTTGTACTGTTCAAAAGGCAAATGGGATTTTTAAATGGGATTCAAAATTTGTACTGTTCGAAAGGCAAATGGGATCCTGGGCTCCATCAGGAGAGGGGTGGTCATCAGGGACAGGGAGGTGATTGTCCCTCTCTACTCGGCTCTTGTGAGGCCCCATCTGGAGTACTGTGTCCAGGTGTGGAGCCCTCAGTACAAGAAAGACATGGATATTTTGGAAAGGGTCCAGAGGAGGGCGACTAAGATGATCAGGGGGCTGGAGCACCTCCCCTATGGGGACAGGCTGAGGGAGTTGGGCTTGTTCAGCCTGGAGAAGAGAAGGCTGCGGGGTGACCTCATTGCAGCCTATCAGTACCTGAAGGGAACCTACACCCAGGAGAGGAGTAAACTCTTCAAAAGGGCTGACAATAGCAGGACTAGGGGAAATGGATCCAAGTTGAAGGAGGGAAGATTTAGGTTGGATGTTAGGGGGAAGTTCTTTACGAGGAGAGTGGTTAGGCCCTGGAACAGGCTGCCCAGGGAGGTTGTGGATGCCCCGTCCTTGGACGTGTTCAAGGCCAGGTTGGACGGGGTCCTGGGCAACCTGATCTAAATGTGTATGTTTGGTGGCCCTGCTAGGCAGGGGGGTTGGAACTACATGATCCTTGAGGTCCCTTCCAACCCGGGTGATTCTGTGATTCTGTGATTCTGTGTTCAGTTAGATGTTAGGATAGCCATATTCCCATATTTGATGCTAATTCTGAGATATGGAAAGACTGTGATTTTGCCACAAGAGCATAAACATTGAAACAGGGTAAAAGGATGAAATTAAAAAAGAGAGAGAGAGATTTTAGATGAGGATGCTACAGATTCAAGCTCTTTGAGGTGGATAGTTCAAATTACCCTAGCATAAAAAATTTAGGAACAACTGGGAAGCAAGGTACCCCTCTGGTATCTGCTGCCTCAGCTACAGTTGCTGGACTGCCTCCTGATAGAAGCTAGTTCTCCCTCAGGCTATATCTGCATCAAGGTGAGATGCACTTCTGCCTTTGTTTTTCCTTAGATGTATCAGTTGTACAGATCAGGAGGTGATGCTGTTGTCATGTCCCATCCAGACATCATGCAATAATGTGTACATGCCCTTCAGATATCACATAGCATGAGATATCCTCCAGTGATTAAAGGTATGGTAGATTGATAGAATAATTTCTTGTCCTCTGTAAATTTTTATGATGCTGAAAATGTTGTCACTTTTATCAGGGAAAAATTGAAATCTTTCAAACCATTCCCTCTCTAATAAGCTCTGCTGAAGTTAAAGAATTTATGGGCTTTCCTGAAAATTTTTTCGTAAGTTGCCAAATAGTATCCTTGAGAGGATGTTAACAAAATCGATGTTCTCAGGAAGGGTTTTGTTTTTACTCAGTGATAATGCTCAAAAAAACTCACAATTTATTTAATATTTTGTGGTCATGTATCCTTGAACCTACATAGGAAAAAGCATAGTTTATTCCCAATGCATCAGAATCCAAAAATATTTCTGAAGTAATGCATGGAGAGAAAGTAAGAAACAGAGAATTTAATTCTCCTTGTCCAATGAAAACAGGAATGTCATTTTATGAGTAGGAAGTCAATTTTTCTGTTTACACTTAACTGTCCACTAAATCCCAGTTTGCTCTACACTAATAGAGAACAACAGCTTACACAGTGCAGGAATTTGTAAAAGAAATAAAACTTACTTCTGTATTTTAAGCAGTTTTAACAGTGGAAAGATCTCTATTGTTTTTAGATTTTGAAAAGCAAGATATTCCAAATCTAACTTATGTGCTACATTTGCCTCAACACTATCTCTTTTATGTAATTTCCCTTATATATTGCAGTTAAATAAAGTAGTGATGTAAAACCCCAATGGAAAAATAAATCTAGCTAGAGCAATCATACTATCAACGCTTCAGCTCTGTAGAACTCCGTCTTGCTTCCTTGCACAAAATGACAATTTAAAGTATCTTTCCAGAAGTCTCCTGGGAGATTATCATATTTTATTCTCCGTTCAAAAAAAAAAAAAAACCCCAAAAAATTCTTTGCAAACCTATTAGAACTTCCTGATGAAATGCTTACAGTTCACTTCAGCACAATAGGGTAGTTTCAGAATGGCTGAAAAGTAATTTGTTTCATTTTACTTTTATCAGCAGGTAAAGGTCATCTATCCGAAACCAGTTTTTTTTCCCGATGCACACATTTCATTTGTTATCATCTTAAATAACACAGAAACACAATCAAATTCCAATATTTGCCAATCAAATGCGAGTTCTGTTAAGTGATCTTTTACCTGTTTAAATACTTACACACGGACATTGATTGAATGCTTGCTTGACATTCAAAATGTAGCTCAAAACAAGAAGACTTCCTCTAAGCTGTACATACACTTCTAAATGTTTCATGAGTTCCTATTATGTTGAAAATACATTTTAAAAATATATTATTTGTAATCTGGAAAACGTCTTTTTCACATGGATATACCTCTGAAAATCCAAAGTAGTTCAATTTTTAAAAGCACTTTTTCTCCAATATGTAAATATAGTGTTTCTCCTGTTGTGTTTGGTGTTAGTAACAGATGTCATTGAGAGCTCACCAAGAGCTATAAAGCTACAGTCGTAGAAAGAGCTCACAGATATGCTAAATATGCTACTATATCACTAGGCATATAGCTATGCGAGGTTATTTCTGACTCTTTAGCAAATATACCAGGTCTTGGCACATTTTACTGCTGAGACAGAAAAAAAATAAAAAAAAATAAAAAATCAACCACAGTTACTTATTCTTGTGACTTCATTGCTGTGCTGGTTGCCTGCATTAGATTTGCTTGGAAGCCATACTGCAGTTTTGAAACACAGAGGGATCCCAGTCTGTCTCTCCTTACTACTGTTGTTTCAGTTCCTAGAGAGATGTAGGTGTGCACAAACTAATTTCTTTTCAAAAGAGAAGTATTCAGAGGCTTTGTTTCAAAATTACTCCAGAACTTTGTGAGTGTATTCAGATCCAAGCCAATGTGAAGGAATCATGTGGGTCCTCCAATATGAACCCAACTGCACTCAGCAACAGGGCAGATAACAAAACAGCAACAAAACAGCCAGAGCTCCCAGCAGAGCCTGAAATGGTTCTCAAGCTTTGTAAAGGGTCTTCCTTTTTATAACGGGCTGTGTATGCTTTCCTGACAGCTGCTAGCAGCAACTATAGCTTCAGTATCTGCTGTTCCTTCACCATCCAACAAATAAAATAATGAATTCACTTTAAATGCATGCTCAAAAGGATTGACATAAGGTAGAAATGACTCACAGATAGAGTCATTTTACCTCTGGTTTCTAATGAATGTTTCTAGCTTCTAATAATTTGAAACTAGTCTTTTGTTTGTTTGTTTGTTTTGTTCTAGTTGTTCTAACTTAAAGGAAGCAAAATTAATTCATTAAGTATATTAATGTGGTGTATTTATTTACTATGTAGCACACGTTAGCTGCCAACTGCTGATTATCCCATAATGAACACCAAAGCAGGAGTTTAAAAATCTCTTGTCTTCACAGATTTTCCTACAACATCTTCCTTGTTCCATCTTGGCTATACTTTCTCTAGTGGTAAATCAGTCTGCAGAAGCTCTGCAAAAGAAATCCTCTCTACTGCTGGACATCCTATGATAGAAGCTTGTCAATAAGAGAATGAAGATGCACCAAAGTTGAGCTCTCCTAAAGGTACATTTTCACAGCCAGGCACCTAGACTCGGAAGTGTTAAGGAAGTAAAGCAGCTGCATGCACTCAGGTCATCCTTCTCTCATTCTCATATGGAACAAAAGAACCTCTACAAGTACAGAAAGTTGAAGCAGAGTAAATTCAAACATATCCTGCTTACACTTTAACCTTCCCTTTTTGCACTGCAGAGCACAATTCTATAACAATAAGTACCAAAGCCAGGTGCTAAGGTATCAGTCAGTGACATAAGAACCTGAACAGAATAACTCATAAAATTAACAGAAGATATGTGGGAAATAGATAAATAAACAAATAAGTAAAATAATTTTTTTGCTTAAACATTTGAAGAGCTTATTCTAAAATGCCCTTAGAAATATTTTTCATCTGGTTCATTTAAAAAAAACTTAGACCTTTGTGTTAGCAGCTAAAGTCAATCCACTAGAAATAGCTGGTTGTAAACAGTTGTCATATTTATCATATTTATGATTCAAAACCTGAAAAAGCAGTAAACTTGAAAGATATTCATTGGTAATTAAAATGAAGCTGATAATCACTGCTGACATGGAAAATGCAAAAATGGGCAGAGTAGAAACGAAAGATAAAATGGATTTCAAGAATTCTGTATCTTCAAGGTTTTCTATTCATATTAGCTATCCAGTAGATACCCTTGTTTGCATATAATGAACAATTCTTTAGTAAATCCACTTTACTGCCATGTCATGGACACATATATCAGAATCCTTGAAAGAGCAACTGCCTTCTTTTCCTTGCTGTATTTTTTCCAAAACCCTAAAGGAAACTTCAGATCTCCAGATACATTACAGAAGTCTCATGCTCTAAATGATTTTCAGGATTGCAGGATTCAGCCTTTTGCTGTGCATCTTTTTAAGTGAACTGTTTGAGATCAATGCTCTCTTTCACGTCATCATTGATAAAAGGGTTAAGGCATAAGAAAGAAAAAGATTTTATTTCTTATACACAGTAACACCATCTTCATTTTTACTCTCCTCTTTCTACCTATCCTCTTTCTACCCTCCCTGCTTGGTGCCTCACTGAACTCAGTGCTCTGTTTCTCTCGCAGTATGTGTCCGTGAGGCAGTAGTAGCTGTTCCATTGCCATCCACACCTGCTCAGTGTCCACTGCTTCTACATCTACCAGTTTGGGCAGTAGTTTCATAAGCAGACACACGTGTGTATATATTTACATACATGCAGATGTAAAGATATGGACACAGACTAAAAAGTAGAACTGATATGACACATTTCAGTCAATCTAAAAAAGGTGTTTCTAATACCACATAAATGTTGTATATATGTGTATATGTTTATATTTATAATGCATTGCAAGTATGAAAACTGAGATGCCTTTAATACATGATTAAATTTCTCTGGGTTACAGATCATGGATGCATGTGTGTCTGTGTAGGGGAGTGTTCATTATTTATAACTTGCTCCAGAGTTTAGGTTCCCCGAGCATGATTTATGCCTGCCTTGCTGTTTCTTGAGTTGCAGTAAGTTTTTTTATTTCTAAATTGACTTTATTCACAAAAGAATAGCTTTTGTTCTCTTGTTCTCGCCTCTCACATGTTGTTGCGTTTAGCTGAAGGAACAAAAAACTAACCATTCTGAAATTAACAGAAGGATTGCCATTGTTCACTTGAGCAAAATTTCATCTCTGATTTGTCTTTCAAGAAATCTAACTTTGCAGACAGATTCTATAATTTAGTTCTGAAAAGAGTTTTGCATTTTTTTACTATATAGATCAAGAGGTCATTGGCTTAAACCTGATTATACTTTCCATTTCCCACTTCTAATATAGAGCTGTAGAGCTCGGAAACAATGATCTATGCCATTGGTATCTGATCTGAATTAATGTGCTATGACTAGTTTCATGTGACATTTGTTTGAAGGAAAATATTCTATCCCACAGATGCAACTGTTTTGATGTAAATTAAAATCATCTTTGTCACATATAAAAACTTTATGGTATTATGTTAACCACTTTGTCTTACTTGGACTTCATTTTCATTCCTCCTTTACTCCCACTAAAGCAGTTTCAGTAATAGTTTTCCAACTGTTGTGTGACTAGAATGTTTATTAGAATGTCTAATGTTAATAAAAGCTCTTAAGAATATTTAAGGTATCTCAGAAGTATTGCTGCATGCAAAGCAGTGCTGTTTTTGCTTTTAATCTGCAGATTTTAAAGTACTTTACTGAAGAAGGAGAAGTATCACATTTCATACTATAGAAGATGAGATAGAAAGCAATTAATTTGTAGGTTAACCCAAATTTAATTTCAGTTAACTGAACTAAAGTTAGAGTGATGGATGAGTCAGGAGGTTCTCCTTGTCCTCTGTCCTATGGGAGATGCTTGTTAGGGCACCAGCAGGCTCTAATTGTTGTGGCAGAACTGTATGGTCCTTCATCTTATTCGTATGCTGGGCAGTAATAACAATATTTCCTAATACCATTTTCACTGCTTTTGATTTCACTCCCTCATGAAAGATTACAGTATAAGAATCCTATTTACTTCCATTTAATTTGGCTGGGAGGGATACTTCTTGGTAATTTAATCTTTGTTTTGTTTGATGTCTAGCCTACATCTGACCTGACAGAGCAAAGCCTGTACTGCACTCAAAATCAGCATTAGCATGTCTGGCTGTTAACTGTCAGCCTCAGGATAGGAACCAAAAGTTTCCTTAGGGTGTCTAGGATGTCAACTAACTGAATGAATTTACCTAGGCCTCTAAGTATGGAGACACACAGGACAAGCAATGGAAGAGGCTGCCCAGAACAGGATTCAGATGAGCCTTCCTCCATCTCTTAATAAGGCACATCTAGTCCTCTTCAGGAGTGGGTTCTCCTCCTTGGGTTTTACAGCTGGGAATCTTCCCTTGTTCTCAGAGTGATAACTCCTTTCCTTACAAAGAAATACGGGTATTACACCTTTTAAGCCTAGCCAGAGGAGAATGGCAAAACCAATGGTTCAGAATACAGTCTTTTTTTTGTGATCTTTCCGAAAGAGGAGATTCAAATAATCTCTGCCACCCCCTCCCACAGTGTCCCCCATTATGAAACTGCAACTGCACAGGGAAGGAGCAGGCAGACTCCACGCTCTACTGCTGCAGATGCGCCCTGGGCATAAATCATTAGGGAGTCAATAGGCAAGAGACAGAAAGAGGTCAAGGGAAAAGAGTAGTGTCTGGATTAGCAGCTAGGGCAACAACAGGGAGGAAAGGATTCTTTCCACCTAATCGTAAAGCTTTTCACATATTTTAAAATCAACTGCCACTGCCATTGAGGAGCTAGTAAATTTTTAAGGTGAAGTGAAATATCTAGGTCCAAATCACTTTAGACTGAAGTAGGATTTGTATCCCTCATCCAAGGTTGTAGCTCCAAAGGCTTTATAAAGGGACTTCACCCTGTTCCTTTAGAAACAGAGAAGCAAGAGCAGATGCTACCACTGCATTTGAGATGGAGTCTGCTGCTGTAGGTGCAGCCAAGAAGTCCTTCGCAGGGCTGAGAGCTAGGAAAATTGCTGTTTTATCGATGTGAGTGTCCATATCCCAATGAAGAATGAGCCCCTCCTGGGCATGTGCTGGCACCAGTCTGCTGAGTGCACAGAAGGCTGAAAGGCAGAGAGCCAGGGGGAGTTAAAGCATGACTAGCATTGAGAAAAAAAATGAGCAGAGGCATTCAGGGTTGCAGTATCAAAGTCAGACACCAGTGTTTCCCTTGAGCCCTATTAGTAGTGCCTGTTTCTGGTTTGGGGCTCCTTAGGACTGGGAATAGACTAACCAAGCATGGGGTTAGGTCCCGCTTATCATCCTTGTCATCAAATTAGTCTTACTCACCCTTGCAAAACTGTGCTAACTGCAGGGAGCCACACATTGTTTGTAAAGACAACTGCTTGCCATCATTTTTCTTTACACCAGCAATCTCAAAGCAGAGGAATACAGAATTAAGCAGAGCACTGCTGTCCTCATACCTAGCTCCTTTTTTTTTCTTTTTCCATTTTTTCCATTACTTCTTTCTTTCTCCTTGCATATCCTTCAAAATATCACAGTTAAGTTTCTTTAAAAAGCTGCTCTCTGAGCAAGATGGCTATATGAAGGTTTCCTCATGTATCAGAAACAACTGAGAACTTTTTCCCCTGCTTAAATGCTTCTTTCTAATATGTACAGCAGGGTTATAGCAGAGAAAAAGTGTGGGCTAAAAACCTTAAGATGGTAAAAAGATTGCCTAGCAAATTCTATTTTCAAGGTATAGTAAATAATTTTATATTAACTCGCTACTGTAGTGGTAAAAAGGACATGAATTCATTATGGAATTTTTGCTCTATTAACAATAGAATATTGTATGACAGTAAAATTCAGTAACTGAACATCAGAATGGAATGCTTTAACTTATGCTGCAGATACTTGATTTTTTAACAGCATAGAAGGAAGAAAATAAGCAAGGAAATAGCAAGTTCCACTGCAAGTTTCTTGAGTCTTTCCAAATTAAACACAAGTTCTGTACAAACTATCAGTCTGTTTTGTAACAATTTACTGTCAACAGAGAGTACAGAATATTCTTCCTTTCTATATTCTAAGCTTGAGAGTTGCTCTCAGAGGCATCAGTCCATCTGTTCACCTGGACAATAAGTAGTAACAAGAAAACATCTTAGAACATGTAGGTGTTGGTAACTGCTGTAGGATTTTTTCCAGTCAGTAATTCCTTCAACTCATTCATCTTATGTATTTGTCATTTCTTTACTGGAGGATTACTTATTTTTGCTATATAAATTGTCTTTTCAGTGACTTTTTGTTAAGCTTTGTATTTCTCAGCTTGTTAGACTAGTAGTTCCAGCTCGCTGCTCTTCCTTTTGTTGTGCACACAAAGGCACACTCGAAGAAATTAACCACTGGTTTCTCTCAACTGAGGTTTTGTTTTCTCAGAGGAATGAGAGGTTTGAGAGGTTTGGTGTTGTTATTTTTGCTGGTTTTGCAGTATATACTGTATCAATCATTTTCCAATATATACTATCTAAAATAATTATATTTAAAATATGTTTTCATTCTTGCTGTTTAGTGTTTTGCTGTTTAGATTCTGCAAGATTGAATTTTTATTTCTGTTTATGTGTGTGTGCACATTTATGAATGTTCTTAAAGTACTTATAAACTTACTATGAACAACTTTTTATTTAATTTGTGGATCTTCCTCTTTCTTTCTCTAGATGAGTAGGAAGTCACTTGGATTCTTTCTTTTTTTAAAGTTTCCTTTTTAAATTTTTTTAATTGTTATTGTTGTTTTAATTGTTCATAGCAACTTAGTATCTTGTTTGCTACAGCAAACTACTTTATTTAAGTCCTATTTTTATTATTACCTTCCATCTTACATCTACCAGGCTCTTTCTTTAAAATAGTTAATACTTAACCAATACAAGTCACCTTGAAAACGTAGTTCTTGGTGTGCAAGGGACAATGATATTTGCTATTCTTCTGGTTTTCCAATTGTCCATCAATTTTGTGCTAAGGTATTTGCACTTACAAGTTCTCACTTAGCTGAAGTGCATTTTTCCCAGGTGGAAAATAAGCAGTGATTGTTTTTGGCACTCATAATCTTAAGATATGAAGGATTTGTATTTTATATACACAGACTTTCACCAGAAGCTTTGAGTGATGCATTCTCTTTTAAGAAAACAAGAGCAGTGTGGGATTCAGCTCGAGGTGCAGAACTTCGATACGGACCCTTAGCCACTGTGAGGCCTGTTGACCAACACTTGGTTACTTCTTTGTTCAGGATAGTCACTTTGGTTGGATGGATTTCTAAAAGAAGAGCTGTTCTTTCACCCTTTTAAAGGGCAAAAAGAGGTCTTACTTGCAAAGAATATGGCCATATTAAAAAGGAGGGGAAAAAAAAGGCCTAGTGATCAACAGTTCTTTGTTCCATTTTCCTTTGACTGTCCAAGTAAATACCATTCTCCCTTTCAATCACAGAGCTGTTTACAGTGAATGTGAGCACTTCAGTTTCTCACTTTACTCTTTAGAGTAGTCTCTGTCTGTCTGGCAAGTAGCATCTATAGCAATTTAGGTTTGTAAATTAAAGCAAGACCGTTGACTTACATCCCCCCCAAAAAAAACAAAAGGCAGGGACATCAGTACAGATCCCAAACCCAGAGGTATGATCAGTTTCTGAAGAAAATTGTGCTAGGCAGACAGAGAACTGAATCGTTAAGAAGAGACCAAATTATGAGGATTTTATGCGATGCTTTAGAGGGTTCTCAGGCTTTCTTTCTAGACTCAGAACTGTCTCAAGAGTTCTGCCAATGGCAGAATCCTCCAGATCAATGCAGTTGTATCAACAAAAAGAGCAGCATTAAATCCCAATTAAAATATTCAAGCTTGCCTATGCAGCAAGATTTAACAGTGTGAGTGCTGCACACAGCCTCTAATCATATCTACACAAACTGCTGTTGCTTAGAGCTCCATAAGCCTCTCTTTGCCACAGAAGTAATGTCTCCTAATA